>NC_137566.1:5779242-6419436 GCF_963082525.1 Nesoenas mayeri
TTCAGTCACTAGTACATTACCCTTATTTATAATGCCACGGCTTCAGCGTGGCGCCTCAGGCACTCTAAAATTATTACAGGGCCCTTTTGACTTTCAATTCCCTTCCATCCAATTCCATTTTTATTTGTCAGCAGAGACTCCCATTGACCAGCAGTGGAAGCCAAGTGTGTGCAGACAGACGGTGCTACTGCATATTAAACCAACCCCATAGAAAATTAGTCGCAGGCAGCTCAACACGACGGGTCTTCTCGGTTTGAATTAGAAATGCCAGGTTTGGGAGAGCAGCTGGCAGAGCTCCTGGGCGCAGCTTTCTTGGGGAGATGAGATGTCCAGGCTTGGAGCAGCACTGGGGGGCTCAGCCGCAGCCCCTCAACAGTGCACTCCACCCGGCTGATGCAGCCATCGTTAAAAAAGAGGCAAGGGAAAGCAACGTTAAGCATTTGAGCCCCTCCTGTGCATCCTTCAAAGATGATGGTGCAGGCTTGCAAGAGCCAAGAGTGTGACCGCAGTGCCTTGATGCACAAAGTTTGTTTAGCAGCCCTGTCCCCCTCCTCCTTCCCCACCACTCAAGTAAGGTGCCCGAGTTTGCTTTGGAGGTGCTCTGGGGTTTTATTGAAAAGCTCCAGCTTCAACACTTCCCTCAAGGCTCCCAGCTCACTCAAAAGAGCCACAGGGTTCACTTCTGAAGGAGCACTCAAGGTGCAAGGAAGAGCCGAGTCTTTCCTCTCGTCACAGAAGAAAGAGCTGCCAGTCCATGAAACCTGCAGGAGGAAAGCTGCAGCAGTCTTCTGTTCCCTACTTACACCAGATCCTCAAAACCAACAAGAGACAGAGCTGATAAATGGGGGAAAAGACTATTTGAAAAATCACAAGCACTGTTTTCTGATGGTCCAACTATTAATCCCTGTTATAGAAACCAATATCTTTGACAAGGAAGCAGCTGAGGGACTGGGCAGGGGTTCAGCCTGGGGAACAGGAGCTGAGGAGAGACCTTCCAATCTCTGAACTGCCTGAAAGGAGCTTGGAGCATGGAGCATGTTGGTCTCTTCTCCCAAGTAACAGCACACGTTGGCATGTGCAGATGGGGCCGGGTGGGTTCTGCTTATATCTTAACCCAAGTCCCACCACATTCCTCCTGCTTTCCTTGCCCCGACACAGACATTTACCGGCGAGGCTGGGGCGGTGATGCCTTTCTCCAGGACAGTCAATAGCACCTCAAACACAGAAGCCACAGCAGCAGAGCAGCCCCGGGTGTCATGAATGGAATTAGACAAGGCTTGTGCAACGAGAAAACATTCTATTTTTGGAAAAATACCCCCGTGGTTTCTTCCTTGTGCAGGTGACAGCAACAACTACAACTTTCCCTTTGAGTTTCTTCAGGGCAGAAGGCAGCAGCACAGCGGGATGGACACCGAGGGGCAAGGGGGCTGTCACACAAAAGGGACAAGCCAGGCAGCTGGGACTGCGCTTCCCTTCCCTGCAAGCTGCGGCAGCAGCACAAGGGCAAGGTGACCTATTCAGGTGACTTGAGGAGCGCTGCGAAGCCAGGCAGACTTCACAACAAAGCAGAGCACTCCGCTCGTTTTTATAGCATCTGCCGGTGGGCACAGCGCGCGCCGGGGAGCGAGCAAACAGTGCGGCCTCGAGGGGCGAGCATCGCTCAGAGCTCGATTAAAACTACCCAAGTGCTTTATAACCTCTATGCATTTTTAAATGCCTCTCCTTGGGAAACATACCTCTTAAAATGATAAGGTAGTCTGATAGCTCAGGGCGATGCTCAAATTGTGAAGTAATTTTTTTCGAGCACGGTTCCTCCACAGATCTCCCCTCCCAATAAGCTCTTGAGCACTGGGGGTCCCAGTAGAAACTCCCCACGCACCAGGGTGGGATGGGGAGAGGAGGAGAGAAAGCGAGGAAGGAAAGAGAAGGTCTCGCCGCTTTTTAGAGAGCCAAAGACTAGGACGGTTCACCCTCCTGAGAGACAGACGTCCTTTTCCAAGGAGAAGGACAGGAAAGGAGCTGGCTGCTGGCTGGGAATTTTCAAGGAAACAAAACAAAACAGGTAGGAGATAATTTGGGCTCTTCAGCCTATGTGTTATCTGGAGCACCAAGTGGGTGCATCAAAAGCCAAGTAGCCTGGGCATACTCTTGCCCAAAAGGGCAAAAATACCAGTTACCAGGAATGAACATTTGCTGGAGCCCTTCACGTGCATCACGACAGGAGAGCCCTTCCCTTGCCGTCAAGGCAGAGAACCACCATGGCTAAAAAGGATCAAGGGTCTTATCTCCTACCTGGGAGAGCCTTTTGATGGTTCGCTCCCTGGAAAGCCTCCAGTTCCCCAAAGCCTCCCAGACACCCAAGGTACCACCCAAGCACCCGCATTCTGTCTTGGCTACTCACAAACCCCAAATTCAGCTCTTAGTTGTAGAAGAGAGTTCTTGCAACCTCACAGAAAATTCACTTCTCCCTGAGAGTCCAGTATTACACCTTCACCCAGGAGCAACCTGCACATTTACCTACCCCAGAAGGATGCCATCAGCATGGACACACTGACAGCCTCCCAGTGGTGAAACACCACCAGGTTTCTGCAGGAAAGAAGAACAGCAAGAACTATGCAAGAGCACAAGGAGGCCATCCCAGGATGCCAGACCCCCCTGAACAGGACCAAGCACCTGGGCAGCCCCGGTGCTGCAGCAAAGAGCTGCAGTGGGGGGACTGCAAACCATCAGGCTGCCAGAAGCAAAAGGGTTTTACTGAGACACGTCGCTGTGAAAATCCTCAGCTCTCCCCGGACTGACTCGCACTGAAATGAACTGGACTCAAAGCAGCTGATCTAAGAGCACAGAGAAGTCGCTGGAGGGCTCGGGAAGTGGCATCGTAAGATGAGGAGACATTAAAATCCAAAATAATAAAAGCAACCGAATTTATTAAGACTTCTCGAAGCCTGTGGGCAAAATAATTTTTCCCCCGTTTAAAAGTGGATAAGGCAAAAGAGAAGCTAAGCAATTTGTCAGAGATCAGAAGCGACAAAGTGGCAGAGACCGAAGCCCTAAGCAGCAATGTCCTCACAAACACGATCACCACCCCAGCTTGGCACATGCAGGGTCCCTTTCCCCAGCAGTGCAAGAGGTGACACAGGCGTGTTACCCATGTGGGGTGCTTCACCTCCCCAAATACAGGAGCAATCCTCCCATATTTCCAAACCAGTGGAAATGTTCTCCCATCCTAACAATGGGGCTACCACCCCATTACGGCCCTTCATCCTTATTTTCCCCTTCCTATCAAGTTCATATTGCTTCCCACCCCCTACCGCATTAGGAGAGACTAATCCATGTCCCCATTAACAGTGGGCCTGGTGTCCATGTCATCACCACACCATCACATCCAAAAGCAGCACGGTTTCATGGTTGTACCCTCGTTTGCTGTTCTAGCAGAGTCTCATGGAAGTGTGTCCAGCAGCTGCCCAAAAAGGGCCACCCACACAGAGAAAGGAGACACAGAGCATTTCCACCCTTGATCTGCATACGCAAAGGTCATGGGAGAGAGGCAGAGGGGGATGAATCCTTGCAGCCTCATTAGAGGGAAAGAAACTGTTTCTGCAAATAATAATTGATTTCTAAATTTATCCCCTAATTAAATAGGTTCCCTGGATGAATCCGCATGCGAGCTGCAATGTGATGATTTAGTGCCTGGCTTCCTACGGGAACGTATCAACACATGTTTGCAAATTGTCTCTCTCTCAGATCCAAAGGTAGGGTGATCATCTCCCCATGCCAGCACACCCAGAGCAGACGGGTCCCTCCTGCCACCCAGAGCTCTCAGCAAGCCAAGCCAAGCTTTCCTCTGAGCAAGGCTTAACAGAGACACACGGAGGGAAAAAGGGTGTTTGTTACCCGGCTTGTCCCTGGTCCCTGTGCTCCAGCCCAGCGGGGACTCTCCCCTGGACCAGAGCAGGGAACCCATCACGACCAGAGCACACACCTCACCCTCTGCCATAGCGGGACGCTGGCAGGAGGATTTTTTGGCTGGCAGCAGCTGTAAAACTACGGCGAAACTGGAAAAGCACTGCCTAAACTCGGCACGTAGCAACGGCGAGAATGAGAAACATTATCTCCAAAACATGCTCTTGCTTCCTACATCAATTCCACGGCTGTTCCTGTCTAGTCACTTTGACTTTTTCCTACAGACACCGTCAGCTAATAAAACCTCAAGAGACGGATCCTGGGATAAAACCAGGCTACAAGCTCTGCAAAAATTAAACACATTTATCACTCTTTTGCTGAGAGCTCCTTTTGGAAACCAGAGAGCCCCGATACTCTCACACAAGCATCAAAGGACTCTGGACGAGAGAAATCCATGTTAGCTTGAAAAGGCAACGGTGCTGAGCAGCCCTGCCGTGTTAAAGCCCATGCTAATTAACTCCTGACACCCATTAACTGCCTGTCCAGACCCAGCGCTGGCTCAAAGCTCTCCTCTCCCAAGAAGAGACAGACTTGCCAGCATCTCCACACCATCTTCTGCATGAAAACAGCAACATATTTCATCTCCTTTTCCCTCCCTGCCAACTTTCCAACCCCCCAGCATCATTTGGGCACCAGGCATGCAGGTTGACTTTCCTTCGGGGTTCCAGCCCTTTGGTTTGGGATCTACAGATGTAGATCGTCCCTCCTGATGCCACACACGTTGGGGTCCTGCTCCTGGCCCATGGGGCTTGTAAGGATGAGCTGTAAGTGCAGTCTGGAGATCCTTCACGGTGTCCATCTCTGCCACAATGTGCAGACACTGAGGAGCCCGCTGCTCGACCCTTGGCTCTGCCACTCGAGCCAGCAAAATTCATAAATATCGAAGATATTTATGCCTCTGCTTGGCCCTGTTGAGGCTTTTGGAAGGCAGAGACACAGCCAGAATGTCCAGCTCGCACTGCACTGAAATTAAACAAAGAGAAAAGCTGTTCCCATCAAGATCTAAGCAGCTTTTCTGAGGTTTCAAACCTTATTCTGCTTTGTGGTGGGATAAAAACAAACCTTTTGGAAGTTTCCCCATAAGGGAGAGGGAGAAATAACCTCTCCATCTATCCCTTCCAGAAACACTGAATGTAGGTTGCAAACAAAGGGTGAAAGACAAGCACCAGGCATGACCCAGCCAAGCCCGTGGCCATTTGCTGTCTCAGGGTGACTACAGCACATGTGCACACGTACCCACCCAGTCACACGCTCTTCTTTGACAAAATGCCAAAAAGATGGGATTTTCTGCGCCCTGCACTCCCCAAAGTGCTCAAAACTAGAGCACCTTCATGGTATTTTGGATCTCTCAACACTTCTGGATGAAAACTACCCTGTTAAGTGAGCTCACAATCAAAAAAATCACTATCACAGACAGAGCTCAGGTGTCAACCTAGTTTTGCACTGAAAAATTAAAAGAAATCCATTAAGTGGCTAAATATGTTAGGAACTGCATCCCTTCATCTCCCTGCTTTGGTTCTCCAGCTGTAGCAGAGCATCCTCCTTTATAAATTGCCTCTGAGAGCCTCAGATCTCTTCTAAAAGAAAACAGTATTATTCACAGGATAGGAAAGAGATGCAAGAAAGCTAATTAGTCCTTGTACAGAGGAGTTTGCAACATACAGCATTTAAATGAAGCCTGATTTTCAGATCGCAGTGCTAAAATCTTCGCATTGCGTCACTGGCTTTCTCTTCCAGAGGTGCCTTTTTTGCCCACCTTGAGCATTTTTAAAGGAAGAGAAAATGCCTTTAGGTACCAAAGCAAATTCATAATCTGGCTCTCCACCACTTACCAACTTGAGCACATTAAAACTCTGTTAAAAGCAGAGCACGATGAGTCCTTGAGGCCCTGTTCCCCAAGGATGTGTGCACATAAAGCAAGGAAAATGTGTGGTTATTAGAGTTTAGCTTTATTGTTTTCATAAAACACACTGAAGATTGTGTTTATGATTCTGGAGAAAATAAAACCCTCTCTCCAATTGTTAAAATAATGAACACAGGATACTCCAGTGACTTCTAAACAATCAAACATTTTGGACTTGCACAGCACCCTCTACTCAGATTTCAGAAAAGTCTGTACAAGAATGAAAATAAGCCTGGATGGGTAGAGGATAAATCCAGCATCTCACCTTAGAGCCAAAAGAAGCAGCACGATTTATACAGTAATTGTATGAGGATAAGTTCCATGGGCAGGAAGGGAACTGTTCAAAACTTATTGCAAAATAGCCCAAGAGCCTGTCTTGCAGGTTTTCAGTAACATGCTGGTTTCCGAATGATCAAATCCCATTTGAAAGCCAGACTTGAGCGTGTCAGTAATTTAAACATACTCAAACAAAAAAGTAAAATCTTTGCCAGCGCTTTCCCTCTGACCCCTACACAGGGCACTTGCAAAGTCTTCTCCAACACAACATTCACACCTTCAGAGGGCTTTTACCTCGCCTGTGTCCCTACTAGTCTGAAGTTCTTCTGCATCTGGCTGCAAGGAGGTGTTTCTGTCCATCACTGCATTGCCCATGGAACCCAACAGCCTCCATCACTCCTGCTCCTCTACCTCCAGCCTGGAGGAAGGACAAACCAAACAGGTTCTTTTTTTCCTCCTTTAAATATTATGAAAACTACGTGAGGTTATGAATTATTGAATGGAGCTGTCTCTTCAATTTAGCACGATGATGATGGAAGGGGAATGTGGACTGTAGAAGACGGGAACAGGGCAAGGAACCAAGGGGCACGACCAAGAGGGATCCTTACCCAACCACTTAGTGTCTGTCTGTCCATCCATCAGAGCCTGACACCCGCCTGGCACCCCTTGCACGGCAGGGACCAAATTAATCTCTGAAGAAGTCAAGGGAAATGTATCACCCATGGCAATGGCCTGGGAAGGGACGGAAGCTTTTCAGACAGGTGACCCCCTCCATATCCCTGCATCCATACTTGAAAACCTGGGCTAAACCAGGACCTGAGACCCTCCTGGCCATGGCCGATGGTTAACCTGGATGGGCTGACCTGGCAGAAGCAGGTCGTCTTTGGAGCTCCAGCACAAGGGAACAGACCAGGACTCATGATGGAAAAAGCCAACGAGGATGGAGATACTGAGAAGGTGGTGGAAGAGCCCAGCTGTCAAATAGTTTTGCAGACACTTTCTGGAAGGTATAAAGCAGCTCTAAAGCAACCTATTAGTATGAGCTTTGGGGCTTGTAATAAAAACCAAGATGTTTTTCTTTTCTCAGATCCAGGTTAGGCAGAAAATGTCTGAAAATTAAAGGAGCAGCCTAAAAAAAATATTTCAATTCCATGCCTCCCTTTACGTACATTCACTCACAGGCTCCTCGGAGACCGAGGTCAGCGCCAGAGCATCGCCGCCCCAGCTGCATTCATTCCTGGAACAGGCATTGCATGCAAAAGCAATTTCTGCTCCTCAGACCCACCTTGCTGATTAACAGCTTCGATCCAGAAAGGACAAAACAAGACTGAATTAAGACTTAGCTGACTGCAAAGCCAAATTCGATACACACAGACAGATCTTCAAGTTTAGACAATATGGAGGTTCAAACTAACAATGCAGTCCTTGTGTACCCTACCCCAATATGTCCTAAAATTGATGAGAATGGAGTTGTTTCCAGTGCCCCACTTTTCTCTCTCCTGCAAACTTCTTCTGTGGGCCTCCTTCTCAAAGAGAACATACCCAAAACCAACATACTGCCCTAAGGAGATTTGAGTTTCGTGAACCAAAGGCGTTCTGCTTGGAAAAAGCTGAGAATCAAGTTCTCCTGCAAGAGATGTGCCACTGTGGATGCCCCTGGTGATCCCATCACACACTATATTGCTACCTGTACTCAGAGTTAAGAACCTTATTTAAACAGCAGAAATTAAAACCAGTGTCTTCCCAGAGAAGCATGGAGGAGTCCCAGTAGGTCCAATCCTGCCCTCTTCCTCCGTAAAATACAACTTATTTCCTGCCTTCAATGATTGTCGGGCTCACCACTGCCTGGCCCTCGAATCCTGCCCACATGCTCGTTTTTTTGCTCTGGATGTTAATGGAAAGAAATCTCTAGATCCATTTGAAATGAATTATACTCTAGTAATTGCAGCTGCTATAGGGCAGTATTAGGTCAAACTGCCCTTTTTGTGCTGTGTCTCCAACACTAGAGATGATGAATGGGCTCATTTTCAGCAGAGCTGGATGCTCGCAGCTCCAGGTGAAGCCCATGCAAACCGCAGATGCTCACCGCTCCGATACTGCATCACCGGCGCCTGCCAACCGCTTCCTTTAATAAAACATCCAAACTCACACTATATAAACAACATTTTGGCTCACATTGCTCGCTACTTGCTGTCACCATCCCGCAGGTCCTCAGCACGCAGCCTCCCCGGGCCATCCCCAAAGCTGTCCTCTCCAAACTGCATTTGATTGCTTAAGAAATCTGTGACGCTCTCCCCCCAGAAGGACCTTTCCAGCCCAAAACAGAGATTCCGTCCCTCTCTCCCCTCCCATTCTAACTCTGTGTTAATTACTAAGATAGGGTGGGATTGAAGAGACTAATTACCACTGTAAAGTTACTCTCCTGAAGGCTGATAAGGGAAGTAATTAGGATGGACAAGCATGGATTACAGAGCTCTAAATCTCTCTCTCTTGTCAAGATAATGCTGCTGCCCAACCTCACAAACGACAAACGAGTCTGTAGGCAAACACAAAGCAGTCATGGAGACCAAAAAGCAGGTTGGACCATCACAAAGCACAGATCCTTCATGCTGCATCACAAGGAGATCCCATCTCGAGCAGCTCCAGACTGGGACCAGTCTCCAACACACAACCCCAAGGACCCCAACACAGGCACCCTGCCCTGGGTGACAGCTCATTCCTGCACCCACATTGCTTGTGGTGGGTGAACCTTGGCTAGTGGCCACGCACTCACCAAGCCACTCTCGCACTCCATTCCCAACTCTCCTACCTCCTCTCAAAGGAGCAATGCAGGAGGGATGGGGAATGGAGGTTCCCACATGAGGTTCTTGTGGACACGGTTTAGTGCTAGAGTTAGGTTATGGTTGGACTTGATGATATTAAGGGTCTCTTCCAACCAGAACGATTCTATGATTCTATAACTCCAGTGTACCTGCAATGTTAATGAAACGTTCATTCAAGTCAACACACCCAACACCTTTCCCGCTCTAGACACCATGCTTTTGGCTGCTTTACCTTCATCTACTCTCTTTTCACCTCCCCAGATACCAGCTAAGATAAGGACCCTGCTCAGGCAGTAGATAGAAGATGACAGCTATTTCATTGGGCTGCCACGCGACACGCATCTCCTTGACATGAGGGCAAGGGTGACATTTCACAGTGTCACAGCAATGTATGACTGCCCTGGGAATGCAGTTGCTCAAAGCAAAAGCCCAGAGCCTGAGAAATCCCAAGAGGACCATCCCCATGCGCATCTCCAAACTCCTCCATCTCACGTCCATCATATAGAAGAGACCTCATGGGTGAGATACAGCCGTGGCAGCTCAGGGGATGAGGACTGAAGCTCGACCCGCAGCAGGACCAGCCTACGCGACCTTGTGTGAGCCCCTTTGTGCTCCACAGCCACCAGAACAGACGCCCGGACACCACGTCCCCGCGCTCATCCACCGCAGACCCCCGCAGCTCTCTGCGTTTGTGCAACACAGCAAAAGTGAGGGTCGAGCTCAGGCAGAGCTGCCAGCATCACCGACATAAATCATCGTATGGACAGCAAAGTGCACTAAGCGAGCTCGCCCGAGCTGCACAGCAAGGGAGCGCGGACACTCCGTCCCAGCTCCAGGGTCACGTTCCCACCGCAGCCCTGTGTATCTCGCTCACATTCCTCATGCATACACACAGATTATTTCCCTCATGCACACACACAGATTATTTCCCTCATGCACACGCACAGATTATTTCCCCCATGCACACGCGCAGATTATTTCTCTACAACAATTTCAGGCACCCGACACCAGAGTATTTATAACTAATACATATTCTAATGTTCCCGTTCACCTGAGACACTGGAAACTTTCCTGGCTCATTTGTCAGATTTTTTTATTTTTTAAACACCTTCTTCCCCTCGGGCCAGGCAAATCAGTCCCGTTAATTTTAATTTCCACAGACATGGAAAGTCATCTCAAGGTCATTTTTGGGTTATTTTGTAGTTTTGAGTCTGGAGGATTTTGCAGGATTTGCAATTGAGGCTTCTGATTATCTGCTGCATATTGAAACGAAAAGGAACCAGCTGAGGAGAGGCAGTGATGAAGTACCCCATTGACACCCAGGTAATTAAGGAGAAACAAATATGTTTGTTGGCTGAAACAAGGGGAAAAACTACACAAACCACTTCATTCTAGCAAGGAAAAGAGAAGGGCGGAAAGAAAAAGCAGCAGCTAATGGGTTTCCATCAGAAGGGAGCACTTTGCTCAAGCCAAAACCTTCCCAAGGTGCTCACATTTCAGCAGAAAGGCTGTTGGGTGCCACAGGGAGTCTTTTGTCACTTCTGATCAGAAAGACAACAAAAAAGGAAAGGCACTAAACTGCAAAGTACAACCTTTGTGATACATGAGACAGGCAAAGCAACGCACCCCATTTTAAAGTGGAAAACAATTACATATATATGTGTGTGTATATATATATACACAAACACACATATATGTGACCTCAGGGCTCAGAAGCACTGAAGCCTGGAGGTTTGCTATAGACAGTCTGCTCTCCTCTTGGCCAGCCTTAGCATTAAGATCCAAGACATTATTCCCTTGGGAAACCAGTGACTCCCAGTGTTAAGCCCAGCTCAAGGACCAAGACCAGATGATACAAAGCCGCAAACAACGTTCCCAGTGAACTTCAGCACTCGGTTCCCAAAGCAAGCGTAGCACAAACACGTCAGTCGGCGCTCCAAATGTGTTTATTAAATGTTTTTAATATCGCGGCGGCAGACAGAGTAACGCAATCAAGCCCGAGTCGCACATCTTCCCGAGTCCACGGGGACCACGGGTACAAGCCTGTTTTTGTTTCTTCCCCAGGAAACGATCAAGATACAGGACTCACAGCTCAAATCACATGCGTTCTCCAGGGGCAGGCGACGGTAATTAGTTTGTGTGCATTGGAGGCATCTTCAGTTTCAAGCCCTGCTTGGGGAACCTGGCAGGAATACTCAAGCTGCCGGGCAGCGAGGGCTCTGCAAAGACCCAGTTCTGACGGCGGGTGCTGAGCAGGTACAACGCTGGCCTCAAGCTCTCGAAAACTGGCTTTGTCCCACCAATTATTTGCTATCTAAAAAGCGCTGCACTCCAGGCTGTTTTTTTTCCCATGGGCAAAGCATCTTACAGAGAGAAGCAGCTATGAGAAATAGCTTCTTTTAGTCTCCTTAAAACAAAATAAATCCTATTATTCTGGGAGTGCTTCATGCCGCTCTCCCAGCCCCAGGAGATGATGTCCCACCCCAGGCAGAGCTCACTTGGTCGGAGGTACCACCATCACCTTCCCAGGCTCACAAGAACCTGGAGACATGGGGAGAGGACAAACCCACAGCCCCTAAGAGCTCCAGGAAGAGGATGGGGAACATCAGCAAGGGCAGCGCTGGATCACAGGATCCTTAAGCTCAGCTTTAGCTCGCCTCCAAGCTAGACTCAAGACTGTCTTGGAGTAGTTTGAACATGGTGGTCCGGTGCTACAGAGCCTTCCTTCAGCAGCAGGTCCTTCTCACAGGTTGGGCAGGAAACCTTGAGAACCATGAGATGCGCTCAGATGCGAGTGCACGGGCAGGTCCTTGCAAGATGCTAATCCTATAAGACCAGAGCTCAAGCCAGGACTGTTTTCCTGCTGACTGTGAAATCAGTGGGGAAAAAAAACTGAATGTATTGCCATGTACATTTGTCCAGATATAGCACCATCAAAGGCAGATTGGACATCGAGATACAGGCATCTGATTAAGTCATTTTTCTGTTTGCTAGAAGTGTTAAGGAAAAAGAACCTTAAAATGTTTTGCTGTGATGTTAATGTTTGGTTTGACAATTAGTTCTGAAACCATGAATGCCTGAAACAAAGCCAAACCCCCCAAATTTTTAGAAAAATATCATTCAGTCACTGTTGGGCTAAATCTATTTAAAGGGTCAGAAAAATCCCAGCTCTACACTGGGATCAACTTAGTCCCTGTTATGACGCTGGGGCACTGCAAAGGAAAGCAAGACAGAAACCCACCCGAGCTTGGCCGGTGGAAGGAACGGTGCTGCCCTATTTAGCAGTTTATTTTCCGAGTTGATGCATCTAAGGACCTGGTTAACACTGCGACAAAGCTCCTGTCACCCCTGGGTCAGGAGGGAGTAAGTGTGTGGCTGTGCACAGGGGGTCCCTACCACTGAGCACCAGATTAGCTGCAGTGATTAGCAATCAAAATTAAACCACAAAACAGCACCCAGCAAATCCAGGGGAGAGACACGGCTGGTGGATAATATTAAAAGGAAAAATAAAAAGTTATGTTTACAGCTGAATCCACATTCTATGTGTTGTTTAATGGGGTTCATCACTGCCACCCCTGCAACATGCCGCTGGGAGGGGTCTCCTATCTCCCCCACCACTGCCAGGCTGGAGAGGCAAAGCAAGGTGGTCACCCCAAAGCAGCAAACAGCCCTCAGCAAACCTCCGGTTCTAAGCCAGAATTAGCTCCTTCTTTTCACACCAGTGACCACAAGAGAAACCCTAAAGCTGCTGGTGGCTGCATTCACCAACCCGCTGGGAAGCAGAGAACCCCTCCATGCACTCCCTCCTGCCCTGCTTTTTTAAGGCAAAGCCACAAAATAACCCCAAACTGAGAGACAGGACTTCCACTCGCAGCAACCCCCAGCTCGGCGCAAAGGCTGCAGGAACAGATGTGCTGTCACACGAGGGGTTTGAGAGGCTCCTTGTGCGCAGGGAGCTGCGCTGCTGCGGGGAAGAGGGAGCAGCGGGGAGATAAGTACTCACTTCTGCACACGGAGCAGAGAAGGATTAGATACTTACAAATATTTTATCCTAGCTAAAGTAATTGCACCACTTGTTCTTATGAGTCAGAGCTATTTATTTTCATGCTTCAGGGCATCAGTTGATCACACCAGCTGAGGTCAGGCAGAAATTCCCATCGCTCCTGTAAGCGTTTTGCATATTGCAGGGAAATGCGTTAGCACTAGTTACTGCAGCCTGGCACTCCCCTCGTCCCAGTCCGCGTCGGTCCCCACCAGCTGCAAAGGACATTCCAGCAGGAACAAATTCTCCGCCTTAATCCCCCCAGTACAACACAGGACACAGTCCTTGCTCTCACCAGTTTGGTTTCTGGTGGAGAAGCACAGCCCATGCTCCTGCCCTGGGCAGAGGATGCTGAGGCTTTTGGTACCTTTTGGTACCGCAGCCACATCCAGCTGCGCTCCATCCTCATCCAGCTGCGCTCCATCCTCATCCAGCCGCGCTCCATCCTCCAGGCAGGAAGAGCATCCAGATGAGAAGAGATGGTATTGGAGGCGAAAATAAAAACAATTCCTTTTGACCCTGAGCATGAGCGCCAAACCAGGGTCACCCAAACTCATTTTGGCGGGCAGTGACTCCATGGCCTCTGCTGGGAGCCGACACAGATAACTGCTCATTTCTGAGCGCTTACGGATGCACAGCTCTAATTGTGTCACCACCGAGAACCCTCCCAAAAACCAACACTTGGCTAACATTAATAAATAAAAATCAGACAGCATGTACAAGGAAGGGGTAGATGAATGCAAAGGAAACAGCCACAAGTATCAAACCAGGAAAAAAAACATCTCCCCATCCTTCCTCCGAGCACTAACTCTCCAGTTCCACTAACTCAGGTGCACTTAGAAAAGGTCTTGGAAAGAAACAGCCCTTGATCTCCGACCACCAAGCATGAAATGAAGTGGCAGAGGCCAATGGTCACCAAATAGAAGGCTCCCTTCACACAAACAACAGGTCGGCTGCTCTTGAAGCAAAACACACACTTCAGTGGCCCCGCAGCTGCAGGCAGGAGGGACCACAAGGTGCTTCCCCACACCTGAAGGCAGGCACACAAACCCAGCCAAAGAGTATCTCAAACCACACATCCAGCTTGAAACACCTCCGGGAGCTGTGGCAGCACAGGATGCTGCTCTATCCCTTTCCTTTCACCCTGCTCACCTCCCATCTCCATCCCCAGCTGTCCTCCCATACAGCATCATTTTGCCTCCTCACCCCTGCTCAGGTACTCACCACAATCCAGGTATCTTCCCTTTCCTCATCTGCACCTCACTGATCCCCATTAGTAATTAGGCTGCTGCAGCATCAGCTCTATAACTTTAATTACAAGACAATTTCTGTTCTAATCCCTGGTTTTGACTCATTACAGCAGACCCCCTCCTCCTTTCTCTCCCCCATCCTCTCACTCGGTCATTTCAGAAGTGAAGTCATGCAGATAAGAAGTTGTTTGAACAATTAGGTATAATGATAACACGGACATCACTTTCATGCAGATGTCTGAATACCGCTTCAAGGGCAGGACCGCAAAACCAGCTTGTTCTCTGAAGCTTTGCAATTTCTTATGTCATCAGAAACTGCATCAAGACCCTTTTTGGAAGACTGCACTTGTTTAATTTTCAAACAAATAATTTGATGTCCATCATTTCCAAAGCTCTGGGACACCCTCCCCTCACTACTGGCATCTCACCTTCCATCAGACCACAGTGCAGAGACTGTGTACCAGCAAACTGCACAGAGATGCAAACTCACTAATATCTCTGCACCCAGAGCATCCCATCAGCATCCTCTGGGCGACATCCCCTGCGAGGTATCCAGGGTACAAGGAGAGCATCAGGAAAGTAAAACCCTCCAACTCAGAAAGCCCAGTTTCACACCCAGATCTTTAGCTCAACTCACTCAACTCCACCGCTCATCCCCCTACCTGTCACTGGGGATAATATTTTTTTCCTGACATGCTTTGTTATTCAGAGATAGAAGATTCTGTAAATGCTGAATTATTATCATCAAATTATAATACTCAGAACATTGTCTCCCTTTGGGATTCGTGCTGCAGGAGAAGAGAGCACAGCACCGGCACCCGGAGCAGAAATGTGCCACGTTTAGTTCCATTAGAGATAGTGGGGAAGGATGCTGCTTCAGTATTTTCTCTCTGCCTCAGCTGTCCTGGAAGAGTCTCTTTCTGACAGGTCTTCTACTGGAGAGAACTGAACTATATTTGCAAGGTAATTTCAGAGCAAATGGGAAGAGAAGTGTCAGAGTTGTCACAATGAGATTTTTTTTTTTGGAATTTCCTTCCCATTTCAGAAGAAAGGACTGGAGGAAATACATTTTGCATTTCATTGTTTTCAAAATGGGATGGCTCCCGCTACCACCTCCAGCTTACCCGGGCTCACTTCCACATCTTCAAGCCTCTCAAATGTCATCTAAACTAAAGGAGGGGAGATTCAGGCTAGACATAAAGAAGAAATATTTTATACTGAGGGTGGTGAGAGCCTGGCCCAGGTTGGCCAGAGAGGTGGTGGATGAACCATCCCTGGAGACATCCCAGGCCAGGCTGGACGGGGCTCTGAGCAACCTGAGCTGGTGAAGATGTCCCTGCTCACTGGGGGAGTTTTGAAGGTCCCTTCAACCCAAACTATTCAATTATTTCATCTCTTCAGGAAAGGAGGCAAAGACAGACATACCTCTGGAGATGGGCAACGTTAACTAATCGCTCAGCATCGAGCGGAAAGCCGGGAGGATAAGGTTCCCCAGGACGCAGCAGCCTGCACCCGGCGTAGCCGAGCCCCGGTATCGTCACCTACAGAGCTGCTCCAACACCCACCTCTTCCCACAACTCGGGCCAACAGCCCCAGGAATCCTCCAAACAAGCACCAGGGAGAACACGAACACCGCTGGCACGCAGCGACACGGCAAGATGCCATCAGGCTTGTGAGCAGGGAGCAGACAGGGAAAAGGCTCTTGCAAACAAGCTCAGGCTGGGAGGTTTTACTCCTTCTCTGCTACAAAACTTGCTACCTGCTTTTACCTAAATGTTCTTTTTTCCCCATGAAACTTGCCCTCCCACCCCCCCCCAGCTCGGGTACAGCCTGGTTCCCTCCCCGCAACACACTCCTGCCGTCACATCCACCGCTTCTCCCGGGGAACAATGACAGCAGATGATACAAGACCTTGAATTTAATTGCAGCGGGGGAAAAATAATAAATAAATAAAAATGTTCAAAGTGATAAAGAACCCCTTTCACAAGCCACATTATTTGTGTGTGTTTTTTGGAGAATTTCACAGTTTGCTTGGGGGGTGGTTTGCATTTTGCAACACAGGGCCACAGCTCGCACAGAAACAGGCATTTGCCTGGGCAGTCGGTTGCCCATGAGCATCCTCACGGCACGGGGCGTCCAGCATCACAACCAGCCGCTGTGTAACCGGGGCAAATATCCCACCTTCTCAACAAAGCACTGGCCCCCACTTCCCAATGCCACACACACAGCCCCTCCTGCTTCCCCTGGAGACAGGGAGGAGCAGTTTTAAAACCTCACACACACAATTGACCACTGGCAGAAGCTCCATGGAGTTAGGAGAACATTTAAAAACAAGAATCCCACACCCTTACAAGCTGTATGGCTCAACCTGACATTGAACTTGAGGGTTTGCTTACAGCAGAAAACCCAGCCAGGGTTTTTCCCATGGTCTTTGGCAGCTGCTTCTTCTACAGACCTCGTGCTAGCAGAGGAGAAGGGGCATGGCCATGCAGCGGTCATCAACAAACAGATTATCTGGGCTTTGCAGGGTGGCAGGGGAGCAGAGAGGGAAAGAGGAGCAAGGCCAGACTCGCTGGAGAACAAACAGCGATTAAATATTTAGAGATTTTAATGCATTGATTTGTTAAGTCGGGAAACCGTCCTTTTAGAGTTTGAAGACGCTTTTCAAGGCAATTCTTAATCAGCAACCCAGGTGCAGCCGAAGAGGAGCTCAACAAGAAGCAGAAACCACTCTGGAGGTGTTGGAAAAGGGGCTCCCCCCTCCTCACCACGCATGGTCAGGATGGGATTGGGCCAGCTCAAGGAGCCCTACACGAGATTTATGTCCAAGACTTTCTCAATTAAGTTTCTCCTGCAAGAGATTTATTTTTGGACAGCATTTTTACACGAGAAAATTAAATTACGCTGCTTAAGGAGAAACAAACCGCAGTATTTCATGCAAAGACTCCAAAAACCCCTACCAAAATCTGCACAGTCTGACCGAGCAAAGGTGATGCCCACACCAACCTCTGCATCATCATCCCCACACCGGCTCCTTGCCTTGCTTTGGAAAAATCTCCAATAATTATTAAGTAACCTAAAATAGGGGGGGTGCCCAGCACATGCTGACCCAGGTGAGCCACCGCTTGGTTACTGTCCCCAGAAGCACTAACTGGTTTGGCACAAAGTCTCCCATTACAGGAAGACAGGAGGACACAGCTCTGTGCTGCTCCTCACCTGCATTATGTTTGCAGCTACCCCTGCCTGAGCTGGGACAGACGTCTCAGCACCATCATTTGGCTTCTGGAAATATTTCAGAGCCACCAAAGCAAAGATGTTCCAACAGGCAATGCTCTGAGCAAGTGCTGCATGTCATTGGGTTTATGTCAAAGCTGATGGCAAACCAGCCTCCCCCATCACTCATTTACAATGTTATGGAGCTGGAAGCAGGACACCTACCCAGCAGAACCCTAAACCTCCTGCAATTCAGCCATTAAAAACAATACAACAAAGTAAAACGGCAGTTTTAATTCTAATTCAGTCAACTGGAGGGTACAAATTAAGTGCTCTTCCCTTTACCCCCCCATTTTCTTCAGTGAAATTCTATTTTCTGAAAGGAAAACTGCGAGCAAAGTTGTGGATGCTCCTCTCTGGTTAAGAAACATCAAGCAGCCCCAGGGCTGCAAATACAACATCCCATAGTCCATTGAATCCATTAGCTTACTTATCAATATGAGATTAATTATTCCAGTTCACAGGATATTTGGTTATTTCTTAATGCTCCAACTACTACATTCAAAAGAGCTGAGATGCTCTTGCCTTGGCTCACTGGCTTAGCTACTCCTCAGGGTCATTGCCAGCTTTTAAGACACAAGAAAATGTCTCCTCTGGGCTCACAAACAAAACTGCAAACAAAATCCCATTTCAGGAGCATCTGCGGATGCCGGAGTCAACACCACCCTCTCCTGCTGCCCCGTCCAGGCAGACACGGGAGTTCAATCCAACTTCCACCAATGACTCCAAGATGATAAGTAAGTGCATCCTGGGTTTGGGTTTCTGCTGCCAAATTTCAGCAGGAAAGGGAAGAGGGGGACAGAAAAGGGAGGGAGCACACAAACAGGGGAATACAAGAAGCTGCACACATTTTGTTCCCGAATCCTCCAAACGTGACTCACTTTGCTCTATTGTGACAAACTGAGACGCCTCTGAGGAGTTCATTTCACGTCTCATCCATTCTCTGAATAATGGGAAAATCCCTCTTTGTTTCTCTAAGTTATCAGCACGCGCAATGCGCCACATACACCCGGTTCCATTAGATGTAATGGAACGAGACTGTCCCCAAAGTTGTTTTCAATAGCCTGAGTGCATCCTTCATTTAGGGAAAGAAGAATATACGAGCTGTCTGCCGCAGCCGATGGGAGGACACAATCTTTAAGCTGAGGTCAGGGCCATTTGTTTCCCGGCTTTGGCACGGGAAGAGGGTTGGTCCATCCTCTCCTCCGTTTCAGGACTGGGTTAACCAAGAGGTTAACCATCCTTCTGGGGAAACCCAGGCTCCCGCCAGCACAAAGCCACCTGTGAAGCTGGAGATCAAGCTGTTCTACAGCAAGGGGTCCCCTCTACTTACCCTTCCAGCTTCGGTGATCCTACAGAATCATAGAATCATTTTGGTTGGAAGAGACCCTCAAGATCATCAACTCCAATCCTTAACCTAACTCTAACACTACCCCATGTCCCTGAGAACCTCATCACCATGTCTGTTCAACCCCTCCAGGGACAGTGACTCCACCACTGCCCTGGTCAGCCTGTTCCAATGCCTGACAACCCTTTCTAGGAAGAAACTTTTCCTAATATCCAATTTAAACTTCCTCTGGTGCAACTTGAGGCACCGAAGCCTTGAGATGCTGCACCAGGTGTCATGCGATGCTGAGCAGGACGCTGCGGGATGCACCAGGGATGCCTGCATGTCCCCAGATCTTGACCTGGTTTCCCAGCACATCCTACTGGGCCATTACACAGCACATAACAGTGACAGTTGTAGTCAGAGGGCTCAGGAACACAGCAAAACCTCAATTCATAACAAAAAAGCCTGCTTATCTGCCAAGAGGAGCAGCTCCCCCAGGAATTCATGTTCTAGCTGGCTGCCTACAATTTACTTTGATTTCTTGGGACAAAAGAAACTTTGAAAGCCTTGGAGACAACCCAGGCTGCCTTAAAGACACTGTCAGTGATAAAGACGTTGTTGGCATTGCTAACGTTAATTCTGTATTCAAAAGAAACCAATGGGGTTTAGTTGGAAGGAGAAGGATGGATCACAGCAGCCAGGTTTTGAGTTTTGTTTTTCTTAATTGACTGCCACCTTGAGATACCTTCTCTTCCCAACACACACACAAAAATCACAACAAAGCAAACAGCATCTTGAGCCTATACGATCCTTCTCAGCAAAACATTCGCTCGAAGCCGCCACGACACAGGTTTTTAAAGCAAAGCACGTGCCTGAGCTGCGTTGCTGAATCAAGATCGATGCTCCCAGAACAAATTCACACGAATACTTGGCCTGTCTTTACAGGACATGACAGTGATTACCCCCCGGCCACGCTGCACACTGGGGACCTCAGGCCTTTCAAGCTGAACAAGTTTCAGGTTTTCCCCTTGGAGAAAGCACGGGATGTGAGCAACAGCCAAACAACTAAATCTGCCCAAATCCCCACACCACTTTCAAGCTTTTCTCTCCCACTAAATACTTATTTTCTTTTCAGATTTACATCCTCAGCATTACAGTGAAGGATCAGAACAACTCCTGACAGCAGCCAGACCAGTAAACACCATCAGCAGACACTGGTCCCTGTGGGGAGAGAAGCGGGGCTGAGCAGTCCTGGGGCTCTGCCACTGCCGGATCAGCCCCATGATATTCCCAAAACCTCATCCCAGCCCCATCCTAACCACCAGATAAGCTCAGGTCCATGTGGAATTGCACTTTTTCCCCCCCCCTCCCCGCTACAGCTGGCACCCAGCCCTCCCTCTATAGCTTCTCCTGGCTTGGTTTCAACAGCAATAGGTTTTATTATTACGCCTTGCTGCCTTAATTCTCTCCACACTCAATTTTCCATTGACACGTTGACCCTCGGGTGCATTTGGTGGCTCTGGGCGGGTGGGAGGCAGCACTCGGTCACCTGCCCCCATGAAATGGGAGTCGAGGGGCAGGACAGGGACCCTCCTGGTCCTGCCAGCATCCACACGGCCCCAATGGAGAGGGAATCATAGAATCATTTTGATTGGAAAAGACCTTTACGTTTCCAAAGGGAGCAGAAAGACACAGTGTGGGAGATGGTAAACAAAATGAAAGCTAAAACAGATGGTGCACAAAGAAAATGAAGGGTCAGGGGAAGAGAAAGGAGAGAGCAAAACCAGCAGAAATTTGGTTGACGGAGTAAGAAACTCGATGTGGAGACACAGCAATAAAATAGACACATGGCACCATGACGAGGCACTGGCAGGGCTGTCCCTGCCTCACCCCGGGGGAACATTCCCAGTGTCACCAGTGCAGCCCTGCCTGGGCACCTTTCTACAGCCTCGGGGGTCACCCAGCAGAGCAGCAGGGGAAGATGCAGGTGGTTTTACACCTGGGACTGCGCTGGCTCGTTTCTGCTTTCTGTTCTAGTTTCTACTTGGTCGGACAGGCTGGGCAGAGGGAAGTGGTGGCTCCCAGCTCATGCCTGGGGTTTCCCTAAAAAAAGTGAATTATTCCTAGGAGAAGACCCACCTCGAAGCCAGCGTTACAGCTACTACATCCATCTGCTTTGGGTAACAGGCAGGCGAGTCTGGCCTCTGGCAGCATCCTCCTTTTGCCTTCAGCCCAGGACTTTCCACCCCTCTATCTCGGAAAGAGATATAGATGCACAAGTACAGCATCCCTAACCTGTCTGGTCCTGGCTGCCCCCAGAAGCCACCTCACCTGCTCCCGCTGGCTTTGTCACACCATCCCAGCCCACTCCATCACAATTTTTATTCATGGGGGAATGCAAATACCCAATGAGAAGCAACCCTGGCAGGGGTGAGAGTGAGGGCATCAGCACCAGCACAGCCCAAGGGGCTCCAGGGAGGGGGAAGAAGAGGAAGAGGAGGAGGAGGAGGAGGAAAGCGCTGGCTGGCAGCTGCCTGCTGAACACAATGCGGAGACGGAGAATGGCCTGTGATTACAATTTAAAGGGCTTCTATGCACTGAAAGGGAACTGATTCAATTGTGCCGCAACTCCTGAGAAGCTGTCAGCAATCAAGGCGTTTTCCCCGTTACAATCATCAGGCAGGGTGCGAGCGAGAGCAGGACAAAGTACAGCTTAGGTGATGGCAAGGTACAGCAGCGCGGCTCATCCCGCAGCTGTGATTTCCTTGCCCATCAGCATCTGTCGCAGGAAAGAGGGAACATCGGGGGACCAAGGGGACAGAGAAGATGCTGGTTTGTGAAACGCTTCTCTCGTGAATGCTGGATGCTGCTGAGACCCGACAAGCTGTGGATCTCCAAGACTGGAGAAGCAGGGGATGCTGCAGCTGATCAATTTGTGATGCAGGTTTTGTGACCACTCGCCATCCCACACACAGGCAGCAGCTCCATCCCAGGCACCTTCTGCATCCCACCTTTCCCTGGCTGCAGGTAACTCGGATAGAAATTTAACCCAGCCGCCCCTCGCCACGTGCACCCCACGGGCAGCAGCTCCCATAGCCGAGCCAAGCGCCCATCCCTTCATTTTGAAATCAGAACAAACGCAGAGCTGCCAGATTTCACTCTGCCACTTCAAGATCCAAGCCACTGAACGCCACTTTTAGCACCTTGCTGCAAACCTCAGACTAGACCAACAAAACTTTAACACAGACAAGTGGAAACAAAAATCCCTCTGGCTCCTGCCCTTCTCCATATACCCCAGTCCATAGGGAACGTGAATACTCATGGGGTGTATCTGGAGGGGAAAGATGCTGTAGAGCTGGTGGGCACCAAAGACAACTGTGATGCCAATCCCAGCACCAGCTGCCCGCAGCTCACGCAACAAAATTGAATTTGCAGAGCTGGAAAGCAACCCTGACAAGATTTCAGTTTGTGGGGCTGCAAGAGATTGAGAGTTTGTTTTAAAAAGCCAGCACCATGCCAGAGACACTTGCTTCACCACAAGCTCCTTGTGCTCGGAGCAGGGCTGAAGTCTGCACATTAGTTCATATTTTATCCCCAGCCCGTGGATAAACTCTTCCCAGACAAAAGCAACCCCGTAAAAGCTTAAACAGGAAGGATGGCACCAGGTGCACACTGGTAGGTAGAATCTATCCTATTATCCAAGGAGATTATAATTACCTCATTTGCCTATTAAAAGGATACTGTGACAATATTTAAGTTAGAATGCTTTGATTATTTGCTAAAAATTATGTGGTAGCAATCAAGCGAAAATTTAGGCTGTAATACAGGCATAGCAATATTGCCAGTAATTTCTGGAAGCCATAACCATTATTTTTAATACATTGGCCAACATGTTTAAGTAGGCTTTTATATAAACACATACATATGTGTGTATACACATGCCTTGATGGGCAACATGGGCTCAATTTTCCCCTTGTTAAAACTGAGACCTTTGATGCATCTTTCTTCATTAGCACAGCACGAGATGTAACGCTTCAGCAGGAGGAAATGTCCCAGAGAGCCTGATTCACACCCAAACAAGTTGATGCAAAAGATAAAGTCTCCCATGGGCTGATGTCAACATGCCCGGTCAGAGAAGGATTCACTGAGTCCTGTGGGAAAGGAGACTGGGGGTGAGAGGATGGGGGACAACACAGTTTTCCTTTCTCTCTAAACCCATCTTGGGGTCAACAGCTCTTCCACCCTGAGATTACTGGGGAAAATGTCCTGGACTCTTTCTTACAAGGCTTCTGTAGCTTTGCCCCTAGGATTTAACCTCGATTTTTAATATACAGCCCACCCCGTTGTGTAGGGTGTGAGGTCTCTTTTCTTCTAAACAATAAAAAAGAAATAGACTCATACATTTTTACTTGGCATTGCCCTCAGAAAATGAAAATCTGATTACTTACTCCTTGAAATCCCAAATTACCCCTGCCAGGCCAGACACAGTGAATAAATCCTTGCTCCTAGAGGTACCCTCTCCATTATAAGTGTATGATGGGACCAGCATCCCATTGACCTGAGGACATCGGCTGTAAGCCCTTTGGTCTGCGTCACTGCCTACCAACCAGCAAGCAATCCCAGGAGGGATCAGCCCGGCGGGATGATGATGCATTTCCCCAGCTGCGAGGAGCCTTTGGGAGCACAGACACCAAAACTCAATTTCCATCTCTGCTGCGGCGTTTAACCTTGCGGAAAAGAGTGAGGGGGATGACGGGGAAGGAGGGATGCAGGGGAGGATAGATGTTTCTATTCAACGACATCCCTCCCATGTCCTGCCTTTCCTGAGAAATCTGGGAAGAAGCTTAGTTTATTTCTAGAAAGCAGAAAAAAACCAACAACAAAAAAGCAATATGATGGCTGTTGTAGCCTCCCAGCAGTTGGAGTACGGGAGAGAGCTGCCACATGAGCAGCTATTCCCGAAATTGGCCGTTCCCGAAGACGCGGGCAGGAGAGGTCATGGCAATCACACAGCACGACCCCCGGCTCGACACCGGCCAGCTAATTCCATTTGGAGATTTGTGCTTCACTTTCAGCCTGGACTTATCTAATCACAGCATCCAACTGCTGGATACAGTTATGCCCAAGCCAGCAATGTGGGGGGCTTTGCTCTGAATAGCCTTTATTTCCCCAAATACAGAGAGTTGGTCAGCCAATGTTATTTTTCCCCAAGCTTTCTCACCGGAGAAAGGCCACAGGCACATGCCTAGAGAATGAGCTTTTTTTACCATATGAGGAAAAACAATTATAATTCCCAGCACAGCATCAGGCTGTGCTCCAGCCTCGCTCCTCCATGCACACAGGACCAACCTAAGCCCACTGTCTGTGGGCTCATCCACAGTCCTCCCCACATCAGCGTCTCCAGGAAAATATGTTCCCCCCATACAAAATGAGGCACAAACTATCAGAAAAGCTATTGCAGAGGTATATAATGAGGTTTCTTAGAAGTTACAGCTACTTAGCGAAATTTGTGCATCCCAGCTGCCAAGCTAATTTCAGCCCTTTACACCTGAAAAGGCTTCTTAGCTCAGGTACAGAGTTTGTACCAAACACTGATATAATTCTCACAATATCCAGCAAGCTCTAGATGCTTTTCCTAAAAGCCGTGCAAACAGTAAAACAGCTGCAATATTTTTTATTATTACTATTTTATTTTTAAAAAGCAGAAGACCATGGTTCCAGGACTGCAGAGTTAAATACCAAACTGCAGAAGAGCAGGAACTTCACTCAGACTCTAATTAGGGGTCAACCAATATAGAAACCAGCAAAGTATAATCTGAACAGGTCAAGGCAACGCAACTTCCTTAAGGGATGGTGGAAAAAGAGGCATGCTAAGCAACCTGGCAGTATTATCTGCAAAAGCCTTTAAAATAGATGAAGGTGATTTAGAGGGTCTAATTTCAGTGGATTTTCAGAAAGCTTATGATAAAAGTGCTTCATAAAAGATTAAGGAAAATAAATGGCTACCTAGTAAGGGGCACAGTCAGGCAGGGATTACAGCTGGCAAGGCGAAGGGAAACAAAAGACAGCACTTCCCAATTGAAAAAAGGTTCACGGGGGCCAACTGCGTTAGGGAAACGTTTTGGTTTGCTGCAGCTCATGGGGTCGAGCACCTCCATCTGAATTCCTTAGGTGCCATGGGAGGTGGATGATGAAATTCTGTTTAGGCGAGTAAACGAACATGTTCTGTACCCTAAACCACTCGCCAGAGGAAGGTGGATGTCTGAAAAACCATGCTGATCCTGTATTTTAGTTGATTTGCCTCCAATATTGCCAATAGAGGAGACTCCAAAGGAGGACGACAAAGCCACATCCCTGCGGCAGGATGCAGAGAGCCTCAACTGCTGCTGGACCGGGAGGGAAGAGCCAGATGTGCCACAGCTGGCAGAGAGATGGCAACAGAGATTGCGCAGCCTGATCACGTCCCTGCTCCTGCTCACAGCTAAGCCAGCACGGCGGTACCCACGGGGAGCAGGGCTGCTTTTCCTAGCTCCAAACCCAGTGACGGTGCCACCCCACGGCAGCAGAGATGCTGATAGCAGGGCTGCCCACATGCACATTGGGAGGAAAAAAGCTACTTGGGGAACACTCAACATTTAATTAGTAACCTGCAACACCTCTCCAAAGGAAGGCATGAGGACATAGAAAGGAATACACTTCCTATTTTTTTCTGAATTTGGCAAACCAGGCACTCGCAGTGCTGAGATCTTGCCCACCCAGACCCCTCATCTCCTCTCCTAGCCTGAGACCCATCACCAGCCAACCCTCCCCTCCCCATGCTCTGGAAAGGTCTGAAATACAGCTTTTCAATGCTTTTCCCCCTCCACCTGCTGCCTCGGCAGAGAAATATGGTTCATGCTGACTCCAAGGGATGCTTTCCCCAAAAACTCCCCCTGTGAGCAGCCCATGAGGACATCGCGCACACACACGCGCTCCTTCTCCAAACTGGACACGGGGACTCCAGCCACACACACGTGTATTTGCGTGCAAACACCAAGATTCAAAGTTTATGGAGAACACCTGCAGGCAGGATGGTGTGTGCAGCCCACCTCTGAGGCAGCCCTGGAAGCCTCTCAGCAAATATTTGCCATATATTTTTGGAAGGTGTTTGCAGGGGAGGCGCTGCCAGCTCATGCTAGTACATTAAATTGAAGAGAAGCTGGTTCAGTGCTTTTCATTAACAAACCTCCACGAGGGGGGAAAAAATAAATGCAATTCCCAAGTCTAAGGTAAAAAGAAAAAAGAATAACCAACAGTATTCTTCATGCGAAGATAACATAGAGTAAATCAATCAAACCCTGCTCCCCCGTGACAGGGGAGGACGCATCATTGAACAACGCTCATCGCTCCCCGTTGGTGATTTCTCATCCCACCCGTGCCAGGAAAACCTCACCAAGCGGCGGCCCCAGCGCCGTGGCAGGAGATGCAGCCACCCTGTCCCATCCCACAGGCTTCCAGGCATTGCAAAATACTCGAGTGATGCACTTCACTAACAACACCACGAGAGAGATGAATCAGTTCTTGGGCAATTTAAGACCTTGCAATTTTTTTCAGGGACCCAGGAGGGTGCCACATTAGCAGCCTCTACGCACCTAATGAGAAGCTGTTCAGCTAAAACTTTTGGAGAAATCCAGAGACAGAAAGCGTCCAGCTTCCCAGGGATTTTTCAGTTGGGAGCACTAATGACATCAATCAGAAAACCAGTTGAGCTTCATACACCCGCTATCTTGTGGCACTTCTTCGTCAGCATCTCTAGCAGCATTTAACAGCGGGAGCACGCTTCCAACAAATCCCAAGCACCACATTTCATTCCTACGCACAGAACAACATTGGGGCTGAGATGCCTCGTGCCTTGGCACAGTCTTTCACCATACAGACAGCAACAGCCACCTGCACAACGCTCCTCCGTGAGCCCTGCGGTCCACCTTGCTCAAACACCACAATGTCAGCAGTAACAGTGAAGATCAGGCTATTTGAGTTTGGACTGGAGACTAAGCATGTAAAACTAGGCATGCCGCATCCCCACATATCATATAAGTGGCTCTTTAAAAGCACTTGCAAATAAATTCAAATAAATTCCCAGGTAACCCCCTCAAATGGGACGAAGTGATGCAGAGACAAGGAGATTTCACCCCATGCGCTATCCCGGCTGCAGGTGCATCCCCAAGGCTCTGCGGCAGAGATGTTGCTAAAAAAAGCATAGAGGTTATATGGGACAAGTGTTAGCGTTCAGTCTGAGTGTGGACCTGAAAGTCTGCTTTATATCCCAGAAGCATCACAAGGTACCAGCAGGGAGCCTGATGTTATGGACCAGGAAGAGACAAATCACTTTAACTGGGAGAGGGATGAAAAAGTCAACACTGCACTGGCCCACATCACCAGGAGCAGCCCAGCAGCAAGAGGGTCACAGCACATCCCCAGCCCACGCTTCATCCTAACAAAGACATAAGTGACATTCAAAAGGGAAAGTGCTTGACATCTCCCTGCATCCCCCTCTCAGCCAGAGCCAGCAAACTACAGATCGGGCAAATTTACGCTTCCATGCATGTCCAGCATCTCTGCAAACACTGCTCGGGAAAGCCCCTTCAAATGGGATTTCTCCCCACTGGGGGTTTTTCCTCCGGTACAAATCTATTTGAAAAGAAGATAAAGCATCTGCAGTTTGACTGAGGTTTTATTCAGAGAAAGCTCTGGCTCAGAAATAATTGCCGTTTGCTATAATTGGTGAGATGCAGGAAGGGACTAGATACAAGTGGAGTCTGGTGCAATTTTGGGAGATTTGTTACGCTTAGCTCACTTCTATCAATTTCAGTAGCTCAGACACTTATGACCTGTTGCTCAGCTTATTGTGAAAATGGCTTTTATTTACTGCACTTCCATTAAAAGATGAAATCCATGCATAGGGCTCACAGGGCAGAAAATCACAGTTTACGTCTCAGCTTATCTCCCTTCAGCGGCCTCCACTCATTTTCGCCCTGGCTTGCTCCCAGCTGCTATAAAAGAAGTATTTCCGAGCACTGTTTTGAGTAGCCAAAGCCCCATCCAGGCCACAGGGCAGGCGGCACATTGAGATTTTAAGGGAGCGCTCAGTGCTGCAGCCGCTGAGTCGGGATGGAGGGATGGGGAGGGTGGAGGGATGGAGATGTTGCAGCGCAGGCTCTCAGCTCGCACAGCACAGGACACCAGCGGTTGTTTTGCAGCAAATACAGACTCCACTGTGCTTGCAACCACTCTACAAGCCCCGGCCAGCACCAGCTATCAGCTGCAACGTAAGGAGATGTGACAAGCCAAGCTCCGTGCTCCTGGACAGCAGGTTCCTGCTCTCCTGGATATTCAGAGCTGCCCCCGATGCAGTCCCAAGCCCCACACACAGCACAGGGGGGCACCATCGCTGCAGAAGTAGACTCAAAACCTCCTTCCACACCAGTTCCCTCCCAGTTCTGCCCACAGACACCAGAGCGCTTCTCCCCAGCGCTGCAGCAGGTATTGCACCCAGCCTGCGCATCAGCAGGAACACCAGCAGCGATGGGATGTGGGTGCTCCCTCCTGTATCGGCTCTTATGGAATCACAGAATCATTTGGGTTGGAAAAGACCTTTAAGATCATCAAGTCAAACCTTTAACCCAGCACTGCCAAGTCTTGCTTTACATGGGAGACATCACCAGTCATAAAAAAAAGGTGTCGGGGGAAGATGCACATGCGGGCAGCCTGAGCTCTGCCGTCCTCATGAGAGGCCATTGGAACACCAGACACGCCACCTCCGAGGGCAGACGGAGATGGTCCCCAGCACTGGTGTGGAGTTGCTAAGGTTACCTCCTCGGCTGCCTAATTAAAGAAGCTGTCACTCTCCTGCAGAG
The DNA here is from genome assembly GCF_963082525.1 of Nesoenas mayeri. Lineage (NCBI taxonomy): Eukaryota > Metazoa > Chordata > Aves > Columbiformes > Columbidae > Nesoenas > Nesoenas mayeri. Next base: position 5,807,998 of record NC_137566.1, read on the forward strand.
ATCGGGAGCTGCGTATGCACGTGGGAGAGAGGAGGGGAACTTTCAACCGCACAGATCATTTTTAGCACACTGAAGTGGAGAAAAAACCCAAACCCCAAATGGGACACTGCATTACAGCCATCGGCCACTACAGCAGCATCCTGCTGCCCTGCTGCCCACCCCTCCGGGCAACCTGTGCCAGTGTTTCACCACTGTCATTGTAAAAAACAGCTTCCTGTTGTGTGGGAAGAAGGTATAGGGAGAGGTACAGGGAGGTGTGCTCGCTCAGTCGAGGTCATTTCATGAGTCAGCAGCAAAGCCAAGAAGACAATTCCAGAATGACTCAAAAATCCTGTATTTTCCACCAGCTGAATACACACACTCCCGTACGCTTCCTTTTTCTGCAGCGCAGTACAGACCATGGAGGGAAGCTCTTCCCCTGACCTCCAACACAGCTAAGAGATGGCTTTCACCTACCCAGGCCACATCCCAAATCCCATAGATAAGGCCAGGAACCAAGCTGGGAGCATGGAACAAGACACGACATGAAATACAGCACCTCAAAGAGGCTCAGAAGAGCGTCTCCTTTTGGGAAGAAGCCAAGCAGCATATGCATGTACGGTTGTCCCCTTGTGCAGCCAACTTTGAGCACCTTCCTGCCCATCTCCATTTCAGCTCCAAGAGCGGAGGACCCTCCTCCATGATGTAGAGAAGGCAAGACCATCCTCATCCATGGTTAACACTCGGATTTGGGAGTGCTGGGTAGAGGGAGCCCAGGACTGTCCCATCCAGCACCTAAAAATCTTAGGAGAAACCACAGAAACCATCTAGTCTCCACAGCCAGACCTTCGAGGAACAGGAGCGGTGTTATTCCTGGATGGCAGCGCTGCCGGGATGTGACTTTGCTGGTTCAGAAAAGTTTAAGAGCAGCAGGATAAAAAAAGCAGATGCAGCCAAAAATGCAAAGAGATCCCTGGAGCTGAAGCACTTGCCAAGTTTCTCCTTAACGCTTCAAGACACCCACTCATCCTCCCCAAGGGCTTGTCAGACTCACATGGCAAAAAATACACGCTCCACACCCACCCGAGCCCAAAAGAAAAGACCCTGAAATAAATCTGGAATCCAGGGCTGGCAGGAAGACAAAGCTGGGGGCTGAAGAGGAATTTTTGGTGCGTAACGAAGGAACTGCCTGACAGCTCTTCTGCAGCAGACCAGGGCTCGTGGCCCTATAACTCACCCAGCCCCCTCAGCCACCGCAATAGATTGCTTTTAATTACAGGGCACCTGCTCCGAGGCCCCTGGGTATCTGAGAGAGTGTAATGGAAACTAGAGCTTAATGGGAATTTAGAAAACCCATCACTACAAGTCGGTGCATTTAGGTGGTCAGGAAAAGACAATCCCAAGGAAAGGTGGTGGGTGAGCAATCAATGATGCTGTTTGCCGTCCTGGCTGAGAGGAGCTGCAGGCAGCCGACAAAGCGGGGGTCACTTTGCAGAACCCTGTTAGATACCCCAGACACCTTCATGTTTGGGCCGAGTGAAGGGATTGCAGCTCAAACTGGCAAGATGCAACATGGGGATGGAGGAGCCAGGCATTCGAAGAAGCTGTGATGGAGCTCACAGTGCTGGAAGTGCCCAGACCCACCAGCCCTTCACCCTCCCAATCCTGGTGCAGCCCAAGAACAGCCCTGAGATAACTGTTGATATGGGGGATAGCCAGGTCCAGCCAGGTCCACAGCTGTGAAATACTTGTTTTCACAGACCAACTCCAACTGCAGCGAGCACTGCTGGGGTCAGAATTGGTGAGGCCATCGCTCGGGCAGCAAGGACGGGACCAGCACGTGGCCGTGCTCCATCAGCATCCCACCTCACAGCCTCCTCCTGCTGCTCCATCAGCTGCCTGCAGAAAAGTAAGTGCCCAGGTAGCAGGGGACACCCAGTGCTCCCTCCGTCAGGGCTGTGCGGGGCTCATCCTGCCCAGTGCATCCCAGTAACACCAGCAGGAGCTGCTCACTTCGCCACACTGGACACAGGGTCACCTGCGTGACGGTCAAAGCCAGCAGCACCACAAAGGGCCTTCATCGATCTTCAGGGATGGTCGTGCTTGATTCTGGCCAGGGAAATCTTGCTGAGAGCTGTCTTTAGTGCAAACTTTCTTTTTCTTGCCTTTTTTTTTTTCCCCTTTCCTTCTAAATGTGTCAGTTTAAGATCGTAAAAACACTTTCATCTTCAAAACAGTGTCACAACTCCCCTTCAGCATTTTGATAACAATGCTGCCATTTCGGCTTCAAAACATCTCTCCAAACTTATTGTTCACACATACGCCCAACTTTAAAGCTCAGAACTGAGGGGCTACGATGAAACTGGAACAAGCCACTCTTTGAATAAAGACAAGTTTTCCTTTCATCTAGCGCTAATTAACAGAAGCATCCCTCCCTCTGTGCTGGCCCCTGGTCAGTGCTCGGTGTGTCCATGAGACCTCAAAGAACAACCTCCCTCTCCCCTCGCCCAAGCCCATCTGTGCACAGCACAATGCAGCATCTCCATCAACACTCTGCAGAGATGCAGGAGCCCCTCGGGAGCTGCTGTGGGACCCTTTCAGCTCAGTCAGGACACACAGATGCTTATTGCAGCTATGTGTAACCAAGCATCCCGCAGGAGCGAACCTCCACGGGATGTTCCAGGGACCCGTGACCTGATCCTCACCCTCAGCTGGCCACTACAGAGGCTGCTGATGGATCTCTATGCCCATGACGAGACCATTCTCCTGGCCAAACCTTTCCCTCTAACTCAGTTCATGCCAGGAATAAAAATCTCCCCGAGCAGCTCCCTAACTGCTGCAAATATTTGCATTGAGTTGGAAGAACAAGAGCACGGGGAAGACTGGGGAAACGCTGCACGGCCATTACCAGCCAAATTAAAGCTGCAGCTTGTTCCCCAGCCAGGTCCAGAGCATCACCCAGGTCTCACTTGCCCTCCAGCTGCCACAGCCGAGGCGAGAAGCACCGTCTTCAAATAACAGCTTTTCTTGATTCTAAATTCTTCCCCCACCCAACAACTGCAAAGGGAGAAGAATATTAACACCTGCTGGTTTGCCCTTAGGTGCCTTTGGAGTAGTTTTGTAGAGAAAACAAGCAGTGATTAAAAACGCAGCTCCACATCCACAGAAAACCCTCATCTTTTGAGTCACGGCAAAAATGTCACCTTCCTTCACAGCCCAAACCCCTCCAGTAGCAGGGGGGGGATGCTGTGGGACATTTGGGACACCCTTCCTACGGAGGTGACCACAGATCTGCTTCAGGTGTGGGCCAGGTATTCACAGACAAATTTGCACCGTTCCTGCAGGACAGAAGCTTTGGAGACCAAGGTCTACAAAAATATTCAGTTTACATGACTCGGGGCACATCCCAAACTGGCAGAGAAGCCTGATGAGCAGCGCGGAACATGGTTTTGGGAAGGCAGTGCAGCTGGGAAAGGCCACAGGAGAAACACGGACGTGTTGTTCTGCAAAGGGAAGGCTCTCACGAGGCTCAACCTTCCTTCAGCATCCCCTGCAAACACCCTGTATCTCACCCCAGCGCTGCCACGCCGGCTCAGCTGGGAGGAGCGCTGCAAACAGGATTTTTTCCTCCTGTTTTGCGTTTAAGTGGCTCATTGCAACACGCTGTAAAACCCTTCATCAGCAAGGAGGGAAAAGGTTTTACAAGTCTTTACAGTCAGCCTAGGCAACAGAGAAAACCTCCCTCGGCACACACAATTTTGGGCAGCAAACGTGATTTCGGGGAGCAAAGCAGAGTCCGGCAGCATCCCCATACCTCGCAGAGCTTGCATCCCAAATCCCAGCTCGCATCCCTGTTCTCACACGCCGCTGGGCCACGGTACGTTAAGGAACAGCTTGTCGGTTAAGCGGCAAAGGCAGCTGCTACAAAAGCAGAATAAAATTGAGTACAAGGAGGAGCAGCAGCGTGTCTGTCGTGCAAACTGCTGCTCCGGCGAGACCCCAAGCTGGCGACGAGCAGCCCCTACAGGCAGCATCCCCAACCTCCCTCCCAGCTGCCATCCCACCGGATCATGGATTTCCTCCTCCGACACAGCAGAAGCCCAGAACACAGTAAGGACAACGGTGCTGCGTGTCTGGGGAGAGCGAAGAACAGAAGAGGAGGGGACAGCAAGCGCTGGGTTGTGATAATACGTAAAGCGATGTAATGGAGTTCGTGTCTTCAAGCAGCTCCAGTTTCTTGAATGGTGTTAAAAGGCAAGGCTGTTGCTATTTAATTAAATACACTTCTGGCCCCTCTGATCGCGCTCAGAAAGATTAAAGCAAGAAACACATGGTTGTTGATCCAGTACGAGGCATGCAACTGCAACAACAACAGTAAAAACAACCACAAACCTCTATTGCCCTTTTGAAATTCAATCGATATTGAAGGTTCTTAATGTCCAGGATCCAAGAACTATGCTGGCAACAGCGCGTCCCATTTCTGGTGGCCTGAGGAACGATCTCAATGAGCTCTAGGGAAGGAGGCAAAGCTAAAGGAGCTGCAGGTGACAATACCTGTGCTCCTCGGGTATGGGCACAAGAAGGTTTGGAGCTTGCAATTCAAGAACAAATGGATGAAGATGCTTTTGAGTGTCCCTGCTCTATCCCAGGGCACCCACAGTAATTCCCACACTCAAACATGACAAAATAACCTCCATTGCTGGCGTGTTGTCTCCTCTTTAATCAAGGACCCAAGGCTGGCGGGCACCTCAGCCCTGTACACACCACACACCCTGCAACTCCTGGATGCATTTAATGGGAACACGTACAGGCTGCTTTTCATTTTACTGTTTGTTTATAGCACACATTTGAGGAGCTACACAGGATGGGAAAATACATCCCATAAACAAACCGCTAAACAAAACATGCTGAGCATGTACCACTCCAAACAAAAATAGACTCCAGCTAACCTCTGCTTTCCAAGCATATGCCTCTGACGACGGCTTTATTTAGTGCCCCTTATCCCACTTTCAGTTTTGATTTTCAGGCTCTGCCACCCTCAGCAGCAGCTTCAGACGCCTCCCGCCACCCCCACAGCTCCGGGTAAGCCAAGAGCAGATGAAAATAAACCAAATTGGAGCTGGTGACCACCCCGGGTGCCCGAGGCTGCATCGCCCTTCCCTGCGCCCACCCTGCGGGTGGTGGGACCAGCAGCAGCCCAGATGCTGCCAAAGGATGCAGGACATGCACATGACATCATCTGGCTCAGGGACTGTCTCTGCGGTGACAGACAGGGACACTGGGTGACAAAACACTTGCACACCAAGTATTTCAGGCAGACATTTACAGCCTGCCCTGGCAGCAGCCCCCGTGCCCGTCAGCTGAACTTTGCCACTCTACTTATGCCCAGAAGCAATTTCTCAAGCACTCAAACTTTATTACCCCCTTTCTTGGGGCTGCACAGAGGGCACGTTCCCCTGCGAACGCTTTTTCTACCAATATCCAAAGCTGTTGAAGCTGCTCTCAAGTAATTCCCACCCACACCTACTGCCCCAGGAAGAATATTTCTTTCCTGGTTTTGCATAACAAACAGCTACACGGTTTTACTTTTTCTCCTGAGAAACTCAGGCTTAAAGGAAAACACCTGGCACAGCGTTAGTCCAAGATCAGACTTGATAAAGTTCCCCCTGCGAGGGGCACGCGCTACCGCAGAGATTAGACCTCAGCGTTCCCGAGAGCATTCAGTCACCCCGGCAGGCTGCGGCACAGCGAGTTTGTAAAGCTCCTCGGGAATCCTTCAAGATGAAAGGTACAGTATGATACGGATGTATTATATCCATGGGCTTTGTTACAGCACACGTTTCCTAGCACAGTTTTATTGGTAGAACACAAAAGTTCAGCTGAAGCGCAGGGGCTCTTTGGGTGACGAATACGCCCCTCCAGCTGTCCCTCCGCTCTGCAGAGGATGAAAAATGCTGAAGCCCCTGATGTGAACACAGTAGATGGAGCAGTCGGTGCCCTTCCAGCCACAGCAGACAACGACCTGCCTGCACAGATAAGGCCAACAACATCATTGCAAGACATCTCACTTGCAAACGCACCTGTCGGGTCCCCAAAATGCCACTGCTGCGACTGGCAACTCGACAGCATCCCTCCTCTTCAGCTGGACCTACCACACAGCCACCCCCAGAACAGGCCAGGAGGCTCCTGTGGGTTAAGCCCACCTTAATGGACTGGTACCCAGTGCTGGCATCTCCTGGGGACCCCACGATGCCCACGTCAAGCACCTCCCTCCAGAAGATGATGGGAGACATTTGCTGCATTCAGTGGGTGGCCCTGGGGCTGGGGGATACCAGATCACACCAGAGACTAGACCAGCAAAGCCCCAGGCACAGGGAGGTAAAGCCCAGCATGCTGCTTTGGCTCAAACTGCTGCCTGTCCCTGGGAGGGGGGGAAGGAGATGGTTTCTATGTTTTTCGGAAGCCTAATTGATGCTTGAATTGCTACAAATGAGTCTGTGGACACAGCCTGACCATGGGCTGCCCAGTTTGGATGGCATGGAAATGAGGGAGCAGAACGTGCATCCACTTTTTGGATCACCTTCCCAGTACCTCACTCCTCCTGGGCACCTCTCTCTGTCCAGACTTCCCAAGACATTAGAGGTGGAGGAATAAGGAGTGGGATGCCAGCAGTGGGGCTATGGGCAAACCTGAGGTCTCCCTGCACCCCAGTTCTGCGATCCTGGGGCCACTGGCTTTTGGGAGGGAGGTTTCACGTTCCCAGTTAGTCTATAGGGTTCTTGCTGCCAGGGCAGAGCCCCTCCATAGACATATCTCATCAGACCCAGAGAAAGAAAGGTATTGGGCATGAAAACCACCAGCATGTCCCAAATTTCTTCCCAGAAAGTGTTGGGCATGGGAATAGGCTGCCGAGGGAGGTGATTGTGTCACCATCCCTAGATGGGTTTAAAAGGGGCAGAGATGAGGTTCTTAGGGACATGGTTTAGTGCTAGAATTAGGTTAATGGTTGGACTCAATCTTTCCCAACCAAAATGATTCTATGACCCCATCTGCCCCAGAGAGCCACACTCCACTCCCCCACTGCAGCTCAGCAGTGCAGCTGGCAATGCAATTTCCATTTCATTTTCATGCACTGGAAGAGCAGACGAGGGTGCACAGGAGGTGCTGGGCCCAGCAGGTCCCTCTCCCTCCAGAGCGACGCACAACTAACCTCCACCACCCCACCTCCTTGCCCACGCCAGCCCCAGCTCCCCTCTGCACAGGATCACTCCCGTGCACATGCCTGGGAGCAACACCATCAGCTCAGTAATCTTCCTAAATACAGCAGTTACCAGGTGACTGGGAAAAAAAATCTCTTTTACTGCTGATGCTGCTAATGGAAAATTTTTCCCCTTTTGCTGCTGCTTTCAAAGCCAGCGGCGGTTTCATACAGACTTTGTCTTGCGCGGAGATGGGAGAGGTGGAAGCACAGAGAGAGAGGTGCAAGACTGGTAGGGAGCAGATAATGAGAAACAGAGGGGAACTCATAAGTCTGTTTTCCTCCCCACCAGTCGCCTCCGCCCAAGGCCAGAGCCCTGGCTCCAAATCTTATCTGCCCCATCTTCTCGCAGGCAGTTGCAGCCCAACCTCCTCCTGCAAGGAATCCCTCTCTCCTCCCCGATTGCAGCGGGATAAGTATGCTGGATGTAGTGCTTCTTGCACGCGCCATACAGGGAAGATGCCCAAAGGGACTAATAGGACAAAATAATTTATTCTGTGATTTTTTTTTCCCCCAGCTGTCTCCTTCCCAGGGGACATCCTCACCCAGCCAGTGCAGATGCAGGCAGCCAAGATCGCTGCTCATCCCCTCCACATGCCATCCTCCTTCTTCAATACCATTAAGTGTCTCCATACTGTCTGGACACTGGAAACCTTAACCACATTAGCTGAGACCCGAGCAGCAGCACAAGCATTCAATTCTTCTAAGTGGCACCATTTCTTAAGCTGGTTACACGCAAGAATCATCTCTGCTCGATGCCAGCACTGACCCCACCGGAGCAGGACTGCGGAGCAGCAAGAGAAGGCTGGCTAAAGCTTCTCATTCCCCATTTTAGATGGTTGCAACCACAGGAGGACACTCCCGACACAAGCCGTATTGTGGGTATTGTAGACGACGAAAGGCGTAAATCACAGCATTTCTATTTTCTTCACCTCTCCTTTCCAACACCAGCCTACCCCCACACTCTACAAGGCATTTTGGTGCGATGGTAGGTGTTTCTCAAGCCACCTGCACCTGCTAACATATGTGTCGAGGTAGCGTAAAATCAATCCCTCATCATTCCTGCAAGTGGCATCAATCTGTTCTCCTCCTGTCCCAGTCAGTCCTGTGCCTGAACTCCTGTTACACCAGGAAAGCCCGAGGGCTCAGCCCGGTTTCACAGCCAGCCAACACGGTATAGGGCTTGTCCATCACACAGCCAGGGCTCACACTTTTAGGGCTTAGAAAGGAAAAGGCTGCAAGTTTTGGAGATAACATCTATCTGCGTGGTGGCACTCAAAGGTCACCCACCTCCCCAGCCCCGATAGAGAAATGCAAGCTCCCCACTTAATTCTGAAGAAAAGCACGGGTTTTTTTTTCCTCCAGCAGAGCAGCTATAACGGTCTCTGGCACACCAGCATCCTGGAAACACCGCTGCCATCACATGGGAGGAAGGGGAGAGCAGGGGGGATCCCCAGCCATCAGCCTCCTCCCTCACTCCAGCCCGACAGCTCGGCTGCAGCGAGCAGCTCCTCTCTCCATAGCTAATCTTCTGTTGCCACTAGCTGGTCAACGCGGGTACTCTTGGAAAGCAGCAACTCCCTGAGCACAGCCTGCCACGCTCACTCACAGACTGCTGCTTTTAACTGAGATTTTCACCCCAGAAAATACCTGATATGAAGCAAAACCCTTGCAAGTCCACATCCCACAGTGCTGGACAAGCCATGTTCAAACTCGCCTTTGCAGGGGGACGCGGTCATCTGAGGACTGACCCATTTTCATGGGTATTTTGCACCTCCAGCCTTTCCAGGTGCTACAGAGCTCACCCCTCCTGCCACCACAGCGGGCAGATCTCAAGCTCACGACCCACATCTCCAGCATAAGCCCAGCACCAGCCAGGCTCTGCCTCCTTCCCTTTCCAACTACAAAAACCCAACAGCCTGGAAAGCTTCAATAATCATATGGCTTCATACAAAGAAGAGCAGAAAATGTTACCAGAAGGTTTTTGTTCTTCCCTATGGTCCTCATCACCAGGGACCTGGCCCAGACCACAGGGTGGGCACGAAGGAGGAGGGAACAGCCCCTGCTCTTGGGTCTACATCCCCCTGCTCCTCATCCCAAGGAGCCCAACACCACATCTCATCTTCACTGCACCACCTCATTGGGGCTTTTTGGCTCCTTCCACTTGCCTCGTGGAAGATATGACTCTTTATGCCTTGGACCACCTTGATTAACCAAACCTCTGGCTAGACCTGCAGCGCAGTTCAAGTCTTGTGGTACAGAGTTAACAGAAAAGGGAGGTGTCAAAACCAAACTGCTCATCGGCTTCTCTCTGCAGAGACAACCCAGTTCTTAGAAACCATGCCCTGATGAGCAGGGTCTCATGCTGGGCACCCATACAATGCTGCTCCAGATCTCACAGCCCAACTCAAAGCAGAGAACGGTGCTTCCCAACAGCAGCATTGAAAAGCTTCAGTCCCACCGGTGCTCCCCAGGTAAGCCCGCAGCTTCGCCACCTCGCTCTGCAAAAACAGGAGTTGTTGGCAAAACCAAGGGTGGCAAAACCCTGCTCATCTATTTGCAGAAAAAGCAGTAAATTCAAACAATCTGCAGAGAACTAAGCACCTTCCCTTATTTTAATGCATTCTGACCCTAAAGAGGTGTTGTTTGAGTTAGAAGACAGCATCAGGAAAAGTTGAGAAAGAAAAGAGGCACCAAACAGCTGAGGAGATGGAGGAGCTACACAGCTTTGAGAAGCAGGGGACAATGACCCACCACACACGGGGGCCATGGTGGGACACCCGTAAAGTAGATGCACGAGCAACTTTCCTGCCAACCACCAAAACAAAGTACCTAGTAGTGCTGCAGACACCCGTCAAACAGCATCCATTAAAGCCACTTATGAGAAGCATGTAGTAAACTGTTCTTACATAAGCCACTACCGGGTAAGAGCACTGGTGAAAATTTGTCTGCCTCTTTCCTTCCCTCTCCTCTCTCTCTATATATATCTGCTCACACAGAGACAGAGCTCATCTAAATTAGCTCGGAAGCTAACTGCTGCATTCCCTGAATTGCACTTCAAGCAGGCTACGCTGCTCGTGGAGCAGCTATTGTACAGAACACATGGCTGCTGACTAAATCAAGATACATACCTTAGAGAGACCTCATTGTACAAGAATAAAGTCAATGATAGGCTGCACCATTTGCCAGCGTAACACTAGAAGAATTAGAGGGGGGGGGGGAAAAATACCGCAAAGCATCAGTTGTACCCAAGGTTAAGGAAAGGGCAGGATGCTTTTTCAGGAAAGGGGACGCACAGCAATTCATAATGCACTGGTGGCAAAGTTACATTTGTCATTTCCTGCCACCACTGTGCTTTGCTGGGTAATTTGATAGTAATATAACTGGGGAGTAGGGGGAGAAACATCCTTCTTGTCTACAATGCAAGAGAGAAAAAAATGAACATAGGGAATATAGAAACTCAGAGACCCCGCTGAAGAAGTGGCAGAGAGCAAAGCAGAGCTGCCGACTGGCTTTTCACCGGCAGGTCCCCTGCTGCAGCCCCACAAGGATGCAACAGGGAAACTAAGTTTTCTACCTCTGTTGGGAGAAGACAAAACCATTCCCTCCCGGGCTCCTGTCCTGCGTGCCGGAGGCTGCGTGCAGTCTGTACCCGCAGAGCTGGCTCCTGGCAGGCAGGGATGCAACCCTGGAAACTCTCGCTTTAGGCGCTTAGACTAAGGAAATAAAACCTCATATTGTCAGGGAACAGAAAAAGTTGTCTTTCTCCCTTGAAGGGGGAATCCTGTAAAGAAAAGGGACACACAGCATTGCAAGCACTTTGTACCAGCCGCCGACTCAGCCCATTTTAACTTGGTCAGCCCTTAAGCCCTGCAGAAGATGAGTTGCTTTTACACGGTTTAGTGGTGGACTTAACAGTGTTAGGTTTACAGCTGGACTCTACGATCTCAAAGGTCTTTCCCAGCCTTAGCAATTCGATGATTCTAAGTTTCCCACTGCTGCAGACAAGGCTCTGGCACCTGCCAGCCTTTAGCTACAGATTCCCCAACCTCCTTTAATGCAAAGGAGCGCTGAGAGGCACGGGAATCACTCCAGCGCCAGGAGACTTATTAAGCTGGGAGCTGCTGAGCAGACCCAGGACTACAGATTGCCTGCTTAAACACAGGCTTAAACAAACGCATCGCCGCCAAGCAAGGCAATAAGCAAGGCAATGTTTTATTTTGTGCTTCCTGGTCTGGAAAGACTTTTGAGCCCTGAAGAACAGGGTGGCCTCAATTTATTCTCAACTTATTTCACTTCAGAGACTGTAGTATTAGCACCAGGACTCAGCTCTGCCTGCTTCATGGTTTGGGGTTTTTTTTGTTTGTTTGGGTTTTGGGGATTTTGTTTGTTTGGGGGTTTTTGTTTCACTGTGTTGGGTTCTTTGTCTTTTTTCTCTCTCCCCAAAATCCCTCCAGGATGCCAGTCAGGGTGGCTGTCCCAAGCTGTGTGTTTTAGGAGGTCTTCCTACCACATCCTTACCCCCATGAGGCCAAAAAGCAGTCTGCCAGCAGCAAGAGCCTCGACTCAAAGACATTTAGGAGCCTCCAAGACATTTGCAATCAGCAGAATATCAGCTCTTAACGTGTCTTCCTAAACTCAGGCCCAAACAGCCACTAAAAACATGTTCAGCAACACGCGTAAGTACACATAAGCATCAGAAATCGGCTAACAATAAGGGCTATCAAAGGTTTTGGCAAAGAGAAGCCACTGTTTAAAGCAATCCCTGCCCTCAAATCACAGCAAAGCCATTCGCCTGACCTCCCACGTGTAATGCGATTTTCACCTCCAAGAGCCCATTACGAGCAACTCCCGGGTTCCCAACCACCGATGAACTCAGAAAATGATGCAGTGGGGGAAAAAAAAAACACGATAGAAAACTCCAGCCTTACTTCCTGCACTGGAAAAACAAGCCGGCAGAAATCCTCTACAGCACTCACCCAGAAAAGAGTTAACTGTGAGTGAGACTCAGTTGCCACACCAGGAGACGGGAAGAAATGCAACAAATTTGAAATATCAGAGCATCCACAGCAATTCATGAGCTAGACCTTGGGGAAGGACAAGTGTTTTACCTTCTCTGGAGGTAACGTGCTGATTAATCTCAGGACGGTGATGAAGCCATCCCACCATGGGCAAAGCTCCCATTTATCTTCTGATCCGCTTGATGCCTGCGGGTTCAGGGGAAAAGGCAGGGACGTTTGGGGGTCTTTTGGCTGTGAAGGGGCATCAGCAAAAACACAGTTTTGTGCAAGGTGTGCTACATATTGAAGAGTAGATGCATAACCAATATACCAGGAAAGCAAAAGAGAATTGTTCAGACCCAAGACATGGTCTCTTTACTGGCAGTCACTCACAGAAATAGGATTTACTATACAAGATCATGTCTCTGATGTATCAAGACAAATTTCTCTCCTGCAACTTCAGCTATTACCTAAGCTACACACAGAGGGGTTTCTTTGCCTTCTGATATATTTAGATCAGTGCGCAATTCACACCCAGTCCCTGAAGAAACTATACTCCAATCTGAAAATTCAGCTCGGTGAACCATGAAACTTCTTGTTACTTTTAATCACTGTAAGGTAAATGTCATTCCTACTGCATCGAGCCTTTGATTTTTCACTTTTATTACTTGAAATAGAGTATCTGCTTTGTTTGGGATTTTTGTGGTTGACCAACCGTGTCTAAGGAAGCCACACTGCAAAGCCAGAACCCAAGAGGCTCAAGAAGTACCTTCAACTTATTTATTACACTCTCGGAAGCCTCACAGAAGGTAAAATGACAGGACCGGGAGACACAATCAGTCATTTTCCTCCCCTGACACATCACACCCAGTGAACGGCAATCACTTCCACAAGGTTTGGGAAGGGAATTGCGGTAGATGCCCACCGGGTCCCTGAGGACACCTCAACATGCCTGATGCACACAGGGCAACGTGCTGGAAACCGCAACCCCACGGTGCCAAGCAGTATCTCAGACCCAAAGTTAAGCAGGTACTTGATTTATCCTTGATTCAGACCCGAAAAGCAAGCAAGCTAGTAGATAAAGATCAACAAAAAACCTTCGATGACCTGCCAGAGTAAACACCACACTGTCCATACGGCATCCTCAACAGTTCCCTTGGAGGATCCCCTGGCTGATTAAGGCACACCAAAAGGATAAAAGTGACAAGAGGCAGCTCGGGCACCCCATCTGTGACAACAGCATCCGGCATCAAGATGAAAGCACGACAACAGAATTATTTCTACTCCCATCCCCCTCCCCACAAAAGCTGAGACAGGAGGAAAGTCTGCAGGCGTTCGCCACAGACCCAGGCACTGGAGTTGCGTGTGAAGCAAGAGCAAGCTTCAAGAATTAAGACGAAGCATTTATAAAATTAGGCTCTGGTTAGGAAAACAGCCTCTCCCGTTCTCCCAGGCTCAGCGGTTCCTCCTCCAGGGCGAAACCTTTAAGTTGGAGCACAAGAGGCAGCACCCATCACTTTACAGCCTGAGCGGAGACGCTTTACTCCCAGGGATTTTAAAAGGCAGGAGCCCTCAGGCCCTGCTAAAAAATCCGTCCCCCGTCCCCCCCCCACCCCCAAAATAAGACAGGGTGCAGCAAGGGCAGCGTTAGAAAGCGCCAAACACAACCAGGCTGTCCATGATATGGGGGTGGGGGGTGAACAAATATCCCGGCGCAGCAGGGAGACAACCCGCACCGGGCTGCTCCGCGACCCCGGGAGGCGCGGGCTGGGGTGGGGGGTACCGGCGGGACGGGACGCGGCGGGGGATGCGCTGCGGGCTCCTACCGAGGGTGAAGAAGGGCAGCTCGGTGTTGTCCAGGTCGTCCTGCACGGCGACGCGGCCGGGCAGCTCGCTGCGGACGAAGAGCAGCAAGCGGGAGTCGGCGGCGGCAGCCGCGGCGGGCGGCGGGGCGCCGCTCCAGCTGATGTCGTTCTCGCGGAGCACCGGCAGCGTGGACACCGTGACCGTTTTCACGCGGCAGGGACCGGGGGGTTCCCGCGACGCCGCCGCCGCCGCCGCACCGGGCCCGCCGCCCAACATCACCGGCGGCAGCAGCAGCAGCAGCAGCGGGGGGGGCGGCGCGGCGGAGAGGAGGCGGCGGCGCGGCGGGGCGGCCATGCCGGGCCGGAGCCAGGCGCAGGAGAGCCGAGGCGAGCGGAGCCGGGAGCACTGAGCCGCCCCAGCCCGCTGCCGCCGCCCGGCTCCGCCTCCCGGCCCGCCCCGCCGCCGCCCCCTCCCCGCCGAATCGCGGTTCCGGAGACCCTCTGCCGCTCCCCGGCGGCCGACGGACCCTGCCCGCGGGTTGCGGGGGGAGCGGCCGGGCAGCGCCCCCGGTGGAACCCGCCCCGCTCTACTCGGCTCTTGCCCCGGCACTTTGACGCCGTTACCTCCCCCGGCTCCGCGGTACCTGTGGCCCCGGCGCTTCCCCGCCGTCCGGCTCGGTTCGGCCCCGTCCATCGGCCCCTTCCACCCGCAGGCGCTCTCCTGCTGCTACACTGCTCCCCCTGGGCACCTCACCTGTTCCTAGTTAACAAAATCCAGGTTTCCCGTGCACACCTCCCCCCTCGCATCGCCACGCGTACCTGCAGCCTGCTCCTTGCTTTTGGGCAAGTGCCAGGGTGCAATAGCACAGAAATGTGCTTCCCGTGAGCTTTTACTAGTTATTAGCCATTTATAAGTGAATAAACACCTCCAGCGTGCAGGGCACATGAAAACGGCTTGCAATGACAAGCCTGGAGGAGACAAACTGGTGGCTTCTGGCAAAGATTTTTGACCTGGTCTTTAAGAGCCGGTGTTTAAATGGGACCCAGAGGAATGAAATGATGCTAAGGTTTGGTCACAGATTTCTACATCCATCCACCCCACGGATGCCCTGGTGTCAACCAAGGGCTGGAGTTTGTGTTTGAAGACAAACCAGGTGAGTTCCATTGCTGTGGTTTTGGCTCATGCTCTGCCTTGAACCACAAGAGAGACAACTGGCTCTTCCAGCAAGGAAGCTGGAATGATGGGGATTAGTTCGGAGGCAAACCCTGTCCCGATGGGCAAAATGGACACAGTTAACCCCAGCACCGCATGCACTTCTGCCCACGGTCAGGCATGACTAACCGAGATGAAGAGAGGCAGCCTACGGTAGTTATGAGTCAGTGACTCACAACAACAATTTCCTAGTGACTGCTAATCTACCTGATTTTTATTTGTAGATGTACATATAAAAGAAGATGTCAAAACCCTAACAAAGCACGCTTAACGCTCAGGCTTATATTATTTCCACAAGCTAATTAAGATCAATTCATCACATGCCTATTGAGGCAAAACAGCCTTCTGAGATACCTAGGTCATCAAATGTTAAAACCACAACAAGGGCAGAATGGCAAAGAATGTGAAATCCAGCAAACAAACAGCTCAAGCACCATTCCCAGGGCCAGTCCCTGCTCCAGCAGCAGCTGCAGCTCCAGCTCACAACCCTAAGAAGCGGGAGCCCCCGCTAAAGACTGTTATTGTGAGTACGGTGCCTGTTTCCAGCTTCACAAATAGAGAGAAAGCAAAAACTGTTCACCAGCAAACAGGCAACTAGTTACAAACGGTTTAATGTGGGACCCCAGCTCTGCCTAACTGGGAGGGATAAAGTTTCCAGGCATGCTGGAATAAAGAGAATAAATCAAGCAAAAATACAGCCCTAAATGGCAGCTCTTGGTTGGGAAAACTGCAATAGTAGGGGAAAAAAAAACATCCCTCTTTTTGTCATTTTTTTTTAAAGGGTGGAAGGATAGATTTTGGACTGGCTTAGGCTGTTGTCGGTACTAATTTCCAGGCACCAGCAGGGTACGTGCTTATTTATTTTCCCTAGTTTTGAAAATTCTTCTAGGAAAAAAGAGCAAAGAAACAATCCTGCACAGATACGCAAAATGACACCCTAGCAGGCAGTATGTCTAAAAAGTGAAGTACATTTTTTGTATTTTTTTAGAACTGGAAACGCTGAAAAAATATCTATTTCTGTACAAAGCACCATCCCTGTTACTCCGAAGTTGTAGCCGCTTGTGGTACAACTCTGTGTGCATGTGTGCCATAAGTAGAGACATTTTTGCTCTTGAGTACCAGAGGATTTTGGCAAGGGGCTGTGCTTGGGGTGGGAGTGGGATCCAGAGGTACCTGCTGCTGTCACAGCTCTGGGCAGTGGGTTTTCAGGTGGGGGCATTTCTTCTTTAGCTTTGCCATGGGTCTGGCTGAATTGGGGAGGAGGACACATGTTTTAGGTGTTTCCAGATTTTCTCTGATCTAGCACATGCCATCAAGCAATGAAGTGAATGCGTTTCAGGGTTTAGAGCTAGAAAGCAACAATCAGGAGACAGGGGTTTAAATGTCTCCTCAAATGTCTGGCTCTGGGCAGGTCCTGAGATATTAGAAATAAAGCTGGGAGGGACCTTAGGGGTTTATTTTGTCTATGCCCCTGCCTAAAGATCTGAGCAGCTTTATAGACATCATTCAATCCTATTTTGCCTTGTTGTCTGTATTCATAAAGTACTGCTGACAACTGTCTTCTGAGTAGCATGCTGAGATTTTTTCTGTACAAACATGGGCACAACGATAAAGGGGAACATTCTGCTGCCTTTAAATGGATGCATTCAGCTTCAATTTAGCCTAGATCCTTCCCGGTGTAAATGCAAATATCTTCTTATGATGGGGAGAAAAGAATTCCACCTGATTTTTAGTTCAGAAGAGTTAAGCTAAACTCAAAACTTCATTATTGAAAGCCACCAATAATATTTCCAAAGGGAATTATGTTAGTCCTGGTTTACAACTGAGGTAACGATTTCCATTACCCGCCCTAAGCAGCATTCAACAGAAAGGTAAATGGTACTGAGAGGGTAAAGCACATTGCACTGAGAAAGTTTCACTTGTTAGCAAAATATTCTAGGAACACTTACAGAACTGTGTTTCAACTTGCTAATTTTTAGTTATTTTGCAAACAGTGGATTTTTAAGCCAATTGCATACTCCATAATGCAGGTTTCTATTCTACATGAGGTCCATTTTAAATATCTTTTTCTCATGCTTCACAGATCAGCTGTTCCTCAGGGAAGTCAGCGACTGCCTGACCATCGATTGCAGCAGCATCGGGGCCAAGAAACCAGCAAGAACTGCCATTCTGAGCAAAAACTCCAGGATGAAAATGGAAATAGTCTTACAAGTGAAAACACATTACAATGACAAGACCCATCTGGGTTGGGTGTGAAGGGGCGGGTAGGGGATCTGACGGGTTGTCAGGAGACGCCGGCTCCATTCTCACCTTGGCTGCTGACTATGCAGTTTGGGGGCAAATCCCTGCTATTTTCCACCCTTGGGGTTTGTATCCTCTCCTACAGAAACTCAAGAAAATAATTAGCTGTTACCGTAAGAGATAAAAAGAGATCTTGAGGGCTGTGGAAATTCTATCTGTACCAGTCCCGAGCGTGGGGTTTTCAGCACAAAATGCACAGACTTTCTCGACATGAGCTGGGAGTTTCTCCGCTATTGAGCGGCGATAGTGGGTTGTTATCAGGTGGAGCAGCTTCTACAAGTAGACAGAGCATATGTTGTGTGTCATGTGAACTGGGAACCTTGACTATGCCAAACCATTCCTACCTTATGTCTGCATCTGCCTACGTTCATGCCCAATTTTCACCTGAGCAGATTTTTTTATTAGCAGGAACTTTGAGATGCTCTTCAATTTATTTCTTATTCCCAAGCAGAGCAGCTCAGCCCCAGGGTTGTTTTCTTCTAATAGCCCAAGAGGGATTCAGGCAAACTCATGATTTTGTGCCTCTATGGAGAGCTTTGTGCAGACATTTCACTGGAAAATGCTTAAAATATCTACACCATCTAAGTTCTAAAAGGATGGGGGGGCAGGGGGAAGTCATTCTCTTTTAAAGGGTCACAGATGAAGCAGTCTTTGACTTTCAGTCCTGTGAGCCATATTTCTGGACACCCAGAACTAATGCATCTTTTATCAGCTGGCACAGAGAAGGTTATTGCAAAGATATCAATAGCAGCTTTCTGAAGTGGTTTTCAATTGGCCCTATTACTAAAGATATGTATGTACAGCAGCAATCATTAAAATGCACTATGTATTTACAATATAGAGAGCAATTTATGTCTGTAATGCATACTGCAAATCGTACTGCTAGCAAGCAGAGGAGAAAGTCAGTTATACAGCTATGATGTAATCAGAGGCTTATATTTTACCCTGCAAGAGTCACATCAGCATCAATAACTCCAGTAAAGAAGTGAGGAAGTTTTTTTTAATATTCTGAAGAAAACACCACTAAACTGATTTTGTTTCCAGGCTGCGGTGCACAAATGCTGGTCTACAACCATACGGCATCTGCCTGTAGTCGACGACCGCATTGCTTTTGTCAGCTCTTGCAAGCAAAGCCAGAGATAGGCTGGGTCAGCAATCCTGAGGAACACTCCTGGGAGAGGAACAAGGGGATGCAGAAAGTGCCCTTTGCAATTCAGAAGGTGACGTTCTTGCTTCTAGGTTAATGGTGAGCCAACAGCCCCCTCGCTGTGCTCGGAGCCACAGGAGATGTTGTCTTTCTGACAGGGCATCAAGCTAGGAGCTTCCTGACCACTTCCAGAGAAGCACCCTGAGGGGACACTCTGCAAAAGCAAGGAAGCTAAAGCCAGCAGCCAGGAGCAGCTGAATTTCCTCTTCCCTTCTAAAATACAAGTAGTTGATTCCTCCCTTTTACCAGAAACACTGCTGTGCCCTGGGAAACAGCCCCTGGGCTCAGTTCAGGAGGGCCTGGAGCGGTAACAGCGGGCTGCACAATTTGTACAGCGAGGAAAGGCTGTTGAGCATTTTGGGTTGAGGTACAGACTAAATGGTTACTTTACAAATAACAGCCTTGACTTACCCGGGTGGGATGTTGTGCTCAGGTGCCCATCGCTATAGCCTCGAGGCATTTTCTAGTTTCTTTCCTCTGTGTGATACCATCCTGTAGCACGTACATCTATAACTCACCCTGGAGCACACAGGGGTTTTAGCCAGAGGTTACTCGTGCAGGGTATCAGCCATGTGCCAGGCATGTCCAGGACCAAAGTCACATTGAAAAGGGACCTTGCAAACCCCAGGTGAGTGCTTCCTTAGGCACCTGGAGTCAGGCAGGTTGCTACACATCCCCATTGCCAGAGGGAGGCATGGGCCAGTCTGGTGAGCGAGTACACTCTCAGAGGAAGGGAGAAGCCAGGGACAATGGAAAGCAGCCTGTTGCTCAAGCCAAAAATCCAGGGAATGAGGCTGTCCCTTCCCCTCCATCACAACCACTCCATCACTACTGCCCTTCAACACCCTTTCATGAGCAATAACAGCCTCCAGCGTGGCTCCTCTCCTTCCCGAGATGAAAGAAACTTTAAATGCATGTAACTCTTGCACTCAACTTAATTAATCAGTTTTTGCATTACAAGTGAAACTTCTTTGATGCATGAAATATTAAGGAGCAGCAAAGGGAGGGGAAGGAGAGGGGTGAGGTGTTGGCTTTCACTGCTTAAGAGATGGATGGGCTGAGGGACCCGGTGGCTGAACTGCTGGTGGAGCATCTGCAGCAGGACAGCTTGCCTGGATAGATAAATACCAGCAAGCAAAGGATTTTCCCTGCACTTCTTGCTTCTCAAGCAGATGGTTTTTACTCTGTGTTCAAGCTCTACATGCTCATCAAGGTTTGCTCACACAGGTGCAGGAAGGGGACAGTGCCTGATTAAACTTTCATGAAAAATAATCTCTAGTTGATTCTTTGTTGTTTTTTTTTATCTAGTGGTGGCTGCAAGAAAGTAAAGCAAAATGAGTCTTTGGTGAAAAGAAACAGCTCCATTCTGGAAAAGCCAGTCGAGCTTTTAGTCAGATGAGGCTCTCCCAAAGGATGTGTGAGTAGTTATCTGTGTTCTGGGTTCGCAAGTGCCATTTCCACAGTGAACTATGAAGGAGAGAAAGCAGAAATCCATCCACACACATCAGCGTGAATATTACAGCAGCCTTCGACAGCGCACTGCAAGAATTTAGTGCCATGGTACCAGGTGTGTATGACACCAGAGAGCCAGCTGCTAAAAGACAAAAGAAACCCCTTTTTTCCCCAAAGCACCACACTTGATCAAAGCCACCTGTCAGCTCTGCCCAGGAGTCCAAAGCAGAACCCAGAGTCTCTTTGCTTTCCACCCCATTCCTTCTAAGCTGACTCATTCCAGAGCTGGGTTGGCTTCTGAAAAAGCATCCATCAGCTCAGACCTGCTTGTACAGAACCACCAACCCCTCCAGAGCATCGCCACGCCAAGCCAACAGGTAACAGGTTCTTTATAAACAAATGGTGATGGTGTAGCCTGCATTAGCTGTACAAAGGGTAATAAATGAATAAATGGGTTAATTATATCCACCACAGAATTTAATTAGACCATCTCTGTTCACTTTGCTTCAACCAGAATCTCAATTATAAATCTTTATTTTCAAGGTTTTACAGCTTGGACATAAAAATTTGCTCTGGGCTTAAACATGACACACAAGGTCTTCTGTTTGGGGACCGCTCCTGTTTTTTTAACCAATCTTTTCTAAAAAGGTCAGGCTGGGGAACCAGATGGCTCGAGGGGAAGGTAATGAAGATGCAGGGCTTTTCTGAAAGGGGTGGCTGGCTGGGATTGTGGGCAGCCCAACAGAGCTGAGACATTATTAAAGGCTCAACTCTAACCAGTCCTGGAGTCCTCATTGCAAAATGCAACTGGGGCTTCTGCTAATTGGCACCTCCACTCCCCATCAGCAGAGACCAGGGGCTGTGAGGGGTCCCCAAGCCCCCTCGGGCAGGGGAATCTCAGACACCTGGATCATGCACAGGGAATGTGCTCCAGGGCTGCCAGGTGTGCGACCAGAATCACCTCTCTCCTCCTCCTCCAAGTCCTGCTCCCAGGGGAGGAGGTGAGCTGGGTGAACTAGAGCAGCTGGAAAAAAACAGAAGGCAAATGAGAAAGTATTCCACTTTTTAAACTGTTATGATTTTGAAAGTAATTTAGGACCTGCCTTCTGCTTTCTGGAGTTGACTGTATTGAAATCCAGTACTTCTGTCTTGTTAAACGCACTCTGAAATATTCTGATCATTTTAAGAATGTCGATAGTGTTACAGAAGAAAAAAAAAACACAAACAGAAAACATGTTTACCAGCAGCAGAAGCATCTACAGTCTCAGGTCACATCCTCATTCAATCCGAGGTATGTTTTTTTCATCCCTCATTGAGTTAATTAGTAGATTCGCTTTTCCTGCCCTATGCCAAACACCCACCTCCCTCTGAGTGGAAACAAAGATTGCCAGCAGGGACCAGTTCTCAGCAGGCAGCCCCTGCCAAGGCTCCTCACCCTGCTACAAAAGCTGTCACCAGGCAGCCCCCTGCACGACAAGCACTGGGCATTCTGGC
The DNA here is from genome assembly GCF_963082525.1 of Nesoenas mayeri. Lineage (NCBI taxonomy): Eukaryota > Metazoa > Chordata > Aves > Columbiformes > Columbidae > Nesoenas > Nesoenas mayeri. Next base: position 5,829,707 of record NC_137566.1, read on the forward strand.
TATATGCTTGGCATATATTTCTAGGAGCATTACAGATGCCTGTTCATTTTCTACAAGCTTTAGCCACTGTGGCACAGTGTGTTTTGCAAAGAATTTTTCCAGCCACCCCCCCACCCCGTACGTTCTTCTGCACATACTACGTGTCCTAAATACATACTCGCTTGGTAAACCGGGACAAATCTATTGGGTAAGTCAGACTCCAGGACTGCTGAATACATATTTAACCAGCAGATCACAACAGTTTATTGTCTGGTCGGTGCACCGTAGAATTTAACCCTTAGGAAGCATTGGCATGAACCAGGCAGCCAAATTACTGCTCAGAAGGCTGTGATATATCGCACGAATTACCGGTAATAAAGAAAAAGATATATGGGATGGATTAATCAAATCATAAATTTCTTAAATCTTTATGGCAGTCCATAAATCAAATTTGGCTGTATGTTTCTGGCCCTTATTCAATGTATAATGTGAAGTAGAGATGACCTACATGTACAGAGCAGATTTTTTTGGGAGTGGCCAGTTAGGAATCCCTGGGTAAATAACCAAAGCAAACACTATTCCTGAAAAGATCATGTTCATGTATTTCAAGCCACACCACTGAAAATGTGTACACTTTTTGGCAGGTAAAAGGTGTATGTTCCCACACCAAGAGTTAAACCAGGCTCAGAACAGGTATTACTGGAGCAGGCTAGACATGGCACAGCTTGAATCAGCTTTAGCTTCATGAGGCAGAGCCAGGTCTTTCCCAAGCACAGATGACTATTCTAGCCAGGCCTACCAGCCATTCTGATTTTTTAGGTGTTTACCCAAATTTGTGTGCAAAGCAGCTGGAAACCCCGGAACAGAATATATTTCTAGGAGCCCAGCAACCACCAGCTCCTGCACCTATTAACTTCCTGCTGGTTTTACGTGCAGGGAGGAAACTTCTGAGAAGACTTCTTCCATCCATAACCCTCACACGAGCCCTGTCTAACACCAGCCCTTGCCTCAGGACCTTCACTGCCCCAGTAAAAACTGGATTAACAAGCTTGCCATGGGACAGGCTGCCTGGCCTTTGAACATCTTGGATGTTTTGGTGTGAGATCTTAAAATAAGAATGACAACGTGCTCAGAGTGAGCCTGCTCCACAGCCCAAACATCAATGTGTATTTACCAGAGGGAGCAGCAGGCTTTAGAAGTTTGATTTCTTTTTGACTGTCCACTAGAGACATGAAACAAAGAGATTAAATGCCAGGAATAAACACCTATAAATAAAACTGACTATTTAAATCCACCAAAGCCAGGACATTTGTCATGAAATCTCCTGCTCTCCTCCAGCACCAGCACAGTAGTGCTTCTGATTTTGTTTACAGCTGCACAGGATAACAAAGCATCCACCTTCACTTTGAACCTGTCTGTTGCTCTGCTAATTATCAAAATCCTGCCTTGACCAAGAGACTGCAACTGTGGGTTATTGTTCCCCCCTCCTTCTCCTTTCTCCAAAGGAAAAACACCCACTGAAAAAGCCCATCTGCTTAAAATCTCTGACAAAGCTTAACCTGAGCCTAAGTGGGAGAGAGTTAAAAAAAACCCCTGAGATGCTCTTTATCCACAGCCAGGCAGAGGGCTTGCAGCAGGGACTTTGCAGGCTGCGTGTCTGGCAGCGGATGCCCTCTGTTGGCATCTTTTAGAAATATGATTAGATACACAAGCTGGTAGCTTAAATCTGTGCAATTCGTTCACTCTTTATCCTACAGCACGTGGAACAGCCCTTAGTGCTGGGTCTAATCTGTGAGCACGAAGTAAACGGCAGCCCCTAACCCAGCATACCCACTTGCTTGGTCACTAGCAATGTCCCTGCACAAAGGGAACATTTGCACGCCCTTTGCAGCGCAGCAATGCGAACGGCACAGAGCTGCAGAGTCTCCCTGTCTCACTCCTGCTCTGCTGGGAGCTGTAGGGAGATGCTTGTGGCTCACTTTGCCAGGGTACGTATGGTCCTTCTTGGTGGATGCTGGGGCAGAGGCTCTGTGGTGCCGGAGCAGCAGCTTTCTGCAAGGATCAGCTCTAGATAGAGCATCTGAGTCACAGGCTATCAAAGGGAGCACAAGGGGAGATGAAAGCAGTGATGCACAAGCAGGATCTTGCAGCAAGTGTAAACGCTGGGTTTGCACACTACAGTTTTCTCATCTAAATCCCTTCAAGCACATATGTAAAAACCCAAAACATACAGCAATCACCTTTTGCAGCTGTTGTCACAAGCCAGTGTGCTGTGAACTTGCTCTCCTGGGATCAAGCTTTCCCCCACCCCATGCACTTCAGAAATGGAGCTGATACCTCCTGGTAGATGTCATGGCCTGAGGAGGCTGGGCACAGCAGAAGGTTCCTGGCCAGACAAGCAACTTGCTCATGGCACTGAGATAAACCTTTTCATGCATCTGGAGGTCGCAGGGGCACATTCCTCCATGGAGAATGGCTGTGCATGAAGAGGTGGTCGAGAGGGCTTGGTTCCACCATGCAGTATTGACCTGCAAGGAAGGACCCACCTGGGGATCCCTCACACAGCTCTGCTTCATGGCTTGCAATGCTGCTGATCTGGCCTTGCCTGCTGCCTCCCTGGCCACTCCAGCCGTCTGAGGTGCTCTGGTCAGTGGCCACTGAGGCAAACGGCACTTTTGACCCCCACATTCAGGTGCCATGAGGGCTGGTGCTCCCTCAGGGCCAGGAGCTGAGGGGCTGCTGGGGCCCCCAACCCATCCCACCATACCTGAGCAGGGCAGCAGGGCCAACTGCTGAGAACCCACAACATCAGAGGGGCTTGTAGGGACAAGGCAGGTCCAGTGTCCATCCAGGAGGCCAGTTAGTGAAGCAGGACATGGAGAAGCAATATGGCCATGAAAGGTCTAGAGACAGCCATGTACACAGCCCAAGGGGGACTTAATTCCTGGGTCTGGGCTTAAATAGAGACCAGGATAGGTGGGGCAGGAGGAGCTGTTAGAGCCCATTAGAGCCCATTAAGAGCCCATTAGTATCCATTAGTGCCCATTAGCATCCATTAGCTCTCCCAGACCTGACACCACGGGAGAGGACACACAATCACCTCCTCGGCAGATGATGTCTATAATTCAATCTCCAGGGAAGAAGGAGACTAGCATTCCCAAGGACCCATCATTCCCTTAACAGGGCCAGGCTTTGGAAGAGTCCACTGTGGCTTTGGATAGCGCTGGGGCTCTGGGTAGCACTGTGCTCTGAATTTGGGGGTTCCACCAACATGATAATAAGGGGCGTCACACCTTGACATTCACCCTAACAGATGGGTTTTTTTAAGCTGTAGGTGCTGAATGTCCCCTTCTCCCAGGTGCAGAAGGAAGGGACCTTTCAGGTTAGTCGGGACTAGAGATGATGTCTCCAGTCACTGGGCTTTACATTGACATCTGCTGAAAGCTAAAAGCAAGATGCACAAGAAAGGCCCATCTTTAAAATCGCCTTTCATGGCAGTTCAAAGGTGCGATGCCCCATCCTCAAAAGTTGTCTCCATAAAGAAAAAACACAACAGTTTCTGTCAATTACTTTTGACTGTTTTATTGACAAAGAAAGCAGAAGCAAACTCTGAACCAAAGGCGATCATAAGCAATAAATGTTGATTATTCCAGTTACAGTCTCCTCTGTACTTCTCTCTGAGGAGACTTTGTAAGAGAGATTATATATGGCAAGAGTGGATTTACCCTTGGAGAGGATCTAAGTACCTTTTTTCCTAAAATGAGGTGTAATCTTGTTTTAATGGCAGACAAAAAACAAGGCACAGACATGGCTTGTCTATATGTATGGGGGGAGTCTTGTAAATCCTGCTTCAGTATATCATGGATCATCTAAACAGCTAGTAATAAGAAATGTGAATAATCTTAAGTAAACCCTGTGAATCCAGTGCAAATATTTAAGTTACTTAGTCAAAAGAAACCATAGAAAGATCTACCTTAAGAAAGGAACATCAAAGCATATCAAAATTCTTACATCTGAATAAAATCACACTATCATGCCCCATGACACAAATTTAGCTGGTCTCTCAGTTGCAAGAAAACATTTCTAACCGATTTGATGTTTACCAGAGAAGCTCTCAATATTGTGAATTATGAAAGCATTCTGATATCCCCTTAAATCAGCTCAAAAATGGAAATAAAATTGTGCAGTCTTATTTTACAGCTTCATCCCATCTGTGAAAATACGGCTCAGCACAGACCATGCTGTGGCTGCCCCTTGTGCTCCGCTCTGCTGAATCGTCCTGTTCGCAAAGGACGGGACAAAACCGCGGCTTTTAGTTCAGAGTTTTCAGACCCTGCTTGATCCTATTGCTTTGTGGAAAGGGTAAGATGACATTCAATATAAAATTGGCTGCTGTCATCCCTTCGTTGGGGGAAGGACCTGGTACATTTTCAGCTCATGAATATGTAATCTGCTGAATGCCAATGCAGTGCACTTATAATTGCCTTTGTTCTCGTGGTGGGAAATTCTCAGAGCATCTTAATTCTTTTATTCAGTCAATTTTCTGAGTCATTCTTTTAGTTTCATCAGGGTTTAATAGTAACTGAAGTTCTGTTTCCAATAAGTCCAAACACCCTTACTTTCATGTATAAAAGTCTTCCAGCTCTCAAAATAGTCTTCTTAATTTAATTAATTCTCAAAGAGTGCCTTTAAACTTGAGCAGTCATTAAAGAAGTTATTGTCCTTTTTCCTTAACAACCTTTAGTGAGGTGCCTCTTGACAGATAACTAATTCCCCAATTAATACAAATACTCTATGCTTCAGCTACTGCTATAGTAGTAACCAACTGCGGCATCATCTGACCTTGCTGTGTTGTACATAAAGCATCTCACCAGTCATGTAGCAAATGCAGCAGGGAAGTTATTTTGTGGATGTCTGTACACAGACACACAATACTTGCGACTGCACATCTCAGGAGAAGCTTGTCACTTCAGACAGTTGAGGAATCAACCAAGCTTCACAGCAACAAGAGGAAACATGAGTTGAACAGGAGTAACTAACGTCTTCCAGAGACTGTTTTCCAGCCCTCCATTTGTTTTTGTTTGAAGTCTTGAAAGTGTTTATAGACAAAATGACTTTCAGTAAGAACAATGTATCACTCTTGTTGGCTGATTTAGAGTAGACATTTTTTTCCTACATAAATTAAATAAAAAATAAAAAAGAAGTCTGATTTTTCTCATGTGCCTTATGGATCTGATAACACATTTTTCTTTTCCCTAGATTTTCTGAATGGTTTATTTTCTTGCAATAAAACTCATGTCTGTGCTAAAATACTGTCCTGTACGCTTCTCTTTTTTTCCTCTTTGGGGAAACAGTCTTGTTAGCTGTTTAGTGTTGACCAAATGGTTTCTGGCTTTACAATCTGTCCCCAGTACTACATTTACAGATTGCAATTAAGGGCTTCAATTAAATATTTTGCACAAAGCTGCACATTCCAATAGCCAATCCTTATATATTTTCCAAAACATGGCAAAGAGATAAGAGTATTGAAAAGTAAACCAAGATTGAAGTTATAAAAATGGCCTTTAGAGTCTGGATAAATATATACACATTTTATAGCCGCGGATGTTATCTCTTTTGATACCAAGGCTTGCCTTTGGGTGACAGAAAGCAGAATCTTTCCTGGATTTCTTCAAAAGAGACTGAAAGTCTTTTTTGGTAAAGCGTGTATATAACATGGGCTGATATTCACTGCAAGCATGCTGGATATTTTTAAAAACGGCGTATTTTTGATGACTTCGCATATGTTAGGATAACATATATTGGTGGTGCTATAAGCCATTTTCTTCATCCATATGGATATGATCCCCTTAATTAATGTAGAAGCTTCCATGCTCTTCTCTCTCTTACAGGGGCTCTGGGTTTTGCCGGAGGTTTCTCCTGGTTTCCACTATATAATCAGGTAAGGTCGAGGTCTCCCTCATCCTCGGCAGTCAGTTGCCATCAGAGGAGAAGGTCTCCACAAGCCATAAAGTCTTTCTGCATTTCCCACCACCGTAAAGCTGATGGAGGGTCTGGAGCACAAGCGTGATGGGAGCAGCTGAGGGACCTGGGGGGTTCAGCCTGGAGAACAGGAGCTGAGAGGAGACCTCCTGATCTCTGAACTGCCTGAAAGGAGCTTGGAGCATGGAGGGTGTTGGTCTCTTCTCCCAAGGAACAAACGGTAGGACAAGAGGAAATGGCCTCAAGTTGCACCATGGGAGATTTAGATTGGATATTGAGCAGTGGTACAGTCACCATCCCTGGAGGGGTTGAACAGATGCAGAGATGAGGTTCTCAGGGACAAAGATTAGTGCTAGGGTTGGGTTAATGGTTGGACTTGATGATCTTGAGGATCTCTTCCAATCCAAATTATTCTATGATGAGATTTAGCATGATGCAATCTGCCCAATGACTGGAGATGGCCAGTTGCCACAAATAGGCCAAAGCTTCTCAGGACAAACAGAGGAGCTTGCTGACACCTCCAGCACAACCATGGGTGGGAGGGAAGGAGAACAGCACGTTGCCCTGTAGCCTCTTTCTCTGCTGTAGCTCGAGCAGAGCAGATGTCAACCAACCCGGGCTGCTTCCCCTGCCTTCGCCAAGGCACCGGGGCTTGGCCGCCATCCGAGGACACAGACAATGGGAGGCTGACTGTCTGCACACCATTTCACGCTCACTTGACAGGACTCATTTTCTGCTGCCTGGCTCCTGGAAGCAGCGCGGGGCTGTCTGGCGCTGGTCCTGCCAGAGGAGCGAGGAGCTGGGGAAGGCTGGGCCCTCTCTCCGCTCCTCTCCTGGGCTGCTGCCCATATCTCTGTAGCTGGTATATGCTCCTATTTCTCTACCAAACTGCATTTCTGCAAAGGAAAAAGAAGTTATTTCCCCCCAAACACTCATCAAAGGGGGTCTCCAAGATGGATCAGCTCCATGCAGACTGGAGTCAAAGGCTCCTCTGTTCAGATTTTGAGGGTCCATTTGGGATTGTCCACCAGGACTTTTCGCTGCTATCAGCCACTCTCTGGGGGAGATGCTGCATTAGGGCTTGCTGCCAGGCTGTTGAGTGCCTTCTCTAGTGCCTCTTCACCTCCTGACACAGACAACCAGGGAGATATGGTAGTCAGAAGTGGTGCTGGAGGATCATTTTGTTTAAAATTAAAAAAAAACCAAACAAAAAAAGGACCAGGGCAGGGGTTCTTTCTTCTCCGCATTACCCAAACTGATGTTGCACTTTCCTTCTTTTCTAGGCTGCTTTTTTGCCTTGGAAATAATTTATTCCAGCTCTCATCACTCCTGTTGCTTCCACCTGATCTCTCTCCCGTTCTCCCACCTCTTCCTTCCCATGGAGTAACCCCTCTGGCCATGGAGCTCTGCTGTGGTGTCACCAGTCCCTAGAATTCATGCACGTCTCCTGTATCATCTGCCTTTTGATACCAACTGGGGTGATACCATTTTTGTAGCAGCTTGATATCCCAGACTCATGTTCACTTAGTGGAACAAAATAAACCTTAGATCTTTTTCTGCTGAACCGAAGCCTAGCTCACCTGCGCACTCCATCATCCGTATTACTGTCTGGCTGCCCCAGCTGAATCTCAACCTCTTCTTTTTTTCAGTCAGTTTCTCCAGTCTGTCACAGAGGTGTTTGAAGAAGGGTGTCCTTGACAAATCCATGGTCACTGAAACTCCTTTACGCCTCCCAGATACCTGTAAATACTGTATTCATATCTCTCTATCATGATTTTTCATGGACTGAAGTCAAACTGCTGGGTCTAGAGTTCCCTACTGCTCACATTCCCAATACTTTTTAAAAGTTAGGCATTTTTTGTCCCTTTCCAATCTTCTGGTGCTTCCAGAGATAACCGCTAATGACTCTGAGATTGCCACAGCCAGTTGTGCAAGTATCCATGGCTTCAATTCACCAGGTTTGGAATAATCTTCCCAGAAGGGTTTTCCTTCATGCCTCTCAGTCAGCAGCTGGCTTATCACCAGGAACAGAAGGGATTATATCCCTTGTAAGCGTTTTATCCGCTTATCTATGGATGTTCATTATCTGTCTATCACTCTCTGAATCCTCCAGAGCCCCTGCCCTCTGTGGTTGTTTTGTAGCACCAAGTTCCACAAGTTGGACCCTTCCTCACACCCGAATTTCAGAGCAATCAGAGCCAGATTCTTCTTACAGCAAAGGATGAGCAGCATCAGTCACAAGCAGCAATGAGGGAAATTTCAACTAGATATGAGGAAAAACTTTCACAACAAGAGTGGTTGAATAGAGCTTGGATGAAGCTCCAACCCTGGAAGTCTTCAGGGTTCATCTGGACCAGCCATGAGCAGACAGACACATCCCATTCTGATCCTGAGATCGCTGACAAGTTTGTCCTCACCAATCGCTTGGTCATTGGGGTCTCTGGGGGTATGTGAGGGACAGAGATTCAAACCTCTGCTCTTGATTGACCTGACAGAGACTTGGCCTTTGCAGAATCCGTGTCACCAGGGTGCTTTGAGAACCTGGTGCTTGATAGTCCTGGATAATCTCCTGCTCTTCTGAGGTCTCTTTTCCCTCGTAAGAGGGTTTAACCATATATACCTCTCAGCCAGGCTAAACCATCTCTCAGGGTGGAAATGTAATTTGGGAAGGTTTGTTTTTTGAAAAGTTTGCTTTCCTCTAATAAAAAAAAAGGGGGGGGGGGGGGGGGGGGACACACACGGTCAGAAAGTGAAAGAGAAAAGAAAACCCCATTTTATTGAAAACAGTCTGGCTATTGCTGGAAGGGGATCTTGCACAATGGAACCTGCTTTCTCCTGAAGTGAACTGCTTTCAGCTTGCTCAACAATAGGACATCAAAATGCAAGTAAGAAGCGATTTCTAACCATCCGAGTATCTTAATCAGAAATTCACCAGCAATTGCTAATCTACTTTTATCTACAATTAGATATTAACATTCCAGACCAGAGCATTTTCCAGGTGCAAATGTGAAATAGTACAAGGTCTTGTCATCTAGTTTTGCTATTCTCCCTCACATTTTCTCTTTTTTTTTCTCCCCCCTCTTATCAGTATGATCAGGGACCTGATGAGGAACACAAGGGAGAGAAATGCCCAAGAAGGGCTGCAAAGGGAGATAATAAAAGGATCTTTGCACTCCATTGCTATTTGCCTGGCCGCTTATTGACAGAGCCTCCAAGATGCTCAAAGATAGTGGTTCTGCAAGTCACATTACCTTGAGATTTATTTCAGTGCCACGAAAAAATGAGGGGGGGTGAGGGCAGAGTGGAGAGACAACTGAAAATGTTGTTGTAGGTAGAGTGATTATAACCAGAATTTCTTTTTAATGCAAAAATCTTTAGCTCGACAAAGGATCCATCTCCAGGAGAGGTTTTTCACCATCCAGTCCCCCACCCCTTTGCAAAATGTACTTGGAATAGCAGCGAGTTCGTTTTAACCGATAGCATTCAGTGCTTTTTACTGTGCTATTCATCCATATGACAAAGCTGAGAGGGGAGCCCATACTTCTTCCTGACTTTTTATTGCTTTTCAGCCCAGTGGGAACCAGCTGACATGAAAAAAAGTGGTTTAACCGCAAAATATGTTTAAGCTCTTTTTTTTTTCCTGCATGTCAGAAAAAAAAGCGGGGGGAGGAAGTGAATAGCAGGGGCAAAACGATCACAAAATAACAGTCATGAAATTAAACCAAAACCAGCCAAAACATGTGCATGTGAGCCTGATCCTACACATCAAGGGTACGGTTTGGAGATGGTGATTGGTGACAGTGACAGGCTTTGAGTGCTGGGAACACCATGTTATGTGATGAGAGATGAGACAGGGTCATTTGGGGGTGACTAAATAGAAGCTGCAAGTAGGACTGGGGGGTCCCTGGCAGAAAGTCCATGGACCTGGGAAATGATCACGTGTGTGTGTGTGTGTATGTATTAAGGTTCTCCATGAAGGACCAGGGTTTTCCAGCTGGATGGAATTCTGGCCTGCGCAGTCTTGCTCTTGCTCAGTGTGACTCTTTTTCTCAAGTCCAGAAAGGATTTTTTTTAACCTATATGTAAACTTTCAATTTTTCTAAATTAGAAAAGAAAAAGAACCCTCTGCTTAGCAGAAATTTTGCTCATGCGTATCACACCAGAAAGGATATTTACGTGATACCAGATGTTTCCTTTCTTTTGTTGATTTGAAATTAAACCTGCGGGTTGACCTGAAACACAAGCGTTTAATTAACTCTTTGAAAAAAATCTTTACATTTTATCAAATAATTAAAAAAAAAAAAATCACTTCTGATTTGGGAATACTGCTGCGTGAAGAACATGGGGGGGTTTTGTCTATTCCCCATCAGAACAACATCAAAGTTTCGCATGACTGCGACGTCCTTTCTCCGTGCTGCTCTGCTCCCACCTGCCACCACCTCGACAAACCCAGTTTTAATGGTGAACACCACGCACAGAAATCCACCCCTAACAGAGATCAACGGAGGCTCTCACAACACGCGCCTGCTCCCTGGTCCAAACAACACAACTCCACCAGCTCCACACTCTGCTAGAGAGTCTTTTAAGAGTTTCTTTTTCTCATAACCTCTCCTGATAAAGTGATTCTCTCCAGCTGAGCCCAGTCTGGCTTCAATCTCGCTTGTGCAAGACAAACATATTAACTCCTTCCCCACCGAGAACCCAGACAGGGTTTCCTGGGGATGCAGGTCAGGGTTTGCTAACGCACGAGCCGTCGGTGCTGTGTTTATTTAGATGTGACTAGCGACACGTACTGAAAAGCAGCAAAAGATGATGCTCCTGCCACTTCCGACTCCTGTAATTTGCAAATTATTGTAAGGCAGCCTAAAGATGGTGGGAGAGAGGATAGAAATAACTACAAGGGCAGATGCAGGAATTGAAAACAAAACACCTAGAAAGAAAATGGGTTGTATTTAAAATACAGCATTGTCTGAAAATACAGCTTAACAATTAGCTGCACCAATGCGGGGTATCAAATCCTGGTGCAATGCAAGGAGACAGCCTCAGAACCTCACCTGTTCTGGGCAGTGACATGAAGTCTGTCTGTACCCCACTGTCACAAAGGCTTTATGTTTGGTAACATGGGGAGTGTAACCAGGGCATTAGGGCACTTTGGTCCTCAGCAAAGATTAGTCATCTTCCTCATAGTCTTCATCGCTGGCTTCCACAGCTCCTCCTCAAACTCCTACTCCAGCTGCACCAATGCCCAGGCTAGATGGTTTAAAACCAGCTCAGATGGATCTGCAACAGCTGTGGTCCTCCCCATGGACTCCAGTACAGAGCAGTGCTGGGCTTCTCCATGGTCACTGTCCTCTGGCAAACTGGTTGCTCTTGGCTCTAGAGACTGAACACCAGGCAACAACCGCTGAGTGCCTGCTGCTCTGTGAAGGTGTTGGGATTGAACGTCGGACAGGAAGGTCTATCAGCACCACACAGATCCATCCCTCTTTCCTTGGGAGGTGGGTGAGCAAGAGGGTCTTGTCTGCTGAGGCTGTCGTGAAGAAACGTTCACCCAGTTTAAAGCAAGATCTCCCTATACTGGTCAAATAGAGCCGTGCAAGGCGTGGTAGCTGGTGGAAGCCCTGGCAGAGAAAAAGGATGGATGTCTTTGGTTCAGAATATAGGAGGGGCTGGACAGAGGAAGAGAATCGCTTGGCCAGTCTGCCGGTCTATGAACCAGCTCTAGCAGAAAGTCTCAATTGCTGAGTTTCTTTTTTTTGGCAAAAGTCCAGATTATCATTCCCTGGAGCTGCCTGCAAAAGTGCTATAGGATTTAATGTGAATACAGTTGATGGGGTTTTATAGGAAATTAACAGAGTTTTTTGAAATCTCATTCTAAAGCCCATGGAGAGTAACAGCAGGGAGTGGTTTTCTAACAATCCCAAAGAGAATGACAGACTCTTCCCCAAGGCTCTTGCTTCCAAGACCTCCCGCCCTGTAGCCTCTTTCCCCTGAGCCCTTGTCCTGCTGAAGAGACCTCAAAACAAGCAGACATTTCCCCAAAAGCCATTTCAGTCCAGTAATGAGACATTGTCTGGCTTCATTAGCCATGAGCAGCTGAAGCAGGAGGCGACAAAAGATGCTCTTTGCATGTCACTCACAGGTTCCTACAGCGGGTTGGTACTTCGAGACTTACAGAAAGTTTTCATCCTGATTCAGGAAAGCAAAAAAATCACGCTGAGTAATTTCAGCCAGAAAAGGCTCCCAATTTTTGTCGACTGGAGTGCCCTTGAGCTGGGGGTCTTGCCCCCTTGGGACCCACAGGGGGGGCTTCAGGTATCCTAATTGTGAGTGACCCATCCTGTGAAGATGTCTCTGGAGGCCCTGAAGGTGACTGGTGAAGGAATTTGGTAGTTTCCACCAAAGGTTGATCTGTGTTTTGGCAAAAGTTTTGCAAAATCCCATCAGCATTTTCCAGTGATTTTTATTCTTTCCCCTCAAGGCTCCCAGCCACCTTGTGACACCAGACTGCAGATCTTCCCAGCCATTCCTGACCCCACCGTGAATAGAAGTTTGGCTGGGAAGAGGCCATTTCCCTACAACTTCATTTCTTTTTCCTGTCAGGCTTTGGTGTATGATGTGATATGAAAACTGATGCCCATTACCAAGTGCTAAGAAACAAAGTATGAGACAGCAAATGTGGAAAAACATTTGGCAAGGGCCTTGATGCTGAAGCCATTTTGAATAATCGAAGGGGCTGTTTGGGGGGAAGACAGGTTATTTCTGAAAGATAACTTTTTAATTGCATGGTGTCCCTTCAGCCGTGCTGCTGCCTTCCATTAGCAGCCAGGAGGGTGAGGAGAACTCATCCAAGGTCTGCAGCTGAGAGGGAATTATTGATTTGTTTATTTTTTGCAAACGGTCATCAAAAAGCATTTGGTTCTTGTTAAACCACCCCTGTGGCAGCCGTGTTTGTGGGGAGGGGGGCTGTGGTCACTGCCAGTCATGCTCTGTTTAATGGAAATGCATAAACCCAATTACAGATATTACCCTTGATGCATGCACGGAGGGAAAGGCTCCTCTGCTTTTAAGTGATTCTGAGTGACTGGGCCTTTTGCTGACAGCCACAAACATCTCTTTCTGCCCAACATTGCTGAAAAGCTGGCCACAGTACAAGTGATACCATCCTGGAGTACTTTTTCTTCTTGGGGAAAGAAAAACCAACCAAACAACAACCCTCCCTTCTCCAGGTTTGAGAACTATGGTAAATGAAGAGTAAATTGTTCAGAGATGATCTATTTTGGCTTGGAAACCTGCTCAGAAACTTTTTTCCTAATGTCTTTTCCCCGATGCGGGCAGCGCTCTTCTAGCCTGCTTCCTAATGACCAGCATTAGTTTGCATTAGATGGATTTGCGATGATTTCTTTCTGCCTGGCTGCTAAGCCTGCAAGCAATTCAAATTAAGTTTGGCTCCTCGTGCCCCATCTGGCAATAGCAGCTCCCCCGTTTATGTTCGCTGCCTTCTCAGCTGTTCTCCCTCTCTCGCATCCTATGGTGGTTTGATCTGCCTGAATTTTGCCGGCCCATGGTGCTCCACAGACACCTGCCGAGGCTCATTGCTTCCCAGCCCCTGCCAATTCAAACAACTTGCTCCTGGATGCAGGATGGGGACTAGCGGGAGAGGGCTGGGGGAGAAGGAGATTTGGGTTAAATTGCTTTGCAGGAGGGGCAGAAAGCGGTGGGGATGCGGTTCCTCACTGATGTGCAGCATGGAAGTGGTACCCATGGCATCAGCCCATGAGAGACGGGCTGGGCACCCACTGGGGGATAATGAGGAAGATGTGGCTGTGGTACTGGAGAGGTGTCCCTGAGATGGGAGCTGAAGCTCGAACCTTGGCCTCCACCCTCACCATCTCTGACACCTCACTGAGGTTATCACCTGGATTAAGACAGAAGGAAGGGAAGCTGGAGGATTTTGGGGATATGAGCTATGGTGAGGTCTGGCCATTCTCCCAGTCAGCACGGGGTCGCAGTAACCTTACAAGTGGTAGAAGGTGGAGCCTTTTCTTTAGCTTTCTAGAGATACTGAAAATATGAGAAATAAGGTGAGTTGGAACATCCTTCCCCTCTCTCTGCCCTCAGCTCCTGCCTGGGAGATAAGTTAATGGGGATGAGGGGAAGGGAACCTTTTGGGATGCCAAAAACAGAGAGACTGTGACTATACGGGGGAAAAAATGCAGTTTATCACCCTTGCCCAGTGGTTAACTCACATGTTAAAATCCTAATTTAGGAACAACATCAGAGAAAACATCAGGGTTCATCCTGACCATCCACCAAGCTATTCTGTCACCACCAGGATCTTAAAACATGTCAGGTAATGCATATTTCAAATCACCCTTTCTTTTTCTGGCAGTGGAGACAAGGCCAGAGGGTCTGGGAGAGAAATGGCATCAGTTTTATGTCCTTCTCAGCACTTCTTCGGAAACATTTGGTTTCCGCATCCTCGAGGTGACTCTCGGTTTCTGTCAGATACGAATGACGGCTGAGGACAGCATGGATGGCTGTAAAGAGGTGCCACATTAGAGCAGCAGTTATTCTTCTTTCTTCCCATTCCCCCTCCTCATCCTCGGCACTAGGCTAATGACACCGCCAGGTACCGAGCAACAGAGAATTGAGCCTGTTGTTTTTACAGTGAAAATGAATGAAAAATGCCTGCTGGGTCACATAAACCTGTCAAAAGAACAGCCGGGGCTTCCTGAGAGAGGGATAATAGTTAAGAAACCTGAAATTCTGAGAAAAAGGGATTATGAATCATCAGTAATATTTACAGCGCAAGTCCTTATTCCCTATATTTCCACTTATTTCTCTCCCTTTTCCAGGTCAGTTATTCCCAGGAGTAAAGGGGCAGAGCACCGAGTGCATCCCCATGGCAGGTGAACAAGCCAAGCCCAAAGTGTGAGTCCGACAGAGCCCATGGATAGCTTGCAACCCTCACCCTGCCACCCCCTCCAAACAAGGGGGGTGATGGCAAACAGGGGGTGGGCAGGGTGTCCCCCATGCTGTGCAGTGCAGCTGCATCCTCATGGTTCAGCAATGCATCCTACACCAAATTATGTGAAGCGAGCAGAACATATGGGCAGCTGTGCTCCAGCAGTGCAGGCCTGAATGATATTTAAGCTTTATATCACGGGGTTATTAGACCTCAGGTGGTGCATAGACAAAGGCTGGCTGAGAGCATGAAGCCCAAAAGCACTCCCCCTGTAGATGCTCATCAGCATCACTTCTCCCTTGGAGGGATCCTTGCAAAGACATGGATGTGCAACTGCCATTGGAGAGCAGCAGGTTCCTGAATAAAAGCGGGGCTGTGATGTGGGGAAGGAAATATGCAGAGAGGGGGGAAAAAGCAAATAGTCGCTTGTGCTAGGCAGATGCCAAGTGAAAATGTAAGAGCAGATCAAACACAGTCAGGTTAATGAGAGTACTATTCCTCAGGACTCACCAAAGTGGGGAGAGCAGGGACGGGCTGGACGGCAGGCGCTGAATGATATTCTGTAATTAGCTGGCAAATAGAATATGATATTTAGTGTAATTGCTCGGAAGAACGTCTCGCAGCTCTGATACATGCATTAAGCGCTGAGCGCTGCATCCCAGCTGCCACAGCAACTTTGCTTCCCTTTGTTTCCCCTTGCCTGTCATTTCTAATCATGTTCCCAAATTTGATTGCATCATCTCCGAGCTTTAGTTGCTAGGGTAACACCACAAAGTCATTATATGCATGAGACAAACACGTAACCCCCTTGGAGGACTGGCTATTTGACTGTCCCTTTGTGACCCCCAACTCAGATGCTTTTGTCCCTTTTAAACTGGATCCCACAAGGTAAAAAATGGTGAGAGGCTCATCACTCATTTCTGTGGGAGCAGGAGTGATATGGGGAACTGTAATTCAAATGTTAGACAAAGAGGCCTAACAAATCGAGCAACTCAACATATGAAGTGGGGCCACCAAGCAAAAACCATGCTGCTTTTTAAAGCACAGAGCTGGAGTGACAATGACAGCACAAACTACCTGCCCCAGACATTACCATGGCCTTTAAGTTGAATAAACACAGACCAACCTGTGGTCTGTGTGTGATCTGTGTAGGCAAGAGGGATACATATGCTTTCTATATATGTATTTGTGAGCAAGCATTTGAGCCCTGCAGGTTGGCTCTGCTGTGGCCAGGTGTGCATTCGCAATGTCTCTGCAGCAACACGACCCTGTAGCATTTTGGTAGGTGACAGCATACGTTGTCTAATGCAAACTGTCCTGACACAAGTGACAATTGAGGTGAAGATGTCATGGATGAGGCTACCAGAGTGTGCAGCCAGCACTGGTGCAGCAGCTGTGCAATGGTTGGCAGAGCAACCCGCAACTCCGGCATTCCCCTCTCCTTTGGCATTGATAGGATGAGAGGAAATGTCCTCAAGTTGCACCAGGGGAGGTTTAGATTGGATATTAGGAAAGATTTCTTCCCAGAAAGGACTGTTGGGCATTGGAACAGGCTGACCAGGGCAGCAATGGAATCACCATGCCTGGAGGGGTTTAAAAGATGCAGAGATGCGGTTCTTAGGGACATGGGTTAGTGCCAGGGTTGGGTTACGGATAGGACTTGATGATCTTGAGGGTCTCTTCCAATCAAAAGTGATTCCCAGCCATGGCAGAGACAGGCTGCAGTGAGGACCATCCTTGCAGCTGAGCCAGCCTTGCTCTTTTCCACCCCACCACCTCCCCAGTGTCTGCTCCGTGTGCTCCCAGCCCCCAACAGTGCGAGGCAGAGAGATGAAAGATATTGTTTTTCAGGTGGAATAGCTTCCAAAATGGTACATTTGCAGTCAAAGTGCTGTTTGGAATGCATATGAACCGCTGCTTGCAGCAATGAGAAACAAAGCCATTAAAGTTTAGATAGCAGTGTTTTTATTTTTAACCAAATGAGTCAGTCTCCCCTCTAGCTCTGAACAGGAGAGGGGGAAAAAGTTTGGCATGGCAAGTTCAGAAATCCTTAACCCCACCGGGACCCTGCTACAGGGAAAGTTCAAGCAGCCTGCTCAGTTTAATTGTGCCTAGAAGAGTATTTAAACGAAAGTTGCTGCTTTGTTAGTGCCTTGCTTGGGTGGAATTTCTGCTCGATTCCCTGGATTTTAATTTTTAAAAATTAATAATAATAGATTTCACGACATTTATTTCAGCTTTCTTTTCTCCCTACATCCAGAAGGCCTGATGTTGCCTTTTCTTCCTCTGCATCCCTGCCTGGGGGAGGTTGAGGACCAACCTGCTTCCCAATCTGGAAGGTGGGCTTGAGATACTGCAAGTTTTCCTTCAAGCTCCCCTGTTAATGAAAACAGGCTGAGGGAACAGGATGACCCAGGGGACCAGCCAGATGTGTGTGTTGAGTGTACGTGGTGTGTACGTGTATGCACAGGGGTGTATTCCCTACCAGACCACAGGAAGGCTGCAGTCGCCTCATTGTGCACGTCCAGGCACAACCTGCATTTCAACATCTACCAGCTTCTGTACTTTGGCCAAGTCTGTTCCTCTAGCAGTTTCTCTCTTCATCCCAGCCTGTTTCCAAGGTTCCTGTCCCTGGAGCATCTATAAGAAGATGTATCCAGCTGTTAAAAAAATGCCTGTGTTCTTGCCGTCATCCTGGGCTGCTTCTCTGGGAGCGCAGAGGGCTCAGCACTCCAGCCCCAGACACCTGAGCACATACTTAATTTAAAGCTAAGGCTTAGGCCCTTGTGCTGAATCAGGCAATGAGTGCTCAGCCACTTGCAGGAAAAAAAACCCTCAAATACATGGAAAATTACAGAATTACATTCCTATCTCTATTTATTGTTTTTTTTTTCCATGCCATATGGAAATTTATGTAAATACACAAATGAGAAACAGGCCCTGGAGCTCTGGTGAATTTGCCAATGTGCCACTAGTGCTTGAAACGTTGGCCATTGTTGACGCTTTAGGAGAACAGTGAGAGAAATGAATTCTGGCTCCCAGAGTTGTCCAGAGACATGGCTTCATTTCATTTTCAACACAATGCCTACTGTTCTCATGAAAAAACAGCCCAGGCTCCCCCAGCAGCTCCAGCGAGAGCTGCATGTTCAGCCCAGTCCCAGTCAGGCTCAGCAAACCAAGGGCTCATCGTTTGGCTGCAGAGCAGACTCTTTGCAAGCAAATTCCCTTTTACCAAATTTTGCATGTGAAGGATGTGGATTTGCAGACAAGCTGTGCACAGGCAGGTTAAACCTCATGGTATCCTGTGGAGTGTGTCCATTTTGACCAGCTGACCGGCGTTTGGGGTTTTACCATTTCCACTCCCCACAAGTATAAGGTTTGATCCCATATGTGCTTCTCAAATGACACTGAGGCTTTTCTGAAAGCAAAGCTGGTAGCAGGAGGCAGAAAGGGAAGCATAGCAACACATATAGATTATAGCCATCTCCACGTGGTTTTGAAGTTGTGGAGTGATCTAACCTGTTCCTTTTTGATCCCACATCTGGGGAAATAGGAAACGTCACCGTGAGCTACAAACCATTATCTGAGCTGTGTGGAGCTGGACTAGATCAAAGGTTCATATCCAACGCGTGAGCTTTTCTGTTTTTTTCTACATGTATATACATTTATATGTATGTATAAAATATATGTGTAGGTGGATATGTGTGTGTCTAATTTATTTATAGCCATTTAGTTTTAAGAAGTGGTCCACTTATAGAATCGCATTTTCATTTCATTTCCTGTGTTTTTCTAAGATTCAGCAGGTTTGTTTTTTTTTTTATATTGGATGGGGATTTTTCTTTTTTTAAAATTATTTCTTGGCACAGCTTTGGGAGGAAAGTTGGGATCTGCAGAAGACAGGCTGAAGTTTGAGCAGTGTTTCTCTGGGTAAAAAATAAATGCTGCTCCTGTGAATTAAAGCTGGAAAAAAACCCCTCCCATCTATGCAATTTCCTTGCTTGTTATTAATTATTGGAAGGTCAAACATTTTTGGCATAAGCATTTGTGCTTTGAACATGTATCATGTTTTATAC
Source organism: Nesoenas mayeri (assembly GCF_963082525.1). Lineage (NCBI taxonomy): Eukaryota > Metazoa > Chordata > Aves > Columbiformes > Columbidae > Nesoenas > Nesoenas mayeri. The sequence continues at coordinate 5,848,709 of NC_137566.1, forward strand.
GTGCTAAACGTTGTTATTATTTCAAAGGATTTATGGCTTGCGTCAATTATGATTTGGATAATTGCATTCTATTCACCAAAATCCATCCCACAGCTTCACCAGAGTGTGGAATCCACCTTCGGTCCCTGGCCTGCACCACTTCGTCGTGCTGCGATGTGTGATTCCACATCTGCTCCCCATTCCCTGCGGGAGCAGGGGTGCGTTTCAGTGGAAGGGTCAGAGTTGGTGAGGTGACGCCACTCAATAGAGGTCTGCTCACCGCAGGGAAAGGTAAGAGTCTTGAGGTCACAGCTGATGGAGTAGGTGGAAAAGGATTTGCTTTTCCGTGGTTTCTTGGGGTAATGGTTTTAAACTAAAGGAGGGGAGGTTAAGGCAGACATGAGGAAGAAATTGTTTACACTGAGGGTGGTGAGAGCCTGGCCCAGGTTGGCCAGAGAGGTGGTGGATGAACCATCCCTGGAGACATCCCAGGCCAGGCTGGACGGGGCTCTGAGCAACCTGAGTTGGTGAAGATGTCCCTGCTCATGGCAGGGGGTTCTCCTAGATGAGCTTTGAAGGTCCCTTCCCACCCAAACTCTTCTATGATTCTCTGGGCACTCACTGCTTTGGAAGTTCAAGCCAGTTTTGCATTGGGCAAGGCAATTGTTTCAAAAGATGCTCCAGATTTTGTGTGCCCAACATTTGGCTCCTCAGCAGCCTTTGAGATGCCCGGACTGCAGAGAAAACCCACCCTCATGTTGGTTGATAAGGGGAATCTTGATGCTAGGGTGCAGAGTGGGCTGTGAAGTTGCATGACCGTGGTGGCTTCTCATCATGTGCTAACAGACACTGAGGTTAACAGGGGAACTCAGATTCCTCATGGTATTAAGATCCCTATTCCTGCCACTAAAGTCAGTACTTTGCAATATAACATAGATATATGTAGGATGGTCACGGTTTGCTGGCCCAGATGTCATGCTCTGGTCCAAATCTTTCCTGTGTTTCTCTGTCAGCGACAAAGCAATGGGGGCCCACCAGTATGTCTGAAGGATGCCCTGAAGTGCCTGAAAAAACAGTGCAGCTGGTGTAAAAACAGACAGAAAAGCTTCAATTGAGAAAGATTTCTTTCCCTGGGGTTATTTCACTTGCAATATTAGTGGAAACAGCAAGTTCCCACTTCAGTCAACAGCTCTTGGGAGGGTTCATGATGTTCAGCAAATGCTGAGGCACCTTCAACTTCTCCAGCATTTTCAGCAGAAACAATGAGTGTTGCTCAGCACCGCGCTGAGAACCCTGAACTCTCCTAAACAGAGAGATTAAAGGAAGGAGAACAATTACGTGTTTGTCCTTTAGCACAGAGTAGGTTGGGAGTAGGAGCAGGTAGGTGGAAAATGGAATTTGATTTTTTATTTCTTTTATTTGTACCATAGTTGCTTGGGTCCAGAGCTGGGGCTGTAAGAGGAGAGACATGATTCTACTGATAAAAGCAAGAGAATCAGCCTTCAAGGGCTCTCCAGTGGGACAGGACTAGCATGAGTCATCAGTCATGGTAGTGAATAGGGATATTACCATACTTTTGACTAGCATTTGCTAGCATGCATACAAACTAGAATGAATCTGACAAACCCAGGAGTCATCAAGCCTCCTGTGCTCCAATGCATTACCAATACGCATAACTCAGTAGCTCTGCCGTGGCATATTTCTTGTTCATATGCAGAGTATGTGCAGATCAGTGTATTCTGTATACACTGGGCTCATCAGGCAGGACTTTTTTTTTTTGCAGAGCTACATTGTTTCACAAACAATGGGCATTTTTCCAGCTTCCATCGTTTTTCAGCTTGGTGTGACAGACACAACCAGGCTCTTGATGTGTTGAAGCAATGGCCACAGTGCATTGCAGCAGGCATCTGGATAGCACAGAACTGAAAGGGGTGATGTGTCCAGATGTGCAGGAATCACTGGACACGTGCTGTGGAGGTGATCTGTGCATTTGGACTTGTGTTGTCACTCCTCCAAGTGAGTGACCAGGCAGAAAAGCAGTCCTCAAACTCACCCCAGATCACGTTCTCAGGTGGGGAAAGAAGACACATCCTACCATTCCCAAATAAATACTAGCCCTAGAATAAGCTAGTCTGGGGTGCAGATTATCTGGCACATCATTGTATTCTTGGGTGCTATTGAAAGCCTATGGAATTGGGAATAAAATAAGTAAATGTGGGTAACTGAACCACACAGAGGCATCCTCTGCTGAAAGCTGGCTTGTCAGCCCTTCTGACTAACAGTTTTTCTTGGTAAGTTCAGCAGTTTTTCGGACTAGGAAACACAACCTCACTATACACACAGAAACTTGCTATTTTATACCTTACTGCCAGCATGGATCTTAATCAACCAGAAAAACTCAAAATGACAAACAAACAAGAGACAGCTTTGCTATCTGAGGTTCATTAGCTCCTAGCGACCTTTGAAATCTGCAAGAAACCAAAAAGAAATGTTCAGAAAATGGGAGGGCTTTCAAGTCATTTTGCCAGTAATTTCCACCTATTCCCCAGTTCCTCCCCAATAATGAATGGCATTTCTTGATTGTTTTCCTGAAGTCTGCATGTATCTGAGCAAATACAGACTGGAGCTTTGACCCACAATATATAAGAGGATGGGAGGTAGAGTCTCCCTGGAGGAATGACGCATACTTGGTGTCTTGCAAGGTTATTTGAAGCTGAGTCTCAAGGGCATCGTCATCCTCATCTGTGAGGATAGAAATGTAAGCAAAGGGCAGCCTATTTCATGCTTGGCACAACCACACACCAGGAAGCCATCAGCCCTGTGAGCTGCAGAGGGTTAGATGTAGTTCCATGAGGAGGAGCTAATCGCCAGTATGGACCTGGGCTCTGGGATGCAGTCAGCACTGGGAAAGGGAAGACAAAAGCTGAATGTGGATGACACATTCTTTAGCGTGCTGACACTTTGCTCCTGGGCCATGGGTACCAGCGAGTAGAAAGTAATGACTGAGAGCATCACTTTATGGGTACAGACAGGCCAGGCTTTGGATTGCTTCTCCATGGCAGCTGTCAGGGCTGTGGAACTCATTTTGGCCTGACGCTACCCCTCTGCACCTTTACCTGGAGTTTTCCTTCCTGGGGGACTGAAACGTTGGGCTCTCTTACCCAACTGGAATGGAGGCAGCAGATGGATCCCTTCATGAAGTGGAGCATCTGTCCTCTCATCAGCCCTCTTCAACTTGAGATCTGGGCACCTTCTCCAAGTAGAATGATGGCAAGAGGAGCATTGCTGGAGTGAGAAGGAAATGGTTGTTTTAACTCTAAGTAAAACTCTTTGAGGCCATCTTGCAGAAAACATTTTTCTGTTGGGACCATTGCTGAGGAACTACCGATTATAGATGGAGAACAGAGAAAGGCAGACAAAGCATCAGCAAAAGATGAAACATTCAGAGTAGGCAGAATAAGGGGGCCCTGAGGGCATCTGTGGAAGATGTTTCCCGTGTTTTACTGACTTGTTTTGATGGGGGAAAAAGAAAAAAAAAAGATTTTTCAAAGAAGATATATAAGATGTCACCCTTGTATTTACAAGACTGTAGTCCTCCCTGACAACCTCAGGGAACTCTCTCCATTGAAGAAAGAAGTTGAAGAACTTCTGAAAAGGGAGATAAACTAAAAGATGAAAGCATAGGCACTGATGTCCACTGGCAGCACGGAGGAAGAGGAGCCCAGGGCTGAAGAGCAATGAAGCTAGAAAAGGTCTACGTCACATAGGAGCAGCTGGGATGGATAATTTGCCATCTGTGCTAAGTGGTTTCACCCCAGCGCTGATGGTCACACTAGAACGCAGAATCGCAAAGAGACCTCGTATTTATTATGGGGAGGGGAAGGAAAGGAGGGGGACAAAGCATCTGTGGAAGGGAATCAGGCCAGTATGTGGCCTTGGAGAGTCACATCCACAGGCAGCTGAGCTAGAAGGCACCTGGCATATATCTGGCACTTACAAGACTGTGCAACAGAGGTGCTGGGAGCAGCTGTGGGAAGCACATGGCTCAGGACGCGAAGGGACAGCAGGTACAGAATCAGAGAATCATAGAATCATTCTGGTTGGAAGAGACCCTTAAATCATCGAGTCCCACTATAGCCTAACTCTAGCACTAAACCACGTCCCCAAGAACCTCATCTCTGCCCCTTTTAAATCCTTCCAGGTATGGTGACTCCACCACTGCCCTGGGCAGCCTGTTCCAGCGCTTCACAATCCTTTCCAGGGAGTAATTTTTCCTAACATCCAATCCAAACTTTATCTGGCACAATGAGCTACCATAGCAGAAAGGGAAGGAGAAGGCTCTGTGGTCTAGAAGAGGATAAAGAGTTTGCTGAAAGGTGTGTAGGAGCTGGAAAGGAAAAGGGTGCATAGAAACAGCTCCTGTGTCCTGTCACAAAATAGGTCAGATCCCTGCTGTGTGAGATGCTGACTCAGGTGTGTGCCGGAGGAGTTCTCAGGGAATGGGCTCCATTGCATGCTCATCTATCACTGACGTTTGCACAGGCTCTCCTGCATACTTGGTGGGTAATTGCATTGCTTTCAGTTTGAGTAATTTAAATGGGGAGGATAAAGTAGAACTTGCTTTCAGTCTGAGTCACTCATATTTCTTAGTGATATAATGCGCTTTTAAGTTGCTTGTAAATTCATAAGGGAAGCCCTTATGGTCTTTAATTTTTAGGTCCACTATTCAGTTCCTCTATTCATTACTGTCCTGGCCTAGAAGATCAGTGAGCAGAGGATCGCCCCAGCAGAGGTTAATGCACTCCAGTGTCGGGGACAGAATCCTCGACAGGATAAGCCACCTTTTCCTTCCAGCTTTCTGACAGCACCGCAGTCCTATAGCAAACCAAAGGGGAAACTAAAAAGTGTTGATAAGCTTCTTTTCTCCTGGATTGTTAATTCAAATCTGGCTCTGAGCCATTAGTGTTTTCACACTATTACCTTCTAATGGCTTCTTGCTCTTGGCTCAGCTCTTACTTGGTAAGTCCCAGCTGTGTGCATTGTTAGCTATAGCCTCCCAGTTAGCCTCTTGCTGGGAATCTCCGTCAAGATTATGACTTGTGTCCATGTTATGAAAATAGCCTGTGTGTAGCAGCTGCTGTCAAACGCTGCTCCTTCCAGCACTCGTTCAACAGGTGTTATGAGCTGTTTCCCTGCTGCCACGGATGGGATCAGCTGTTCCAACAGAAGGTGCACTTGTAATCCATCCCCCCTCGCTGTGCCGTCTGGGTCACACGGAGCTGCTGATCAACCCATCACAGCTTTTGCTAAAGGAGCTGCGTCTTTTAGCTCAAATGCTGGAGACTTGCAACACAGAGCTCTGCAGTACATTGGCATTCCAGATTAAGCTGCAGTTTTGTCTCTGGATTGTGACTGTGCCCATGATTCCTGGTCAGATACAGGAGTGTTGTTGAGATAAATGCCATACAAAGCTATGTTAGATACCTGTTGCAAAGTCTGAATCCTTTCCATGGTGCTGGAGTAGAAGACAATGCTCCCCAGTCCTTTTTCCACCCCTGTCCATCAAGACTGTTCTTTTTTTCCCCCCTAAATTTATACTCCAAACAGATATGGATGAAGGAAAACACCATGACCTCTCATACCACAGGTCAAACTATGTTGTCCCTTTGGCCTTAGGATCTATGCTTCCATAAGAAGATCACATCAAAGACCTACAAAGGGTAGTATGGCCTAACCACTTCTAGGGCCAGATACATAAGAATGGATAAGCATCAATATTTACACAGCATAGAGTGGGATTCAAGTGTAGCTTTAAGACAGGTGGATTAGGACTCAGCCCTGCTGTCTCTTCTCTATGCTTATTTTGAGGATAACACAGGGGATTTCAATGTGCAGGTCCATCTGAATGGTGTGAAATTCATTTAAAATTCAAAAACTAAATTGGAAATAAAAGAAGCCTCTAAGAGTTCCATGGAAAATCAATTACCCAGCATGCGAAGATGATGCTGAGAACACTGCTCCACAAAAAGGGCAAAATTCCCTGCAATTTTCATCTATTCTTCCTGCAATTTCCCTCCCATCCCTTGTGATGTTTTAAGAGATGGATGACTTACTTTCTCTAGTTTTAGACATGCTTATTGGGGCTGGAGGGTGGAGAGACCAAGAGAGAAAAGACTGTTCCAAAAAATGTAATTAAGGTGATATTACTATGTGAATTACACATTATATTTTGTTTAGAGCCATTATTGGCTGAAATGGCTCTGAAACTGAATTGTGCTTCAGATCCTTAGCAGGTTTTACCCACACTTGCTCCTGGTCAGGGATTGCATTAGACTTGGGGAAGAGGAAAGTGTGGATGGAGGAGGGATCCAGCTGGGGAGAAGGGGCTCTGTAAATAATTTCATCCCATGCAGAAGCTTTCATCAGACAGACGAAGAATGCACATTAAAAATTACTCTTCACCCCATTGAGTCAAATTGTCTTGATGCATGTACCGCTAGCTGATATTTGGCTGTGGGGACAGTGAGGACGTCTTGCTGCCCTTAATCATATCTCCCCCGCTAAAATGGTCATTTGTGGTGGAGGAGTTCAATGTTATTTGCTCGCCACAGACTGGCTGAGGAAGGGAGAGCTGCTGTGCAGCCATTAAAAGCACTAACTTTCCCCTGCTTTCAGTCAATACTGCTCGGAGATGGGTTTGAACCTATGACCGAGGAGCAAACAGCTCATCAATCTCATCTCTCCTCACTTCCATGCCCCGATGTCCTTCTGGAGCCACAGTGATGGGCCAAAGGGTAACAGCATCCCCACCGACATCGCGCTTTCCTCCGAGCGTGCTCCCAGGCCTCTCAGCTTTGCTCTTTTGGGATCTGAGGCTTTCACACCCCCCGCCTGTGGCTGCTTGGAAGATGCACAGTGGTGGGAAGGAGACAGTATCTGAGGGTCACTGTATGGCGTAGGGACAATGAGGCATGAGCGACTCAGGGGAGACTGATGGGGAAGAACAAGGGCACGAAGGAAACTGGGAGAAAAAGAGGCTACTGTCAACATCTGCAGCCTCTCTGCAAGGCAACAGAGAAAGGGAAAAGAAGGGACAACAGAAACAGTTTCTCATGAGGAAGAGCATGAAAGGGCTCAAAGGTCAAAACATCAATAAGGGGTTGGACTAGATGACCTTTGAAGGTCCCTTCCAGTGCTAGCTATTGTATGATTCTATTCTGTGATCTTGCTAGAGCTCCCGTGAGGACACACAGCTGCTTGGAGACAGTGAAGGTTCACATGTTGCTTCTCAGGGATGGTGTGAAGAGCACAGGGGCCACCTCACCTATACAAGGTGGCAATCACCAGTGGAACATGGGTGGGGACATGGCTGCCACCCCTATGCTTGGGAACTTGCAGGAGTCAGCGCTTTGGTCTGTCCTTTGCAAACACTTGAGTCTTTTGGTGCCTTGAGTTCACAGCTGCTAATGGAGGTAAAAATACTTTGCACAGGGATGTTGTGAGCGATTCACCACACGAGGAGCAGGACAGAGGATGCCAGGTTTCCTGTGGTGCTGCCATTTGTGTCCTCTCTGATGGCTAATCATGCTCCTGTCTCTTGGCCACCTATTTCTTATGCAACCTGCAGGGATGTGATAGCTTTGCATTAGCTACTCTGTTAAATTGGTTGAAACTGGCAGGCTGGTTCAGGAATCGTGGGGAAGGGAGGGACAAGAGACAGAACCGCTCCAGCCAGCAAAGCCACAGCAATTCAGAAAATGAAAAAATTATGAGGTGCTGCGGTGCAAGAGAGACCCACAGGTGGGGAAAGGCAGGTAAGAAGAGATACAGCTGTTGGGCGTTAACCTTTGCATCCTCATTCTGCGATTCTTTTTCCAATATTCACATTTTGTTCCTTTGGTCTCGTTTGCACCAAGGCATCACCCCTTTGCACCAAGGCATCACCCCTTTGCATGCTGCACTCTCAGTTCCTCTGCTTTGGTCCCGAGATGGGCTGTATGGGTGCACGGCGGGGATGAGGGTGCTGCTCATTGTGGAGAGAACTTTGCTGGGAGGTCTGACGCGGTGTGGCAGTGCCAGGGAGAGGCTTTGGAAGAGCTGCAAACAGGGAAAGGGAAAATATTTCTTGCCTCCTCTTACCTTAAACCATCTCCCATCTGAATAAAGTGGGGGAATTAGAAGGGGATTATCTACCGACAGGAGAGGTGTAATTCATTTCTGCCACTGTCCGCATGTCAGGTTCGATTTTAATTTCAGATAACATCAAAGGCAGATTAAAGCCCTATCGCCTAGGTAGGAAAACAGACCCATCCTTCCCACCCAGCTCCCTGAGCCACCAGGACAGTGGTGCCATCGCTCCCTCCTCTCTCTGCAAACACACTTGGGTCTGGGCATTCTGCTGAGGCTCCTGCATGAAAGGCTGGACGCCTGTCCCCATCTCCTGTCCCCGGGCAGCAGAGCCCCCCTATCCTCCATATATCGTGCCCAGGATGCTTGCACGGTGCCAGGGTGCTTTATCTAGGGACAAGGACAGGGAGCTGGGAGTCACAGATGTGCTGTCATTCATGGACACCTGGGAAATGAGCTTCCAGTGAGGGAAAATGCATGAAAAGCAGGGAGAGAGGAGGGATGGTTGGGCCAACCATTAAAGAAAAAGGTGGAAACAGCATTGGTAGAGCTCTCAGTTGTGCTTGGCTGTGCCCCAGTCCCCTTCCTGGGATGCCTGCAGGGTTAAAAAAGGGTTATTTATTTTTGAGGTTTATTCATAGCTCTGCCAGAGACATACAGATATCAGCAACGTCACTTAGAATAGCATCATTGAATGAAAAAGACCCCTGAATTAGATGCCTATATTTGTAATTGACAGCTAATGAGATGCACCATGCATGGAGGATGTTTTACCTTTCTTGCAAGTCATTGCTTTGGTGGTTTAATGTTATTCCACCCTCCGTCTCTCCCTTGCACGTGTGGGGTCAGAGTCAGATCTGCTGAGCTCCAAGAGTCGGCTCTGACTTGTGCTCCTGTAGGTCTGTGGGTTTGCAGATTGATGGTTTGTGGCCCACAAAAATGGAGCCATTTGGCTGGAGTAAGGATGCTCTTAACTGCTTTGAGATCTTTGGATGGAAGGAGTGGAAGTGCCTGGTTATGTCTTCTTCCCAGAATGAATGCAGACACAGGTAATTCCTGCTTCTGCTCACACAACACTTAAAGCAAAGTACTTCTGACAAACAAGGGGGAAGATGGACTTTATTTAAACAAAACAAAAAACAAACAAAAAACCTCTTGAGATCTGATCAGGCACTGATAACTCCTTCTGGGTTTTGCTGGCACTTTGTTCTATTTCTCAGTTATTGCAAACAGCGGCGAAGAAATGCTGGTCTGATATTGATATATCAGGGCCTGTTCTAGAGCTGTGTGTATGCAGACGATGGCTGATTTTGATGTTTATCACGGCAATTAATGTGCGAGTGGACTCTCTTCATTGCAACTGTACTGAATCAGAGGCAGGGTCAATCCAAGGAACCAGCTGGGTTTTCCCATTGTAAGAAAAATATTGGAAATATGATTGAAGAATAATAAAAACAAAGAAACAGACCTGATGCTCAACATGCCTCGGTCACTGCTGGTCAAACGTCTGGGATGCACAGTGTGGTCAAGGAGGAGAGCCTGATGTCAGCTGAGTTAGTCCAGTGATGCACAGAAAACTGCCAGGGGCCAATAATATATATCTGATTCTGTGTCTGAAAAAAATCTCTCATTTGCCATAAATCTGGCAGCTCCTGGGGAGACAAAACACAACTAAATAAATCCCCTGCTTAGTTTGCATTTAAAGCTAGGCTTGCTTCTCAAATAAAGCCGTTCTGTCTCACAGGCGTGGATAATGAGGGGAAACTGAGGCACAGCCAAGGCCCAACCTCCAGCCCTGCCCTCCGTTATCATTATCTCACACAGCTGCGAGAGCAGCGATACACACAGGAGTGCTGGGAAATGTTCGTATTGATCGGAAATGAATAATTATCACCCGCTCCCTGTTCCAGGGCCTCGCGGTGAGCGGAAGAGCGGAAGCACTAAGCGGGATTAATAACTACTTTTCATTACTTTTAATGCAAACTATTGATTTTAAAGTGTTGTAGGGTATGACAGTTTATTACAATAAGACAATAAAACAGACTATATGAAATAATTGAGAATAATCTCTTCCCTTTTCCTGCACGATGCGAGGACATTATGTTCTGTGCATGTGGAGACATTTATGGCAAACTCTATCCAGCAATGGCAGCTTAAGCACTCTATAAAACAGCACTTTGGAGCTGGAGTATTATAAATAATAGGCAATAAAACTGGTAAATGGGGCTTTAATTTGATTCCATTATGTCACCGAGTGACAGGAAGGAGGGGGCAGAGCAGCAGCAAGGGGATGCGACGCCGAACGCGGTTTGGGAGCCCTGGGTGTGCGGATCACAGCGGTGCCAGCGGGTCAGGTCCTGCCAAAGCCCAGCCCAGGCGTGGGTTCGATCCTGGCAGGGGACAGGCAGGGATCCCTGCAGGGCTCCTCACTGCAGCCAGCGCAGGAGTTGGCAGCAGGGACAGGGCTGTCAAGGGATTTTAGGCTCCTGGAGGATGGTCAGGTCCCCACCGTGCCAGGTACAGCCCAAATGTTTGAGGTATTATATCACCCCAAAACCTCCATGCTGCTGCCTGATCTCTGACTGCTGGCACTCTCTTTTTCTGTGTTTCTTGCCCCAAACTGACCAGTGTCCCCCCGCCAGTGCTGCCCTTCCCAGCCCCATTTTCAGTGAGCAATGCACAGCTCCAGCTGGCAGCGAGAACCAGCCCTCGCAGGAGATGCCTGCACACCTTTAACTACACAGCAGAAACTCTCCTGATTCAGTGCCACCGCCTGCCGAGGAGCGAGGGTCCACCTGATTATCACGGCTCAAATCAAATATACCCCAAAGAGTGCCCAGCCAAAATGACCGCTATGAAGAGATGGGCTTTATTTTCAGCACTGACTCCTCACTGGGCGCTCTGTGCAAGGAGCATCTCTGCAAACCGCCGGAGGAGCCACCGTGCACCATCACTGTGTCCCAGCAGGGATGCCCACAGCACAGAGGGGTGGTATGTGGGAGGGGGTGGGTGGCAAAGGGGACCACAATAGACCACACAGCCTTCGGCTCAGGGCTACCGGCTTCCATCCAAAAGAAAGCCATTACCAACTGATGGCTTTGCAGGGCCTAGCGATATGTGAAATGAGCTGGGAGTCTCAGCCCAGTGGTTTCTGCTGTAAAGCTGTTTCCAGTAATTGGGCCCCTCCTCATCAAGGCTGTGGAGTGAACGTACCAAAGAGGCCAAGGGCCAAATGTGGCTAAGATGCTGAGGAAGCCCTGGAGATGTTTGAGTGCCACAATGCATGGTGTCCTCCAGCCCATCAATCCATGTACCCAGCTCTCATGCTGTCCAGACACTCTCTGCCCATCCTCACCCTTACACTCTGACTAAAAACACCTCCTGAGCCCCAGAAAAGGGATCAAAGGCTCTGCTTCAGGTAAGCACCTGGGCATGGGGCTTATCTGGATGCATGGATAGGTCTTTTCCCCCAGAAATGTCTCAAAGGTTGGTCCTGAGAGAAAGGAGGTGAACACAAGTTCATCATATCCCTGTGGATTAGTCCTGTGACCGGAGAGTAAAACGAGGTGGGTCAGGACCTACATGGACCTTTCATGGCCCCATGGGATCATGCTAAATTGCTGTGCACTGGCCCAGTTCATATGAAATTGGAAAGGACTGGAGAGGAGCGAATAGCCAGGACCATACCACCAATGGGGTTGCCACATCTCTCCCAAACTCCCTTGTGTGGACTTGGTGCTGGGGTGCCGCCAGCTGCATTTTGCAGCCCTGAAGAGCCTCCACCGGGAAAGTCCTCCCCTGGAGATGTGCTGTACAAGCTCCTCTGCTTCTCCCCCCTCGCTCACCAGACAGGATGTCTCGCAGACACGTCTGCAGTGACCCCAGACCCCGGCTCGCATCATTACTGCTGTGAAGATATTTGCAAAGCCGCGGAGAATCTAGTCAGTAGCACTTCTTCACTTTGTTTTCAGTTCCAAAAGCCCAGCTTTTCCCAGATTCTTCTGCAGAGAATCAGTGTCCCAGGGGGTTTTCAAGCCTCTTGCCTAAGCATAGAATCAGGCAGGACTGTTTTTTAGAGAGGGGATTGCATACAAAATAGAGCAGAAGTGCCCCATCAGAGCTATTGCAATCTATTAGGAGCTGCACTCTACCCAAATTAAGCAGCAAAAGGGGATACACTGGACTAACTTTACTGCACATGCTGTGCAGGCAAGGAGGTTTGGACTCTGGGCTTGTCTTTTGGTCTATGCATTCCTGTTGCATTGGGAGAGATGGAAGATGCACAGCAGGGCAGCATAAACCCACGAGGAACATGGGGATCCCAGGCACATGGTGAACAACCCCATTTTAAATGTAATTAGACCCAAACATCTTAATATTCCTAGGAGTGGTGCTTTTTCCTGCTCCATGGGAGTGCTCGTGAAAAATTAACATTTGGAGGCATTTGGGCACTGTGAGAGCTGGTGATGAAGAAACACCCTGCTTTGGGTTATTGCATTTTACTTTTTCTCTTCAAGAAAGAGTTACAGTAAGGATACAGCTTTCTTCACACCCTTTTGTCTCTGCAGTGTATCTATCAGCTAAAGTATTTCAGGAAATAAAGGGTGGTCCTTTCAGAACACACAAGCTCCTGCACAAATGCAAGCAATAACGCACGCACACAGATGCAACTATTAATTTCAGTGCATAGGGAAAATGGTTTAAGCTGTTAATGGAAAAATCTATTTAGGCCCAGAATGGCTTTCCACACCTTCTTGCTCGTGCAGCCCACACCATACACCAGGAGGAAATAAGCACTTGTCTGTAATTACATGGTTAATGAGGGGTATTGATTAAGGGGGCAGGGTCAGGAAGGGGCTGAGCACAGACCCCTGCATGTGACCCAGAGAGGAGCCTGGCTGGACAAGACGAGTTTTGCAGAATGGATGAGTGGAAGGTGAGCAAAGCCAGAGGACTTTGCCAGGAGACTCAGCCAGCCTCTGCATCTGAGAAATTGGGCTGTGAAAGCAGTGAGAAGCAGGTGTGAAAGTTTTTCTGCCTGCCTCAGGAAGGGGATGGGGATGGGAAGTTGTGGAGGAAGGGATATTTCTACTTTTAATGTCTCTTCCCTGCGTGCTGGCTCCAGGCCACCCAGGCTGCGTGCTCACAGTTTGTGCTCAAGTGTTGGAGAACTGAAAGGGCCTGAGGCTGTGCTGGCTGGTCCCTGGCATCTTGCGTTTCAAATGCCCTCAAAATGATAGATTTGATGCTTCTCTTTTTATTTATTTCATTTCAAGCAATTTTGCCAGGGGGGAAGCTCAAGAGAACAGGCAGCTGATTTTTTCTGAGGATCCCAGGAGCCAGGCTGTTACACAGCTGTACACAAGGTAGAAGACAGGACCCCCCCCAGCAGCCAGCTGTGCAGTTATCTGCTTTTTATTGCAAGCAGAGAGGGGCTGGGGGAAAGGTCTGCCTACCTCTGACCTGGCCAAGGAGCAGGAGACATCAGTGAGCAGGGAGTTATTTGCTGCACTTTCCTGCTGACCGCCAGGCAGTTATTATCAACACGACGCAGCTGTAAATGTTCTCTCAGCAGCGGGGACCTGGGAGCTGAGAGTGCAGCTCAGCTGAGTGTGTTATTGGATTATCAGCTGATTAGAGCTGTTAAGAGTCCACTCTTGAATAATCAACATGGTGCTTTTTGGCTGCTGTGTAGCAGTGGGAGGGGGAAGGAGGCAGAGCAGCCAACATGAGGGAGCCTTTGGTGTTGCCACCAGCCAGCCCTGCTCAGCAGGGAGTTGTGGTACCCACTGTCCCCAGCTCCAGGCTGTGCAAGTTTTGTGGTGATGGGATGTGGAACTGCAGGGGCTCCTCCTCTTTCTCTGGCATAGGTTTCAGGCCATAGATTTTCCTGGTAGAAGGGGTAGGATCTGGAGAGTCTTGACCATATGGGGAGATGCCCATGCAGCTTGGTGATGTGCTGATACTTGTGGTGGGCTTGATTCACTATGGTCCAGGGCAAATATGTCATGCGTTTGGGGCTATGGCTGTCTGTTTATGGCCTTGGAGAAGGAATGTGGGGAATAGAAGAGCTGAATCCCTCTACTGAGGTAATATAGTGGGTGGAGATAGTGTGGGGATGTGGATGTCCCACTGCTTGCAAAAAGGACACACTAGGCAGGGTAAAGGGCAGGGAGATGTTTCTGGTAGTGCAAGTGTCAATGAGATCAAAAGCTTAGCAGGAACTTGTGGTTATGCACTCTAGTGGATTCCTGTTGAGATAAGGCAAGACAGAGGCCCAGGGATGGAGCTGAGTTAGCAAAGATTGGGCTGGGAGCATTTTAAATGAAGATGACACAGTGTTCCCTTTCCTCTGTCTTGCCTTTGTACTGACGCACAGCAGCATTCGGGTGATGGATGGGGCAACAGTGATGTGCCTTCTGGCCTTTGTCTTTCTTTTTCACTTTCTTTCAAGTTTTCAAGGTTGGTTTGGGCTGTTGCTGAGTCACAGTTTCCCTCAGAGAAGCTTCCTACAGATGCCTTGCAGTAAGAGTCATCTTGGTCTCCTTTGATGTGTGTTTTCACTCCCTGGAGCTGAATCCTTGTGGTGTTCTCTGGCCTGGAGAGCATGATTCACCAGCAACTTCATGGACTGTGTTTTTTCCCTTCATTCACAGTATTCCTATCCTCACTAAAATCAATGGCGTGGCACCTGTGTGAGCAAGGGGAGAATTTGATATTACAGGGAATAATGAATCACAGGCATATCAACTGTGTGCTGCCTCTGAGGAGCTCAGTATTCTCTTTTCAGAGACCTGTAGGGGTCACAGTTGGGTTGTACAACGGCCTGCGATCCCATCCTTGGGAAAGGCAATCACGTTATCACACTGCCCACCTTCTCCTGCGCCGGGGCTCAGAGCCAGCAGTAGGACAAGTGCCTGCTGCCCCAAATCCCACTGGGTTGGGCTCCAAACCCTCCTCTGCTCTCTCTGCCGCTAAGCTCTGGGAGATGTTTCTGCTGGGAAATACATCTTGACTTAACAGAACAGTGAAAGCAAACATGTTTCAGGCTGGAAAAAGTTGGTCTCAAGTTCATGCACAAAAGGGTGTGAAGAACAAAGATTTTAACAAGAGGGTGGGATGAGGGAGAAGCCATGCATTAGATATGATTTATACATGCGCAATGCCATCAGGGGAAGGGAGAGTGTCCGAATTAGTAACTTGCAACCTGTCAGAGAAGGCTCAGGCTAAAGACTTCTGCATCCAGGTTTTTTGTTCATGTAAATGTTAGTGGTCCATCAAGGGTGGTGCAAAGCGGCTTTGCTTCTTGTTTGTCTAACTTGATCTTGCTCAAAGTTGTGTAGTACAGACCTCAAAAAGCAAAATGCGGATGACAGAACTGGAGGAACTTCAAGATATGGGCTTTGGGTCTTGGTGGAGCTCCAGTGAAGTGATGGGGCAGCTCCTGAAACTCTGACCTGGTTTCCTTTGGGATCAGTACTTATGTCTGTAGCTCACTTATGGGCCTGTGCTTATCCATCTTGGCTGCCACATTCAGCTGGGCCTCCTGCTAACAGAGAACTCACAGGATACGTGCAGGACCAAGCAGACAGCTGTGTGCTAGCAAGAGGATCTGTGCTGGGTAAATCTGTACTTCCCATGTGAAAAGAGTTCTCTCTGTTGTTCTGAAGAGCCTGATCCTTCTTTCTTCTACTGGACAACTGCAAGTCTCCTTCAGATGAGCCCCATCTAGTCTCTAACATGAGAAGCAGCAGAAACAACATCACCCATTTTCATCCTCCGGGGTCCTATTGCAGACACTCACCCACAGGAACCCTGGTCACTGTCAAAGTCCCGTCCGACCTCTGCACTGCACAGTGCCCAGGGAGGCAAGGTAGGATCTGTCCGTGGTGCTCGGGAAGATGGACCCTTTCCATTAGACGATAATTAAATTGCCTATAATTATGTTTTTGACAGTGAAACACAAGCAGTAAATGATCCTAACATTCTGCGCTCCCTCCCTCTTCCCAGAGCCCCCCCCAGCTGCCCCTCCCCTCTAAATGCTAAATTATTTTACAGTTGATAGTTCCTTAGATTTGCCGACCTTTAAAAGCTGAACACTACATGCCTGTTGAATTTTAATCAATTTATTTTTTTCAACTGGAAATGTCAGACTTCTGTACAGAATTACTTGGTGCCGGCTGATGTGACAAAGACTCAAAGTTCAGCATCTGAAGCCGTGGAGGAGCAGAGAGTTGCGTGCATTAGCACAGATAATTTGCAGGATGTGAAAATGAGAGCGGGAGCGAGGGACCATATATTTTTCATTAGCTTTGGTTTAGAGGGTTCGGGGACCTGCATTTATTTCATCCAGTGAACTCTGGCCTCATTAAATCTAGACCATGGCTGGTAATGACTGGAAGTAAGAAGCTGTGGAGGCCACTAAAGGGCAGGAGATGAAGCGAGTTCTTTGCTGGAGCATGGGGTGAACCTGGTGCACACCAGGACAGCAGCAACATCTGCTGTGCCTGCTCAGAGGTACCGAGCACAGCAGAGGAGGTGCGAGATGCCTAAACCATTTGCCAACTGGTCCAGTTCATTATTTCTTGTTATATCACACGCATCATTCTGATCCTGAAGGTTGTAACCTGAAGAACCCAGTGAAGGTTTCACCTGCCGTATTAGCCTTTTCCTGCCCAAGTGAGGAGATTATTAACCTTCTCATTAGCACTGAGCTCAGCTGGTGCTATCTAGAAGGATTAAACATTCCTCAAACAGAGCAAAGCCCATCTGCAAAGAAGGGAAGAGGTTTCTTTGGAAACATAGTCCTGCTGCTGGGGAGGTCTGTGGCAGTGATTACACATCAGTGAGGAACATTGTTGTCCGCACTGGGATTTTCTGGCTTTCGTTTTAGCTTTGGTATCGCATTTATGAGCAACAGCCACAAACAGGGGGTTGCTGAGGGCTGCTCCACCTCCTTTCTGAGCAGGCAATTTCTCTACCATCACTGGCCAAGACACTCGACATCAGTCCCGTCCTGCCTCACCTACTTCCTGACTATTAGCAGGTTCAGACATAAGTTATTGCCTCCTGGCTTTCTTCTGTCAGCAGCCTCTGGTGTTTCCCTGCAGTGCTGTAGTCTGTTCCAATCCTGGGCCATGACAGCCCTACAAACATGTTGCTGTCCTATTAAAATTTAATTCCTTCTTTAGAATAGAGACTTCCCATCACACCCAACCGGATGGATAAATGTTTGCTAAGGTGACAAGGATTGAGTATATTTAATCTTCTTTCCTTCTCTTTAAAAAACTGTGCCTGTCGTTGCCTCTTGGCACAGGTACATTGAAATCAATAATGAGCCTTACCAGTGGATATGTGATAAAATATGGTATATCCTTCTCCATTGAACTGTTAATAAGCAGCTTTTTCAAAATCATGCACGTACCTATGTGCAGCAAAAATAATGTGGTGACTGTGTGTTGGTTCAAGGAAAGTTCCAGGAGACTTATGTTGAGGTGCATCTCAAACGCAAGTATTCCTCCAGTAGCACAAACTATGTGTAGTTAAAGACGTAGCTTTTGGAAACTTGCCAATGGAAGGGGTCATTCTTTATCTGTTCTGATCGTAGATCCTCTCTGGAACTTTGCGGTCTGCTCTCTGAGGCAGGGGTCAAGGAACCTTTGATGTGACGCAGCACCACAGATCCTCTGTTATGCTCTTATTTCACCAAAATGGATTTAAATTGGAAGACGTTCATGGTTTGACATAACCTGATTCACTCCCGCAGAAAAAAATTATGTGAATTCCTAACTGGGACAAATCTAACGGGCAGAGAGCTGCAGAACTGAGTTGCGGTGGTGAGGTACACAGGACTGTCACCCAAAGAGTGACCAACCTATGATTTACATAATTCTTTCTCTGAACCAGGCTGAGGCGAAGACTTGAATCTGCCTTTACCATGTCCTAGGTGACTGTGCTGATCATCGATATATTGACTCGTCTGAGGGAACCTGTTCATTGTGCTTCCCCTTCTCAGTTCAGCCCGTAACATTTTTGAGATATCATTTTTACCCTGAGGAGTATGAAAAATTTATTTGAATCTTGACTTTTGCAGGAAAGGGAATCATTCCTGCTGCGTAGCTTTTTTAATTTAGCTTAGGGGTCCTGCTTCTCCCGTTCGAAAAGCTCTCAGAGAAGATAGTGAGCCTATGGAAAGCAGCCCAGGCTTACTAACTATTCATCAGTATTCCCTTTAAAGAAGGCAAATGTTATTATCCTCTTTGCCAAAAGGGAGTGTGAACACATCTGCTACTCCACCCACCCTCTTGGCACCCTCTCCCAATGCAAACTCCCACTACTCACCCTCCGTCACAGCTCGGCAGCCCATTACAAATGGCTGTGGTTAAGCAAGGTCTTGTTCTTCATTTACAGCCCTCTCAGTCCCTCTCTGGGTTCCTTCCCTGGCCTTTCATAAGCCTCTGTTTGTGTCAGGTTAAGAAAATGTCAGGCTCATTTGGAAGTTCCTTGCCCCCCCCTTGCAGCCATTAGTGGTCCTCTCCCTGCTGCAGGAAGCTGACATTTACATCGCGAGCTGGGGAGGAGATAATAGCGGTTAAGTCCGACTTTGCTAATCAGCAGTTATGTCCACCTTCAGAAATGAGCTCAGATGGCCTGAGCTTATTTTCCTCATTTCCTCTCTCACATTCTTATACCCCCATCTACCCCTGCCTGGGCCTTCACCCTCCCACCCCATCGCTGCTTATTTATTGACTGTGGCACTAAGGTGTCATTTGATGAAAAACAGGTTAAAAAACAAACAAACAAGCAACACTAATTTTGGAGATGAGAATAGACTCGTCTAAATTTATTCCTCCTCCACACACAATCATCCCTCTCAGCCCTCATCACCCCTTTTGAACCCAGTGAGGAAGATGCCAAAGCCCTTTGGCAGACCAGACAATGAGTAGGGTCTGAGTATGTGATCAGTTGGTGTTGGAGATCCTGGGACGTGCTGGCCTTCAGAGATGAGATAAATTCGGTATAGAAACGTCCATTGCATTTCTCTAGTCCAAGCACAGCACCAAGCTATAAAAAAAGAGATGGCATTTCCTGATACTGGTGAACCTCATGCATGTGGGGCTGTTTGACAAGGGGATGGATTAGGTGGTATCTGGGAGTCCTGCTCACCCCTAATTTTCTGTGATTCTGCAAGGCTGACATTTAAGGATCAGATCAAGGCTGGCAACAGTGGCTTCTGTGGGGCTGTACTAATCACAAACTTCGTTCAGATTTGACAATGAGTTTTGACCAGGGCTATTGATTTCCCTCCTTGCTTTGCTTTTGCAGTACATATACATATGTGTGTGTTTGCAATTTTAACCTGAAAGACTGGAAGGCACCACTCCCTCCTCTTCCTGACTCCTATGCACCTCCCCTTTGAAGCCCCCATAAGGGACTTCATTAAAAAAGGCAAACTACAGCAGTCAGGAAGTGCAAGGGGAGGAGAAGTGAGAAGAACTGATGAGGACAGCAAGTGTTTGAAAGCTGAAGAAGAGGAGGAGCTGTGGCAGATGTTGCCAGCTGTGTCTTGGTGCGTGGGTGTCACATCAGCCCACCCCTACAGAGCAGAACAAACCCACAAATTAAGTCATTGTGCTGTAGCGCTGGTGCTGTCCTTTTCTATTTTAGATGATAGCTCTCCCCAGGCCTCTCTCTGTCCTGTTCTCATAGTCTTCATCCATCACTGTTGGCTCTGGCCGCTCAGTTCGGTGCTCTGGCCCTTGTTGCTGTGTTGAATGGCTGTCAGCCAGCTGTGAACAACAGGGAAAGGGGAGCTGGGGAAAGCCATCTTTATTCATGTGATTGAAGTCCTCTGAAAACATGAAATCAATCCGGTCTGTGTATTTTGTATTTAACAGCAACAAAAAAAAGATCTGCTTGTTTTACAGCCTTACTCCCTTCCCTCATTGAAATGTGCTTGTTTTCCTGGAATGACACTTTGCTCTGTCATCAGAAAGGGAATGCTGACGTATATTCTTCATTCTCCATATTACACGGCTCCTTGTGTAGAGTTGTCTCCTACCAGCCTACAGAAGGTTTTCTCTGAGGTGTCAGGATGTTCTGAAGCTCCCCTAGGCAGAAACAGCTTGGCTCCCCCACCCCCGCCCTGCCTTTCATACCAAAAATCACATTAATCCCTCCAATACCTGTCTTCTCCTTCTTTTCCCATTTGACCAAATAATTTTAGTAAGGGTGTGAAAACGAAGTATTTGTATAGTCAAAAATAAAAGGTTAGTTGTCCATCTAATCTTAAACATAGCCCTTATTTAAGTTCATTATGCCATCTTTATTCTTCCTATCACCTGGTATTTGCCCCCCAGGACCTCTGCCTTATTCTGCATCTAACACTGGTGCCTTTTGAGAGTGGGCTAGTGAAATGTAATGTAAGAAACTTGTCTGTAGAGCAGTCTCTTCATTTTGTGCAGTGATCTTTTCTCTTTTTATCTGTGCTGGTTCCTCTGTGACCCCTCTGCCCCAATCTTTATTTCTACTTCTGCTCCTAAAAGTCAGAAGAAGAAAGTGAAATCCCCTCAGCCCCCGTAGCTGGAAAGCTATGACCCTCCCACCGCAAGCTCTCCAGCAACCTTTCCACCGCATGCAAATGTTTATAGCACATCAATAAAAGGATCTTGAGGCCAAATGGAAATCGAGCCGCTGCTTGAGTTGCTTGAGGGGAAAGAAACCCATTCAAAGAGAAGGTTTTTTTATTATTATTATTTTAAACATTCAAATGAATGACCCAATCAATTGGAAGCCTCTTTGTTCTGTGAACCCTTCCCAAGAGTCCCACTGTGCTCTGGCGGCTTTGCCCTGCAGAAAGCAGAGCCCTGCTGCAAGCATGGTTTGTCACCCCCTGGGGTTGTCACCTCGCTGCTCTGCTGTCCCTCCCAGGCCATGGTGTGCAGCGGGTTCAGCACCCGATGCAGGAGAAGCGCCTCCCTGGAAATCCACCCAGTGCAGAGGAAAGAGTGCTGGGAAATTTGGTTTCCCTCTTGGGAGAGCTGAGAAGAGAGTGAGTCCTTATCGCTCTCATGAGGCTCCTTCTTAAAAAACAAACAAACACGTTTATGGGGAGGGCAGAAACAAGTGTGTCACCAGAGAGGTTTCTCCTCAGCCCGTGCATAACACAGTGAGCCCATGCAGTATTTGAGTGTTGCTGTGTCTAATATTGGTTTTGCATAATGTGATTAATTGATGGATTTTCAGTGTGTGTGACTACCGCTGGACTGAATTTAAGTATGTTCCCACTTTGAAGACTCTAACTAGAGGCCCTCAGCTTAATTTTAGTGATCAATACTCCGACTAGAGCGAGGCTAAGCCAGCTGCACACCTCTTGCAAAGCCACATGTGCCATGCTTCATCGTTACTCTCCTTCTTAGTTCCTTGACCGCTGACCTCTCCAGCAGCAATCAGCCTCTCTGGCCCTGTCATTATGCTCGCTGTAATGATGAAATAATAGCTTGCTGCTTCCAGCTTGCCATCAGGATTGTCCTGAGTGCAGATGGCCTGGTATGCTATCCAAGCGAGGGAAAGTGCCAGGGGATGTATCCACTGACTGCAAGAGCATCCGCTGTTTCAGTGGTCCAGCTCCAATGTCCTTCTTCAATGGCATTTCTGCACAGCTGAGCTGCAAGCCGGCTGGGTTGCAGATGCCATTGCCAGTGCAGGTTCATTTGCTTCCTCACTACTACACAAAAAGTCACCCTGAGTGTGTTTATTGAGGTTTTTTTGATGCGGCGCTAGATCCTCATCAGGAGACAGTCCTTCTTTGGGACACATGCACTGCCCTTGGAAAAACTACTTTTTCTCTCTGTGCATCTGTTTACCTCTCTTATCATTTTTATTTGTCTGTCTTATCAGTACTGACTGCAAACTTCGTAAGACTGAGGCTGAATCCTAGAAATATTTGCACAGCACTTTGCATGAAGAGATATCCAGGTCCTACTTTAGCAGTGTGAGTGTCTGAATGCATTAGCTGAAGGAACTGGGTGTTGCAGGGCATCACACACTGTTCTCCATTCTGGACAGAGGCTTTCTACAGAATTTGATGTCCAGAGAGACCTTGTTTCCACCCTTTTCCAGTCTCTTAACAGCTTGCATCTGCGGTGAAATTCAGACTAACTTCCCTGCCCATCCACCTCTTGTTTGTTTGTTATTTTAATCTTCCTCCCTGGCCCACAGTGTGAAGAGAAAGGGCTGATTGACAGCTTAACTGTTTCAAATCAATAGAGAGCGCACTTGAAGATTAAAGCAATTTAAACAAGGTGTTTATGTGGTTTGGAGCTAAAACTGCACTTGAAGGAAACAAGCAAAGAGCTGAAGGAAGTGGGTCAACCACGAGACACGGGGAAAATGCACGAGCAGAGGTAAGATTACAGCAATAGGCTGGGACGGCTTTTTCATCAAAAAGAGATCACTGCTTTCCATAAAGGAGGCCTAATCTTGAAATTGCTTTAGCCTCCGACTGATTGTTCCATTGATTTAAACATGCTGGCCCGGCCCCTCTTTCTGTCCCCATGCTTGTTAATCTCCGGCCCATCTCTCTCTGACCTGCTGTTGGTGTAACCGGATTGTAGGGAAAATCACCCCCAGCAAAGTTCTGTCTTTACCTGAAATTGTTCCTCCGACTACATTTGGTTTGCTGGGCTGCAAGAAAAAAAGAGGCAAAGCCCCAGCAGTGCTGTCATTTCTGATGAAGTACCTCAGGGGCAACTTTGAAGCCATCTCAAAGAGCCCATTACATTTTTTTAATCAATGCAAAGGCCCTGTCCCCTTGCTAAATTACTCGATCTCCTCCCCTTCGCAGGCTTTTAGGTAATTGCTGTAGATGAACTCTACTGCATATCAAGGATAGCTGAGCCAGGGCTATTGATCAATCCAAATGTGCTGTTGGCATAGTTTGGAAGAGTTTTACTAATTTGCCCCAGGGGCTAGTCAGTTTTTTTTAGCCAAATCAAGCAAATTTCATATTCTTCCTGGTCTGCATAGCCCTAACAAGGTGGTAATTCAACCCTTCCTTCCCTAGACACCCAATGTGTGATGGCAATAATTTCTCCTGGGATATGCTAGTCTTTCTCCAGTGACCATAGCAAAAGTCCAGGCAATTGATTTATATGAAGTGCTTGATTTCTGGCCAGCTGAAGTGAGGAGGGAGGGATCCCACTGACTCTCCCATGAGGGACCATCACCCCACCGAGCAGATGGGTCACTTCTCTCTGTGCCATCTGAGGATCTAACCCTGCATTGGAGGCAACTCTGCAGAAGATGCACAGACAACCTGCTCCAAAGAGCTGGGACTGGAGAGGGAGCAGGTGCATGGGGAAGCTCAGTGTAAAGGACAGGAAAATTTGGCTTCTCTCTAACTACCATATTAAAATCTACTATAAATCTGCAGGTGGACATAAAGTTTGACAGCTTTTGGGGCCATCACAGAAGAGATTAAGTCCTCAGGCCAGCTTTATGGCAACTAGACTGCCATAGAGTAATTCCCAATGTATATCAGTCTTAGGGAGGTAATGTCAGGTCCCAATTCTTTAGCAAGGACTTGAGAGCAAGAGTGAGTGGTAAATTACTGTTTATTTTCTGTGTCACCAGAAACATGCAGCGGGATTCTGCCTCTCTGGCTTCACAAGAAGAGCATCAAGTAGAAACACCTGCTCCTTTGGTGTGGGAACTGAGCGTGTTTCAAAGGCCAACGAGAGCATCGATGCACCTTGTTTCTAAGTGTTTATTATTTTCTTGGTGATAAGTGTCCAGCTGACACAGTAATTCAGATGGCACCACAAGAGCTGTCACAGCTCCGTGCAATTAGATTGTGCCTTACAAAGGCACGTTCTGTCTTCCTGGGCGACACGGTGCTTGCAGGGATGCTGCATGTTGTTTGGTTCATCAGCTCAATGTCAAAGCCTTTCAGCTGTCCTGCTCCACCATACAGCCAGCAAAGTTTCTGAGATTTCAAGGAGCATATGGATCCTTGTATCTTGGTATGGGACATGAGCCAGGTAGCTGAACATGGATGCAAGAGGTCAGATTTGTCCTGCCACTGACAGAAAGAGATTAACTGTACTGCTTTGTGAGTCTGGTTGCTGATCTCCAAGGCAGGAATTGTCCTAATTACTTGCCATAGCATCATTTTGATTATGTTTTACTGAAAATCCTGCCTGGTGTTTGACCTATGTCTTCTGAAATGGACAGCTTGCTCTGCAGGGAGGGGATGGTGCCCTGTGTGTGAAGGGGCAGGACTTTGGGAGGGATTTAATTAAAAGGAGATTTGCTTAACGGAGAGGCTAGAGGTCCGAGTGGGGTGTTGTTTGCCATGTGGTGTCCAAAGACACCCATGCACTGGCAGGGCCTCACAAGCTGTGAAACAGCCTTCACACAGGCTGTTGCTGGTGGATGGTCTCCAGCTGATGTGGTGCCAACCTGAGCTCCTGCCACGCAGGGTCCAGCCTCGCAGCTCCTGCACTGCACAGATGGGGTGTAGCTGGGGATGTGAGGTGCACCACATAGAGCTTGTGGGTGTACAACATCGAATCGATCTGACGAAGGGCCTCTGTGACTGCAGATCTGCTCAAATGGAACTGCTATCCAAATCAACCTAGAAGGGCATGAGATACACTCCTGAAAAGCTGGCTTTGCCCCAAACACCCTGCTTTTAATTTTCTGGCAGGTGTCAGCCATGCAGGTTGCTCAGAGGGCTGGTGAACTTTGCAGGGAGAAAGCGGAAAATTTGGGATTAATTCAGTACCAGCAAAAGCTGCTACAAAACCATCAGCTACGCCTCCATAATGGGCTGGGCACCTGCTATAAATGGGGAGAGAAAAGCATCATGTTGGCAGCTTTTACCCCCCCCTCCCCTGGACACGGGCATTGTAAATCCTGGGCCCTTGCTGTTCCTCCCTGCCCACTTCAGAGCTCGTGCACATACATTATCTGCCAGATGACAGATGCAGCAGTGACAGATTAGTTGAGCTGGAGAAAGGCCATTTGGACCCTGGGATGCTGGTGACGCTGGTGGAAGAGTCCAACAGCAGGAGCACCCAGAGCAGAGGTTTGTGTTCCTCCTGTAATCTCAGCGGAGCCAGAAAGCCCAGGGAAGCAAGAATGGAAGTTTGAGCCATGAAGCTGGATAAAACACATTTTACTTCAGGTCCTGAGCAGGCTGCTCCTGCCTAAGGCCTTTTTGGCGGCTTGAAGGCAAATATCTTACCTAAGCCCAGGAAATGCTCTCCAGCACATTTCCACTACTTAGCATCCAGCTTTGTTTCCCCAGGAATACAGGCAGTAGGATGGCACAGCAAGTTTTCAGCCATGCAGGGAAGAAAATAACTCACTTTGCTACTGCAGCATTGTGAGCCCTTTTCCCCACCTCCAGCACGCTGGCAAAGGCTTCCAGGCGGAGACAGAAAAGCTGTGGGGAGATGGAAGTGTGACTGCACAAGTCGGGAGCAATGTTAGTGAGATGTGTGAGAGCAAAGCAAGGTCAGCCCTGCTGCCTCTTTGTGCAGTATCGGTGGATGCATTTGCACTGCCAGCCACTAATCCGTGCCAGTTTGCACCAGCTGAGCATGTGGGCCATGAGTTTTGTGTGCTGAGGGCATACAAGATGTTTTGGGTTTTGCTGTGTTCTGCATGTAAAAAGAAAGAGGATTGTATTGGAGCTATAATAAGGACATCTTCGTCAAACATGCTGAATAAATACTGTGCCTTATTTATGAGGCTCTAATTCTCCACCAAATTATAACCTGACTAAAACATGAATCTATTCCCTAGTTCCTCACACAACACAGAAAACAGTGCAAATTTAAATCCGGATTAAGTCATTTTTTGAAGGTAAAGGCAGGTGGGAAAGGCACTGAGTTCCCACATGTGGCTCCATTTAGCTGCTGGGGAGGAAGGTGCAGCTTGGCACTTGAAGGTGCAGATGAACCATTAACTAAGGAGATATGTCACCCAAGAAAGCATCCCATTTGCTCACAGTGTGCTTGTCACTTCCACGACATCTTTCCTGACCCAGGATGCCCCCTATGACAGCCTTCCTCACCCCAACATGAGGAGCTGCTTGTGTAGACCGTAGGGGCATGACAGTGAGAACCAAATGCGACAGTTCTCCCTGGAGCTCCAGATTTCTCGTCTCATCTGATCTCATGGATCTGTGAATATTTAGAGGGTGAAACGACTTCCATGAAGGTCTCTAGCTGCTCCTGATGCTGTTTGCCACCATGGAAATCCAGTTCCCTCCAGCTTGCTTTTAGGAAGCCCAGTAAGTTTTGCCTTATGCAGAGCTGACTCCCCATGGGGAATGTGCCGCGCTGAATACTCATCACCTTCCTCTCAAACTGTGAGGTCTTTGATGTCAACCACAAAAGAGCCTCTACAGGAAGAGTGACTATCAGTTGAAGGGCACCAAATGCCACCAAAACTGCACTGCCTTTCTTCTTGTTTGCTCCTGGCCAGGTGCTTGTATTCCCTCAAACCAAGAAGCAAGTGAGCTCTCAGATCCTGCGAGGAAAAACATAACGTTGTTCAGTAAACGGAATGAGCCTGTGTTCGCTGATGTGCCTCACTGCACCGGTGCACACCTGCCTGCGTTCTGATGGCTGCCAGCAGGCAGTTCCCAGGGTAATGGCAATAACCCAGCCTCATACAAGTCCCCAGTAGTGTGAAAGGTGATGGGAAAAGATGGGGAGATTTCTTTCCTGAGGCTATTCTTTCTCTGCATTCTGAAGTCTGAGATTTCCATTCCCCCATTCACAGGTATAATGACATGCTCTTAATGGCTGTAAAATTACAGAGCTCTTTTTTAACTCCAGCTACAGCATATCACTCTCTGACCTCCTGCAGTAGTGAATTACATGAACTGACTGCACAGTACCTCAGGTGTGGTGCTTTGCCTTTTTTTTTTTTTCTTTTAACCTGTATTATATTTGCCTAGCCATTAATCTAATGGAATAAAACCATAGTTTTCATATTACGAGATAAGGCAAGAAAAGCAATAAATTCCTTTTCACTATAACTTGTACAATTCTAAAATACTCCTGCCGCTAACATTCCTCCCCAGACAAAATACCTTTGAGAATTCTGGCCACATGGGGTAGTCATAGACAAAACATATTTAGGGCTTCAGTTACCTTTGTTTCCCTTCAATTTTTCAATCGCAATTAAACATTGACATCTTCCCCAGTGTGAAATGACCCAGAACATACTGTGCTAGAGTCTAAGTATATCCAGGCTAAACTGGGCCAAATCTTTTCCTCAACAGCTGGGAGACATGGGCAGCAGCTCTTTACATAATGCAGAAAATTTGAATCCAGATTCCCAAAGATCAAATTTATTTCTGTTCCCTGAAGTGGTAGAGCTGTACTGTGCCTGTCTACTCAGTCTCCTCATGCCTCAAGAAACATCTGAAAGCCCCTTTGCTGTCATAATTTTGATGATATAATGTGATGCAATCAGTAAAGATTTACTTTGAGTTGAATAACTTGCTAGATTGTCTTTACAAATCAAGAGCCCAGGTACTATTCTGGATGTTTCACCCTCTGGAGTATCAAAACCAGAACTTCCAACAGGATTCAGGAAGCAAAAAATTATCCCATCCCCTTGTTGGTGAATGACACATTGGAAAGAATATTCCTGATTTAATATTGACCAAGTTGGATCTTTTCTTTTTTTTCATCATACCCTTATTGGATGGTATAATCTTTGCTGATCCCAGACCTCTCGTATCCTGTCTCTTGATCTTTTCCTCTCTGTCCACAGCTCTGCCTCAGATCAGCAAACACCAGCTTTCAACAGAATCTGATCTCAGAAAAACATTTTTGAACTGGGAAAGCCCAGGATGATTGCTACAGAGAATCTCAGAGCAATCTTAAAAGGTAGGAGAGTATCATTAGCTACATTTCACTGATAGCGAGCACAAGGGAGGGAAATGATTTATTTGAAGTCATACCTTAAGGTGGGGATAGAGGCAGGAAAGGAACCCAGGAGTCCTGACTTCTAGGTCCATTATAGAGGGTCAGTGGAAGCCAAGGGAGCACGTACAAAGCTCTCCAGGTGAGCAAACATCAAAGCTGCTCTCACAGACCTGGCCAGCTGGGGACAAGAGATCACATATAGGGTCCAGCTGAAATAAATGACATCCTCTCATGGGGATTTCAGACTTAATTGGTTGGTTTATGACCCAGTACAGTAACAGAAGTCTTGGGCTGTATCCTTTCTGTGCCGCAGAGCAGACTGTGAAGTTCAAACGAAGTCCCATAAACACTGTTTGGCCTCCAGAGATGCTTTTTCTGGTTTGTGCTTAGCAAAACTTGTCCCTTATTGCATGAGATTAGCCCTTTTTTTTTTTTCCCTATCAACTCATCTCGTGGCATTGACAAGGGAAACCAAGGAAAACCACCAGGATGAGATTTGTTGGGGTTGCAAGCTGTCTGTGAAGGTAAATGCAAACATATTTTCCCAACACCCCCCTGCATACACCTTCCACTTCAGTACAGTCAGGCCCAGCACCAAAAATTAGGCTCCCTGGAGACCTGCACACCAGGCAGGCTCTGAGAAGCTCCAGCAAGAAACCTGCTGTCCCCTAAGTGATGTGACTAAGAACATGGCAGATGCCCATGGTTTGCTTCTCTTTGCCTGTATCTCCCATTTGCTTTTCAGTACCAGAATAACTTTATTAATTTTCTTTTTCAATTTCCCTTTTTCTCCCTCTGTTTCACGCTCTCCCCTCCTCTCCTGGGCTAAGCCATAACACCACTTTGCCCAGGTAGTCTGGCAAGGGAAACTGTATAAATGGAATAAGGTGGGGTCACAGAATTTGAGCCATTTTTAAGTGGCATCATTACAGGCTTAGGGACCTGGGTTACAGGGGTCAATCACCAAGCAGAGCAGCTGCTCCAGTTCAGGAGAAGGCTGTGGATACCAAGAGTGACACAGATGACAATAGACTCATGATAAGATCCAGAAAAACAGCAAGCAGATAGAAAAGATCTCCCTAGAGCCAGGTGCTCCCATAAATATGTGCCAGTTGCTTAATGAGGAGCCCAGTGGCCTATATTTGCAAAAGATGGTGGCAAAAAGGGCAAGAAAGCTCTCATCATTTCAGAGGAGGCACAAGGCTTCATGATAGACGTGGAGAGAGGTAGGAGACGCTGCACACAGCAGAAGGCTGTGGACCATGGGCAGGAGCTACAATATGACTGGAGGAAAGCAGATATCCAACATATAACGTGCCTGGGGATCAGTCTGCCCTTCTAGCATAATGATGACTGAAACTCAGCGCTCCTGTCACTAGCCTGGAAGATAACCTCTTGCCATCCTCTCTTCTAGTATGTCTTAGCTAAAGGCAAGATGTAACCCTGGCAGTGGAGATGCATTGCACTTGGAAAGCAGATGCTATGATGCAGCTCCTGGTATAAAAATCCTGCTGAAGACAGACCTCCAACAGGCAATGAAGACATGCCCTTAATCTTTTTCCTTTCACCATTTTCAGGGCTGAAAGTAACAAATCAAACCTTTGCCTGAGTTCAGAAATGCAACCTGCAGAGTTTGGTGATGGAAAGGGCAGAGCTGGGCCCTGCTCCCACAGTTTGTTTCTAGTTTGTTTCTCTGAAAATGCCTTGAGTGTTTTATACTTACACTATTGTCAAAGGTGGCAGACAAGCCAGTGCTGTTATTCTGCTGAGGGAGAGAAATAGAAGTAATAACCATGTGCCTTCACTGTGACTTGGAGTCATGGAAGGGAGTACAGAATAAAGAAGGACCTGGGACCTGGTCTGCTGCCACCCTGTGTGAATTCATTTTAAATACCAAATACAGCCTCAAGTCATCAGATGAAGCCTGACACTTCCCCTGTCAAACACCCAGATATCAGGAGACAAAGTCCTCCATCTGGACAGGTTTGGGCTATGTTTTGAAAATGGGTAATCACTTAGTGTTACTGATTTTTTTTTTCCTAGGTCCCTAATCCAAATGTTTTGGCACCTCTGGAAACAATACACTGAGAATTTGCTTCATCTGGCAACCCAGATGAACAACCCAATAGCGGTGAGCTATTTTGTCTTCTTTTTTAAACAGGGGAGGGAAATAGATACCTCTGGGTCACAGTTTATCCTGTGCTGATGTCTGAAGCAGGTGGAATGAATCATGCCCTTGGCACACCTCTCACCTTCCTGGACTGGAAAGGAGCCTGGTGTGATCAAGCCAGACAAACAGCACTATGGACATCCAGAGTGAGAAGAGGAGATACCCTGGGCTTTTCATGGGAGACACTCCAAAATGAAAGCAACCAGAAGGGATTATTTGGGAACTTTTACCCATCTTGTACACATAGTCTAGGCCATTCCCCTCTTCTTTAGCTATTAAACAGTGCCTGTGGTGCTGGCGACAGAGGACCAGGCTCCCATCAACTTTTCTGTGGGGAGCAGTGTTGCCTCAAATGGTACCACTTTTGGCTTGGGCTCCAGGTCTCCTCCACTCAGTCCTCACAGGGACCTTGACAGAGACACTTGGCTGCTCTTCCAGTGGCCTCATGATGGAGCCCGAGCAGCGTGCGGACGTGGCACCGTGTGTCTACCTGCCGGGGAAGGTGCCTGAGCATCAATGCAGCTCGCTGTAATTTCTCTAATGGCTTTCTTTGGCTTGATAGATATTGAAGAAAGCTTGTTGCTGGGGCAATTTCCATGGAGAGATAATAAGAGATCATTTTCAACTGAGCGAAACTTTAATGGCACATTCTGGTAATGAGGCAGCAAGGAGAGTAATGACCGGAGACCTCAGAGTGCGAGCACATCATGAGGGAGGGGGGAGAACGCTTAGTTCACTGCTCCAGGCAGGCAGTTGAAGCCTGATCTTTGTCCACTTGAAGTCAGCCTGGAGTTTTGCTGCTGACTACAAGGAGAAGAAGATTTAAGACCTGCGTGCTGGCGAGGTGGCTCCATAGAGATGCCCCAGTGAATTCACTGGGGAAGCAGGGGGACCTTCATAGGGCTCAGGTGCCAAACACTCCAGCCTTTTCCTTCAGCAGAAGGTAAGTTTGAAACTAAACCTGAAGGAGAGCTGTATACACAATCATGTTCTTTCCCTCTGAAACCAATAGGAAATATTTTAACTTGCCTGTGTTGAGGGACTGCGTTCCTAGATGGGAGGGAAGGGTATATAATGGGTAGTGAAGGTCCTGTCTGCTTTAAGCTCTGTGTCCTGTGATGGGCTACTTCAGAAATCCATAGGAAATGGATCTGAAATTCAAGGAGGGTGGTAGCACCAGAGGGTTGGTAGGCAGAGATGAAGGCTCCATAGACAGGGAAAGCCAGTGATAAAGACAGACTAAGAAAAACACTCATCCCCTTCAGCTTTTCTGTGCTATGAGGAACTATACCTGTTCCTCCGGCCAACTGCGTGGGTGTAAGTGTGGAACCCAGCGGCGAGTACAAAGCTGCTTCTGCATCAGGAGAGCAAACTGTGCCCATGCTAGACCAGTGCAAAGGCACAGAGTGCAAAAGCCTGGAGAAATGTGTATGGGACTAAAGATACCTAAGGTCCAGGATTGTGTTTTCCAGTCAGTTCTGAATCTCAGCTAAACCTAGGAAGAGCCCAGGAATTAAACTTCAGAATAGGCTGTGGATGTTCTGTCTCCACCTGAAGGTGTGAAGGACCTTCATGCATCTCAGTTCCTTGAATTCATCTCTGCAGCTTGGTTCTGGCCTTTCTCTTAAGGAGGGTCCTCCGTCAACTACTTCTTAAGGGTAGCCAAAGCCAGTTGTTGTTTACCTCCTCTCAAAAGCAGGAAGGTGAAGGGTCAGTTCTCCTCCAGCCTCGTTAACAGCTGTTTCATTAATCACAGCTTTCTCTTCAAAACTAGAGACAATCTGTCCAATTAACATTAAAGCTCTGGCAGTCGCTTGTGACAGTGGGGAACTTCGCAAGCGGCACTTTGACAACTGTCGCTAATAAGTCTAACATTTTTAAAGCTGCTGACAAACAAAACAGCCCGGTCTCACCTTGTTAATACCCTGTGCTCCCTGTTTGCATGAGCCGGCCTCCTTTCTGTTTACTTTTATGATGAATCTCAGCAGAGCCCTGCTCCCAAAATATGAATACTTCTCCCATAGACTGGCTTTGGCCATCACATCCCACCACTCCCCTGGGTTTACTTAGGCAAAGCCTTTCTGCTGCAACCCCAGTCAAGCTTAAACACTTGTCTACACCTGAGTGAACTGGGCTCCATGGGGCTATAGGTCAGAAAGAATCAGCACATTAAGATGTAGGTCCAGCAGAAAAGGTGATTAATAATGGCTTGTATCTTCAGCAGAGACAGTAGAAGTAGTAAGGTGTGGAGAAAAAGTTATCCAGTTAACCACAAACCTCTTAGTCTAACCTTGACACAAGATTTCCAAGTGAGTTGTGAAGGAAAGAACAATTAAATACCCAGAGATAAAGGTGAAATGAGATAAGATGCAACATGGGTTTACGAAATGTAGATTGTGTCAGACGAGCATGATAGCTTTGTTTCGATAAGATACCTGATTTTCTGGACAACGGAAATGCTGCTGATCTCCTTTATCTAGACTTCAGTAAGGTATCTGATAGGTGCCATGTGGGAAATTATTAGTGAAGCTGAAGAAAAAGAGGATTAGTAAACTGTTAGGTGAGGTGCGACTCTCTGGATGGAATTTACCAAAAGAGTTTCTCACAGAACAGTTTTGGAACCGTTTTTTTCTTCTTGTGGGTGATCTTGGCAGTGACAGCAGGATCCTGAGGCTAAAGTAATCTAGCGACACAGAACTGGGAATTTTGGCAATGCAGAGGAGAATGAGGGGACAAGTCTGAAAGAACTAAGTGACCTTGAGAATAAGAATAATTGAAATGAGATGAAAAACAAAAAGTTTGAGATGACAGGTCATGAATCTGATGACTTGCGATAGCCTCAGATACAGTATAGG
The DNA here is from genome assembly GCF_963082525.1 of Nesoenas mayeri. NCBI lineage: Eukaryota > Metazoa > Chordata > Aves > Columbiformes > Columbidae > Nesoenas > Nesoenas mayeri. The sequence goes on from NC_137566.1 coordinate 5,881,792, forward strand.
AGACGATGAGCTGCAAATTATCAAGATCTATGTGTCTAAGTGACTGCGGACTGACTGAGATGTCAGACACAGGAAGGCAAATGCTATTCTTGGATGTATCAGGAGGGATATTTCAGCAAATATAGACAAAAAATAATGTCATTGACTGTGGGTTTGACTTCTTAAGGTCAAGATGGATAAGCTTAACCTTGCGTGAATGCAGAGGAGGGCTCAAAGATTATATAGAAGGTGGAGAACAGATCACAGACAGGAGAGCAGAGGAGTCAGGAACAGTGTGTTTGATTTGGTAAAACACGGGCTGACATGGGAGAAGTTCTAGAGAGGTAAAATAGACCCATAAGCTGACATGTTACAGCTCCTGAAGCAACTAGGGCATGGACATAGGAATACCAGTTAGCAGAAAAGGTTCCCTGCCTGCTGATGGAAGCTACAGGGACGAAAAAGGAGGTTTTGAGGTCTGAGCTTTTCTTTTTACACCTGCAGTGACAAGGACTGGCCTGGCTAACCCAGGAGGTCACTTACATTCATGTGCTCCTGGGCAGGGCGCTTCTTCCTCCAGCCTTTCCTGGAATTCTGGACAGATTTCTCATTCCTGATGCTCCTGAGAATCCCTTCAGGCTCCTGCCAGAGAGTCAGTACATCTGCGTGGGAAACTGAAGTGATGATGGCAGCACACATAGGAAAATCTCACGTCTAATGCAGCCAGAACAGTCAACAAAATCAGGAAAAACGGGTAAGCAGAAGAGTTAGAGTGGTGTAAGAACACAAGTTATCTGCCAGGGGTCCTGGTGATCTGCTTGCTAACCTGTGCTATCGCGTTTTTACTGCTTTGGGTTAGCATTTCTTGCCACTTTCTTCCTAACTTGTATCAACATATGAGAAAATCACCTCTGCGTTTTGCTGTCTAAAGATGCCTAAATAGGGTAAGCTGGCATTTGGAATCAGACATGCTGCTACAATTTGCGTAAGTGCATGTTTTCTCCTCCTTTCTCTTGCTCCTGCATTAGAGTAATTTTAACCAGCGTTTGCTTTTTTTCTTTTCCTTTATATCTGCCTCATTTTCAAACCTTTTGTGAAACTGGGACAAGTGCTTTCTGATGAACCAACTATAGATTTGAGGAGCTCGCTGGGAAGGCTATTTACTGGGTGGGTATGAACTGGGCTTAAATCTAAAAGAACTGTTAATGCCTTGTCTGGCACAGGGCAATCACATGTGTCACAGCTTTGATTATTGCTGCCTGCCATGCTGGGAGGTCAATGCAAGATGAAAAAAGACTGGGAAACAGTCAGATTTGAGCAATCAAGGTGAAATGTCCCTGGAAGGGGCTGGGAAGGAGAGAGGGGAGGGATTTGGTTGGCCTGCAGGTTTTCTTCTCATCTTTGGACCAGCAGCACACATGTAATTACATGTAGATGCTGGCACGGTGGGGAGAAAGGTATTTAAGGAAAAGTTTACAAAGTTTTTCTTCCCCTACTGTCATGATGAGATTAGCAGGTGCTAATTGGGGAACCTGTTGGGCCCTGAGGAAGGAAGAAGCAGGACTTTTGGATTAGGTACTGTCAATGACTTGTTGATTCTTAAAAAGTGCTAATCCCCCCTGTATGCAAAGGGGTGCAGGAGTGCCCCATGTCTTGGGCATGGGCTCTGCCAGTTTGCCCGCCCCATCTCTTTAACATACATGCAGAAGCAGCTCATCCTTTTGACATACATGCTCCCTTGTGTGTTAGGAACCCTGCTAAATTGTAATTGTCCTGGTTATTTTCCCTATCTGCAGTTCCCTTCTCTTTTAACCCAAGTTCTTTTCACACACAGCACAGGAGGGAGGCTGGTGGACAGGATTCAGCTTGCAGGGGTGATGGTTTGGCTTCAGAGCAGATGGGACAAGCAGTTAGGGCAGCAAGTGGCACCTTCACTCCTATGCTATGTGCTCATGCCTGGCTGGTTGCCCCATCTGGTGATGCTTTTGCCCACAGAGTGATTCATGTGCTCTCCTGGATCCACCCTTGCCATACCCCCTAAAAAATACCATAATCTGTATTTGTCAGAGCAGGAAACTGAGGCACAGGGAGTGAAAGTGCTCCAAAGCCAAGATATACAGCCATAAAAAAGTATTCAGGAGTTTTTAGCACTTGGTGCTTCATTCAATATGACATGAGATTGGGGTTATCTGATCCCTGTGTCTGAATGCCAGGAGCATCCTTCACCACTCCATCCGAGCCCAGCACGCAGGTATGTGCCTGGTGGCTTCTGTGTCACCCGCTCCTGCCCCTCTCCTTGCCCTGGCAGCTCAGGAGCTCCCTGGAGCAGCTCTCTGTGGGGAAGACAGCTCGGCCAAGGCCCCTGTCCTCTTCCAGATACATATGTAGAGTGTCAGGCTTAATCTCCCTGTCTGTGTTGAGCTACTCGATTAGGAAGCCCTCCTCCCCCTCCTGCAGGATCACTCTGTTGGCAGGTTGATGGTGAACCTCGGAGTATCACTATTTGTTCCCTCCAGAAAAGGTCAAACCCCAGGACTTTGGGGCCGTGGCACCACGACCTTTTCAAAGCACGGACAGATGGAAGTGGCTCTGTGGAAAAAGGCCAGGGCAGGAGGGCGGCTGGCAGCCTTTCTGGGAGTCTGGTTTTGTGGCAGGACACACAAGTCTCCCAAACACGTACACATTTATGGCCAGCTCTGAATTGGTTTAGAGCCAGTGGCTCCAGTGCTGTATAGTGCTTGAACCAGCGTTCAGTCAACCCACTCCTCCTATTCACATGGTGCTTCTCTGTTCCTTTTCACACCACAAGACCACTCGACTTATTTTCTCATTGTGCTCCGAGGGTCTAGCTTTGCTCTCTCTGGTGCTTGGAGACTTCTCTACATCCTTGTGGGAGGTGTAAGAAATGGAGCCACGTCTGACTGCTCCATCCAGTTTTATTATCCAACCCGCATAGAAGCCAACCAGGGCACAAGGCTCAAAGCAGAGGGGACAGGGGACAGGCTTTATCTACCACCCATGGGACCACTGCTGGGGGGTATGAAGCAAGGTCAGAACTGAACTTGCAGGTGATGCACAGTGCTGCCCCACTCAAAATGATGCTTTGCCAGCATATTTCCATAAAATGAAGCTAAATTATATTTGCATTTCAGAGCCTGTATACATCTCACTCTGTGTCAGGATAAAAATTAGCTCACCCTTATATCTGTATTGCAAAACCAGGTTGCAGGTGTATGGCTCAGAAAAAAGAATTCTTTAGTCCGGGGTCCTAGCAGCCACATTTTACATACGATTTTGGATGTCTTGGTTTCAAGTTGAGACACAGAAGTCTTTGCTAACTGTTTGAACCCAGTGAAACACCAGTTTCACCATCCTGCATATTTAGAGCAAAGCTCATGCTCAAATGCCCAGCAGAATTGGGGCCCAGATCTGGAGCTGTTTGAGAGATGAGGAGACTAGATAAAGCAGACCCCATGCCCTCTAGAGAACACACTTGGGTAAAATTACCTTGCTGGCCAGATGAGATGAAGCATGGAATAGGTCTAATTTGTGTGTTACGTTCTTGTTAATAACAATATCTAATTAAGGTATCTTGTGACAACTTAATGGGCAGAAAGGAGAAAATCAAGAAGGCTTTATTGAATTTTTCTTTCAAATCCAGCTCTCTGGATTTGAATGAATCCGTCATTGGAGACAGAGCCTTGTTTGTCTGAAATCTGTCTTCAGCCCAGCAGTGTAAGTTGTAGCTTTATTGTCTAGGACCTATCCCTTAAAAGTAAACTCATCATTCTTAGGAAGATCATTGCTTGAAGGGGAGATTAACCTTTACGATGTGGTGATGGAAGTTATTGTTCATTTCAAGAGCCCGTGAAGATTGTTGAGAGCTGGAAGTGATGGAAACTGGACTAGGATTTGGTGACACAGCTGAGAGGTGGAAATGGAGTCTTTCATGAGGCTCCTCTCATCTGCTTTTTCACAACTGATTTCATTGTGGAGTTATTATTTATATTAAAAAAAAAAATAAAAGAACCTAAGAACCTGAAGTTTAAATTGTATGTCCGTGCAGCATCTCATGCAATATGATCCATATCCCTGCCTAGGAACTTTAAGTGATCCTAAATAAAAGACGGGTGATTTTTTAATAGCAGAGTGATTAGTTTTGTTTGTTATCTGCTGCACATTCCCTTTCCTCCTCCTGCTACTGGGTTGCAGGAGAGAACCATGTTGTCTGCAGCCTCTCGCACAGGCAAAGCCCTTTGGCTTTTTCTTCCTATTCTTTTAATATAGAAGATTTCAAGGCTGTGCATATCAGTGTTGCAAGCCCAGTCCCCTCACATTGTGTCTACACTACAGCCCAAAAGTATAACGCCAGCTTGTGCAGACAGACAAGAATTAGCTGTAAATTCAAGGAGGGAAGTGATGTTTCTAGGACAGGTCAGCCGCAAAAGGTTGTACGAGTCCAGCAAGGACACGAGCATAGCTCTGACTAAACAGTTCTATGTAAAATGACACTGAGTTGTTTTCCAGCTCTTCTCTATGTGATTGATCTCCTGTAACAGGACACGTACAATTAACCAGCAGCTCTGCTATTAATAACTATCGCTGAGTATGGAGATAAAATGAATTGGGGTCTCTGTGGATTATTGTCTTTCTCCATCTGACACTTCTTTAGATGGATGACATGGAACAAAAAGGGAATCTTAAGAGTATATAATTGAGTGTGTATTAGGGTTTATGAAGAGATTCCTACAATAACTGTCATGTTCCACCTGACGAAGTAGCTGTTATGTGAACATGCCAAAGTACCACTTTTCTTGCTGTGATCTTTGTTCTCACTTGCTTTCTCTGCATTAGCTTAAAATCTCCTTTAGCCGGAGCCACTGAAGGCAGCCTGAGTAATGACTTGAGTGCAAAATAAGGACGGGAATAAAGAATGAGGTGAACACTTAACTGTCAGAGGCCTCAAATTGGGCACCAAAGTGAAAGGAGACCCACAGTCTCAATGGCAGAGATCAGCTGCTGTTTCCACCGGTGACAGCTTCTCTGGAAATCAGGACACATCGATTTATATCCTGTTGGAAACCAAAGACCCAGGCACCACTGTGCGAGGCACTGTCAAAGCTCAGCTCCAAAGGGAACAGCTACATCGGGCAGATGAAGTACCAGAAAGAAAAGGAAGACGTGAAGAGGTGAAATGACTTGTTTTCTGTGTCACAGCGGGTCGGTGGCAGAGCCGGGAAAGGGGACTGTCTGCTTCGGATCACTGTGTTGGGCATCCCAGATCCTTGGCTGGAGAGTCCTGGCAGGGTTGTCCTGTTATGTGAATGTTGTGTGAGGAAATGTGATTTCTCAGGAATGAAAACTTACCTACGGTCTTAAACACAGTTTTGTGGTGGATGTAGCAAGATGGAAACTGAACCTTGATGTGCTGGTTATTTGCTTTTGCTGAGAGTGTGCTGGGAGACCTGTGACACCAGGACAGGTTACCAGGACAGGACGCATTATCAAAATACCTTTGCTTTGATGAGTTGAAGTCCTGTCGGGATTTAGTGCTGTTGGGGTGCTCTCATTAAAGAAAAGGTGCAGCTCAGAGGTGGTCAGGGCCCCCTGCAGCCGGGGAGCAGGGACCATGAACATGGGCACAAATCCATCCCCTGGCCCAGCGGTGGCTGGTGCAAGGCTGGCCAGGGGCACGGTGGGCGTGCAGCTGCCTGTGGACATGTGCTCTGAGATGATTTACAAAAGGACGCTCTGCCTTTGCAGCAGCAGCCAGCCCTTGTGTCCTTTCACATCCAATAGCATGGAGAAATCTCCCTTTGCATCCCAGCCCTCCTCTCCTCATCAGCAGCCCAGCACTTTTTCCATTGCTGCCCTGGATCTTTCCATCCTATTTTTCTTCCTCTCACCTCCCTTTATTTCCCGCCCCCCTCCATCTTTCAGTTTGACTTGTCACACACACACAGAGTCACAAACTCGATCCTCCCAGAGCCGCAGACCTGCCAACAGAGCTCGAATGCGGTGGGGCTGAGGGATGCTCTGTCACCTCCTGCCCCTCCACGTCCCCCCCGCCCTATTCCCCGCTGATCTATTGCAAAGGACAGGTAACCTCAGCCAGAAAGATGGATGCCACAATTACATTCCCCTTTTCAGCAGCTCTTTCCCCTTGCTTCTTCCTGATGGAAATCGTGGGCAAGAAAAATCTATTATTACTCTCCAAATCATATCAAATATTTATCAGGGTAATTCCCTAGTTATCACCACCAATTGCAAGCCTTAGTCACGTAGTAAATCTTGTTAGTGTCATCTCTGGGAATGTGTCTCGTCTGTCTGCTCAGCCGAGTGCTGCAGAAACCAGGTTGCCCCAGGGGAACTTGGCTTATGGGAAAGGCAGTGGAGAAGGAGGAGGTGAGCACGGTCAAAGATGGGCTCAGACTTACCAAATCCCCTTTCTCCCGGGACAGGAGATGGGGTCTCTTCAGGATGGGGCTAAGGGGAGAGCAGGCACGTAGCATGTGGGATGAGGACACCAGCTGATGCTTCCTTGATGTGCCATTCCTAATCAGAAACTGTCTGAAACGGGACAGGCTCAAAAACAGAGGTGGATTAACCTCCCTGGGACAGAGATTAAATGAGTTGCCCAGGGCCGTATGGGAAGTCAGTGGCAGAGACCAGAACTGAGATCAAGGTCTCTGGCTCTAAGTTTAGTGTTTCAATGACGTGATTATTCCTTTTGGAGCACTGTGGCTGTTTTGACACAGCACTGTCCTGAGGGTCCTGTAAGTCAGGGCAAATGTGACATCTCTGCTCGCTGTGCCAAGGACTCTCCCCTTCCACCTGCTGTGTAAAGGACTCGCAAATGCAGCCACTCTAGCTGGGCTTTTGTTGTTGTTGTTGTTGGCACCAAAATGTTTCCAGATTGTACCTATTTTTAAACTCTTTATTGGGTCAGATCTGGACAGCTTGGAGACTTCAGCTCTTCTCTCTTTCTACCCCTGTGCACATAACTTATTGCTGCAAAGGGAAAAAATGAGCAGCAAATTTCCTCTGCCAGAACCAATCAATCTGGCACCTGTCATCAGCATCACAGCAGCTATAAAATATTTAATTTCTTAATGATGAATTGGCAGATTGTTTAAAAAAGACAACAAGGAAACAAAGAAAAGGAAACAGACACTCGCAATCTGCAGTCACACTCTTTGCCAGGCTGAGCCTTTGGAACCGATAGCAGGAATGTGTTTTTCCATCCAAGCTACCTGATAGTGCTGTCTGTTAATAAAGCCCTGGTAGTTATTTTGGGGATGTTCCTACTCAGACAGTCACCAGACCCTTGACTTGCCATCCTAGGCTCCCACCACTGATGAGACTCAGCCTTCAGAGAGATTTCTATGCAGAAAACAGGAAAACATCTTCTCAAAGGCACAGATCTTCCCTCCCTCAAGTGCTGATACATGGAGATAAATAAGGAAAGAAATGACCAGGCTGGGTCAGAGCACAAGTGCCTCTAGCCAAGTGTTCTGTCTCCAGCAGTAACCAACATTGTGTCCTCTGGGAAATGTATTGGAATGGGTCAATAAGACAGTGCTATTTCTCTAGCAGGCTCCAGCAGTCTGCAGCCTACGGAGATATTTGTGCTTTCTAGCTCCAACTGGAATTTTCTTCCACGAGCTTTGCTTAGTCATTTTTTTTAAGTTATGCAAACTTTCAGCATCCACAAAATCTCCGCTCAAATAGTCCCATAGTTCTCCTGTGTGAAGCTCTATATCTTATTTTGTTTTCAGCATATCACCTACTAATTTAAGTCGATGTTCCCAGTTCTTGCATTAAAAAGACAGTGAAAAATCAGTCTCTCTTCACCTCCCATCCCTCGGACATGTTTGGCTCACAAAACAAGGAGCGGCACAGAGATGCCTGGGCTAATGGAGACCAGAATTGGGAATTCCGCAGTGGATAGTCTGATTCCACAAGACACGTCACCGTGCATGTGCCCACAGGTTCCTTCTGCTTCTACAGTTGTGGGCTCAGAGTGGGGCCAGGTTCCTGACCTGTATTATGGGCTGTTTGCAAATGCATTAAGGTGATGCTGGTGACAGTCCCCGATGCAGCTGATGCAGCTGCTCTGGAAAGGGAGATGACACAGAAAGCGACACTCACTGCTCAAGTTGTATGAATTCCTTATGGAACTTAAAACACACATGCCTGTCCCCATGTCAATTGATATCTGTTCATCTTGCACCTCGGTAAATCCTTTAAATACACAGACAATCAAATTGCCTGATCAAAGAGCTCCTTTTGCTCTGGTGGGCTTTATTGCAAATATAGGGATATTTATGTGGGGGTTTTTTTTTCGCTTGATTAATTTCTAAATCTTGTTCTTGGGACCTTTTAATTACAAGAGAGTCATAAGATTTCACTAAAGCAAATGCAAACTTTTAGCCATCACAGAAAAACCTGAAAACCAGAGTTTTAAAGTCTTGCAAACGCCCCCTCCCCGCTTAAACCTCAGGGAAACGAAGAGGAAGCGAGCGTTTTTCACTCATTGCCATTTATTATTTTTAAGTCGGTCTCATGATTCGCAGCGGTGACGCTCCTCGGTGGCGTGACCAAGCCTACACTGTTCAGCTGGGCGCTGGGAGGTTTGGCAGACGCCAGTGGGTGGCTGGCAGCTCCTGCATGGAGCCTTCGTGCCTCCTCCTCTGCCTCTCTCGGCAGCGTGTGGGGAATGAGGGGACCCGCAGACATCTGCGGTGGGATCGGCCAGTTGTGGTGGGACGGCAGCGTCCAGGAGATAGTGAGCGTGGTGCAGCATCTTAGCTCAGTTTCCCAGGAGATACCTGGCAGAGCCTTCAAGCTCTGTCTGCTCTGGCGATTTGTTTTAGCCGTCCTGCAGCCAGTAAATAGGCAAAACAAAAGCTCCCGCTTGTACAGGAAGGGCTTAACCTCCTTTCAAGACGGGTCAGTGCAATTAGGAGCAGCGATCATCACCACCTGGTGGGTGGTGGCAAAGTGCTGCTTCAGGGTGTTCTCCAGGGAAAAACAGGGTTTTCCCCCAGCTCCTGTGTCTTTAAACCACAGAAGGATGTTTCCAAAGCACATTTTGCTCCCAAGGGCTGGTTGCTTTGGCACAGGGTAAGAGGAAATCAAAGGACAGTACTTTAGTGTCAGACAGCTCATTTCCCGTTAACTCCGCATCTCTGTCTTCTGCACATGGTGTTTAAAGAGAAGTTTGCTCCATTGATCCTGTCTAAAATCTCCTTGGAAGTGCTGAATGGAAAACATCCTGCTTATCTCTAATCAAAGCTGGTTTTTCTCTGCCTCTGGGCCAAAACACTGCAACAGGCTTGGTCCTTGGGGGAGTAGCGGATGCTGAGCAGAGATGGGAGAACCTGAAAACCACCAGCCTGTTCCCACTGTGACACCAGCTGCAGGTTTTTTGAGTATTCAAGGGGTAATTAGAAAGCAGTGATCCAACAGCTCCTAACTAGGTGCTTGCTGGTTGCAGCACAGTGAGTCTGAACAGGCATCTCTTTCCCTTCTATTAAAATAGACGTCACCACCAGCAAAAGAAAAAAAAGTGAAATTGGGAAGTGTGACTCAAAGTGGGGGAAGGAAAAGGGCCAGGGCTGATTGGTAGCCAGACACCCACATCAGGAGAGCATCTCAGCAAAACCACCCGCATCCCACCGTTGTCAACGTGATTTCAAATTAAACATATGCTTAAGTAGAGAAGGGACTGAGAAAATAGTTGGCTGTAGGAAGTTTTTGGCTTGCAGCAGTAGAAGGCACACGGTAAGGGTGTTCATGGGATGGACACTGTCAGAATCCTCTCTGCCACAGTGCTTTTCTATAAAGCCTTAAAAAAGAGCTTGAGGTTAAATAGATCCTGCTTTTCTTTGTCCCTTATTCCCCAAAATCCGCCCTGGACTCTGGTCTGAGGGCGTCCCTCTGCCCTTGACTCCTTGCCAGGCTTGCTTGGCTGGAAACCTTCCTCCAGATGGAGCAGGCAAGGAAAGGTGAGGACACGCAAAGAGGAGAGAAATGAAAATGTATGAACGCCTCTAATTTTGCTTATGTTTCTGTTGTCATTTAGACCGCTATAAAATGAATGTAAAATATTATGATTCCACTCTAATAACTCTTTTCATCCATTTACGCTGGTGTAATTTTCCTCTGAGTAGAAGTTTTTGTCAGAATCTGGTTGGGGCAGATCCTTCATTTTATTATTTGATTGCAAAGAACCTACTTTCTCCCAGATATCTTTTTTTTTCATTAAAATGTAATAACTGAGCATGGCCAACCAAAGCCACATATTGCAGTGAAGGCAGACCAGCTAGAGAGCTGGAGAGTGAGAGGGAGGCAGGAATATGTTGGGCACTGAGGTGGGAGCATCATCCAAGCTAATTATAACACTTACAACTTAAATAGTTCAGTTCCTTATTAGTTAGATTAAGAAATCAAAATTTCTGTGAAAACAGGCTTTGACAGAGGAAGGTTGCTGGCTGAGTTTCTCCACGGGAACACCATCCCCTTCACCAGGCATTGCAGTGGGGCAGCGATCCACCCCTGTGCCCTGCCCTGTGCTCCTGCCTGCCCTCACCTGACATCAGCCCTATTTGCTACCTTTCCACACCAAAACCACTATTTCAGGCCGTGGCTATTTTAGTGATTTCACAACCCAGAGCCCCGGTGCGGCTGACCAGATGTGAGCCCGGCATTGTGCATCCCAGCTGCCATCACACTGCCTTCCCTCTTTTTGAATTTTACTTTCTTTATTTAATTTTTCTTTCCATTTTCTTGGTGAGCACAAGAGCCAGAAACAAGGGCCACGAAGCCAGGAGTGCCCCATGTTGTCACTGTGCCTGTCCCCACCACAGCATCTGCTTTTTGTCCCCAAGCGTGCAGGGCTGGACCGGCTGCAGCCTCTTTTGCGAGGCACAAGCAGAACAAGCCCTGAGGGGCTTTTCCTCTCATCACTCTCTAGACATTTTCTTCTGCTCTGTCCTCCCAGGGGCTTGGTGCTCACTGGCACAGTCTCTGCCCCAGGATGTGACATGGACAGGCAGTTCAGGAGAGCTGCAAGGGCTTTGGGTTCCAGCTCCTGAACACGAAGCACTAGGGGGTAAACTGGGTCCTCGTGATGTGCACATCTTGCCCTCTGCTTGTGTCAGGCTGGACCACAAGCTAGGGAGATGTGGGAAAGTGTGTGTGTACCCCAGGGCTGTGACAGCCATCATCTCTCCCTGAACTTGACAGTGCGCGTGGATCCATCCCCTTCTACCTGCCCTGCAGGGCTTCTGCCCCAAATGGTTGGGGTTTTCTTGCATTAGCTCATTTTTCCCTTGCAATCGCTCATTTTTACCACGCCATAGCTCATTTTTTTCCTTGCAGCATAGGTTAGGGCTTGGTTAGGCTCCAGGGCTTGCTTGCATGTTTTGCTGTTTTGTCTGAGGCTCAGGGGAAAGAAAGGCTGGAGCTGCAGGGGGGCAGGATGAATTGCCAAAGCTTTGGGCTGGAAAGCTGGCATTGGAGCAAGGGGAGAAGACAAGAGGACTGAAGGAGGGTTTCGTTTAGACTAGAGGAACAGGGAGAGGTGACAGGTCATGCAATGCAGAGTTTATTAAGCAGCAAGTAGGGCCTGCTGGAAAACATCCGGGATGGGGAATTTTCCAGGTGAAATACAGGGCAAAATCCCCATTTCCCACTCCACGGGTCCTTTATTGGGGCATCCTTTGCTGTTTCCCTCTGAGATCTCCATAGCCTGCAGCAGCCCTGTGGGATGCAGGGCTGATTTCAGCCCTGTGCTGAGGGGCCTCAGAATTGCTGAAATATTTGGTCGCTCAGTGAGCATCATGGTACGGGTTCCCCTGCATCCACTTGGTGTGCGTGGGCATGTGGCGGTGGTGGCCACAGGACTTTCCTGGGCGGTCCGTGTTTGGACATGCCACCTCCAGGGACACCCAGGGACACTGAGGTTTTGCTCGCCAGTTCCTCTGCCTCCTCAGCCCTTGCAAATTTCCTCAGCCAGGAGTGTCTGTGCAGTGCGCACCTAAAGCACATGATGGCACTGCAGGAGCGCAAAACCGCCTCAGCCTCCTCTGCAGCTCAACTGGATCTTTAACCCCTCGGTGGAGGCGAAGCTGCTGCAGGTGAGGTGGCTTAACAGGGACAAGGTGTGGAGGAAGGTTTGGGGACAGTGATGCCCAGTGCTCTGCTGTCCCCAACTAGGGCAAAGTGTTGAGTCCGAGCTGCTGGCTGCTGCTGTGGGATTGTCGCATCTCCTGGGGACCGGAGGGGACTCAAATATATGTAGTGCCGCAATGTGGGCCTGAGCGGGTGTTCATGAGTCCTCCAAAATGCACAGAGGATGCTCTGTGGTTCCTCACAGCTGGATATGAGGCATCCTTGGTCTTGTCATGCCTGGGACCATTCCCCTCTCAGCACAAACCCAAGCAAACCTTCCCAAAGAGACCAGGCACCAAGACAGGCAGGTCTAAGGCTGATTTTGGCAGTAGCACCTGCAAACCAATGTGCACCAAAAGCACTGAGAAAACTGTCCCGGGCTCCCATTGCTGCTGCGTTGTCTGGAATCACCTCCTGAGCTCACACAGGCAGAGAGATGGTTTCAAATACCTGCTGGTTGGGATCAAGCCCTTGGTGCAGGTCTTGTGTGATAATGTCCTGCTGGCTGGCCGATGGGATGTGGTGGAAATTTGTTAGTTTGCTGATTGCCGAAGTTACTGATCCTCTTAGTCAAAAGCCAGGGAGAGCTGCAGAGACGAACAGAAAGGCTGCAACAACATTTCCATAGAGCACATGCTTTCTCCTGAAATAATCCCTGCAGGAGAGAAACTGTAAAAATATCTGGATGTGACAATCCTGCTATATATCTGTTCTTATCTACAAAGAATTGAAGAGATATAAAGCCAGCAAGTTCTGCCCAAATTCTCGCCAGGTCTTGTAGGTATTAAAAACAGAATGATCCCAATCACAGAGGTTGTCTTGATTTATCTGGTGGACGCAAGGTGTGTGGCTTTGCTTTTCCTCCTCATTTTGTCCCTGTAGGAAAAAGTTCTCTCCAGGACTTTTCCATAAGCAACAAGACATATATCCAGGAGAGAAAGCACCGAGTCAGGAGAGAAGGGAAAAAACTCCTCTTCCAGGAGAAAAACAGAGGGGTTCTGGTTCCTGCAGCTCTCATCTGTCTCTCTGGATGGAGCACTCTGTGCTCGAAACCCCCCTGTTATAAATGCAGCTGATTGATTTTCTCTCTCTTTCTTCTATTGCACTTGTTTATTTTAATAAAGATAGAAATTTTCTTTTTGGAAACCTAAAGCAAAATGTTCCAATGTCTCCACCCACTCTCCTGGCACTAAGCGCTGATGGTTATTTCAGTGGTTATAATTTGATTTCTGCCTCTCCTGCTGGGCTGATGTGGGAGAAACAATATTTAGGGAAGTTGATTTTTAATTTGTTTTCTGTTGTGTTTGGGTTTATTTATTTATTACCTTTATTTTTCTGAAGCAGGGAAGGCAGAGGCTGGGAATGGTGCGGGAAGAGGGAAAGGGAATCAGCAAGAACACACTCTCATTTTCTAGGCCATTTTTTTTCAAGTTTGCAATCTGATGGACAAAAATCACAGTATAACTCAACTAATCGCTTACTCTGAAGACTGGAGAGCGTCCCATCTCTTCAGGTACTTTTGTGTTATTCTGATTCTGCCGCAGTGACTCATTAGCTGCTCTGTGCCAATGATTTTAGGTTTGTAGCCTGTGATGATCTCAGTTTTGCAAGTGGGGAAACTGAGGCACGGAATAGTACATTCACTCCTTGCCCTTCAGCTCACCTGTGCAGCCGAGCTCAGCTCACAGAACAGGCACTAAAGCTCTCAATTAAACTTAGGCAAGATGAGGTTTTCACCAGTACTCAGCAGTCAGTCCTTCAGTGATAATACTGAGCAGCATATTTTCAAAGAATTCAGCTACTCCTCAGCTCTTGCAGTTTCTTAGGGAAAAGCTCCTGCATTTTGCTAAAAGGAATAGCTTTTTCTTTGCCAAAAATCTGACACTTCATTTCTAGGCACAGAATTAAAAACTTGTTCGCCACTTTTTTCCTAGTTTTTAAAGGGGTAGTATCCTTCTTTTCTGGTTTTTCTTTCATTTTTTTCTGGTTTCTAGAAACAGGGCTAGTGATTGCTTCTGTGTGCATCTGAAGATAATAGCTTTGCTAAATAATTTTTCCTCTTTTAAAATAGATACCAAGATTGCCTGCTGCATAGTTTACATTGCCTGCTGCGGAGACAAATACTTCAATTAAAATGGAAGGGAGAAAAAGAAAAAAAAAGAGAAAACAGACAGAAAAAGAAAAAGCCTCTACAAAAAAGAATCCTAGTAAGTAGAAAGATGTAGAAATGGGCAAATTAAGCCCTTTGGCAGCCAGGATGCATTTTGCGTATATGCACTCAGGCTTTTGGGATTATTGTGCTCAATGCAAGGAGGGAGGTGCTGGTGAAAGCCCCAACTACATGAAGAGCATGTTGCATTTCCGTGAAGCGACAAGCGATATCTTCTCAAATCACTTGTCCTCCACCTCCTGCTCCAGTCTGTGTGCAGGACACGTGGAATGGTTTGGTTTCAGATGATCAAGTCTTGAGAATAAGAAGGAAACAGGATTGTCTACCTACCTTGGCTGTGCCTCTTTCCTTCACTTAAGAGCAAAATGTTACATTAATCCCCTGTGGTTGCTGTATTTGATTATGGGACTCCTTGTACCTGCTCCCCCTCCCTTGGCTTTAGCTTCCCCCTGGGGAAAGCACAGCAGCAGAAAACAGCAAGAAATGTTCCAGGCTGGTATTAACTCCAGGGACAGATGAAAGGGATGAGAAGTTGCAAGTACAAAATTGATGCTCAGACCCGAAGATTTTCTCCCTAAGTCCAGCTGGGGACTGAAAGCATTGCATCCAGTTTTGACTGCAAAGTTGGATAGAGCAGGAGAGGGAGACCCCGCTTATAAACAAAAGTGCACTGTGAGTCTGAAAGACTTTCCTACTGGAAAATAAGATAACTCTGTCCTTCCTTGCATTTGGAAGCAAAGGAAGCAGATTGTGAGGGGCATCCACCCAACCCACTCCCATGCCCACAGTAGGTTTGAAGCCAGAAGCCAGACTAGCTTTTTCTATACCCCTGTCTTAAGATCTTTCTGGGAAACCGTCCTGGTACCTTTGCCCTAAAGTTTATCCATCCACCCCAAAATCCACCCTACCTTCCCAAAGCACACCAGGCTACCAGGGCTTCCCAGTAAAGACCAGCCCTGATGCATTGGGGGTGCTGCCCACAGCTGGGGAGTCACTGGGGCTGCCTGGCATGGCCAGCCCTGGGTTTCGGAGGGCAATGGTGCTCTGGCAGGGTGGCAGTGAGTCAAAAGATCTGCTTGGATGGATTAATCAGCCTTGCAAACGTCTTTTTCCAGGCCAGGGTATAGAGGGAAGAGGGTTGGACTCAGAGCATCGCAGAGCACTTGCCCCCACTGAGCTGGGATTTGGATCTAGCTTGTTGAGGATAATTAGATGATCATCATCAGATGGGTAAGCTGAGCTCTCACTTTCTGCACCATCCCTCTAAAAATGGAGCATATTATTCCTGTTTTTCACCAGCCTGAACCAGCAATTGTCTCTTTGAGCTGCGATGCTGTCCCCATATAATTAAGGCTGTCAGTCAAACTCAGATACCTAAACACTACAAACTCCATGGCTTACGAAGACTGATCACAGGACTTCGATTGCTTGGCAGTCAAAACAGCACTTTGTGGGCTCTCTTTTCTCGTGTTGGAGGAACAAATTGAGGGGCTATGAGAATGAAACATCCTTGGGAAGGTGAGGAGGTGCTTCCATTGCTTACTGGATATGTCCCTCTCATGGTGTCCCCTCTACCCATATATTGATTTTTCCGTAATTGTGTGTCCCTAATGCTGAGATCCCTTCTGCTGTTCCATGCACAGGCTTTGCACTTGTGTTTGTCACTAGCAAAGCTGGGCTTCTCCAGAGAGGCTTTAAATGTGCCTGTTTTGGGTGTATTTTTAGAAAATCAAGTCCTCTTAGATGCCTTTGGGGCTGTGGAGAGTGGAAAAGTGCCTAAAAGGTGACTTGTTTCCCAAAGTGTAAAAATCTTTCTGTTATTTTGTACAATCGCAAAGTGAATTTTCCCCTATGCCCACCCAATATGCTGCCTCTGCAGCAAGGGCAAATGACAAATAACTTCTTTCAAAAGCGTTAATATTTACAAACACCCGTGCAAGACCTGCATCCTGTGTGATTTGTGCACACAGGGCTGTGGGAGGGTAGAGCAGGGTTAATGTGCTTCTGTGATACACAAATTAAATTCCTCTGTGTGCGTGGGAGGTCTAGCAGTCACCTTCCGATAAATGCTGCTGCGATCTTTGCAGGATCAGGGTCCAGAGGTGGGTGTTTACCTGTGTTGTGTGTATGTGTGTAGCGGGCCAGAAGTAATCGGTGATGAAAGCTTCTGTGCGGTGTGTGTAGGAGGTCCAGGAGAGACCTCCTGATACAGCGCCTGTATGAGCGTGTGTAACCGCTTGTGAGCTCCCTCCCAGAGGAATAAAAACAATTCTGATTTTATACCATCACTGAAAGGCTGGTTGTTGGTCAAAGAGAAAGTCACTGCTGCTTAATGACCAAGATGTGATCAGTGTCATTTTATTTAGATGGGTAAAAATGATGGAGGAGCTTTTCCTCTCTGCATCCGCAGTCCCAGATATGCAATGTGGAGCAGGACACTTGGGGTGAGCTGAGCTCCCGCTCTGCATCAGCATAACGCCTTGCTCAAGGTGAAGAGCCACTCAAACAAGCTATTGTCCACGCAACAGAGCTGCTTTTGGTTAATCTCTTCTCTGGCGTGAACTTCTTGATTCCAGCCTGGTTTAGCAGCCCTGGTCAGGATTTCTCCTGCATGTGGATTTACTCGTATTGCTGTGAGTTTTGCTGTCCTTGGCAACGGCTTCTGTCCTCTGGGCATGTACCCAAACACCTTGGTGTGGGTTGCAGCCGCATCGCGCTGCCCGTCTGTGGGATAATGGATCACTTCATGCAACAGGGGCTGTTTGAAAGCCCTCGTGGTCCCCTGTGACATCCTGAGGAGCAGCCATATGACAGCTATGGGTAAAAAGGAGCAAGGGAGCCCACACCATCGATGTGGGACTCCACAGCTCAGCCCAGCAGTGGGCATGGCCAGGAGGGCTGTGTGTGCAGAGAAGGGGAGACGTGGTCAGTTCCCACCCCTCTGCACTGTCACCATGTCACTTCACAGATTGATGTGAGTGATTGCTGGAGTGCTGTAAGGCTTGAGTTTGCAAGCGAGTGTCCTCAGCTGCTGGGGAAAAGGATGTGCATTTACTAAGGTTCATCACCAGAGGCCCGGTGTAATTTTGTCTCGCCAGGTTTAACTCGAATACAGCCACTTGGAGGCTCCAGACTCTGCCACAGGGTCTGCTCCTCCACAGGTCTGATGGCTGCAGGGGCTGGGGAGATGCTGGCAGGGGAACAGCTCCTGGGGGGTGGTCCTGTCCTGCTGTGCCCATGTCAGCCTCTCCATGGCCTTTGACAGAGTTGTGCGTGCAGAGCTGTACCACTCCCTCCTAACTCATATGAAAGTCACATCCTTCCCTTCTTCCCTTTTCTGACCTCAGTGCTACTGTGGTCTGAGTTAGAGGTGGGGCACAATTCACATTTGTGGATAGAAGAGGCAACCACCCTCCTGGCATAAAACCTGGGTGAGAAAAGGGTCACTCAATAACATGAATCCTTGGGGGCCTGGAGGACTGTTCTGCCTGGCAGTGGCTGGAGGGCAGGGCAGACAGAAAAGCAACGGGATGAAGCAGCATCGGTGAGCCTGGGGATGCCCTCGCTAGACTGTGGCAGAGATTGCCCCATGCTGATGGTCACTTCCAGAGCGCCCTTTGGACAAACCCCAGAGCTATTCGCTGCCTGTGTCTATCTGGAGGAACAAATGAGGCTTACTTGAGGGCAATGATTTTTGAAAACTCAAGCTGTTCATTCAAGGTTCCGAACAGCTTGACAGAACTTTGGCATTAGCTCTCCATCTGTTTCTGCCTAGATTCCTCTGTGTAAAGGAGCCCGTTATGTGCGTGATGGGGCTGGCTGTGCATAGGAATGAAGTGGTCAGGAGCTGGGAGACAGGACAACATGGCCACAAGCTCAAAACCCTACATTTGGAGACCCGTTTAAGAGACCTCCTGAACTATCAGAGATTCTCAAGTCACAGTCTGGAAGCTCTTAGGAAGGGATAGTGGGAAATGAACCTTATTTCTTTCATGGGAAGTGTCTTGGTGCTTGCCAGAGATGCTTTGTGTAGATAATGCATTTCTTGGAAGGTTTGTTAGCCATCTCACATTTGTTTGGGGAATTTTATTGAGAGATGAATCAGTGAGTGTCTCAGTGGCTGCTGATGGGTGCAGACTGGCAGCCTGGGGTCTGTGTGTGAACGTGCAGGGAGGGAAATAGTTCAGCTAATGGTTGCACAATGGCATCTTGTCACCATTACAAGTGAGTCAACAGGCCAGCAGAATGATGCAATACAGATGTGTGCGTAAAATGTCCTCTGAAAGACAATCAGAGAGGAGAAGATGTGCTGTTGACTGATCAATGTGCCGTGGGGCATTGTCATGGGTGTCCTGAGCTTTGTCATGAAATGAGTGGATAAATGAAATTGGAAATATAGGTGGAATTCTGCTCATTTCTTGTGGATAAACAATGACCGGATGAATAAGTGTTCCCCAAACGTGTACAGAAAGAGGAATGACCAAAAAGGGAGAGGAACTAGGGGGGCAGAACTGGAGGTAAATGAGATTTTTCTGTCACTGCTGCTTAGAAGGTGGATTAGAAACAGCGGTAAGGACTGAATTAAAAAGATGTGGGTCATTTTTGGGAAGTACTTCAGGATAGCTCAGTATCCTTCCAAAGCTCTTCATTATGCAGCCTGCTTCACCTGCCCTAGTCCTTGTGTCTGATACTGATGTGACTGCTCCACTCATTCCTGAACTGCTGCCTCTCTCAATCTCTGTAGATTTGAATCTCCCTGGAAGCCTTTCCTGACCAGCAAATCCTTATGCTTGCTCATGGACAGACCTTTTAGAAGAGAACTTGAAAAAGTTCTTGGTTCTGTAAACTGCCTGTCAGGCTCTGCATAGCTCAGATATTGCAACACTCTTCTCTCAGCATCACCATGTCTTGGATGGACATGATGCAGCTGGAGAGCCCCCCACTTGTGGGGCAGCCCTAAGTGCTGCAGAGGAGATAGAAGTACCGCTGGGGAAAACTGGATGGCCTGGATGGCATGGCTTTGAGAAAAGGTCCTGGGCCATGGTGGTGGAGGAGGAGGAAGAGGGAAGGGCTTGAATGCGAGGCTCTAGCTGTGCCAGGAGGCATGGAAAGGGGAAGGCTGACAGTAATGCTCTTGTGGATGGAGCAGGAACCATCAAATTCAGCAAATGCCAGCAGAGAGAAGATTCTGAGCAGGGCAGTGCTTTTTGCCTTTTTTCAGTGTGAGGTACTGCAGACCTGCTTTGGTTGCTGGTAGCACTGGTCAGAAAGTGCATACCCTTTATGTGGAAAAATGGCTCAGATGGGTGTTGGGAGAAAAAATGCATGAGGGAAGCGATAGTTGGGTTGGGGGCCCTGGTTTCTGCAGCAACTCCAGGTTCTCTCTCTTAGTGCTCAACTTCACAGCCCTCTCTGCATCTCGCTCCTGTCACTGTTCATCTTCTCTCTCAGTAGGTTTCTCTTTCTCTCCCTTTTAAACATGCCCTTTCAAGCAGCTCTCATACTGATGAACTTAAGCTGCTAGATCATAGCTCCCTGCCTTTAACTTGTCATATCCTGATTTCTGTTCTCAGTATTCCCCTGTACCATCTATTTTCTCATGCTCTAACTCCATCCCAAGTGTGACAGTCCAGGGCCGAATCTAATGTTACTTTGTCTTTGGTCCTGACCATCTTTGTGATGGGTCTGTGCATTTTTAATTAACTTTAAACCTACCGGGCACTACAAGGATGTTTCTAATCTGCAACAAGTGCAGGAGAAGCTTGAAGGCCTGGTGTGGTAAAATAATCTCGTCGAAGGTCATGCACTGACTCTTGGCTGGGGCTGAGATTAGATGCTGAGTCCCTGACTGCCAAAGAAATGTTGTAGAAATAAAAAGAAAAATTACATTTCCCTGCTAAAATGTTTGGAAAGTGCAAAGCGGAACAATCCAGCCGCGGAGTGCAAAGTGCTGGGTTAGGCTTAGGGGACCAGGGAGCATGTTCGGCTGCTGTGAGTGTGGTGGCCGTGCTGCTCAGGCACGAAGCTTTTAAGGCAGCCTTTGATTTTGTACCTGGCCGTGTTTGCTTTGCGTGAGCAGAAGGCGGTGTTGTAGCACACAGGCCAGGGACAGGAATTTAATGTGTGGATTAAAAGTGAGGTGTCACACGAGGGAATACACACAAAGAGGCACATGGAAAAGGAAGAGGTGCAGGAGGCTCTGTCCTGGATGTGGGTTTGTTTAAAAGCGTGGTGATTTCTTCCATTTGAAGCTTTTTGATTTCCACGGAGCTGTTACGTTTTATCAACCCAGAGGCTGCCTGTTCATGAGCCCTCATCTTCTGCAGCACCTTTTCATTGCTACTTTCTTCCTGGCGTGGGTTCACTTCAGTTGCTACTTCACCAAAACGCTGCCTCTACCAGCAGAAAGAGATGAACCTACAAGCTGATGGCTGTGTTGGTACCAGCACTTTGCAGCAGCCTCTGCAGCGGGTGCTCACTGGGAGGAAGGTTCCTCCTGCAGAGTGATTTTGAGGGCAAAATCTAAGACTGCGGTTGGCTTAACTTAGGTCAGGCTGCATCTGTCTTACAGCAGCAGCATTTGGGTTGTGGGAGCATTAGTACGGTACCCATGTAACTGCAAACTATTTCCAGAGGAGATGAAACTTCTCCTTCTCCCTCCCATTTCCTTCCTCCCTCCCCATCGCTGTGGTCAGGCTTTCAGGGCACTGCCCGTGTTATTTGTGTCACTCCTTTTCCTGGGTAACTTCTCTTCTAGTATCTCAACCCTCCCTGAAAGCTTTCCATGAAACCCTGTCTCTTGTGATCTGCAAAGTGTTTATGCCTTTCACACTGCTCCCACTGCTATTCCCTTTTTGGCCAGCCTGGTTCCTCCTCTATTAGAACTGAAGTGGTTTTGTTCTGGTTGGTGCACGCAATTAATGGCCAAAGAAATGTTGTAAAACTCCCCCAAAACTGCCGTGCCCTGTGAGAATGGTGGAAGAACTGGAGGCACTGGTCCAGCTCAGTCTGAGAAAAGTCACTTGAAGGCTGAAAGGGGATGACCTGATCTTGCACATGCAAACAGAACTGGACTCAGCTTGGGAGAAAAAGGGTATTTTAACAAATTCCTCTTTATCTATTCAACACTGGCTTCACGTTTTACTCTGTGCACATAACAGTCAGACAGGTTCTGCAGATTCCAAAGATACAGTATTCCAAATGCACGCAAAATGCGTTTGGATCTGGCTTAACCACTCTTTTGGAATTTATGGCTTTGTAAGTAATGGAACTGGGCTCTCAACTATGTGGACAATTAATATTCTGTGTTCTTCTCCTGGTAGAGTAAAATGGCATAAAAACCTTTATCTCTAAAAGCTGACGTATAAAACATGCTATAAACTAACCCCAGGAGATGGTTTACGTTTTCTCTACGTAATGTGTATATAAGAACTTTGCCACAGCTCTCAGGAGCTGTGCCTGCACTTTCTGCCACAGTTGGTGCAACATTTTCCTGTCATGCGGTGTCAAGTCACGATATTGAAACCATAAACATGAGGCTCAAGGGTCTCAGCATTGTTTGCTGCCTGTGGCAGCACTCTCAGTGCTTGCAGCAAGCATATCTGCTACACAGGTTTTTGCTCTTTTGTTTAAAAGCTGGGTGGTTTTCACTCAAAACAGGGTTCTGTAATCTCTCCAGGTAACCACGATTCATTAGAGCTGCCTCTTGTTTCAAACTTGCCCAGCATGTCAGAGCAATGTGATAGGGGCTTAGTATTTAACCATGTTTCGGTGGTGACAGAGAATCTTGAAACCAACTTTTCTTGTGTCCAGTTTAAAAAAAACCTGAGATCTGCAGTCCTCCGTGCCCTGCACACCTCTCATGTTTGATAGTCTGAATGAATCCTTGCCCTACAGCAGACTCATTATTATCAAGAGAACTGGGGAAAAAGAGGTGGAATAAGTAGGATAAGGCAAAGCCACAGTAATACAAAACGTATGTAAATTAGGCTACGAGATACCATAATAAGGATGTAATGGAGAGGGAAAGAAAAAGAAAATGAGTCCTATTGTTGCTTCAGTAACAAAATCTAGCATTGGTCTGAGGCGGTAAATCCAGCTTTCTCAAGGCTGCGGAAAGGCAATTACACTGCTTCTAAGCACAACACTTTTCAGGCAAAGGCACCGTGAACATGCTCACATCGATGGTGACAGTGAATCCCTGGCTCTGTGGCCAGCCCAGGAGTGATCATGGTTCATCCCAGGCAGAAGGGCAGGGAGACGCTGGGCTGTTCTGTGCCAACCTGCATCTCTCCAGGGGACAAGGATGCTCCACCGTCACTCCCTGCTGGTCCACGAACACTTGGCAAGAGAGTCTGGATGCCTTCACCATCTGTGTGAAATCCTTCCAACCATTTAGATTAAACGTTGACTTCAGTAAAATGTAGGGCTCCTCACTGACCTGACATAGTCCATATGGAGTAGCTGCCACAGATAGTGACTATCTTGACACTGATTAATCACTTTTTCTAGTTGTGTATTTGTCCCTCGTTACTTGACACAGTTCTTCCCTAATAGCTTTTGAGTAGTTCTGGGGTATGTGTATGACCTTGACTTTGGGGAATAGCCCATCTGATGCCACACATTAGCTACTGCAGGGTAGGCTTGGCTGCTTTTCATCCAACTAACTTGGACACAAGCTTTTGGTTTTTTTTTTAATTTCCCTGGCATACCAGTATCTGTCCTTTTCTGCAATGGGAATCACTTTAGTGGTGCTGGATTGTTTGGTTTAGGCGGCACCATTTGCAGCAGGGCTTGGTCTGTGCTGTATAAATGTATATATATATAGATATGTAGAGACTGTCTCTGATTCCACCTCCATATCCTTACCTGTCACTTGCAGTCACAGGCATGACAAGCAATCTGCATTACTGATGTTCCTTGCTTTGAAACTAGCAGGTAAATGATCTGTAACTGGAGTCAATCACTGCTCAGACAGACGGCAGCCAAGCTGTCTAACACCCCAAACTAAACACAGAGTTTCTCAGTCTGAATCTTGTTCTCTTCTTCAAAGGTATGAGATGCAGAAGTAAAGGCAATAGGTCTTACAGGCTGATACTGCATCAAGTGTGAGATTATTACACCCACTTCATATGGGGAAGCATCACAAGTGAGAGTTTTAGGCATCAAGGTGCTCCAGTAAGGACTTGTTGTGATGGTACCAGTTTCTCAGCTCCTTCACCAGCCCTGGTGCAGGGCGTGTGTGGATCAGCGCTGTCTCTGTCCTGTGTCTGCCAAGTCAGACGGGGTTTGCTGCGTGAAGGTGACTCACCAGTTTCAGGAAGCAATGTATGTGCCAGCATCTCAGGTATGCTCTCTCCCATCTGATCCATGAATCACAACCAAATAGTTGTCATGGATGGTTCTTTCACTTAAAGTAAGACCTGGTTTGTTTAAACTCCAACTAGTTCTTGCCGTGTTCCTCAGCCTCCATTTGCAGATAGACTTGGGGAACTGCTTTGGATGACTACTGAAGCAAAAATATCCTTTTTTTTCTGGGGAATAGCTGGTGATCCATATGTGATACTGGGTTAGCTATGACTTTGAAGTCACCAGAGATAGACAGCCCTATCTGTTTGGATGACTGTCACCAGTTGTTTTGTTCAAGAGTTTCACTAACTTTTCTTTTTGGCTGGAGTTCACAAATTATTGTCCTTTAATGTAAACAAGTACAAGATGTTTTGTCAGTCCAGCTATATTGTGGCCGTCTTATGCTGCATAATAACTTGCTTGAAATCAGAGAGGTTGAATATACGCTGTCTGCTGTTGTGTTACTTATATTATGATAATATTCAGGAGAACAAAGATTACTTGGGCATGTGTTTTTTAGAAACACAGATTTTTTGTAATACCTCCTTTCTAAGAGATCTTTTATGATCCCCCCTAGTAAATTGCCAGCACAGTGAATCATGTTTCATTTTAGATGTTATTCTTGTCACTTTAAAGGATTCCAAATAATACTTTTGTTTCTCGTGAACTGAAAGAGGCAATTACATAGACATTATGACTTTCTGCAGTCATTGCACATTGTTGTATGCAAGCTGAAGAATATGAAGTTAACCAGCATCGACTTTCTAAACTGGTGGCTGGGTTTGATTTGCTAGCTTGCATGTTTTCCGCTGGTGTCCCATCCCTTGCAGTTTCTATATGATTTGTCCTTGAACAAATAACAATGTGTATTGTGAAACTGTCCCTTGTGATAGAAACAGCATGTTCTCTGAACGTTCTTCAAGCTGTACTTCCCACTTGACCCCTAAGTGTGGCTGTTGGGTGGATTTTGTGATGCTCCCAAACTCTCCAGCATCTTCAGTGAGTCTCCATTGAAATGGTAATTTCTAGAGCATACTTCAGGCTCATCTCAGCTTTAGATAAAAATTAAATGTGGATTGCTTCATTCCGCATATCGAATACTAAAAGATGCACTCATTTGTTCTCTCTGCAGACACAGGATGCTCTGCCAGTTTCCTTAATCCAGGCACAGACGCAGTCAGCAATTGTTTCCATTCACTTTTGATTCCATCTGTAAAAGGAAATACCTGCAATCACGAGAGTCTTTTCAGAACAAGAATTTTGTAGAACTTGCCCAATTTCAACAAACTTTTTGTCCGCTAACTTAATGGGCACCACACTTCAGGATGTCCAGTTTAGTTCCCATTGTGCTGCCCTGTGTTTTCATCACAGAGATCATCCATTATTTTAGGATTTTCCCATCTCTCAGTGTCCTTCTGCTGACCTGCCAAAGGAGTCCAACTCTCACCCCCTGCCATATTTTAAACTTTTCTTTATAAGTGGATTGCTCATTGACCTGATATTGCAGTTTATATTTAATATCAATTTTCACAGGTATTAATGAGTAGTCATTCCCTATTCCATCAACTTCTAGACTAGTATCCCATCCTTGTCTCACATTTTTTCAACTTCTCTGTCTGTGTGGTGTTAATAATACCAGCAACACTGTGGCTGGATCCCCAGTAACACTTCTTAGTTATCTACAGCAAGACAGGAGCAGATACATGAATGCACTACCATTTATCAGAGTAAATGAAGGCAGGGAGCTTTATTAGAAGGCTCAGAGCTGATTTAAATTAATATTGCCAACTGTGAGGTTTTACAAAGCCTCTTCCAGAAACAATAGCCGTGTCTGCACTGTAAATTAAGGATGGTATTGAGAGGTACTCAACACTGAATCAGGCATGACCCAGCACACACCCACCCAAGGAAAGGGCAGGGAGGGCTGTAAAGTCCTGGACTTCGCCCACTCTATGAGTCTCCATCATTTATTCCTTGTGCTTGGCCATGTGCAACTTGTTCCTGCGATAATAGCAATACTGTGGTCCAGCCAGCTGGATAAAACCAAGATGCATGTTCATGAGAGCTCGGCCATAGATAAACCTGCTGTTACCTCAAGAAAACATCTGCCACAGCTGAGCACATCTCCATGACTTGCCAGCGTGGTGTAGCTGGGAGCATGGCAGAGGTACAAAGGCAAAATCATTCGCTCCATCCAGTGCATTTGAATTACGGGATGTGAAGCATGATCTTCCAGAAATGGGACTCAGAATTTCACTACAGTTTCCCTTTAATTATATATTTTTTTCCAGTTTGACTTGGGCTAATCTGAGGCAACCAAATCAAGTGACCCACTGATACAAGCCATATTCCTCTTTAATTTCTAGTCCAAACTATACTTTTCATTACTTCCTTTTTTACTGAAAAAAAAATAAAAATACCCTAACTTTTTATTTTCTTTTAAACAATTGCAAGGAGAACAATTCACTCAGGGCACGTCCAGCCAGCAGGCAGCTACCAGTTTCACTTCCCTCCTTGTTTACTGCAGCTCTCAGTGACGTGGGTGGTGAAACACAACGCTTGGCATTTCAGGACGTTTCTCGCTCCAGGTCCTTGAGTGATACCCATGCTGCTTTCTCCTGCACGTTTGGCCTCCTGAAGATGCCCAGGAGAGGAGCTTTTCCTCCGTGGACACTCGTGGTGCTGCTGGTGCTTGTCCCACCACAGCTGGCAAACTGCCTCCGCAACCCCTGCTTGGAGGTACGTGATCTCTAAATGAGCACAAAATCTTTCTGTTTCTCTGGTGCAACTTTTCCTTCTGCTTGGGAGATTTGTGCATAGAGTCTCCTGTTTGTTAGTTGTCTTATGAAAGCCCATCTTTTTATTTTCTAAGGCTGTTACCAAGGCAATTCAAATACTTCATTTGAAGTAAATGCGGGTCTCAAAAACATCTGAGAACCAGAACCAGCAACATGGAGCATTGCTTCTTGTTGACTGTCTGTACCTCTGAGGTTAATGAAGTACAGTTAATCTAATGGATTGTTTCTCTTCAAGAAGAGATCCAAGCCTTGTCTATATTTTTTGCAAAATACACTATTTTCACCTGATTTGTACCATAGAGTGATTTCACCAGTAACCCAAGTAACTGGCACTTATAAACTGCCTTTTGCAAACTTTTGCTGACAGTTATTTCTTACAGAACAACTGTGGTTAGAACTGCCTGCTTATCTGCAGTGGAGCAAAGCTGAGAGCTGATCCTGGACACTCAGTGCATCCTCGTGAGCTTGTTTTGCTGCATCCTCGTGTGCTTGTTTTGCTGTCTCTCTCAAAGGTTGCTGCTGGTTCATCCATAGCCTCAGGGAACACTGTCCTGTAGTTTTGCACCTGCTTCAATCAAAAAGAAATGTAGCTCTTCCTGGGGAGCAGAACCGGCTCTTTTAGATGTGGGAAAGATGCTTAAGATACATAAGATTATTTACTAAAAGTCAGGATAGCTCATTTAGAATTTAACTACGAGGTTAGTCGTTCTGCTCCCGCTTTCCTGACAGTGTAATTTTCTGGCACTTCATGAAATGCAGATGTTGACCGTGATTAAATCTGCCACTGTTTCAGGTCATTCCTGACAGAGCTTTCACGTGCATGGGACTGAACGTCTCTGGAGTTCCTCCTGAGGTCCCAAATACCACCCAGAACTTGGATCTTAGTTTCAGCAATCTGAAATCACTGGGGTCAAATTATTTTTCATCAGTTCCTGAACTGCATCATCTGGATCTTACAAGGTAATGAGCTCTTTTGTGCGGATACTGGATAATCTCGCTTCACCAGCTGGGCCACGATGCCTGCTTATTTTGGAGTCTGTTGGTTTGGGCATCTATTGGTCATGGCTGTTAGTTGTTGTTTGTTTTCTTTTGACTTTGTGTCTGTTGCTCTGCACATCCCCATGGTCAAGTGATATTCAACTTTTAGTCCTGTTACTGGGTGAGCACTCTCTAGGTGTGTCAGTCTGATCTTGTAGGTTGGGATGTGAGAAGGAAGAGGAAAATGTTTTACTTCTCTCTGAACATGAGAAATGTCAGACTTTTCACTGTTACAAAAACTCTGAAGTGGAACATCTTGGGTGAGCTATTTTTCTAATCACAGTTTAAAAAAAAAAAATAAAAGGAAGGTACATTCATTTTCTAAAAGGCTGTTTTAAAATATCAACATATTCTCTTTTCCCTTCTTCTCACATATCTGGGGGAGGAGATGGGGGAGGCTTATTAGCAAATTTGAATTGATGTATAATTTCCACTGACTTGAGACAACAGTTTCTCTGGGTAAATTGTTTCACTGAAAAATGTCACTCAGTCCCACCACAGTTACAGCTGCAAAGTGGCTGAGTGGCAGAGCAGCTTTGCTGTAAGGCACTGGCTGGATTAGAAAGCTAATTTTGCCTAAATTCACTGCGGAATGGATTTGGGTCTCAAATTCTGGATCTTCCCATGTGAAACCATCTTTAGGTGGCCACCTTCTTTTTCCCCCTCTCCCTTTTCTCCTTTGGAGCCATTGTTGTCTGGGGTCTGTTGCCTGTCAGCAGTTTTGCTGATGACATCTGAGTGAGTTGTGAGCTTTGCCAGTGCTGCATCCTGCTGGTGCCATGGGACTGCCCAGCTGTGACTGAAGTGACAGTCTGAAGGTGCAGTGTGGAAGGGAGTGCACTATCCGCTTGGCTCTGCCATCAGTGATGATCGTTAAGATGTTAGTTCGGCCTAAACAAAAAGCTAAAATGCTTCTTCCCTGCTGCCTGCATGAATTTTTGACCTTCACTGTGGCTCAAGGTCTCTTTGCTTTGCAATTGAACTTCAGATTTAGAGAGGGAGGAGGAGGTGAGAGAAGGTCTCCTGCTGTGGGACAGTTCACTTTGCACATTCAGGAGTGCTTAGTGCAGTAGTATTAGTGAACACGTAATGAAAGGGACAGTGTTTCATGCACATTTATTCTCTTTTCCTGCTCAACAGGTGCCAGCTCCATACAATAGAAGATAACTCTTTTAAGGATCTTCATAAGCTTTCCACCTTAATTTTAACTGCCAATTCCCTCCAGTACCTGGGGACTGCAGCTTTTGACGGCTTAACATTGCTGAAAAAACTAGTATTGGTGGAAACCAACATAACATCTCTGGCTGACCTACCCATTGGACACTTGCATACCCTGCAGGAACTGAATTTGGGCCACAACAACATTGCCTCATTGAAGCTTCCCGAGTATTTCACCAATCTGACCTCTCTCAGGTACCTGAGCTTTTTCTCCAATAAGATCACACATATCTCCAAAGGAGACCTTAATGTCCTGAGGGAAGGGAACAGGCTCAACCTCACACTGGTGCTTTCCTTGAATGATATAAAGTACATAGAGCCAGGGTCCTTTGAGAAGATTCACCTTGGTGAGCTGGTTCTAAGGTCCTCTTTTGAGAACTTCAGTGTGATGCACAGTTCTCTTCAAGGTCTGACTGGTTTACAGGTCAACAGACTAATAGTTGGAGAATTCAACAACAACCAGAGACTGGTAGACTTTCAGAGAGGACTCTTGAGTGGACTGTGTCAGGTACGAATGCAAGAGTTTGTCTTAATTTGTTTCAGGGATTTTGAGGATGACACAGACACTCTTTTTAACTGCATAGGCAACGTCTCCAGTATTCGGTTGGTGGACCTCCAGCTTGAAGAGGTGCCAGAGGTTCCAATGTTCTCTCAAGTGAAACAGCTGGAATGCAAGAAATGCAAGTTTAAGGAAGTGCCTGCTGTGAAACTGTCGCTTTTCAAGGAGCTGAGAGTTCTTCGTATTACCAAGAGCAAATACCTCAATAGCTTCCAGGAGAAATTTCACACTCTAAGTAACCTGGAGGTTGTAGATCTGAGTGAGAATCGCCTCTCCTTCACTGGTTGCTGTTCCCGGCAGTTTCCTAAGTGTCCAAATTTGAAACACTTGAACCTCAGCTTCAATTCTGACATCAGTGTGACTGGTGATTTCGCTACTGTGAAGAATTTGTTATATTTGGACTTTCAGCACACGAAGTTATTTGGTCCTGGTTCCTACCCTGTCTTTCTGTCCCTTCAGAAACTCATTTATCTCGATATTTCCTATACTAGAACTCATGTCAAAGCCCAGTGTACGTTTTGTGGCTTGAACTCTTTGCAAGTGCTCAAGATGGCTGGCAACTCCTTTGAGACTAATAAACTGGCGGATAGCTTCAAAAACCTCAGTCACCTGCACACCTTGGATATTTCACATTGCAAATTAGTACAAGTGGATCAAAGTACATTTGCTGCCCTCACTGAACTAAAGGAGCTAAACATCAGCAACAATAAGCTACTGATCTTTGATCCTGGAGTCTACAAGCCGCTCCGAGCCCTCACAGCCCTGGATTTCAGCAACAACCAGCTGAGCGTCCTGTTGGACTCATCCCTGGAAATCCTGCCTGATAGTCTGGTCCTGTTAGACATCTCTCAAAACCTGTTTGATTGCTCTTGTATACACGTGAACTTTCTGAAATGGGTCAAGGAACAGCAGCAGCTACTGCAGCACGAGGAGTTGATGGTATGCCATATGCCCACATACGTGAAGAACGTGAGCCTGCTGAACTTTGATCTGTCCTCCTGCCAACTCAATACAAGCATGGTGGCATCCTCGGTGATTGTGTTGCTCGCTGCAGTGGTGTTCCTCTTCCTGATTTACAAGTACTACTTCCAGCTATACTACTCACTGGTGCTGCTCAGTGGGTGTAAACATTCTGCAGAAAGGGGTGACACCTATGATGCGTTTGTCATCCACTCCAGCAAAGACCAAGAATGGGTGATGAAGGAGCTGGTGGAACCCTTAGAAGGAGGGACACCTCCCTTCCGTCTCTGTCTTTACTACAGGGATTTCATACCAGGGGTACCCATTGTCACCAATATCATCCAAGAAGGTTTTCTGAGTAGCAGAAATGTCATTGCAGTCATCTCTACAGACTTTCTGGAGAGCAAGTGGTGTAGCTTTGAGTTTGACATTGCCCAGTCCTGGCAGCTTGTCGAAGGAAAGGCTGGAATCATCATGATTGTACTGGAAGAAGTGAACAAAGCCTTGCTAAGGCAGAGGCTGGGGCTGTCCCGGTACCTAAGGAGGAACACCTATCTGGAGTGGAAAAACAAGGAGATCAGCAGGCACATCTTCTGGAGGCAGCTGACTGGAGTCCTGCTAGAAGGCAAAAGGTGGAATCACGAGGAGGTAAAGCTCATGTGAGAGAAAGAGAAATCACATCACTTCTGTCCTGTCTCCCATCCTGGCCCTGTCTGAGTGCTGCTGCTCAGAAGTTGGTTCTTCTGTGGCTGTTCAGAGTTGGAAGAGGTGGATGAAGACATTGTAAAATCACTACAGAAATACATGCCTTGCTGGTCATGCTTTCTCGAGGGAACGTGCAAGATAATGAGTGACAACAGCTGGAAGATCTGCACATACCTGAGCTCCGTGCTTGTCTGCAGATGTCCATCACACTGGTCCAGCTACCCACGCATGTCTGGTGGGCTGGTGAATAGATGGACTCTTATTGTCATTTGTCTGCCCTGAAACTGGATTTAGGTCTGGGCACCATTTACTTGGTGGAACTTCAGAGTCTGTTGCTTTGAGTGAAGCCCAGGATCTCTGGGGAAGAGCGAAAATACAGGATTCTTCATTCTAAAAAGGGTGGGAAGCAGAAATAGGGTTTGGATCCTGAAAGGCTTGGGTCAGCCCCCTTAGGCACCGTGACTTAGGGGAAAAAGCCCTACAGAGGGAGAAGGAGTGTCCCGTAGCCACGGACAGCTACTTGGTGATGCTGAGCAGTTATGTTGTCAGTGGCAGAGGTTGCTATTGATGTGAAATTTCCCCAACATATTTATTTTAATTTTCTTTAGACCAAATATTGAAACCTCCAAATATTTCCATCACCTGAAACTGTTATTTGTATCCAGCCTATGTAGCATGAGGGAGTTGTTTGAGGTTTTCTTGGGGGATCCAGGGATCAGTGAGATCAGAAAAAAACATAGAAAATATTAACGCCTTTAAAATCAAGGTATTTCTTTGCTCCATCTGCTTCTCCTCATACAGTGTTTCTGTATATACTGTGTGGGACTGCCCTATGTGAGCAAGATTGAGCCTGAACAAAGTGCTTTGATGTTTACAGCCAACGAGTTCTAGAATAAGCTTTTCCAATCTCTGGACCAGCCTTAATTCACTGTTGGAAAGTGCTGTAGGACCCTCCAGCCCATGGGTTGAAATGGACTTTAGAGATGTTTGGAGCTAGCAATGAGGCTGAGTCCATCTGCCTTCCCCCCATCACACCACGGCAGGCTCTGGTCCCATTTGGCATCCCACCAACAGTCACTGGATGTGAAAGTTTTGCCTTCATTTCACCGAGACCGTGCCTGCATTTTGCAAGGAGAAGAGACAGAGGAGAAAAGTCTGGGTTAACTAAACTGAATGTATCCCAGCACTGCCCTGGATAAAGGGAAGGAAAACATAAATGCCATTGAATCATATTACAGAGCGCTTCATTGATGTGTCGAATATTGAACACTGCTGGAGTATTGCTCTCTGTTTACAGAAGGCTTTGGTTGGGATTAATCACTGAATTAGTTGAGTTTTAAACTTGCAAATCCTTCTATAATCAGTGGTGTTCTACAGAGGTAAAACAGAGGCAATTGGGTGGTGAATCAGGTCTGATATTTATTCAGAATAAAGGGCCTGATCCATCTCGCTTTTCTAAGCACCAGTCAGCGACATCTCCGTGGAAGCCGGTGGTAAGTGAGACCGACATCAGACACTATTTAAAAAAGAGGGAGAGCTTGTTCCAGGGCTTATGCTGGCAAAAGCTGAATCACAGCTCCCTCTCTCTGTGCTGTCAGCAGTACATTGGGATAACACTACCAAGAACCATCACCAAAAAAAATGAGGGTTTTTGTGACCTGCAAGATGAAGCTTCAATAAAACTAAGCTCGATGCTGCGCTCACTTGCCCGGAGAGTTTGTTTTGCATCTGCTAAGTGCCATTGCAGTGATTTCTGAAGTGCCGAGCTCCTCAGCTCCACTGTGAGCAATGGGTCCTGAGTTCTGCATCTTCCCAGGGCAGAGGCTGCTGGAGCTGGGGAGGGGGTGCAGCAAACCAGGGCACAGCTTGGGGTTCCCTGCACTGAGGCTAAAGAAGGGCACAGAGGACAAAGCAATTATTAGCCTGGATTTCAGCAGCTACAGGTTAAATTAGAAAACAAAAAGAGGAAAAATTAAATAGGGTGGGAGTTTCTGCTCCTGAACTGAGCAGCACTGAAGATATGTTTCTCCATCGCTCTTCTCTCTGTGGCTCTTCTACAAACAACTGAGTATATGTGTGTTTCTGGCACAAAACAGAGACTCCTATGATTCTTGATTGTAATTATAATAATGAGTTTCAGAAAGCCTGCAAGTGTTTGTGGGCATCATAGTAAG
This sequence comes from Nesoenas mayeri, assembly GCF_963082525.1. Lineage (NCBI taxonomy): Eukaryota > Metazoa > Chordata > Aves > Columbiformes > Columbidae > Nesoenas > Nesoenas mayeri. Next base: position 5,914,918 of record NC_137566.1, read on the forward strand.
TGTTTAGGGCAGTATTGTTTAAAAAGCGAGTGTTTGTTGAATATCAAAACAGCTTTTGGAGGAGAGCTGGGGTGATGCTGGGTGGAGGCTCCCCTCTGTACAATTGAAAAAGAAACTGGTCACTTGTTCTTCTCTTCCTAATCACAGCAGAGATGGATATGGGAGTTGCCCCAGGATATCTTACTGCCTGAGAGAGACCACAAACCCCATTGTAGCTTCTAGAAGAGGTGAGAGGAGGGAGACAGAGACTGGAGCATCTAGAAAATGAGGGAGTTTGGCAGAGGTTCATGCTCCGCAAGCCCTGTGGTCACTGTTGCTCCTGCTCCCCTTGTGCATTTAGAGATTTCACTTGGTCTCAGCAATAGCTGGTGCCTTAAAGACACAAACTGATTTCTTTTATGATCGAAACCTTCAGTAATGGAACCAGGATTATTTTGTTTTTGCTGTGTGGCACAAGGAGGCTCAGGAGGACAGTCTGGCTGGTGACACCAACCCCTATTGATGGGACCAGGGTGCCAGGCAAAGCCATGTGCTGTGAATGTCCCAGCCCTCCCTGAGGGGTCATTAACCTGCCCAGGCAGTGCCGGGTTCCATACTTTGTGGTTTATGCTTCTAGGAGGAAAAAGCCTGCATGAACAATTTTATTTTCACCAATTACCCAGCAGAGAAAATGCAGATTTGTTTTTAGGAGACTCAAAGCAACTTTCCACAACGCTATAAATGGGGAAAATATTGTGGTTCAAACAGAAACACACACACGCCTTTGTTATAGGAAGCAAGTTTCTGAAGGAAAACTGGAAATTTTCACGTCTCCAAACACATTGGCGTGCATTGTTACTTGGAAGTTTTCACTGTGCAGCAGGTAGCTTTGATATTATTTACTTGTTTAAGTGAATAAATGAGCAGCCAACCAAACATCCATGCAGATCTGCATTCCTGTCTCATGTAAACAGCTGAACATACTCCAGTTATTAAAGCATCTGTTTTGCTTAGGTCAGAAAAACAGATGGAGATGAAGCTCTGAAGGGCTGCTGCATCCAAGCTATTCCATGTCATTTGTGATGGGGACGTGCCCCAATTCCACCATGTACTTAATTTGACCCATGCAAAATGCCACTACAGCTGAAGCTCCGGTTTTATGTGCATTGCAGAGGGTGATGTCTTGGAGACCATCACCATGTGCCAGCATCAGCGCCAAGATGTGCTTTGCAGTGAGGGCTCTGAACGGGGCAAACCCTCATTAACATGATTGCGTTTGCGATCTCCGCACTGGAGCAGAGACATTATGTATAGAGCAAAATCTAGAGACATTTGCATCACTGCCCACCTGGATCTGGCTGGTTGCAGGAACGGCACCGCGTGATGCTCCCTTGACCTCCCCAAGTCTTAGTGCAGACTTCCAGTGTCACTTAAAAAACCAACAAAACAAGGAAAAGCAGCTGGTTTCTCTAGACCAGCTGATACTTGATGGGAACAGGTTGAAAATTTTCCTGGAAGAGTGTTTGTCCTTTGGGAAATGTTATTTTGTAAGTGGTTTCTGTAATTTAATGAGGTAGCGTAGTGAATCTATGGAACAGAAAATGCCATATCAGGGTTTCCAGTTCAGTATTGCATGGGTTTGTAATCTTGGAACAGACACTTTGTGCGGAAACAGTGATATTTGCAATGTTTTAGGGGGGCTGGGAAAAGGATTTCAAATAAAAGTTAAATTGCTCCACAACATCATTTTTTAAAATGTCAGTTTAGGCTTATGCTGTTGTTTTTCAGAGCACCTTTTCATTTTGAAATTTCTATTTATATAATATCTGACTAGCCTCCCAAACCAAAACCAAAATATAAAAATGCTTCCACCCACCCAAATTAAAATTGTGGGAAAATTCACAATTTTTCATTTTTGTGCCTTACTGAAAAGCCAAAATGGAAATTCCACTCCCCTGACCCTTTGAAAGATAAACCTTCACCTGGCTTTATCACACATGTAGTCTGGGCACTAAAAACCACTGAAGAATCCCCAGAATTAATTTCACTAAGTGCCTTTTGCAAAATATCTCGGGTAGGTGCAGTCAAATCAATGCGACCTGCCTGAGACCGAGAGCAATTGAACATGGTAGGAAAAGAAGCAATTTCTTAACAAGTTGTTCTTTGCCATCGCAGCTCAGGCTGAGAATTGGGACAAATGACAGCGAAGCGTGATTTGCAGCAGAAGAGCCCATCTGCCAGTAGCACAAACCTGCCTCAGCTCCAAGGTCATGTAGAGGGTAAAGTCAATAATCCGCCAGCCTGGACCTCCCTGCGCTGCTGCGAGCACGGAAACACCGCGCCATTGAGGACAGCTCAGTTAAAAGCCTTGAAAATCAAGAAAAAAGCAATAAAAAGAATAGGAAAGAGGTCGGTGCAGGTTTGCAAAGCGGCCACAATTCAGTGGCTGGTGAATCTGGGCTGCTGGAGGTGGCTGGTCCCAGGGTTTCCAGCACTAATAGCCTTGAGCACCTGGAAGGCAGGAGGTTTGTGATGAGTCTGTAACTGCTGCCTTTTGGCATAATGGTGATAAGAAAATGTTTTGAAATTAGTACCTCTGAGAAGTTGCTTTTAAATCAGGTTTTTGCATACCAGTGTCTGTTCAGCTAGGGCAGCAGTGGCTGTTTTCCATCGCTGCTGAGAAGGGGGTAATTCTGCTCTGGTTGGGAAGTCCTGCTGGGGACAGCCCAAATTTGGGACCTGTGATTTCTCACCCCAGTGCTTCTTTGCTGGGGGAGCCTGGTTCACCCTCTCGAAACATCATCCTGAGACAGTCTGAATGAAAATGGTGCTTTGCATGTTTCTCTCCATGTCTTGCCAGCACGAGCAGCTCCCAGAGGCCTCTCAGGCTGGGCAGTCACTGCCTGCATTAGTCCTGTTCCTACCCATGTGGGAGAGGACTGAATTACCATTTAAATATATTTAAATACAGAGGAAACTCTGGCCTTGAGGTCTGTTATGTGTATGCCTGGCAAAGTGCGGGCTCTGATTCCCAAAAGGCTTTAGGCACCTGCAGCATCCACCAGACCCCTTCTTCATCAGCATCTTTCTCCAAACCTCAGCTGGGGGGTGCACAGAGAGGAACAGTAAGGAGACGGTTGAAAGACAATGAAAGTAAAGTCTTGATTATGTCTACAAATCAGATGTGTAGCAGGGAGATTGTATACAGCCCCCATGCTTCCAAAATCCTCCCACCCTTGGTGACTCGTGGTGGGGCAGATCCTCAGGACCATCCCTTCTTTAAGGCCTGTGACCACCAGCCAGAGGATTTCAAACAGCAGCCCAGTGATCAGAGAACAACTGCAGCCCTCCCTGCCTGCAGCTCCTTCCTCCCTTATCGCCACATCTTGAGTACTATGCAAATAACAATGGGGTATTGTTAGGCAAAAGAGATTTAATTGCAGCCTACACTCCCAGAGAGGGTAAGATAGGCTTTTCTCCAGATCTATCGCCAGTCTTTATCTTTTCTTATTTCCCTTTCTCATCCTTTCCTTCTCCTCGAAGTTTCTCTTTACTTTCAGCTCCCAGCCAGCACCCAGTGACCAACCCAAAATGTATGAAAAAAGCAAGATGCCCCTTTTTTTCTTTTTAACATTTTTTAAACAGTCTTTAAGTCCTTTGGAGTGTTTTGGTCGGCAAGAAGGATTAGCAGTAATTCCCCTGCCATCTCTTGCTTCAGATGCTCTGACAATTCATTCTTCTGAGATCCCCTAAACTCACTGCTGAATACATTAACCAGAGGACACAGAGCAGGCTTAGGGACACTGTTATTCCGTGTTCCCATTCCCTACGGCCAGTTTAACGCATCCACCGGAGTTACCTGGGAGACCACGACTTCCTCAGAAACCCAAAACAAACCCAAACTTGCTCAATGCGGCAGCACCAGGATACTCAGCAGCGGTTCAACTCCTGCGGCTGTTGGATTCATGAGGTGATGCCTGAAAGTCACTTGTCCCAGCAACGGAAATGGTGGGACCTCGTGCCAGCAAATGTGTGTCTGAAGCCAGATCCTTCCAGCCCCTTTCCTGTCACCGGTCCTGCTCGCAGTCACTTAAGTTTTGCTTTCTTTAAAGGAAATAAGTGCACTGACAGTAGCACAAGGAAAAGCAGGATTTGGCTCTCAGAATCATCCTTGCAATTCTGCCTTACCTGTAAAGCCCTCCCCTCCCAAGGTATTTCATTCTGCCATCCCTTGGCTGACATGGTAAGTATTAAAATAAGCTGTTAATAAGAAAACCCACAGTTTTTCCTCTCTGTTCTTCCTGAAACGATGGCCCACATCTTTCTGACCTGCAAGTTTCAGTTCCTTCTTACTTGCCCCCTCTATCAGCTCCTGGTGCTGCGCTGGGCCAGCCCCATTCTCTGCTGGTTTTCCCCCAAATCACACTGCCGACAGCAGCAGGTGGGTGACAGGATTCACCCCTCAGCCTCAGATAGAAACTGCCCAAGCTCTGTTATTCAGAGCCCTGACAGAATGAAAACGATGCCTGCCTGCTAGAAAGAGCCACAGCTGGAGAGCAGCCGTCGACTCTGGGGGAGATGCCCACAGATGTCCCCAGTGTGATGGGGATGTCCCCAGTGTGATGGGGATGTCCCCAGTGTGATGGGGATGTCTCTGATGTGATGGGGATGCCCCCACTTCGATGGGGATGTGCCCTCCTGGTATCCCTGGGGCTGCGAGGGGGAGTAAAAAACAAAACAATGCTGGGACTGGAGACAAATCTGGGAGTTTCTTGCCCTCTTTGATAGCTGCTCCTCTCAGAAAAAAAAAGGGGATGTTTTATAAAAGCCTCATGAAAGCAAAGTATATCATGATTTCAGTGTGAGCAGACAGCAAGCGAGATAGGAGCATCCCCTTAGATTTGCCTGCCAGAGGTTATTTACCTCAGGAAGCTGCTGAATAAAAGATACAAAAATATAGGAGAAAGCAGTATTATTTGTTGCTTTCAAAGCATGATGGGAGGCAGAAAAACATTATGCGGGATATCTTTGAGTCTTGCCAGCCCGGATTTGTCAGGGCAGAGTTTCCACGGAGCGCTCTCCGGGTGACCCAGTTTCCCAGACACAGACACACACACGTTCACGCACACACACTCCGAGCCGCAATCCACAACTTTAATAACTGTGTGACATACAAAGGCGATTTTGATGCAAAGTGGAGCTGACAGAGAAGTGGAAGGAAGTATCTGGTTTTTTTGCTTCTTGTTGGTTTTTTTTTGGATTTTGTTTGGTTTTGTTGGGTTTTTTTTCCTCTCCATCCAGTGCCACACCAGGATTACAGTCAAGGTGGATTCAACCTTCAGCAAGGACTGATGTTATTGTGGGTTCTGCTTTTAATGACATTTAACAAGATGCAGTAGCTCAGGGGGAGGGGAAACAAGGGTTTTCTTTTCTTTTCGGAAAGAATTTACTAGGGCTGTCAGGATTAAATGCATGAAGTGAATGCATATGGGGCTGCAATGGGGTTTAACAGCTTTGCTGCTCCTAACCACAGCACAGCTCTGAGCCAGGGTTTGGCAGCCCTGTCTTGCATCTGATGAAATATCAGTGTACGTGGAAGTGTGAATTGGAGGGTATGTCACTGCAATGTGGTCACGCTGGGGTGACTTTGCTGTCATCTCTGGTTTTCTGGCTGTGGGTGCGATGTGGGTGACATGAAGGTATAGTTGTATAGCTGTTATCTCACTTTGTTTCTCAAAACTTCCCCTCAAGGATGAGGCAGCGGCTGCTCCAGTCCGGGTGACAAATGCCACTTGTCTTGCTGTGATTTTATCAGACTTTTCTATAGGATCCTGCACTGAGGAAGGGACATATTAACCTGGTGGGTTTACCAGACTCCTGGAGAGATGCTCAATGTGGTACCCAGCTACCCAGCCCAGGACTGACCAGATCCTTCCCTAAGTCAGGCCAGGCTGTTGGATTGAGTGCATCCAGGCTTATTCCAACTGATTCCATGTCCTTAAAGCAAAATGTAGAGACAAGTTGATGTAATATTGCAGCAAAAGGTTAAAAATTAAGCATCCTAATAAAATCTGGGGCTTAGGAAAGAACTATACATTGGAGAGTGAGGAAACACAGGCAAAACACCCAAGGGAGATGAATGCTGGGCCAATGTGCGTCCCTTCTCAAGCTTTCCCAGGATTTGTTCATGGCAGTGAGAGTCCTTGGAGCAATGTTTTGGCTTGGACCTCCATTTAGAAAACATTCTTTAATTCTAAATAAACTGGTGATGCTTTGTGCCCTTCCAGGACATCTTAAGTATTCAGACTCAAGCTTCTGAAAACACATCAGTGGAGAAATCGGGAAGACAGCACAATTGCAGAACTACCACAGCCCTGAGTGTGTGAGCTGGCAGAAGGCAGCGGGCAAAGCTCAGTAGAGATGGTGCCAAACAAAGAGAAAAATAAAAGGAGAAGGTGCTATTGTCTTGGGCTGTGTGGTGGTGATGCAATTCCCACAGGTATTTCAGTCATGTGAACTTTGGCAGATGGTAGACATTTGCTGGACTAGGTTGGGAGACCTTGTCAGAAAATCCCCTGTGTCTTGAGGCTTCCAGGCTGGTCTGTGGAAGAGATCCAGATGCTGAGGCTCTGGCAGGGACCTTCTTTTCCTGGGGACTGACAGCTCTTGGTGAAGGGACCTGGCAGAAGGTGCCCGGCCCATTCAACGGGAGCATCTGCTGGCACCCTGCTGAGATAGCCAGCCTGAGAAAACCACTACTCACATGCCAAGCAGGTCATACACTTGCTGTAGGAGTGGTTTTGACTAATTTTGGGGAAAAAGCATTTGTCTTACGGTGTGGGGAATTTTTAATCAGCCAGCATGGGGCTGTGGTGGGGATGAGATCGTCCTCAGCGCAGAGCTGTGTCAGTGAGCGGGTAACACACGGTGGGATGTGTGTCTGTTGGGGAAATGCAGCCTTGAGCTCCTATTTCTCTGCCCAGCCCCTGTTTGGATGGGGAACCCTCTCTGGCTGAAGGGTAGAGCACCCAGAAGGTCAAGGACCCTCTCCCTCATGAGATGAACTCCAGCAGATGCACCAGGACACCAAACAGGCTCCTCTCCTCTGGCTCAGTGCGATGGAGGACTGAGAGCTGCGTGTTTCATTGCTGCTCCTTGCATCTGATATCCAAAGGCAGCACAGGGAAATGACAGCAATATGTGTCCCCTTGACACCCGGAGAACATAACGATATTGCTGTGAAAATGAGGCTGGTGCCGCACAGCTAAACTCTGAACCCTTCCCTCTGTGAAGGAGCTATGATTAGAATCTCATCTTCCTCTATATTGCACAGCACCTGCGGAAGAAACTCCCACCCAGCAGCACCTAACTATTTTTAAAGGCCTTTTTTTAACAGTCTGGGAGATGAGATGGTGAGAATCCTGCTGGTGCCATGGATTTCTTTCAAACCCCTTGCAGAAGAGGATGGAGCTAGACTTCGGAGGGGGGAAAAAAACAAAGTGGCAGAATTATTTTGCCAAGTCTGGATTTTGTGCCAGCTCTTCGCATTGGAAAGCTCAATTTCAGCATCTTCTCCGTCTGCTAATTTTTTTTTAGGTTTGCTGTCCCTAAGTCAGTGAGATGCTTCCAGCTGTCAGAAACTTGCTGTGCGAGACTCGTGTGCTTTGAATACGTGTCCAGACACATGAGAGGGGTTCAGAGGTCTGTTTAATGGGACACGTGGGCAGGAGTGTGTTCCAATGATGCTCCGGTGGGGAAAACCACTGCAAACGGGCAGAAAAGACCAAGAGGATAAAAACATCATGTCCTTGGAATGTGGGACACAATAAGCTGTGAATTTTGGGAAGCCAATGCCAAATTGGCACTGGACATTTTGTAGGTGAATAAATCTACCAACAAGCCCCAGTAGTGTATGGGAAGGGAGGCCAAGTGCGGATGGTCTGAAGCAAAGCCCCACTTTCCACTTGATATGCTGCTCATGGATGGAGTTTTATGCTGTTCAAACATAATTCTCTCTCTCTGAATGGAACCAGAGAAGTGTATTGCATTTATCTTAATAAAACAAGCTGCTTTGCAAGCAGTAGAATGTAGGAATCCTGGTTTCCTATGGTCATGTCCCATGTGGGTTCTCTGGTGTCTCATAGAGTGGCTGAGCTCATATCACATCCTGGAAGTGGGATGAAAAGTGGAAGGATGATGGGAAAAAGTGCTAATTTGAGTATATCTTCCCTTATAAGGCTTGTTAGAACTTCATTCCTCTGAGATCTCTCTTCTTCCTTCACATCTGCAGGTCAGCAGGTTTAGAAAGCTGTTATGGGCTGCCTGTGGGGCAACCAGCCCAATCACATAATCCTTGTTTTCTTGGGAAACTGTGTTAAAAAGACAAACAGACCTGACCTGAAAGACCTACAAATTATTTGTCATTATATCCCATAGATTTTGACCCACATACAAGTGCGTTTCATGGCTGACATTTACCACCAGGGCTCTGTAGCTGTGATGGAGATTAGCATTAACCTGAGAAAAAGGTCCCGCTTAGTATGTACTGTTGACCATACAGTTTGCAAATTGGGCATGCGTCATTAAATAGATGTACCCAGCCACAAAATACTTCCCATTTTGTATAATACAGGCCAAAAGAGATTTGAAAAATGTTCCATTTCTGTATAGAAAGACCTTTTTTAAATTGAACAGTAAGTTAGTCCTCTATTGACTTTCAATTTCCATGCTCTTACATTTCCATAGCAACTCTGGCCATTTTTGCATTTATCTTTGTATTTAACTTTCCTCTTTTATGTAATTTCAAGTGGACTCAAGTGCAGTGAAAGGGTTAAACTAGTCTTTCAAATATCTCCCAGTTTTTAAGCAACTGCTTGGAAATACATATATATATTTTAGGCTAAATTGACAAGTTTGTGGTTTAATGAAAACTGTCTCTGGAATATTTGCCCTGAAAAACCCTTCAGGGCGATAACAAGAATGAGTCACAACCTCTCTCCTCTCACCTTGCCTTCTATTATTACCATGTTCAAAATTCTCACGCGGAATCTAAACTTGCAGCTGCGATAGCTGTGACAGTCCAATGCCTGGGTACAGGGTAAGCTTACACTTTGGCAATATTGGTGCATGTGTATGGGGAAACATTGAGAAAACAAGTGAACTTCACAACTTTTTGTGCTTCTGGGCTTAGAGCAGAAATGTGAGTTCACTGTGACCATTTACAGTGGAGGGTTAGAGTTCCCACCAATGGGCTGGAGCGTGTTTGATGGGAATGTAGAAGCCCCCTTAAGACCTTGGTGTTGAAGAGGGCTTAAGTAGGTGCTGTAAGCCAAGGGGATGGCATTGGACCAAAGGCAAATCTCCATGCATTGGTTATGGTGGTGACACTGGAGAATCCCAGCAAGCGGACATTGTTGACTGAGCGCCTTGAAGAGTGGATTGATCTTGAAGTCTTGGGGAATGTCTGCATGGGGACAGCTTTCAAGTCAGTGATCCTCTTCTAAGTCCACACTTGACATTTCCTCCCTTTAGATTTCATAGCTGGAAACTCTGGTGGGGCTTTCATCCTAGCAGTCTCTTGACTTCCAATTTACACTATCAATGCTGCTTCTCCTTTGACGTTTTCCCACCCCTCCTCCATGCAGTTGATTATTCCTACCACTTACTGACAAACACTGTCCCCTGTCTCAGGTGCCAGGTGACTTAATGGCAGCACAGAGAAATATGGGACATGTTTCCCTGGAGATCTGTTGACACACTTGAAGCACAAGGAGAACATCCAGCTTTGGGTAGGCTTTTTACTGTGACTGTGTTCACCTTGGGCACTGATAACCCCCGGTCGCTCTGCAGCAAAGACCTGCCTAACTGACCAAGGTGCTTAAGTGCCAAAGGCATTTTTAAATTTTTATTTTAATGGGCCTGGGAGTCTAAATCTCATTGACTTTCAAATCGACTGGGCAGATCAATGCACAATGCCCTGACAAGGTAAGGTGGTTTCCTACAAAACGTCCTCCTGCAGATCAGCCAGTCCACTCTCACACTGCTCCAACAGCTTGGGATTCAGCTCTAATCTTCTCCTGTGGGGGAATTTCTGATGAGTCCTAGAGCCAGACCTTCACATTGTTTTTTTTCAAAGATATAAGTAAGTAACTGATGGAACTGATGAAACTATTTAAGTCCCTTACTCCCATGGAAATCTGTTGCCTAACCTGCTTAGATGCATCTGAAAATCCTATTAAACCTCTTCCCTGCACCTTTAAGAACCTAAACACCTTCAAAAATGGATTCTTTGATCACTTAGGGATGGGAAGCCAGAGCATTTCCAGAGCATTTGTGCTCCCAACTCACTGCTGCCTAAGGAAATCTGGTTTTGTCCGCATTGTGCCGATGTCCCATATCACCTTCCCCTTTCCTTCCATCACTTGTGTTGTTCCTCGGTGAAGGACTCTAAATAATTCCTCCCCCTTCCTTACTGTTGACACCTTCCTGAGTATTTGCAAGCTGTTATTAAATCACCTCTTTACTCATCCTTTATCTGAGCTGTACATAATTAGTTCCTTTAATCTTTCCTCATAGGTCAATCCTTCTAAACCCTTAATCATCTTTATCTCCTTTTTCTGGAGCCCCTCCAATTTGCTAACACTTTTTTTTTTTCTTTTTCATTTTATTTTGCATCAAGAAACAGCAAAACCCACAAGTTCCGAGTGCTTTTCAGACTGGCTGAAGGCAACATGGGGCTCTGGGTTTCCCTGTGGGATTGCCCCAGTTTGCTTCTGACATGGTCTGGTGAACAAAGCTGGTGTTGAAAAGGAGGGAGCTACCTCCTGATAATAGCGATTTGGCTCTGCTCAGCAAGGATTGGCTCTCCACACCCTGTTCTTTGCTGTCGCAAACTGCATCCCTTTCCAGCTCAGTGTTTTGGGTGACAAAAAGGAGTAAGATTTCCAAGAATCTCAAGTTCACTATCCAGGCACAGAAGTTGAGCTGCTTCATAGCACAACTGGTCTTGGATGCATCCAGCTCCTCCTGCTGAGGATGCTCAGGGGCTGGCAGGTGGGTGCCCTGCAAGAGGGACAAGGAACGGCTATGCTGGCAGCTCTGGATGCGCTGGGCGATGAGGATGGGGGAAGACAAGGACCAGCACTGGCAGCTGGTAGGAAAGGCTCTTTTACTCTTTGCAACAGTGCCAGACACAGAAAAGAGGTGATGTGTCGTGCATTTTGCCAAAAGCAGCTCTTTTTTACCACATTTTTTGCCTCTACTAGGCAGGTTATCAGCACTGCTATCCTGAGAGCCCTTTGCAATGCAGATGAGCTGTACCAGTCTGGCACTTCCATCCATGTGGGCCACAACCCCAGGCTGTTTCCCTTGGCTGTGAGTCCCAAACCCTGCGGCTTCCCACCTGCGGGAGCTCCGATCCGCCTGCTCTTGCCAGGGAAGGATGCTGCTGGGTACCCACCCCTGGTCCTGCATTCCAAACACTGGGACACTCTGCCAGCTCCTGGCCGGCTCCATATTCCTGCCCAGAACAGCATGGCCTCTTTTGCTTTGCTCATAAGAATACTATCTCTGTGCCTTATATATATACGTATATATATATATATATATATATATGTAACGTTATATTTGTCCTCAGTCCTTCACTCCAAGGATCTGTGAACCCTTCTCAGCTGACATTGCATTCACCTTCACAATATCCTTGGCTGGTAACAACAGCATGGGGAAACTGAGGCAGCACAGAGCCCTGGTCCCACAACCTGTCAGTGGTTCTGGCTCCTCTGCTGTCTGACAGCACATGACAAGAGACCCAGAAAAAGAACAGGATTTCTGGGGGAGCACGGTGGAGTAGTGACCACTTGGAGACTGTTTAGGCACTGCTTTGCTTGGCTGTCTTATCCTAAATGAACACTTGCAATTTTCTCTCTGGGAAGCACAGCTTCTTCTTTCTCCTAAGCAGGCACACCAGGGTGCTCCCTGTCACGTACTTTGCTGAAAAGCAAAGGCCAACTTCATCTCCTTCCTTTTATTAATCAGAATTTGCCTCTAGATTGGACTGATTGCAGAATAAAATAAAGCTGTGAGAGGGTGGTAGAAATTTTGAGCTCAAACCTAAAACATTGAATGCATAAGCCTGCCCGGCACAACTGGGAGCTGTGAGTGTCCATGACCAGCCCTGAGGACCAGTTCCCAATCTGAGAGTCTGGAGGGACTCAGGAAAATGCAATGTAGCTGTGCTGCCCAGGGAGCGGTTCTGCACACACACAAATACATACACACATGTGCAGGGGAAGGGCACACCAACTCTAGCCCCAGGCACCGTGCAGGCACTCCATGAGCTCCTGCTCTTCCAGGAGCCATGCCGAGTCCTCCCCCTGCTTCTGCTGCAAGGGGAGATGAGGACTGTCTGGGCCATATCCTTGTGATGCCTTTTATGAAGCCACATATACCCACCTCCTGCTGCTTGGAATTGCCACAACCACTTCTAGTCCCCTCTGAGCTCTGATGGGTCCAGATGGGACTATTAGGCTCCCTAGGAGTGCAACTGTAAATATCTGCAGAACTGCCACCCGAGTGCTGCAGTGCAGGAGTGTCGCTAACCCCAGCGCTGCTTTGCTTCTGTGCAGTTGTCTTTATTCATGAAAGGGGGTGGCGACTCCCCGAGGGCTCACAATCAGCAGTGGTTTGCAGCAGCTCTATTGTCAAGTCTCATGCTCCATAGCAAGAAACAGTGGATGCAATTAACGCATGGCTGGAGTGGGACAGAGCCATCCTGTCTCCGCCACTGATTTCTCAAGTAGCCATGGTCACATCACTGGACCCAGTTGTTTTGCAGCTGCATGCAGATGAGTCCTTGAGAGCTAGAAATGTCTCCTGTGATGCAAACAGCATTCACCACTGGGAATAGTCGAATTTTCAATAGAACTTTTGCCATAATGGTAATAATAAACTTATCAGTGTCTCTTTTCTGAAAATAAAAGTAACATCGTTGTGCCCTTCCTGAAATGCTTTTTCTGCATATTTCTTCCTGAAGAAGAAGTATAATTGTGTTGCTTCTTCCACGCAAAAACAATTCTAGTGGCAGTGCTGGGTGTCTGGAGGCAGCTCGTTGAAAGTGAATCCGCTTTTTAACCAGCAAAATCAGCCGTACTATTAACTGACTTCCTGCGCCGCTGAGCAAGCGTGCCCTGCAGTTTCCCTTCTCCTCATGCTCTCCTCACCACCGCAATGGCTGGCTGTTGCAAAGAGCTTCTCAGAAAGGGTGAAATCACAGACTGTAGTCTGTTGCAAAACTCCCAGTAACTTCAAATCTGCATAGTGTGTTGCCAGCACTTCAAGGAACTCAGCAGGGAGAGCCAGAGGCAGATGCCTCACTCTGGGAGCCATTTCTTTGGAAGCATCCAAATTATCTTGTTAAGTTTCATTTGTGGGGCTGTTTCAGAGAGCTCCTCCGACACAGCATGAGACCTTGACACCCGCCCCGTGCTCTGTGCATCATGGCACAAGGTGGGGTGACCACGACATTCTCTTGACATGCAGACAGAGTCTTCTCCCAGACTGGTAATGCAGCATCCTTATAGTAAATGTTACTTTCCAGCAGAACATCTGCTTGTGCCCAAATCGTTGCTACCTAAATCCTCTTTAAATGCCAGTGACCAGCCCTCCAGGAGAGGGATCCCAGACATGGCTGTTACTGCGATGCGAGCCCACGTGTGACTTGGGAAAGACTCTGGTCTACCAGGGCACTTGTTACAGGATCCTCTTTATTGTGAGTGGATTTTTAAATAAGAATGGATAGAGGAAAATAGAATGAGAGTTCTCACGTTTGTTTGTGGGTTTTTTTGCCTTCCCAGACTGACATTCAAATGGATCGCATGACTGGCAGAAATTTAAAACTGCTTTAAAAATTATATGCTCTTGTCAGAAGCCTGTTAGGGGCTCAGTCTTGAAGAAATCTGATACATGGTCACTCCAAATCACATGAGTGTTATGAAAGGTCAGCTTTTTCTATGTGGACTGGTTCACCTTCCCACAAGAAATTGAGAGTCCCAAAGGAGAACTCCTCACATGACTTCATTTACAGACAACACTTCTCAAAACAGCTTTTTTCCAAATAAGCTTCCATGCAACAGCGGCTTCTGTAGAGCTCCCAGTTCTATCACTGTGGCCTTGACAGCAAAGCTTTAAGTAAAAATATCAGCAGCAGCTCTGGCTTTATAAAAGAAAAATCACCAGTGAGTTCCCCAAATCCCTGATCCCTTCAGTAAGGGACAGCAGTGATGACCCTGGCATGTACCTAAACAACTCCCTCTCCTAAATACTTTCAAATAAATAGCAAAGTAGCAAGAAACTCAAAGCCTGGGAGATCTGCTAAGCAAGTATTTGTCCCCTCCTTCTGGGTATTGATGTGCAAATAGTGTCTGAGATTTCCAGCCAGTGCAGATCTGGGCTGTTTTCCCCCAGACTCTCACGAAATCCAAGTGAGAAGAGCTGACGGGATCTCTGCAGGGAGCACCGCGTTTGCACCAGCCCGTGTGAACCGCTCCGCCTTAGCAAAGCGACATTGGAGACGGGCTTTCAAGCCACCCGTCCCTTTCAAAATGCGACTTTGAAAACCCAGACTCCCTTGACTCCGTGGGCTGAAGTGAGACACTTTCACGCCTTTGAGAAAATGGTTTATAATACATATATGAGAGAAAAATAAAGGATAAAGACTATTCTCTTGTCTGTCTCTTTTTTTTCCCCCCTTTTCTTTATTTACCAAAAGTACCTCCAAGGCTAATGGCATTTTCTTTGGCCGCTGGGAGCAGAGAAGGATTGAAGTATGAAATATGAAAGCTTATCTCTTGGTTTTTAACAACTTTGGATCACTCTAGTTAACTCTCAGTCTCCGTTCAAAGCAGAACTAGAAACTGAAAGGCTGGTTCTGTTTTTCTATTAGAAATGAGCAGTAAATGATTTCTCATCCCCGAAAGAAACATAGAGGCTTAAAATTCCTTGTCCTGGATGAAAAGTCAGAAAGACTTTCGTGAGCAGACAAAAGCGAAAAAAATTGTCTGCAGTACCTCATTTTGATGATATCAAAGTGTTTCATGTGTGACCTCTTTTTCATTTAAAAAAATATATTTTTATTATAATCAGCTTAAATTTCAAAACAAAGTGACTTTGAATAAAAAGTTAAAACAGGTTGTCTCAGTCGCAATTTTTTTCCCGACAGAAGAAATTCATCAAACTGACTCTCTTTCTGTGAAGCATTTCAATTGAGATGAATCAGCCTTTTTCAAACCCTAATAGATGTCTTAACAAGATATTCCTGCCCAGCTCTTGCTGTTCCAGAAATAGTGAGTTTCTTGGGACAGGCGTGCATGATGACAGGCAGAGGACAGTTTTGGGACAATATTAGGCTGGGGTTTAAAAAGGAGAATATAGGTCTTAAGGAGCCATGTCCAAGGGTTACAAGGATTTCAGGCTTTCCCAAACTTTGAGGATTTGGAGGTCTTAATCAGTCCTAAAACTGAGAGACCAGTGCTGCTGATCATACAAAAGCTCTGGGATTCCCTGCTCTGGTGTAAGCGGAAAATTTGTTGTGAACAGCCTTTGACATGTTATTTTGGTGATCCCTCTCAGGATATAAAAGTCCAGAAACAGCAATGTTGTGCAAACTAATCGAATTCCTTTCAGCCTTTGAAAAACTCTGATATTTCTATTTGAGCTGTCTGGATTTCACCCTGGCTTTCTCAAAAGTGGTTTGCTTGGCTCAGGCAGCAGCTGCTGATGGAAAATGCCAATATTTGATAGAAGGAAGGAGCAGCTTCCTAAACCTTGGTGCTTTTGTGAGGAATCACTCTGCTCCTGAGCCTTACTCACCTTTTCAACAACAGAGGCTGAAAGGGATGTATAGGTAAAATTATACGCTCGGTGTTAGGAGGATCAGAGAAATTCTCTTGCCTACCAGATGACTGTATCACCACTTTATTCTTAAAAGTTTTAAGCACAGAGTGACTTGTCTAGGAACCACTCCAAGGATTCAGTGCTAGACAGAGAGATGACTTGATACTCTAATCTTTGCTCTTCTTCTGACCTTAATTTGCTCTGTGATCGTGAGTTGTGTAATCTCCCTTGGGTTCTCCAGGAGTGGAATGAGTATTTAGCTGTAAAGGAGAACTAAAACAGCTGTCCCTGAAGTCAACCTGTCCAGCCAAATACTGGCCAAAGACGAATGACATTTATCACTCCCAAACCAAGCATCCTTTGGATGTGTAGCTTGAACTGCCAATAGGAACTGACACATTGCTATATTACCCTCTTCTTCCAAGTTTCAGATGTCCCAGAATTTCCTAGATCTGGTGGATCAGCTTTAGTTTTTCATAAGCTTGAGCGCTGACAAAGTGAACAAGCAGAGTGAATGACTCTTTGCCAAAGGGGTTATTTCATCCAAATATTTCATCCTGCCCAGGGCAGGGTGCTCTTCTTCAAGTGGAAGCTGTATCTGGAGTCAACACATTCATTTTCAGCTCTGGTTGGATTTGTGGATGATCTAGGTGAAGTGATTAAAAACAAAAAAAAAGGATGAAAGAACTCCGAAAGAGTTGACAAGGAATTGGTTTCCACTCGAGAGAAGAGCTATGCTAGGAATAGTACAGAGGGTGGTCCCTGGAGAGGTAAGAAAAATAGAAAGAAGAGAAAAATGATGATCTTTAAGGAGATGAAGCCTTATCCTCAGCTATAGAAAAGGATAATTTCCCAGTATAGACAGATAATAGGGATGAGAATCCTGGGAACGTGGCAGCCGGGTCTGGGGAGATTCAGTCTGACAAGCTGACACCAGCAAAGAAATCACAAATGCTTTCCCTCCCCTCCTTCCCCAAAGTTTGAAGTTTACCTGTTAATTCCCTTATCAGAAGTTTGTGCTGAGAACTCTTATCTGGATTTTACAGGCAGCTCCTGGCACCAAACCAAAATCGGAGGAGAACATTTCATTCTTCTCCAGTTTTTAAATGAAAGCAACATTATAAGCCAACAATATTATCCTCATTAATGGGAAGGGACTGTTAATGGTGGGAACATGTGTATTTGGCTTTCAGATGAGACTTGCCATTTATCCTTCCTTTTGACCCGCTGCAGCTTAGCAGGTCTAAAGCACTTTTTAAAGCTGAACAGAATGAACTTTAATTGAAGCATTAAAACCACGTTCATTTGATCTGCCCGGGACCACAGCCCAGCTGTTGCTGCCTTGGGTAGGTGAGAGGAGCATCCTGCAAGACAAGTGCAATGCCCGAGAGCATCTGGGTTTGTCTGTGTTTTTTTTTCTGTCATTCCCCCCTAGCTCTCCCTATTTTTCTCTTTCAAATGTAATTGAACGTCATTCTTTTAACTTTATTTATTTATCAGCTTGATACGTTTGAAATTGCAGGCGCCTTCATCTCAGCATTCATTTCCTTGCCCTTTAATGTGGACCTGACTCAATTCCCCATCTCCTTCAAAGCTGTTTATTAGTTCTGTGGCATTTCCCCCCCCCCTACCTTCCCTTTCTCTAATTTCTCCTTCATCTTCAGCCTTGGTGGAGACAAGCAGCTCAGGACCAGGCTGGGCTGGCGATGCTGCTGGGGCACATCAGCTGCAAAAGTGGTGGCATCACCCTGAGCCTGTCCTGATGTACCTGGGGACAAATGCAGCCCCCAAAACCACCTCTCTCCAGGTCCTTCACAAGGTTTTGGGGGCTCTCTCCCCCCAGGTTAGGGGGCAGCTGGGTCGTCTTCCCCCTCCCATGAGTTAGGGTGTGCTTTCCTCCAAAATCAGTCCTTTTTGTGCCCTTTTTTACTCTTTGACAATAACCCTTCAGCGCCTGAACCCACAAAGCTTCTGCTGCAAAGTGCAGGGAATTCAGCGGGGGCGGGGAGCAAGCTGTAGGCAATAATCCAAACCAAACCCCCAAAGGTCTTTTATCCCCAATTTCCTTTGCATGGAAAAAGAATGTTAATTCTCTTCCCTACCAAGTGGGGAAACTGAGGTTTGGAGAAAGAAGGTAATCTGCTCGGTGAGGCTGGGATTATAACCCAGGTGTGTTTTCCAAGCCCAGCTACAGAGCACCAAGGAGTTGTTTCTGCAAAGCTCCAGCTTGGCCCCGCTCGGCTCTTCCCAGGCGCTGAGCTGAATATGCCTGCAGAGAAAACAAACAACCTGCTTGGGATTTGTCTTGCTGGGAGTTGAGTTGGTTTTTTTTGCCTTGTCACTGAGATGTGGCGATTAAAGGGATCAAGTGTGGGGCTTGGGGCACAGTGAGGGGACCCGGACACTTTGTGAGCTGTCACCTCACACTGTCAGGGTGAGGCTGGTGCAGAGGAGAGCTGTGATAAGGCAACTGCATGATGGGACATTGTGCCTAAGGCACTGAGAAGGAGCCCATGATCTTTTACTGAGGAAAATGGCTATTTTATTTTATTTTTTAAATTTAATTTTATTATTTCTTTTTTTTTCCCTCCCCCCAAGCCTCTTTTCATCCCCTTATCTTCACCGGTAGTTAATAGATTAATGCATGTCTCAGGAAGATAAATGCACTTTCAGATCTTCAAAAGGCAAGGCAGCCTCTGAAACCAGTGTTTACAACCTCTTTGGCTGGTGACAAGGCAGACAGGCAGTGTGACATGACCTTCGTCTCAGCCTCCAAAGTCAAGCTGAGATGTAAATCCTGGTCTCCAGGAGCAGCGTGGGTACCAGAGCTCCCAGTAGCATAGCTGGACCAGTCAGCCATGCAGTGTAGGGGTTCACATCTATTCTCTGCCAGGCAAACTCCCTCACCTCTCCATACTCACCTTCCTCAGGTATTGAATGAGCTTTTTGGGATGGAGAAGGAAAGAGAAAGGGATGATGGAGCAAAGGAGAGCAAGCCAAAACTCTCCAGGATTCAGGACTATACAGATATTAAGACTCAGGATTGTACAGATATTGAGACTTAACCCTAAATCCTGGATCTGGACATACCACTTGGAAGATGTTCATCTCCCAGTATGCAGCACCACTGTTGTTCTCCACCAAAGAACAGATCACTCCAGTTATTGCACTCCTTGAAGTCCCATATATGTCTGTCTCAACCATCCCTGAACAACCCATTATGCACCAGGGTAGTCACCCATAGGTCCATGATTCTGACTCTAGCCTGACGTTTCCAGGCATGCTTCAGCTATGTGGCTAAGTCACATTCAAAATATGGAATTTTATAGATTACCTGAGTCCCACGGTGGCTTGGAAATATCCATCCCTATGTTTACACTTCGTTCCAGCTCCTGCTCTGGCCATCAGGACCCACAGTTTGGCATCCCTGGCTCTGCAGAGGAGGGCTGGGGGTGGCAGGTTAGGCACGGTCCAGAGGAACGGGGCTGGTGTGTACAGAGCTTAAGTGGCGGCTCCAGAGTGGGAGAAAATGTAATTCTGTCTGAGCAGTTCGCAGGCATTTTGAAACTCGTCCCTGTGAATTAGGGGCCGAGTGAAGTCATTAAACCCTAATCACAAGCAGCTAATCAGGAATCAGTGGGAGATTTTCCAATTAATCGCGGCTGGAGCCAGTGGAGCTGGCGGCTGGGGAAGGAGGATGGCAGCACAGAATTAGCAACAGTGCAGCATATTCTGCCACCAACACACCTCGAGGGGTCTGTGCCAGTGCAGAGGGGCACATGATAGGCCTGGGGACCTCAGAAATATTTAGAGGACCTCAGGAGATACTTTGCTACCTCCGAGTTCTCTATAATTTCAGATAGCTGTGGCTTTGCAGATATTCTGCCGACCCACCACGATGGAGAGCTTGCAAGGTTGCTTTGCCTTTTGGAGGGGGAGAGCACCC
Organism: Nesoenas mayeri; assembly: GCF_963082525.1. Lineage (NCBI taxonomy): Eukaryota > Metazoa > Chordata > Aves > Columbiformes > Columbidae > Nesoenas > Nesoenas mayeri. The sequence continues at coordinate 5,934,731 of NC_137566.1, forward strand.
CTCACTTACAGGTGTTAGTAGAGATCCATTACCCCACACATCTTTACATCTGAGAGTCTCCAAATGTTTTATGGATTTCACAGGTAAATACCAGCATCTTGACTTTACAGGAAACTGAGTGACATGCAAGAAGCACCAGGGCATCCCAGACTTGGCACAGGCTTTGTCTGCAGTCTGGTGAAGATTTACCTGCAGTTAAAATAACAGTTTATCGTTCTTGGGTGTATTGTGATGCCCTGCAAGAAAGCACACACTCAGCTGACACGTTCCTCTTCTGCTAACTCGTGTTACTTGCTAAGATGACAACCAGTCTCTGTGGTCAGTCACTGATAGACATTTAATAACTTCCCACAACTCCATGGCACTGATCTTCTCATGGGACCATTAATGGGAGCAGCAACCTTCACATTGCATGGTCTCCTGAATTTAGCCATGATTTTCCACCACACCCTTCTAGACCTGAAGTCCTCGTCATCATCCCTGAAGTTATCAGGTAGTTGTATCCCATGAAAGCAGTGCAGGTGGTGTGGAGAACTAGGGTGTATGAAGGTGCCTGGACCCCTGGACATCTCCTGTGCCATTGAGTCACTGGAACACAATGCAATTTTGTGCTTCCTTCTATTTTATGATATAAAACCTCAAGGATATGGTAGACTCCTCTCATGGTTAAAAGCATCTGGGGAAGAGCAGAGGTATTCTGCTGCTTTTGGAAATTCCCTCGCTTGCCGCTCCAGAGAAACGTCTCTCTTCATAAATCTTATTGTATCTATAAAATCCCTTCCTGTTCTTCAGCTTCTGCTCGACTCCCTGTAACGTGACTGTTACACTATTGCATTCAGGCTGCACTATAAAAAGAATAAAGTGCATTGTGTCAGATCGAGCACAGCTGTAAATCCTTGCCAGGTTGGAGTCGACACAAATTGAATTCTATCAGGGCTCTTTTTTTTGGAGGGTTTGCCGACTACCTTTTAAATTTGCCAGGAATGAGATGCAATTTAGTTTGAGTAAGTAAAGTGAAAAGGTGCACAACATTGTTGTAGGGCATTAGCTGCTGAGGGTCAGATCTGCAGGAGAAGAGGCACTTCTCTGTCCAAAAAACATTACTCAGGAATGCAGATGAATGCGATCAGCAAGCCTGAGTTCACATTTTCAGATACGATCTTAATATTTAAACCCCAAGAGACAGTTTTTCTGGAAAGCCCACCTCTTCACTAGACAGCAAAGTGACAGCAAAGTCTGATACAATTCCCCGGTGTCTGAAATATTGCTGCTCATCTGCTCATCCCCTTTGTGTGTGGGCTGTAGGGGGAAGAAGTGTTCACCAAGGTTTTTCGTCTAGGTTGAGATGAGATAAAGATTTTTTGATGCAAGTAATGATCTAAACCAATTTATTGCATATCCCTTCAAATTAATGTGTTTGCATAATCGAGGAGGGTGGTAAATTGGGGACGAGGAGTGTCTGAGGGTCTCTCGTATTCGCTTTGTGACTTTGCTGTGGAGCTGCTGTGTGAGAAACCTCCCGAGACTGGACCTGGGCTGACATCTTCCTGGCAATCTGTGATGTTGGGCCATTTGGGACTCACAAATATCCACACAGAGCTGTCCTGTCCTCATCCGAACCTGGGAGGCAGCAAATCTTCATTCTTACTGGTGGGGCTGGGAGATTTCCAGAGGTCTGAGGACTTTCTCAAATGGCATCACTTGCCCTGTGCCCTTCGGGCTGATGCATGGCTCTGAAAACCAGCACATCAAGCAGCATGAGCGAGGAGGTTCAGCATTGCCTAATTCCTCCCAAGGCTTTTCTTTCTTTCTCGGACACATCTTCCCTTTCCCGTGTATTGGTTTCCAACAGCCAGAGCATGATCTACCATCCCGTGCACAGAAATCTTCTGCTTTAAAATGATCCAGGTGTTGTCAAAAGGATGTGACATCTGATATCACTCTCTTACCTCCTGTTGTTGCCCTGCAAAGTTTTCCTTCCCGATCTACCATCCTGTCCATCCGCTGCTTTCCTCATTGTCCCTGGGACTGTGCTGAGCTATTGATTTCTGCATTGCTCATTTCGTAGATTTGGGGAAGGGGGAGGGATGCCTCAAGGGAAGGTCAGGATAAATTGGCAATTTGTTTCCGCCTTGGCTTCTGCATCCCTTACACGAAGTCTCCATTGCAGCCTTGTCCTTGTTGCAATTTTTCTGCCAAATGCCATTTTACCCTCCTTGCAAGTCCCAGGAGGGCTGTTATTTATGGCTAGTGGAACAAAACCAAATGACACATGCCTGCAGGAGGAGATCCATCAGTGAGGACTTTAGAGAAAGCCTTTTGTTTAATTAGGGGATCACTCATGTTCTCTCCACTCTCTTACCCCTCCTGGCCTGCCCTTGCATCATAACCATGAGAAGACCGGCAGATACTTCATTCTCCGCTGTTCATTCTAGATGTTCTCTGTTCATATTCCTGCTGGTGCAATCCCCTCTTCATTGCTCAGAATACGTGATGCTTGGGAGGAGAGGGCAAAGGGTCACCCACTGCACAGTAGGTTTGGGAATGTTAAATATTATTTTCTGAATATTTTTCAACAGGACATGCAGTAGTCCCTGATTTCTGTCTTCTTCCCCTCCTATGTAATCAGGATTTTCTTTCACTAAAAAGCAAAACAAAGACACTGAGGATTTCACTGAATGAGCATGAGAATAAATTTTAACAAGTCCTTTCCTACTCACTCTGTTTCTTCAGATGCCTCGAGCCTTTTTTTTCCAGAACCCAGATGATACAGTCTGGAAATGCATCTTGAAGTAGACTGAAGTTTGTCCTTCCTATCTCTGACCCAGCTAAGTCACCTACCAGTGACAACGTGCAGGTAAAAACAGCCTCTGGGTGAGTCCCTGCACAGGACTGAATCCAAGACCTCTCTCCCCAGCAGACCTTGTTTAATAAGGTCTGGTATTAATAGTTATGAAAAGCAGGTATCTCTTGTCTGGACCTCTCAGAGCCAGAAAAATGGAGATGTATCAAGGACATTTGGTTTCTCTGAAGCACTGACATCTCCTAGGTGGTGACACGAGGCATCAGGAATGGAAATGCATTTATTTAGGAGCGGGAAAAGCCTGTGAGCTCAGACTCTACAATAATTCACCTGGTTGTACCTCTGGCCCTGAGCCCCAGGACCCCTTCCCAGCTCTGCTTTGCATTGTGCGAATTGTTTCTAAAAATGACCGGTTTTCATGGGCATGTTGCAGCTTGATGGATGACCGAGGACGAGCAGCGAGGATCTCTGTCTCCACTGAGGCTCTGTGAGTCAGCTACCCCATGTCTAGCTGCTACTTTTCTGCCTTAAAAGCCTCAATATTCTCCACTCAGCTCACCTTCCTGCTCTTTCCTGGTCTCCAGATCCATTAGTCTGTCTGGGCTGGTACCCATTAAACTGCTGAACATGGGCTACTCCATGCAATCTAATCAGTGCTGGGGCTATTAAAGGCAGAAATAGTAAGAACCCGAGTCACCAGTGCAGGCAGTCTGGCACTTGGATTAAGAGAGGAGTTTTGCAAGGGGTTGTCATCGTTTGTGGAAAACCACAGAAACTGCTGTGGACAATATTGTATTGCTGTGACAGTGGTTATCAATAAACAGTGGTTATTAATAAACAGTTTGCTAATGCAAATAAAATGTTCCTGGATCAAATAATCTGGGTTTTGCAATGTTTCCAGTACCAGTGGTCCCTGTGCCACTTCCCAAATGCAGAGAGGTTTGTGCAATAGGGGAATGTTGCCTCCTCCCACCCAAAAGTGAGGAAACTGAGGCACAGGGCTTAAACCATTGGTGTAAAGCCAAGTAGATCTGCAGATGCACCAGGAACATTGTCCCTTGACTGACATGTGTTTCATACTCTGAGCCAACCATGATTAGAAGCGTGCTTGTGCAGCTCAGCACAAGCAGAGCCCAGCGAGGCTTCCAGGGCTGAGGGAAATAATTTTATAATTACTAAATCTGATGGGAAGTCAGGGTGGAATTTGCCTTTTATGCTGAATTATCACCCATATTCAGAAGTTTACACTTAAGACTCAGCTGGATAGTTTTAGCCCCAAATCTCCTGGTTCCATGCCACCTTTATTCCTCTTATATTAGAACCCACCTTTTCTTAACTGTCTTTCCATCCTTATTTGTTCAGGTCATCTGTTCAATTCCTTGGAATGAGATTTTTCACAAAGCAATGTCTTTTTCTTTACATTGTGTGAAACAGTGAATCTTAGCTGACGTCTCTCTGAAGACAAGAAAAGCAGTTTTACAAATCCCAGCTCTACCTCTGGATAAAGTTCAAAGGTTTGCCTGGACAGCTATCCTAGAAAGCAGCTCTTTTACCAACTTCTACCCCTGGAAAAAAACCTGCTTTTTCAGTTTAACCTGCTCTCGCTTCAGCAAGTAAGCTGTGGAAATCCAGCCAAGAGTTTTATTGGCACATCTAAGTCATAAAAAAATATAAAAATTAAAAAGTCTATTCACCCTTTTAACTGATATAGCTCATGCTGGTCAAACTTTTAAGTGTACACTTGGCCTTTATAAGGAGTGCTTTAAAAATACAATAATGGAGTGTTGAAATGAAGATGTTGGGCAATAGGTGTGTTCTTCGCTTCAAAACTCTCAGGGAAGAATTTGCTCACTGGTGACATCCCATCCATCATAGATGCCGAAGTTTTGTCACTGTTCCCAATAGACCAAATTGTCACATAAATCAGAAAAGGTGGAGCCAGTCAAGACATGGGATCCGGCAGCATTTATTCTAAGACTAGGAGCTGCATGCTGAAAATGTCCAGTTTCTGCCCCCTCATGTTAATTTGAAAGCAAATAAGGCAGTTAATTCTCATTTTGGATGGGAAAAAATCTGTTCAGTGGATTGAAATGACGGCAGATTTTTTTCCCCCCTATTTGGCATGTGCACATGATTTAGTAATTTCACACTTGGCCTTTGGGAATTATTGCTATAAATCCCTTTGCACCGTGTTTCCATACATAACCCTTGAAGCCTGAAGACACATTTCGCTCCCCTCCCTGCTGGTGCCTTGGTTGCCTCCCTGGCTGGCTTCTTCCACAGCACAAAGCCACAGCCCTAAGAGGCTCTTACTGGCAAGGATGCTAATTGCTGTGACTGATTATTTTTTGTTTTTAAGCACAGGGGCTTTTTTTGGTATTCAGTGTTTTTCTTAAACCCCTGTGAGGAAGCTGCTTACAGCTAATGGGCCGCTAAGAGCCCTCACCTCCACACAGTAAAGGAGTTTGCAAAGATGTGCTGAGGGCTCTGGGATCAGATGTGTCTGGAGAACCTGGGGCTGGATTTCCAGGTGCTTAAAACCCACCAGTAAAGCAAGTTGTCAGACGTGATCAGTCTGAATCCAGCATGAAAATTAGCTGCTATAATAGTTATAGAAGCCTTAATGAAGGCTGGAAGCCTGCCTAGAAAGGCTCCTGTTTGGTGAGTGGTCCTGGACTTTTAATTAGTGTTTCTTCAAGACCTTGTCACTCTTTGGGGAGTTTGCTTTGAATGCGTATGAGACGCTGAAATTTGGAACTTTTCTATGGAACAGAAGTTGTCACATTTTTCAGATTCAGAACAGCCAAGAGTTTCATCCAGCCCATTTGTAATCCCTTCATTTAGATGGAATGAAGCGTTTCGTTCTGATAAGGTCAAAGCATGAAAATATGAATATATTAAAATACGTGTCAAAATGAAGGTAATCAAAATGAGAACTGGAGCAAACACTGTTGAAATAATTCACTAGGCTTTTTTTCCCCCCACTATAAATTTCAGCGCTGTGGACATATCCTCATGAAATGTTTTCATGGGAAAACTCTATTTTGCTAGGAGATAGTTGCCCTGACTGAAATAATAAGATTTTGATCAACTCTTGGAAAAATACAGGCTTTAGGAGGGTAGTGCTGAGATTCCCTAGCTCTACCATCAATCACATCCTGCAAACCCTGGCATCGCTCTTGCTGCTGATGTGACTCAGAAGCCCCTGGTGACCCTTAAGCTTGGGGTTTGTGCTAAAAGCTGCACAGGGGCTGCCTGAGATACTTTGATTTAATCCATAACTTTTCTCTGGCATCTCTATCCTGCTGGCATCCTTAGACTCCATCCCCAAAGCCGTGGTTGCTTCCCTATCCCCTGTTGGACAAGACGGCTGTTCAAAAGGAGGGGATGCAGTTGCCAATGAACACCTAAAAATTGATCCAGGTCATAATCATCTTATAGTATTTTAATTGCGTGTCTTTCCTTCCCGATTCCACCGCAGTCAATCATTCCTTGTTGAGTCGGCTGCCTCTTCTCGCCATTTTGCCCCTCTTGCTTTGAATTCAATCTATATATGCATTTCCTAGCAACAATACAAGCACCGTCTCCTCTTCCATGTGTGTTCCCTGGCTGCTCTTCCCCATCACTACCGGCATTTCTGTGCCGCTGCCGCCTTTCATTGTGGAGGGGGATCTATAAAACTTGACTCATAGAGGGAAAGAGATGGGATTTGACTCATGAAGGGAAAGAGATGGTGGAGAGGTGGAAAAAAAATGCCCCCCTCCCTGAAAAATAAAGAAACATGGGCAGAAAATGAAAGAGATTTAAAGCAGCTATCAATCGGTTGCTGTTCCAGCTTTAAGAGCTGTTGAAACAACATAATAAAGGGCAATAAACAAGGGATTTATGACCTACCTGCTGGAAATAGCTTGCTGCATCTATCGTGTGGGGTGAGCACAGTGTGCAAGGCTGGGGGATTGGTGTCTGCCTGGGCCATACGCATGCCCATGGCTCTGTCTCCAGCTTCTCGCCCCATCTTCATCTCCTCCCCTGCCCCTCAGCCCTCTGAACCCCCATATTTATGAGTCTGGCATTTTTGTGTCTTAAAGATTCAATTTTGTTCAGTTTGACTAGTAAGCCCAAGATGATTTGATGCAATCAGTGGCAGCAGGCTCGAATTTTAAGGGCCAGGTATTTTACCACAGGGGCTGGACCCTCGAGCTAAATCTTGAAGGCAGAAGAGGTAAAAACATAGAATACTGCCTACGGCAGTGTTGAGAAAGGCTTGTAAACTGCTGGCACATATTTAAATTGCAGGAAAATCACCAGGGGGGGAATAAATCACAAAAAAAACAAAACCAAACTGAGAAGAAAGTGAGCGACTAAACATGGAGATTTCTAATGCCTTCTTCAAGGCTGAAACTGTCCTTTTAAAGAAAATACAATATTCCTTCCTGCCCAAAACCCACAGAGGGTTGAAACTGCAGACTTTAGCACAAAAACGTAGTTAGGCAGCACACGTCTGGTGTGGTTTAAGGATCAGTGACACAGGAGAGCTACAGCTGAGGAGATCTGAGGAGATGGAATAGCTGGAAAATGGTCCTCTGGGTATGTCGAATGGCCATCTACCTAAGAGACACACCTGCAGGAGAAAGTGTCCCGTCTGTCCCAGTTCCGGATGCAATAGCGGGATATGCTGGATGTTCCTCTGTTTGGTTTCGAAGCCCTGGCTCAAAGCCTTCCCTTGTAATTCGCTTTTCCCCTCTTTCTTCCTCGGAAAGAGTTTTAACCTCCTGCCTGTCACTCTTGCTTTCCGGCCACAAGTTACATGCTTTTGTTTTGCAAAGCGCAGTAAATCTTAGCGGTGACATGAGGAGCTCTGGCATATCTGATGCTGTTTGTTCTTTCGGAGGAAGGTGGGGAGAAAAGCGAGTGGGCTGAGAGGGGTAAATCAATCCACTTTATAAAAAGGGAGATGCAGGATGGCACAAAGCCGTAATCCAATCGAGCCAGTGTGTGCCGGAGAGACAGATCTGGGACGGGGAGAGGAGGGGTGGTGGAGATGCACTAATCCTGTGTCCCTCTTAAATCCCCAGCATGGAACAAAGCCCTTGTTAGCAAATAAAGATGGTGGAGTGGTAGCAATAAGCTAAATAAATGCCCTTAAATTCAATTGTAATAAAATCTGGGAGCCTGCACTGCAGCCCTTTCATAAACACTTGGGGACAAGATTGTTCTAATTATAAAAGCCCAATCAGAGGGACCAGCAGGCATGAAACCATGGATTAATTCAGCTGCTTGAATGCCAATCTGCGGCTCAGAGGCAGTGACAGCCTTCTCCATCCCCTGCCCTGAAAGGTTTTGGATGCTCTTCATCTGTCCATACTTTGGAAAAGGCTCTTAAGAAGCAAAGGGGAAAGAGGCACAAAGACCAAGAGAAAAAATGGTTTCGGTGAAGCCGACAGCCCCAGGGCTTCGCTCATATGCTGAGAAACTACTTCTTGGTGGTTCGGACCATGGGGACATGCAGGAGCTTGTCCGTGCAGGTTCCCCTCCCATGTCTGTGTGTGCATCTCCAGCAGCTCCTCCGCATCTCAGCATGGTCATCGACTATGTCCATCCATTCTCCTCCCCATTGTCCCCTGATCCCTTGAAATAGTGCCTGTCCCTGTAAATGCAGTGAAAGGAAAAGTTAAAAGGTTTGAGAGCTGCCGATTTGAAAACTGTCAGGAGAGGATCTGGAAACCTCAAAAGAAAAACCAGCAGGTTTTCTTCATTGCAAATTCCAGGGTGAGGTCCTTCCTAAGCTGTGCCTCTATTGCAAAATATTTAAGATTGATTAAATAATAAAGCATGAGTTCTTTCAAACTTGTAATTTTGAGGCTGGCTTTCTACAACTTCTCTTTGAGACTCCAAAGGTTTCTTCTTCTTAAGAACTATGAAGAAATAAAGAACCATAAAGAAATGTCGCAGTGTGGGTGGTTAGAAACGGCAAGAAAATTCCCTTTTTCTCATGAAATCATAAGACAATCAAAAAGATGTTCAGAGTTGGCAAGAGTCTTCGAAAACATGTATTGGAAATTTAAGTGGTGAGCTGTTTCAGACCTGTGGACACCTTATTCTTGGAGAAAGTCCTGCCGATGGAAAAGAGGGTCAATATTTCTGCCTCCAATTCCTCCCAGTGTTTCCTCCTCTGCTGCCACCTCTGGGCATTTCCCTTGTTTCAATTTTTCACTTCACATGCAAAAAATACAAGCAAACCAAATACCTATTCCTTTCCCAACACTTTCGCCTGGTCCACCTGCAGCAGACCAATTTTGAGGCAAGAAGCTTGGAGTTAATGGAAAATCTGTGAATTTACAAACAAGCCTTCAGAGGGGACGATGTGCCTATTTATCTCCTAATACAATGGTTAAAAAAAGTCTTTCTTTAATTGTGTTTGGAATCTATTCTAACGATTTACCCAGGAGAGTGTTAAGATGTCAAGGCTTTTCCATTAGTAATATATCCCCAAACAAAATCTTCGTTAAGATAGGTTAAGGCAGTAAATAGACCATTAATTTACAGGAACATAATTAGTACCTTGCAGCTATGCATAAAAACGGTAGGATTTCTTTTGTTGTTATTCAATGGCAAGATTTAAAATAAATATAGAATCAGCAGGTCAAAAACCACACAGGCCAAAAAGCATCAAAGTTATTGATTGAAGTTTCAACAATAACCTTAATTCTGCTCCAGTACCTAAAACAATGTAATTTATGCAAAGAAAATACATTCTCCAAGTGGTAAATAATGAACACAGAAAACAGCATCTAGAGTTTTGAGTAAATATCAATAAATAGCTGTAGAATAGCTTGTTTTAAGGCCAGAAACTGTATCCTGCATATAGAATTGGAAACAGTATTTGAGTAATTTCTTCTCCTAAGAGATTGTTGATAATATTCAGATTTCCAATGGTAGTATTTTGTTGTTTATTATTATTTATTTGACACTATTGTCTTTGCAACCTTGGTGTAATTTTGTTTAGAGGAACAGAAATAAAATGTTTGTATGTTCAAGGTCCTCTACTTTAGATTCTCACAACTTAAAAAACCCAAAAGTTCTAATTTGAAAATGAAGTTTGAGCTAATTTTGGCTTTTTCATGTGTATTACTGCACCTTGCAAAGCAAAAAGGAATTTTCAGGGGTCAGGAGCTGTACCCATAGGATAGTAAGGCTGTAAATCATCGGCTTTGCTCAAGTTAAAATATCAAAATATATTAGCCAGCAGTTAAAGTTGCAGTTATAAATAACAGTGAATTATCAGATGGAAAAAGAAGCCGTGCCAGATCAAGAAGTTCGAAGTTCAGCTGCATCATGAGATGAATGTACTGTTGCTTCCCAGACTAGACCTTTCTGCAGCAGCTAAGGTGCAAACAGAAGAAATGAAGTCTCACGGAACAGAAGGTAATAAGAGCCATTTTGATTTCTTAAATTAACTCCCCTTACTTGTTTGTTACTGCTAATAATGTTGAGGTGCTGTAAAGATGGGTAGAAAATACTGTGTTTTCTTTATGGGAGTTTTAACAGGTAGTTTTACTTTTAAATACTTTTTAAAAATTTTAATTGGAAAAATGTCTGGTAGAACAATTTCTAGAAGAAGGTCTTGGGAAACTAAGAAAGAAATGGAATAATTTCTCCATTATTCACTTGGATTGCTCTTCCAATAACATTTAAAATGAGCCCAAACTTAATTTTCTCCCATTAAGGCTTGTGCCTCCCCATTTCACTATTGAATGAGAGACCAAAAGCAGGACATAGGAACTGGGGAAACTGAGGCAGGGGTGATTTCTCACTTACTGAAGATTGCAGATGGAGGCAGCACTGTCACAGCTGGGCGCTCCCAGGTCCCTGATGGCATCAGTGGTGGCATTTGCCAGTGAACCCCTTTCACCACCATGAGACTGGCTTGGGGACCCATCCAGCATCAGTCGGTGGAGATGCTGGGATGAAGATCCTGGCTCTGCCTTCATTACCTCTAATCCGGACATGCTGACAGCAGGACAAACTCCTACTGGGACAGTGCTACAGCCTGACCCTGCAGATGGTAACGTCTCTGTGTCATAAAGCTCTGCTGCAGGGTGGAGAATTTTAATAAGGACAGGAAAAAATAGCGAGAGACAGGGAGAAAGGGATACATTGCACAGAGCCTGACCTTATTTCCTCAGAGTGTGTGACTAAATCACACAGCTAAAAATAGGTAAGTGATTTGCTTTGATGCTGTAGGATTTTGCTGATACCACTTTTGTTACACATATAAATACAGAGATTTAATATAATATTTTCCTTACTGCAGTGTCTTCTATTAAGACAGTGCTAAAGTCTCGAGAGCTGCTGCCTCTGTCTGCTGCTTTAAACCATGAGCTACAAGCAGAGGCTTCTTGACTCTGCAACTAATGTGCTGCTGGCCTTTGGGAAAATGCAGGAGAAATTTCTTCCAGGAGGGATGTTTAGTGTCAAGCATTGTCTGTTCCTGGTTCTCTGAGGCAGTAACTCCATGACCGGTGGGAACTTCCCTCTTTATTTGTTATGAGCAATTGCTTTGGGAAGTTTTGGTCCCAGTCTCCCCCACCTTTATAAGGCGGAGGATAAAACCCAGCTGCCGCTGGAGGGTCTCAAGCAAATTGGCCAGGTGGTGCCTACTGGAACAGGTTGCCCAGAGAGGTGGTGGATGCCCCATCTCTGGAGACATCCCAGGCCAGGCTGGACGGGGCTCTGAGCAACCTGAGCTGGTGAAGATGTCCCTGCTCATGGCAGGAGGGGCACTGGATGAGCTGGGAAGGTCCCTTCAACCCAAACTATTCAGTGATTCTCTGATTTTATGCATTGGAGCAGCTGTGAGATGCCCAGGGGTGGGCACTATGAACCCACACAGGTGATTCAGGGGAGGCCAGTCATAGGGTGGTGCACCCCAGAGGTTGATACCGGGGCCAACATCATTTCACATCTTCATTAATGACCAGGACGATGGCACAGAGTGCACCTCAGTGAGGCTGCAGACAATACAAAGCTGCAAGGAGTTGTTGATAAACCAGATGGTGGCAGCAGCATTTAGAGGAACTTTGATGGGCTGGAGAAGTGGTCCAACAGGAATCCCATGAAGTCAACTGGGGGAGGAATAACTCCTCACCTGGGGAGGAATGACCTCAGGTGCCAGCACATGCTGGAGAGCAGCTTTGCGAAGAAGGACATGGAAGTCCTACTGGGTACTAGGCTGACCATGAGCCACCAATGTGCCCTTGTGACAAAGCCAACAGGCACCTGGGGACATCCAGGTGAGGGGAGGAGGTCCTATCTCTCTGCCCAGCCGTGGTGACACATGTCTGGGTGGTGGCCCCGGGGCAGCCTACTCATGCAGGGGCTGGACACGGCGATGTGCAGAGCTGCCTGCCAGCCTCGGGGGTTCAGTGGGTCTATTATATGGGAATCAGAGAGAAAGCAAAGCCCTGGGCTCTGCCATAAGCTCCTCCCCAGGGCTTCAGCTCAGCTCTCCCCAGACCTGAATGGTTTTTCCCTTCTCTGACTGAGCTGAGTGTCAGCTCTGCTAGGTGTTTGAGGCTTGAAGTGTACAAATGGAGAGAATTATTTAATACCAAACAATTATTCTGTTGCATAAAACTCTAGTATTTGTTTACTGAGGAGCCTATGCTGAATGCAAACCTCCAGACAGAACTGTCAGGAAGCAGGAGAAAAGAAACGGGAATTTATTTACATTCTGAGAGGAGTGTCTCAGTGCCCATCCACTTTTGCTTTTCTTTGGTAAATTCCCTGTTTGCACACAGAGGTACCTTCACTTTCTGGATGGACTCAGGGTTAGCTTAGATGGGGAAACTGAGGAAATGAAGACTTCTGGTTTTCCTCCTGGCTATCCGGGAAAATCCGAGGGGATGCTGCTGCTCTCCCACATCTCCTACCGACTCCTCACCTTTGGGAAAGAGCAACACATGCTCAGATGCGCAGTGCTCCTTGCAGAGAGCTGTGTAAATAAAGGCTCCAGCTGGGGGATGCCAAGAGCTGGCACGGCAGGGACTGCCACTCTGTCAACATAACCCCACTCCTGACAGGCCCCGTTTTGTTGAAACAGTTCCTTACGATGGACCGAGTTTATCTCTGAGTCACTGGATTTACACTGGAGATCTAAACAGCCTGGTAAATCTGCCACAGAAGCACCGGGGTAGCATTTATCTGAGTGTCCCTTTGCGCGGCTGGGGATTCTCCGTGCTCAGCTCAGCCTGGACGTGACTCTGCCCGTGCAGCAGGCAGCCTGTCTGGCTCAGGGGGACTCTTAGCAACCATAAAATGTGCAATTAACCCCCCCTTCCTACTTCAAACTGTCTCATCAGGCTCCCAAGCCAGGCAAACGTTACAGCTGGGAAGAGATGAGCATGCTGTGTTCAGCCTGCAGCTGCAAGCCAGCTACCCGAGGAAAAGCGGTGTTTAAAAATCACAGCTCTTCCCTCCTCGCCGCGGTCAGCCCGTGCCCGCCGGCCACCGTGTGCCGGCAGATAAACCGCCTGTTGCATCCCCTCACCTGCCATCAGCATCCTCGGACCTGTTCTTGGAGCATCTTTTTGTGGTCCTGGTGCTGAGCAGATATAAAAGCACTAAATTAATTTTCATAGAGCTTTTCGGTCAAGCAGCTCAAAGCTTTTTAGAGACTTTAATTGAGCCTCGGAGTTAATGAAGCCTCACTAACATGCCTGCTGGATAAAGGAGTGTTTATAATCCCCTGTTTTACAGAGGTTGTGCAGAAAGCTGGCCAGGCTGCTGTGTGGGTTGGGTTAAGGTTGTTTCCCCCTTCAAATCTAATCATGAAGCACAAAATGGCTTGTCTTATTGAAACAAATATTTTCAACAAGTTGCTCTGAATTCAGAATCCTGGTTTCCTAAAGAAATAACAAACAAACTTTGGGATTTATATCAGTCTTTTGCCTCTGCAGAAATTTGTCATGCAAACTAAGCCAACTATTCTAACTCCCTTAAAAGCAGCAGCACCCTGAGAGGAGAGGTTGTCTGTGTTTAGAGGTTCCTGACCAGCCTCTCAGCGCTATCAAGTCAATGCTGCATCAAATATGAGAACTAAATGACTTCCAAAAGCCATGCAGTGAACTGACAGGCCCACTGTCCCCCAAACAGTCCTCATGTCCCAGGCTGGTCCTTCTCCAGCATAGTCAGGGTGTCCAGGGGCAACATGTGTCTCGGGGCCTGATCCTGCAAAGTGTGTCACACTGATGGTGGTGAAGATGTAATTTCTTGGTACGTATTGCCAGGACTGTGCTGTGACTGCCTAGCATGAGACCTGGCTAAACGCAAACTTCCTGTGCTTTGCTGCTCCCCGCCAGCCCTTGCCGGAGTGAGAGGTGCCACAGAGCAGCAAGTTCTCCCTGAGCAATGCTGCTGCTCAGACACACTGACCTCAAACCATTTCAATCAGCGCCTTTCTAAAGAGCCCTTGTTCTTTGCGGTTAAAGCTTGGAAAGCTTGTTTAAAACTCGTCCTCTCTGTGTTTTTAACTCCGGCTGCTCCAGCGTGACCCATGCACGGAGCTCACCAGGGCTGAGCAGCTCCCTGAGCCCTCCCTGCCTGGCTCCTGCCTCCATCCCTGCCTCTCCTTAGGATTTTGCTTAAAAATTTCTTCCCCTTGCAGTCCTGCAGCCCTGCTGCCCGTGTCTACTGTGCCTGGGGTGCAGGGAGCTCAGGCTGCCCAGCATTTTTTCTGGTAGGAGCCCATGCTGTTCTGTATTGAATCAATAAAACGGATAAAGCGGGTAAGACACATAACCTGCTGCTCTGTTTTTCCCTGCCTGATTTGAAGAGCGACCCTTGCTAGGCTCCTGTGGGCTCGTTTTTCACTGTGGATATGAGCAGAAGACAGCAGTGAGATGTCATGGGGTGGGCTGGTCCAAGCTGAAGGCTTCGCAAGAAAGTTTAGAGAAGTGTACTAACTACCGTGGCCTAGAAAATACACAGAAATCACAGGGAAAGACTTCCCTGTTTCCCATGAAACACCAGCACAGACACCACTCCTCTGGTGCTCCCTGTTGGGCTCCCCCAGCACCAGCACCAGCTCCACGAGCGGTGCAGGGATAACCCTGAGCATCATTGTCCCTGCGCGGGGACGAAGGGGCTGGCAGAGCCAGAGAGCACCGTGCAAAATGGGTTTCCCCGCAGTTAAGCCTGAGCTTTGCCTTTGAGTACATGCGTTAGGATCAGCCCTCTCATCTCCATCTGCTCTTCCCGCTGCAGGTTTCCTGGAGGATTTTGAAGAAATAATTCAGATTTGCTAAAAAAAATGATTATATATACATAGAGAGAGGTATGCACGAATATAGGTGGCTTTAAGGCCCCGTTTCCAGCCGAGCCCCGTGCGCGGCAGGTGGCGTCCCCGCTCCACCGGCGACAAGCGGCCGCAGGGACGCGCCACGGGGACGCGCAGGCGGCGCCGGAGCGGCGGGGAAGGGGGAGACGGAGCCGGGTTCCGGCAGCCCTGGGGCTTTGGGGTGCTGCCCTGGGTTTGGCAGCGCTGAGGGTTGTTGTTGGGGGGAACAGGGGGAGCGATGTCCAGCTGCTCGATCCCGTCGGGCAGACAAAGTTGGTTGGGGTTATTGCAGCTAAATCTATCTGTATTCTGGCAAATCATCGCTCCTCGATGGCGAAAACATGCTGCTTCTAAAACACAGAAGCCTCCTCCCCACACAGTTCCCCCTTATTCCGCGCCCCCCTCCCCCTCCCCCCCCTAGTCTTAACTGTCTGTGTTTCTGTCCTGGCCGTGCAGCATTTGCACATCGAGGGTGCCTGGTGCATCCTGGTTATATTATAGAATCATATAATCGTTTTGGTTGGAAGAGACCCTTAGGATTATCGAGTCCAAACATAACCTAAATCCAGCACTAACCCATGTCCCTAAGAACCTCATCTCCGCGTATTTCCAAGCCCTCCAGGTATGGTGACTCCACCGCTGCCCTGGGCAGTGTTGGTCTTTTTTTCTTTCATTTTTCTGGTGCTTTTAAACACTGCTCAGTTTTCAACTTCAGAAAAGCTGCAGGGATTTGCCAGAACCACTGCAGTAAAAATTGCACTACAACTAAATATAGAAAGGAAATTTTGGATGAAATACAGGCTTGGGTGCATTTTGGCAGAACTCTCAGTGTTTTCCTCCCAGCGCTGGCTCTGTGTGGAGGAGAATATTCCCAGGAATAGATGCGGATGGCACCCGGGGCTGGTGTTTCAAAATGCGTAGGGTAAGTTCGCATCAGCGTGTGGTGAGTTAGCAAGTAGAACTGAGTCGAACTCAGATTTTATATCCTGTGAAATTCCCAGTGCGTTTTCATTCCAAAGTAGAATAAACCTTTTAATTTTGCTCTGTAAAAATAGAATAATCTGGAGAGAAATATTTGCATTTCGAATGATTATCATCAGCATTGAACTGTTTTGGCTTTGGTAGTTGATAAGTTCACTCTGACACTTCCATCTTGACTTTTAGAGTCTTTTACAAGTGGTAATGTGGTAAGAGTCCAAAAAAAGAAAGGCAAAATAAATGGCAAAGTAGAACTGTATCACTTAGATTTTTTTTTTTCTTTTAAAAAGCAATAAAATGTAAGTGGAATTGTCATACTCCTGCAAGCCACTTTGCATTCATTGAATAGCATCCACTGCCTGAAGAATCTTCTGTGCAGTAACTTTTGACCCAGATGTGCTCAGATTTTCATTTGCAATAGAAAGAACAGTGTGCATATGTAATCATCAGGTCAGGATGAATTGTAATTTATAATACTACTTATAAATTGAAGTAAGTATTTACATGTTAACATGTATGTCTTTATAGATTAATTTATAGTTTGTTTTTTTCACCAGCTCAGTTATGATTTAACAGACGTAATGTCTGTGGGGTATCCTGCTGGTCAGTTATTGTAGGTTCTTTTGATTCATTCCCTCCCCTGGAATACCACAGAGAAGTGGTTTGGTGCATCCTTAATTGTACTGAGTTTTTGTAGGCTCAGCGTGCTTATTTCTTTATTTACCCATTTTAAACTTTGGCTGGGCGGGTGTGATGAGCTGTGGGTGAGGCTGCCAAGGGAACCTTTATAATGTATTTGTGATTTTGGGCGGTATCCTTGTGAATACCTGGAGATGCTTGAGAATAAGGGATTCCCTTTTTCACTCAATGCTCTGCTTTTCACCTTACAATGCTGTTAGTTTACAGGGAGGCTGTTGCTGCTGGCTGGTTCCCTGGGGAGGGCTGATGGGGACCTCGGTGCTGTCACCAGCAGCAATGCCACTAACTGCATGGGGACTTCCCTGGGACTGCAACTCCCTCCTCTCCTCCTTTCTCTGCTCTCTCTGCTGTACTTCTCGTGCTCAAAAAGACTGTGACGCAGCTGAACTCACCAGGGCTTTGATATTGAGAAACCTGGAATTCAGCACCTCACCCATTCCCTGAGTTTCCAGTGAGCCAGGAAAATGAACTCAAATGGAAAAAAACTGCCGAGGATTCATTTCTTGCGAGCTGCAAATGAGGAGCAGGATGGGGAGGGAGGAGATAAAATCTGGGCTGAGAAGTGAGTTTGGGTTTTGCTGGGCTTCTGTGGCACAAAGATGAGTTCCTGCAGTACCTGCTGATAACTTTTTAGCTCGTGTGCCTTGGTTTCATATCACTATGCTTTTCTTAAGCGCCTTCACAACCAACGGGCCTGGTGAAATTTGAGGTTTCTGCTCATTTTAGGCTGCCTCTGAATTAATTGAGCACTTGTGAAATAAGCTACTGACTTGTAGTGTTATTTTCAGTTCCTCCAGGATGAGTAACTTGAGGCCTGATTAGGAGGAATGGCTGAGAAGGGCTCGGTGTTTCTGTGCTGGTGTGAAATGCATCCAAAGCTTGTGGGGAACTAACCGATAGGATGACTTTTTATTGGAAAAGGTTTGTCAGGTCTAGCGTCAAATTTCTGCTAAAGCAGAGAGAAAGAGGGAGCAGAACAGCTGAGAAGCTCTGGAGGGAGATGTTCACCTGGTACATAAGAGAACCTGCTTCAAATCCTTGGTCTTAATGAGAAGAGGAGGGGAAACAAATCAGAATCTTTCACAACTCAGCCTATCCCTCTTTATCACCAAGGCGCTGGATCAGTAGCATGGATAACTCTCCTTTAAGTGTTGCAAGAAAATTAGAAAGGTCTCATCCCACTCTGGAAACTATTAGTATCATTATTATTATTTTTATTATTACTACTACTACTTTATGCATCTCTCACAAGAGAACCGTTTCCAACTATAGTAAAGGCTTCTTTTGCTGGAATTGGGAATCTCAGGGTCATCCCAGACTCAGCTGGTGATGCTTTGCTGCTCCCCAGAGCCCCTCATGGTCTCTGCTTGGTTCTACATCCTTCATCTCAGCCTATGCTGGAGGGATGGGCAGCTCTGAGCTGCTCACACATTCTCTTTGCTTCCACCAGAGGTGGGAACAGCCCCTAATTGTCCTTGACCTACCTCGAGAGGGGGGTTATGAAGCATAATTAATTTCAATTTCAAAAGAACTTTGAGTTCCCAAGAAGAAAAATGCTCGAGAAGTGCAAATCATGATTAATCATTATTATTATTTCCATAAATTCCCACTTCAGCTTGGTTGGAAAACAGAGGATATTTAGCGCTGCCTGTGAAGGTAGAAAGGATAGAGTGGCCTGACTGTCCCCTTAGCCCATGGGGCTGCAGTCACGTCTGTGGAGTTACACCTGATCAGCATCACTGCAGTGGGAAGAGAATCAGACCCCACCGTCGCTTTTCTCTGCACTAATGGATAAATTGCTGCTGGTCTATCCCTGCAGAATGCAGGAGGCAGATCAGTACTCGCTATTCCTCTTTTTCTCCCTTGTGGAGGGGTTGGAAGGTTTAATTCAATCATATTCCTAAATGGAAAATAAAAGTGCAATGAAAGGGACGCACAGATGTCTGTGAAAAGAATTTTGTCTTCGGCGTGTTTTGATCTGGATGCTAGAAGAGCAAGACGAAACCCTGTGATTGACACCCCTGTTCTGCACAAGGTGCCTTGGAGGAAGCTTTCAGAGCAAAAGGTTTTCTTTGCTGGAGGGGGTGTGGAAAAAGTCCAGGTTTCACAGCTTTTTGGGTTTTGGGGGTTTTTATTCCCCTATCCACTTTGTAAAGATGTGAGACCTTCTGAAGTTTCATTTTTCCGGAGAAAGCAGCTCACTTCAGCAGCAAAACAAAGATTTACAAATCAATTCTGTTCTCCCTCCTGACCACTGATTCCCTTCTCGGAAAGACATTCCTACCCAGAGACCCCTCTCCTCTGAGAGTTCCCGAAACACCCAAACCCCTCTCAGCCCCTGGGGGTGTGTGAGCCTGAAAAATGATGGCAGGATGAGTCCAAGTGGCTTTCCCAAGGTCTGCCAGGAGTCACTCACACTCTGGGATGCTCCTCCAAGCATCAGCCTTGTGCGGATGCTGGGAGATTCTTAGAAAATAAAAAAGCGCAATCGCAAACACTTTGACTTTTGCTATAAATCAGAGGTGTCTCATTTCAGTGATGACAACACTTCGCTGGTTGGGTATGTCATACCCGCTCGGGCTGGCCTGGCTGCTGGGACAGCAGCACCGAACTTGGTAAAATACCCTGTCTCTGTTTGGAGTTTGCACCTTTGGAGGGTTTTATTCAGTCCCATCCTCTGGCATGATGGGAAAATCCCATGGCATTCCCTCTCCCTTTGCACCAAACACTGGCTCGGAGCGGGAGAAGGGAGGGATGCTGTGCTGGAAGCCCACCCTGTTCATACATCACCGAGAAAGCGCCACCGACAAACAGCGAGATTCATTTTGGTGCCAGCCAACCATAAATTTATTTGCTTGTTAATGCAGCTTCTCCCAGTTCATGTTTTCCCTAACTAGGAGCATCAAAATGTCAACCTGTCCTCAGGGGTATATCAGCCTCCTGAACTGAAGCCAGTAACAAGATTAGAGTCCGTTCAGAAGTGCCGCCTCTCCCGCATGTGCTCTCTCAGTCACTCGCACTTATTTTTTTATTGTCTTCTTTTTTTTTTTTTTTCTCCTCCCACTGATGTATTTTTTTCCCTTCTCCTCAATTCCTCTCTTCCTCAGTTCTCAATGAAACAAATGTGAGCTGACACACACACACATGGTGTCACCTCCCCTGTCCCCATTTGTCATCTTGCACCTTCTCTTTCTGCAGGCTGCCCAGCCCAGCAGCATCAGCCAGGGGACAGGGACAGGGACAGGGACGGGACAGGGACAGGGACGGCTCCTACTGGGGTCACGCTCCCTATGGACAATCTCTGATTTTCCATATGGATGTGAAATAAGAGCTGCTTGAACTGGAATAAATATGCAAACATGAGGTAGGTGGGAGAAGGGCAGGTTTGTGGCTGGAGGGGGAGGCAGAGAGGACACCCCAGACCCAATTGCAGTCTATGGGGCTGGAGGATCTTAAACACTAGAAGGAGATCTTCTGGATGGAGAGCTATGGCCATGGTAAGGCAGGGAAACATAAAACAGGCCCCAGGTCATGTGAAACACCTACAAAACTCAAAGAGGAAGCCTCCGTGCTGGGAGAGATATCTCCTTTTGATGCAAAGAGGTTTGAGCGAAGGGTGTTCAGGACACAGTGACAACCCCATCCAGCTTGGCAGAAGGGCACAGGAGGCGGGACGGACCTTTATTCGAGGAATAAATCTCCCTGATCTGCCCCAACAAAACTGTTCAGTTTCTGCCGTCCAAGGAGGAGAGCGAGTGTTTGCTTCTCATCACACTTCACTTTTAGGTTTGATTTCAAGCCCCTTTTTATTAACCTGTAGTCACCTGCTGCAGCAGGGAGCTGTGTGTGTGATTAATGGGCCCTGAAATATTATCGAGTTTGAAAGGCTGCTTATTGGAAATTTGCACTGAATGTAGTTAACTGGGTTTTTTGTGCATCTGGGCAGCCATTTCACACCACAATTGCCACCAACAGATAAAAAGGGTGCAAATGGAGGTGAGTGCTATGGGAGCAGGATTCCTACACCATGGACAAGAGCTTGCAACTATCTATACCTTAATCTTAACAATGTTCACTCTTGCTAAACATCTGCAAATCCACCTTGGGTATGTGTGTTTGGACTGACTCACTAAGCCCAGACCCCTTCGGAGGGACAGACAGTGGGCCTGGGGACACATGGACTCTGGTCTCTGAGCAGGTGACTCAGATGGATGGGAGAAGAGTGTTGCTAAAAAGTTATTAAACTTTTCTTGAAGTAGGAACATAAAAACATTCTTTTTTTTCTGAGAATTTATTTTTTCTGACTTTTTAATACAATATTTGACCTTCCAGGATGAAGGGAGGAAGTTTTTTTTCCCCTTAAAATTTTAAAAATAACTTTACATTTTTCGTGGAAGAAGGTGTCTTCCATCCAGATTTCATTTGGTCTCATACCTGCAAAGCACACTCATACCACTAATTCTTTGCTTTTCTACGCATGAAATTCACCCATGAAATGAGGGAATTATGAAATTAACTGTCTTGAGAGCTCAGCTTGCCTTGGCTCAGTCTAATAAGATGAAGGCACATGGTAGGGACCTATACATATACTTTAAAACTATCTGTGCGGTACAGCTGGACTCAAACCTGGAGAACCCTTACGTTGCATCTCTTACTTCTCCAACTCCTCCCTGAGTAGCAGTTCTGATGAAAGAGGACATGTTTCACAGCAACTCCTTTTTTTGTAAGCCCAAATCTCTGGCTCGGAAAAGCAGCACGGCCCAGGCATTAGCGCATGAAAGCAGGATCCACCGTTCCCCACTGGCTATGCTCTGAAGATTGACTTTTGGTGTCTGGTCCCCAGGCAATACATGGCTGTTACAGCTCCTCACCGTGAGATATCCAGTGGAAGCTACTCCATTAGGATTTTTCTGGGCCACTTTACAAGCTTTATCAGTGATGTGCATCGTCCTGGACGAGCCTTTAGCATTTCCTTTTGTTTCCTCTTGCCCTTTCTGCCTGTTTAAGCTGTAATCTCCCCTGGACAGACGTGATCTTTGCCTGATACTTAGCAAAAGGTGGTCCTTAATTCCTAATCTTGTCTGGTCAGGCCACATTTTTTACCTCCCTTCTTATCTCCAAAAGAGCCCAACTACACTGGCTCCCGTCCCGTCCCATCCCATCCCATCCCATCCCATCCCATCCCATCCCAAACACAGACAGTCCCTATGTCCATCAGGTACCATCCCCTTCCTCATGGCTTCCTCAGTTTGACAACCCTAAAGACAATATAACGTGAAGAAATGACATTAAAGTATCCTTGGAAATGGGGTCTTATAAGCTGATGGGTGATTTTGGCTACACTATGACCTTAGGAGCGTTGTCTGCCTTTCTTCTAGCTCATAACTAGAAACCATGTAAGAAACGAAGAGTTTTCTGCACTGGGGTTTGCTGAGAGAAGGAAAAAGAAAACAGATGTCACATCCAAGCTGGGATTTCCCTAAGTAAATAAATTATAAAATTATATTAAAGCATCTTTTTAGTTGCATATAAAAGCTAGTAAATGAATGTCTCTTCCATAATTGCTGCAAAGGGCCTAAAACAGCCATTTCTATTTGCAGTTTCATATTTCAATAAACTTTTATTTATTTCCATTTGAGTGAATGTTCCTGTTCATGAATATTTTGAGGGATTCAGTGCACTGTCCGAAACTAATGCTGATTTTCACTAAAGCCACATTCCCCTTCAGTCTGTACTGATATTCCTCCCTCCATGCCCATGGGAAAGCAGCAAGATGACTGTAATAAATATTTTCAGACACAGTTGCTTTAGCTCAAGCACAAAATTAACTTTTCTGATAGGTTTAAAAACAAACAAACAAACAAACAAGTGAGCAAGCAAACAAAATCCTTAGATCTCTCCTTAGGACATAGTTTGAGCTGTACTTTTTCCTTCTTTTCTAGGGGAAACCATGGCATTTGTGGATGTGGCCATACCTTCTGTGTTTAAATTGAACCCAGGCTTTGCAATTTACTTAACTAAATTAGGAAATGAAGGAAATCTCTCGCACACCTTTTCTTAAAGCTCAAGGCCAGGAAATGAGAAGGCTACACTGCCTTCTTTTTTTTTTCTTCAGAGCTGAAATAAGAAACAAGAGCTTGTTCTTTCAGATTTTTCAGAGGGAAAGAGTTTGGTCTAGCAAGAAATCAGCCCAGCTAGGGGTGTGAGAGAGACCCAGTTTTAGATTCCTACTGTGAATCACGCAGTGGATATTACCTCGCTTTCCTTATCCTAAAACATTTCTGGTCCTTCTTCCGAGTTTTGAGCAATAATTCCACCTTGAGAACATCTGCTCTTGAGGCAGAAATATGACTGCAGAAAAATCTCAGTTTAATAAATTTTTCAATAAACAGAAGTAATTACAGGCTGACCTATTCGATGGTTCGGGATGTGCTGTGAAATGCTAGACCCATGAACTTTGTGTTTCCCTTCAGACTGGTTACATACACACCATCGAATGCATATTATGTGCAAGAAACTCCACCTACCAATGCCTTTGGAGACGGTCCCTTTTTTCCCTTTCTTTTTTAAAATCGGCACTTCTGGGGCTGGGATTTTGTCCTGAGCTGAGGCACTTTAGTACTGAGAGGGGTAAACCTGTGGTCCAATTCCCATCAGCCAGCTCTGCCTGGCATCATCCCACTGCAGCTACGGAGCAGCTCTTATTCCTTCACAGGGCTTAGCCCAGCTTTCCTTGCTAATTAAACTAATGCATTGCACTTTGCAAGGGAGCAGGATTACCAGCAAGCAACTGTGCAGGCTCATAACATGATTGCTTCAGAGAATATGCCCCGTGTTGCTGACTTGTGATGAAGGTTTAATCTTTTTTGGTGGGCTGGAGACCTGTTTTTTGGGAATCTGGAGCACAACTGGCTCAGGAGCAATAGGAGGGGAAAGTGCTCAGAGATGGGGCTCTGAGGGGAGATATTCTGTGTACTTTGGGGTTTTTTGGGGGGAGATGGTGCACGGCTGCCTGATGGTCGCTCCTGTTTTCGCGAGGCCAAGGCTCATTGCCGGGGTGCGGGGGGAGCGGGGGCTGCTGGAGCGAGCTCAGTCCATATGTCCGCAGGCATCCTGGAGACCGGTGCAATATGGAGCGGTTCAGCATTTGATGAATGTTGTCATTAGTGTTCGTGGCACTTAGGGGCTTCCATTTATCCTGAGCAACAGTGATTTATGTCCGGAGCATATAACCAGGTAAAAAGTGTTTTAAAAGCTAGGGGAGGGGCTCTCAAAGAGCTTTAGCCTCTTCCCCTCCTCTCCTTCCCCATAAACTAATCACAGTTAAAAATATGCAGGAATGGCATAGCCTTCACTCCTCTCCACAGTTGTCCTCACTGCTCCGACGCTACAACAGGCAGTTTCTTCATTTGAGAAGAACCTTTATCACTAAAAAAGTGGCTTTAAAAGGTTCCTGACATTTCTCCTTTTCCTCAGCCATCTCTCCACCCTGCTTTGCTTGCTGCTCAGGGTGCATCCTCAGAGCTGCCTGCTCGTGCCACGGTGATGCTGCAGGGCTGGGCTTGCAAAGGGCTTGAGAAAGAGCTTACAAAGCCTGGCTGGAGCAGAAACCGGCTTGGAAACTTCACTGGTACAGCTTGACAGTGGAAAATGCAAGAGGCAAAAAAGGGTGGGGAGCAGAAATAATTGTTTGGTAAAAACCAGCTTTTTGTCCTCACTAGTTCCAATTAGGTTTTAGCTGGGCAAAAAGAAAACTCAAAGCAAATAGTTTCATTACGACACTAGGAAAAGTTGGCTTACCTACTTTTATTATATATGAATAACATTTTGAAGAGTCAAACTGATAAATGCCAGGCATTCAAAAACAAAGTTTTTATTGAACCCAAATGGCTTTTTTTCACCCTCTTTCTGTTCCATTTTAAGAAAAATAGACCATTTTTGTCCTGATTTGGATGGGGAAGCTGATCTGAAGCTTTCACAGAATGGGAACTCGGCTTTCTGATGAGCTCTGCCTGCGTATGGACTCCCCAGTCAGCAGTTTAATGCCATTCCATTCATTTACACCAGTGTAAATCAGGAGTAATTGTCCTGAAATCAATGTCACCGTGATTGACCAGATTTTCAGAATAGCTCAGCTCCCAGCTAAACCCCTGTAATACGTGGCCAGATGTATTTATTTATTTCATTTAAAGAGCTCTGTGGATACCTATCCCCTGTGAAATTGGGCACTGAGCAACAATATTGAATGCTGATTACAGCTTGTCAGAAAATGAGGGAGGGGAGAAAAAGCAATATTTGCAAAAAGCTTTGAAAAAGATTTGTGGGTTTTTTTTTTCCTTTTCCGTTTCAAAGAGCATTCTGTTTTTCTCAGTTAACTTCCATCCTGCTCCTCCTTCCAAGAATGTGTGCGCACATCCTGCTTTCTATTCTGGATCTTCTCTCCCTGCCCCTGGCTATGAGGTTACATCTCAGCACAAAACATACGTGAGACACCCCACAGACCAAAGAGGCTGCAGGAACAGGAGTACTCCAAAGGAGACGTGTTGTCCCTCACCTCTACTAGGGTAACAATTGACCTCTTTGGGTGCGAGCCTTTCTCCCTAGCTCAAGGTTGAAGCACATCTCAAGACATACTAGTGCACCTTTAAAGGTTTTGAGCTTCTTCCCCTCAAACCAGCCCATCAGGAGTGGCTCTGAGCAACCTGATCTGGGTGTAGATGTCCCTGCTTGTGGCAGGGGTTGGACTGTATGACTTTTGAAGGTCCCTTCCAACCCAATCCATTCTATGATTCCCATGCTGGTTGCATGAAGGAGCAGTTTGCTAACAGCCTTACCTGTGCAGAAGAGCCGCTTGCAGGCCTGAGGGTCCACCCCGAGTAAGAAAGGTGTTAATTGCTTCTTCGCTAACCTCCTTGCTGTTTTCTCCTCTCTCCCACTTTGGTTTGTGAATGAACGGTATAAACACCTCCGCCATTCAGGCTCTCTGGGTGAGGACGTGCAGGGAGCGGGCGGGGAGGGGAGCATCCTCGGGGAAGGAGGATGAAACGTGTGTGTTGAACCACATGTTCTCATTTTGATTCACATTGAATATGAAAGGCAAGCAGAAACCCAATTAGTAACCTCTGAACTAGCCCCGTGTTATCTCCGGGAACACATGCCATCTGCCAGCTCCTCTGCCACCCAACGGCCCCCTCCCTCTTCCCAGCTAAATGAAACAGGTGGTGGAGCTGATTTCTGCGCTGGAGACACCACACAGGGATCAATATTTAATAAAACAAAACACAGACACCTCCCGCCTCCCCAAATCAGCCCCCAGCCCATGGTTATTTGCTGCCTCCTCTCTTCCCATCAGTCTTCATTCTTTGCTCGCTCGTCCTGCGGACCAGCTTGACTCAGAAGCTCTTTTGGATTTGCTGCTCCTGGAGGCGATGGGAGTCACTCAGGGCACCGATGAGATCTTTTGACTGCTGATGGCTGGGCTGGCAGGACTCAGCTCGTGCCACGGGCTGCTGTCAGCGCTTTGCTGTCTGCTGCGGTCACAGATAGCTGCCCCCAGCCAGAAAGAGGGAGATTTCCAGGGAGAATGCACGAAAAAACCCTTGCAGTTCTGACATCTAAGCTTGCAGGATCTCGGCATTGCTGTGATGAAACCCAGAAGTGAGGGACAGGCAAAGCTGGTCACAAATACGCTGCTGACATAAACTGGCAAGAAAAGGCTTTTTCTCCAGCGTTGACCTTGTTTTTTGGGGGGATGCTGTCACTGGATGCACAACTGATATTTTGTATAGCATGGATCTGGGTGGGGCTTATAGGTGGCTGTGCCACAGCTGTCATTTCTGATGTGACATGGCAGAAAAGGAAGAAAGTGGAAACAACACCACTTGGCTGCAATGACCTGGGTGCTGCAAGCTCCCCACCAGCTTCTGGTTGAGCTCCAGGTTTGCATCCTGCTCCCAGAGGCCCAGAGCATGGATGGCATGGTTGGTGGCATCAACAGCTCATCCATCACTGGAAACAGAGAGTCACCACTGCAGATGCAGTGTTGGAAAGGAAAAGGCATGGCTCCCTTCACCAAGCCAACTGGTGGAACAATGACAGCACCACACATCCTAACTTGTCCCTTTCCATGAACGGCCAAGGTTTGGCCACGCTGCTTTTCTTCCCCAGCAGCCTGGATAATTGTGTGTTTATAGTAAAATTGACAGATGGGAGTTTCAGGGAGGCAGATGGTATCAGAGGAGGGTGGGAAAAGTCTGGCAAGGAAATGCCAACCGGCTCTCCCTTGTGCCAAAGCTGCAACATATGCCTGCCTTATGCAAAGCAGCCCCGTTTCCCTCCAGAAAAGTTCAGGGAAGTAGAACTGTGAATCAATAACCTGGGTCTCCTGTCAAATGCTGCACGTGCTGATGGCCTCTGTCTTTCCCAGCTAGAGAGAAGCCTGTATGTGAACATGAGAATGTCATTTAAAATCCAGACCCTGGCTCCAGCTGCATTGACCCCTTGGTAGATTTGCGATGGTTAATGACAATCCCCAAAGTCTTCTTTCTCTCCTCCTCCCTTCTGCTCATGACTCCAGTGATGGAGCAAGGACCCTGACTACTCTGAGCTGTGAGTTTTTCCTGTGCATAACAAGTGGTGAGGAAGAGGAAAAATTGTCTCTGTACCCTGAGGTTTGATTGTTGAAAGGAGAGACAAAGCAGGTTTGCTTTGGATGTGGTTGAGGGTCATGCTTACCTACCAGTATCCCAGTCCTGTACCCTCACGCTTTTGCTGCAGGGGTTGGGCTGTGTCAGGGAGACCATGAACATGTCTCAGTCATAGCTATGGCCTCTACTCAATTTGTAGACCTATAGATTTTCTCCTTCACCCCTGTAGCAGCCACTACCATTCCCCCTCCTTCCCTCTCTCCTCGCCCCTGTAAACTGAAAATCTCCAAGTACTCTGGAACTTACAGGGTTAGTTTTGCATTTTGTATTATGCTCTAGCGCATGTGAGGGATATCAGTTAAATACTGGCATAGCTATTTCTAGGTCATGATCAGGGCAAAGCGTCAGGCAAGGGACATTTTCTGCTAAGCACCCTGCAAATTCAAATTGCTGAGCCCTTCTTGCCACCAAAAAGGTAGTAAAGGAAGTCAGAAACTTTACTGGGCCACGGACATCAATATCAGCTTCTTAAAAACTACAAAGAGAGATTTATTAGCCCAGAATGGCCGGGACTGGGTTTTAAACCTCCTCTGAAAGCAGTTTTCTCCACTCCAGCTGCTGGCACAGTGTTCAGCTTGCCGTGAGACTCCAGGTTTTCAGGATCTTTCCAGGTTTTCAATATCTTCTGATATTAAGTTGTCAACAAAGAGGCTAGTAAGTGAGGAGGACTCCACATTTATGAGGAAGAATAGTAGATCTGGGAATTATCATGCTACTCAAACAGCAGATAAATCACAGAAAGTGGCAGATATTTCTCTATCAGGGACAGACCAGAGCTCCCAGTAGCTGTGGCTGCATACTGGGGGAATGACGGGTATAATGCCACACCAGAGCTTCCAGTGTAATCCTGCACCATGCAGGGGGAACAGCACAAGGTGCTGGGTTCTCTCAGCACCCACCAGGTCCAGGGGAGAGATGGTGTCTCTGTGCATCACACTGAAGTGATCACACACTCTGCTGTGCTGGAAGCCTGGGGTTTCTTACCCAGCCTGCTGGATGCAGCTGAGTTTCTGCATCCCATCTAGGTGGGAGGCATTGGAAACAGAAAAATGACCAACCTGAGCATGCCCCTTTCTCTCACAAAGTATAATTAATGGCAGTTAAATGAGTCGCCTGTGCTGATGCATCACATGCAGCGAGGAGGCTGAGAGCCCATTTGTTACAGATCTGGGCCACCTCTAATGCAAGATGTGCAGAGGTCCTGCTGGCTTCACGGTGCTGGCAGCTCAGGGAAGCTTTGGAGGTGGGAGGAGAGGAGGAAGAAGATGATGTTGCAGGTTTGCTCTTCATTCTTTTCCTCCCCAGTAACCCATTTTTATTCAGAGGAGTTCACGTAGGGGCCCTGGCCCTCGGGCATGCGGGTGTTTGGGATGCAACACGTTTGGATGCTGCAAAAAGCACAGTGATGCCAGGGGAGCGGCTGAGTGTCCTTGTACTTTCTTCATAAGGGGAGGCAGGTCTTGCAAAGCCATGGCAGGCTGACACCTCTTTCCCAAGCTTCTGGTTGTAGTTATGGGGTTTTAACAAAGTAAGAGCATCAAGATCCCCTCTGCAGAGGAAAACAGGAATCAGCTTTTTTCTATGGAGACCCTCCAGTGTAGGACAGGACAGGGGGGTGATTCGTCACTACAAACAGCCTAGGGAATGGTGATGTATCAAAAATGTCATTAAGGCTTTCAATAGAGCATCTTCAATAAAAGGATACAGGCCTCTGAGGGAAACCAATGCTGCAGCATTACCCACTGCTTGTGTTCCTACCGTACAGCAAATTCCCTCAGGCATTTCAGCTGCCCTTAGGTGCTGATTGCAGCTTCTGAATCTCAAAGCTGTTTTACTGCCTGGCAGTGCACACCAGCAGCGTTTACGCTGCACAGAGCGAGCCGGGGCTATGAAGAGCAAGGGGACAAGCGGGAGCAGAGGGGAGTTGGAGGAGAGCAAGAAACTCATTAGATCACACTTGACTTATAAAGCCAGAGTCACTCTTGACGAAACTCTGCTGCAGTCAGTGCAGAATAACACCCTTGACTGATGGCTGTTTCTCCATGGTGAGGAGATGGATGTCTCCCAGCCAAACAGTTACAGCCCAGGCACTTCTTTCTCTCTGGCTGCTTTTGGCAGCCGTTGCTTACACCAGTTCCAGTCTGGCCAGCATGCTGGGCCGTCTGGGAAGGGTGACCACCCAGAAACAGTGACGCTTCTTCATGTTACTTATCAGGACAGCAGCAATCAGAAATTTGCTGGGGATGCCATGTGTATCCCACGCTGGAGCAGCACAGGTGGGAGTCACAGCAGGACAAGCCCACAGTGCCAGGGGCTGTGGGAACCAGGGCATGTCCCTGCAGGGTAGCAGGTGTCTCTGCTCAGCTCCTGGGTCCAAAGCCCTGGTTCCCCACAGCCCCAGTGACAGATCTGTCTGATCTGCTGCTTTCCACCCTGCTGCCTGTCCTTTCACCTCTGGCTTTTTTTCCCCCTCTCTTTTATTCCCTGCTTATTGTCCTTATCTAGTAAGACCCTATTACCTGCTTTTATCTGCAAAAGCGTCTAATCTCTGACAGCACCTGGTGTTTGGCTGGACGTGGACAGAACACATCAGCTCTATTTTTTGTATTTTTTTCAAAGCAAGATTTCAAACTGCCTTTCGGCTCATGGGATCCCTCTTGCTCCTTTTTTTTAACTTTGCAGCTATGCCTTTGCAGCTCCTTTCTTGCAGGGAGAGTGCTGCGCATGGAGGATGAAGGACCAGATTGTATATATGTTGGTCACACTCCTCACCTGTCTGAATAAGTGTCAGCCCTCTGAGTCTGGATTAGCTACCCAAGGGGCTCAGGAGGCTGCTGAGCACCTCACATCTGAAGGGAGGTAATGGAGAGGGACAGTGGGTGCATCCTTTCTCTGCACTATCTGAAACCAGGGTGCCTGTCCCTGCTACTCAGTGACCTTGGAGAAGTTACTCACATTTCTCCTTCAGGCTGTCATTGCTTTGGGAACGAGAACAATCTCTCGTTACATACGTACATATAAATAAACCATTTAGCACAGTGGTGGGCGTCTTTACTGCTGTTATAGTAACAACCTGTCTCCCCCTGTCCTATCTCCATCTGAGAAGAAATAAGTATTTCTCTGTCTCCGGGTATGAATAGCAGGATGGGGTTTGCTGCTGGATGTCAGTCTGAGAAAGGACTCAGTCTTTTTCTTTTTTCGTTGAAAATGAGTTCAGCACTTGTTGCCGATTGCAGGCTGAACCCTGGTGAGTGGTGGTTGCTCTCTGTTCATGCGTAGATACCTATCAAGTGTGACCAGCCCAGACTATCCTCATGAACTGCCTGCTCACCCGTCTCAGCCTTTCTCCCCCTTTAATAAAAACATCTCTAATGCATGAGCCAGGGGGAGGGTGAGTGGCCTGAGGGACTTTTTCTCACCTCTGTGCCACTCGTTGCTCACTTCTTGTGCCACCATGTCTGGGTCCTCCCACCGAGGTGTTCCCCAGTTTCCCTGCATAGAAAATGATAATATTAATCTATTATCAAGCTTGCACAAGAGTGCACTTTGCTGCTCTTAGTTTGGCCTTAAGTCCTCAGAGCTGCACGGGAGGACCTGAAAACCTGCTCCCTCTGTTTGTGACCCCACTGGGAAGCAGCACAGTGAGAATGGGACTGAACAATTCTGGAGCCCCAGCTCAGGGCTGCAGCTGCAGCAGCTGCAGGAAGCCAGGCAGGAGTAAATCTGTCACCGGCAGAGGTGAAGGGTGCATGAGAGAAGGACACTGTTGTTTCTGCCCCAGAATGGGAGAAGAAAGGAGATGGAAAATTCATTTAGTGGCTCCTAACAGCTGGAAGCTGAGTTCTATACAGTATATAACACGGGAGCAATAAGAGTGGAGCGAGGAGGGGACAAAAAGGATCTGAAAATTGTGGGGTGACTGAGTCTCTGATCAGGAAACCTTTCCCTAGACCTGCTCTGACAAGGCAGAAATTCTGTCCTGATGCACACAGGACCGAGAGGTCCATGTGTCAGAAGTACTGGAAACACCAAAATGCAGGAAGGGTAAGCAAAGAGGGAGAGAAGGAGAAATAAGTGAGCTATGGAGGTGGGCAGGCAGGCCCTGCTGTGGAGGAAGGTTAAAGTCATATTGATCTGTACAAGGAAAACATATTCTTGCTGCTTCTCATCCTCCTTTCAGATGATCCTGCACCAAATAAAAAGAAGGGCTGTTTTCCAAGCCTGGCTTTAGAGATCTTTCCAGTGATACAGCAGATAAACAGCTGCTTGCTGACAGTGAAGGTGCCAAAGTGATTTTTTTGATGATATAAGCCTGGCTGAGAGGGAGGAGGGAGAGGAGAGGTTGCTGAAGGTGATAAAGTGCGGAGGAAGGTGATGGGCAGGGCTGGAGCCAGGGACACGGGGCTAGTGGGTGATGTGGCAGCCCAGCACAAGGAGAGCACTGGAAGGGAATGGTCGATGCCAGGAGCTGGATGAAACAGGGGACAGGCATCCAGGCTGCTGTGTCTCCAAAGGGTTAGTTATTTAGGAGCTTGCTGAGTAGTCATCAGTCACCCTTAAAAATAACCAGGACCCCAGTGTGTTGCTGTTGGTTTACTTCCCATCATGTATTGCAAGAAGACACTATTTGGCTGGAAGTTCAGCCCAGAGGAGGATAATGCTCATTGTTATTCATGGATGTCCTGCTTTTCGGGGACTTGTCATCCAGCCAGAGGGGGAACCAAATAAGGAGGTGTGTGGGCAATGGCTCACAGCAATGGAGGAAAGTGCCAGTAGTGCCCGTACTTCATGGGGACTGGAGTAGGGGCTCCTTTGATGGCAAGGAATAGTTCTAACATCACTCCAACCCCAGATTTGGGAATAGAAGAATCTTCTGATGGGGCTTGAATATGTGTGGCAGCATCTGTGTCTGTGGCCATTGCAGGCTGAGTGGTGGAAGGGAGAAGATTTAAGCCTTGTGGCTTGACACCAAATCCAGCAGCCCATCAGCAATCCAGCTGCGTGATGTCCCACAGAAGAGTAACTCTTTTCTAATTGCAGCTCAATCTCAAACAAACAAGGAAAAGCACCAGAGGAAGGAAAAACTTCCAGCAGAAAGGTGGAAGAAGGTGGAATGTTTCCAAAGTGAAGCGGAAGATCTCAGGCAGGAACAAATACAGTTTGAAGAACATTTGTGCTCCACAATTTAGGGTCACTGCTTAAGAATTAAAAGCACCTCTGAAGAGGCAAAGGGATGTACCTGCTATGCACTTCTGCCTAGTTCTTGGAGGAAATACCTGTCCTATAGAGACAACAGTAGCCTTCAGAGCTCTGTCCCACAGAGAAAACAGGGTCTTTACTCAGCTCTGGTCCAGGACAGGATCCTCAGCTGAGCTCAAATTTCTTCAATTCAGGAATAGACACAAAGCACATTACAAAGCTTCTACCATTTGTGGATTTGGAGTGGTTTATTCCTTACATAACACAAATGTGTTTGGTGTA
Organism: Nesoenas mayeri; assembly: GCF_963082525.1. Classification (NCBI taxonomy): domain Eukaryota; kingdom Metazoa; phylum Chordata; class Aves; order Columbiformes; family Columbidae; genus Nesoenas; species Nesoenas mayeri. The sequence goes on from NC_137566.1 coordinate 5,967,735, forward strand.
GGGTAAACGGGATAAACAGAGTTGAGTCCCCATCCCATGACCAGAGGACAAGGCTGTATCTCCTTCCTGTGGTGCAGCTGGTTGCCAAGGCTGGCGTGGTGGGCAATGAACTTGTGAGAAGCACATTTGGAGCAAAGGAAGGGGTTTCTGTGGGGTCCTGGACTCCACCACAAACCCTACATTTTCCAAATACATTTGGGCAATTCTCTGCATCCCTTGCCTCAGCACTCCCGGCTGTTTGATGGAGCTGAGTGCTTCTCTCCATACAGCACTCTGAGATATTCCCATGAAAGGCTGTGTATAACTGTGAAGTATTATTATTGCACACCTTTTGGAAAGTGCCTTGAGACGTCTTGGAATGATAAGGTGCTATAAGGCGGAGAAGTTGTGCAGAGATAAATTCACTGTGAAATGTGTTTTGCTAGAGACATTTATGTAGCATATCATCTTATCAAGGAACTTTGCCCAAGAAACAAATTCTCACGCCTGTATAAAGAGACTATAATTGAACTGTTGACTCATAGTTTTGGGAAAAGACAGGGTGGGGGAAAATTTCCAGGGCCTCTAGGACCCCAAGGAGGAATATAATTAAGACAGACATAATTTGAAACCTAAAGCAACCCCATCCACTCGGAGTGAGTGCTGAAACAGCAAGCCAGAAGAGCTGGGCTGAGCCTGAATTGCAAAGCAGATGGCTGAGGATTTGTAGGTCAGTAGCTCTTGGATCTGCTGGGCCAAGTTGGGGTCAGGGGACCATATGGATGAAGGGCAAAAAAGACAGTGTATCCAGGCAAGCCATGCACTCTGCTTACTCAGAAAGGCTCTGATAGCTCAGAAACAGGACAAATTCTCATACAGTTTTTTTGCATATTCTCAAGAAGACAGTGAGTCACAAGCTTCTTCAGTGACACTGGCACCAGTATAAGCTTGGGGTATTAGAGATCACACAGCCAAGAAGGAAACAGAGTCAATGAGCAATACTTAACGGGCTTTAACCCTGCCCCTGCTGTTGGTTAGCCCCTGCTTGGTCCTGCCAGCTTTTGTAATAGAACTGGTTTATAAACTGATTTTCCTCCTTGATGAGGATCTTTATGAGCTTCAGTTTATGTTTTCTCACCCCTGTCATTGAGACTAACAAATCTTGAAAGGAATTATCAGGAAGCAGGAGGGAAAAGCTTCTCTTTATCTCTAACTCTGGATTTATGGCTCACTGGTTAGGACGTAGCCTTAGGATGGGGTAAATGCCATGCTGAGGACCCTGTTGTGAATTGCTTAGGCTGGGCTTCTTGGTTTTGGTACCCAAACCCAGGAGATGATCAGAACTTAAGCAAAGCCCTGTGAGCAGTTGTAGCTCTGTATCCGAAGCCAGAAGACGTGGCAGAGCAGATACAAGTCTCCTGCCTAGAAGTTGAGCCCACGATCCCGTGTTGCTGCAGCTGATCTCTATTTTCCTTAAACTCTACAGACAGTGTCTTCAGAACTTAATTTGATTTTGATTGATTTTTCGAAACTTGAAACACTTCTAAACTAATTTTCAGTATATTACTCTTGTCAACTCTTAAAGATTTTGTCAGTAAGAATTTGCTGAACAGACACAGTAATTTTGTTTCTCATTTTGGCAGATCACCCCTAAAGAGGAAAGTGGGGAGGAGGGGGTGTTATTATTGCTGCAGTTACTAGAATATACATTGCAATTACTCTGCTGCTATTTATGGGACGTTTCAGAGCAATTTCTGTGAGCTGCCACTAGGAGCTCAAGGTGTATGTGTGCATTTAAAACTAACTATATAAAGCCCCATAATTTCCTGAGATCCTTCAGACCCAAGATCCAGCTCACACTGGCTGCACCAGCGCTTTCTAGGACAAAGCCCCACATGAGGGCTAAGGAAGAGCTTGTACCACTGTCTGCAACAGCACTATCTGGGGACTCCTGCAAATGCCATTCTCACACCGCTAACCATGTGTGAAATGCTACCAAGCGACTTGGCTGTTTTTCCCAGGGTGGGTGACAACACAAAAAAGAAGTCAAGGTGAAATGGGGCACATGTTCTATAGGGAGCAAGAGAAGAGGAGGTTGTTACATGGGAATTTTTTATCTATTAAAATGGTGAGTGATACCATATTAAATAAGGGAAGTTAACACATTTTTAGGAGCTGAATTAGTGTTCTGCTGGGTTAGAGAGCTGAGCTGGCTTGTTGAACAGTCTGGCGAGCTCCAGAGCTAAGCGAAGGGATGTGCACAGCCAGGACAGAGGCAGGATGGCCAGGACAGCACGAGAAGGGGTTTATAACCATCCCTTTCTGACACCAGTGAATCATTAGTACAGCTCGACTTTCTTTATGAAGCCCGTCCCAAGGAGGAGAAGCAGAGACATCACCTCATCCAACGGCAGCCACTTCTAGGGTGGAACCTGACAGGTCCCTACCCACGGACCATTTGTAACACCAAATGTAAAGCATGTCACTGCTGTCCCTGACATGATAATTAGGTTTTCTTTGATTTCTGTTTTTCCTCTTTCACATTTTTTTTTTTTTTTTTCTATATGGATGTTCTCCCTTGTTTATGAGCTTAATTGCACAATAGAGGCAAGCATGAGAAACCTGATTCACCCAGTGACCCCCATGACACGGTCTGCATTAGTGTGCAGATGTTCTGCTCTGTTATGGTTGCTGGTTGCTCACAACTCAGTCCTGTGCCTGGAGCACCACAGGACCTGTACCCCTCAGGCTCTATTAGATGGTGATATTAAATTCCATCACCAAGCAGCTAGAGAGGAGCAGCATTAGGGATATAAAGTGATGTGTCCACTGTTGGCTGGGGTGTTAAAATTGAGCAAGGGGAATAAGTCGGTGCTGAGAGTCTGGACGGGCACAAGTAGCGATTGTGCGGCAGCAATCCCCGTTTGACAGAGAGCTTAATGACGGTAGCTTTTCAGGGAGGCTTATTCCTCCTGGATGTCTTGGTGCAACCTTTGCTTCCTCTAGCCTGTTGCTGTTTGAGCTGGGGAGTTTAACTTTTAACCTTTTGTCTCTCATGCTTTCCAGATTACTCACACCAGTAGGGTGTCTAGGGGAGAGATTTATATTTAAAAAATGGACAAAATCCGTCAAGGTATCAAGCTCAGCTGTTCAGGTTTTTTATCATCAATGGCATGTTCATCTCGTCTTGTTCCCTCCTGCCCTTCATTGTTTTGCTTTATTCTCTCTCAGGGAAAGACTGTTCGACACAGTCAAATATGGTGATTGGCTTGGACCAGTCATGCAAACCGAAATATTGAAAAATGCAGTGTCCTTTTTCTAAAACAAAACAAAACAAAAATGAAAGAAAAGTATTTTTCTTTTTTTCCCTTTTGATATACCAAATGGGATGGGGATGAAACACAGCGAGGGGCTTCCTACCATCTGGGCTGGAAGATCTGCTCAGCACTGCTCTCTTCACTCTTCCATCACTTGCATCTCTCATCAATTACCATCATGAAGCTGGTCGATATTGAAATGAAACTGCTGGGGATCAATAGCAGAATCACTGAAGAGCATTCTGTGTGAATGACATTTTCCTCATTTTGTGAGCAGGGAGGATGTGTTGGGTTGAGAGGAGGCAGAGAGGGATAGAGACTGGGAAAAGATGCATGCTAAGATCTTGGCCTTATCATAGAACTTTAAAAAATATCCAAACCTAACGAGCTGCCCTATGTATCAAGAATGTACTTGTGGGGGGTATTTTTTGCTGGTAGTGGAGTATTTCTCTGAGCAGTTTGCAGTTTGCAAGCCCTCTACATTTCTCCCCAAGGGAGGCATAGACCCTGCATAGCAGATGTGAGCTCTGCCACAACAGACTTGCTCTCTGTAGTTACCACTCGTGGATCTGTTAGCAAAATAACAGAGGGCCTCCAAGGATTCACAAACTCCAGATTGAAAACCACCAGATTACGGATTTATAGGCACATCACTGTCCTGTGGCAGCCTCTTCACAGGGAGGTGAAAGGCGGAATTTCTTGGGCTGAGGGCAGCTCTGAAGCAGTGAAATCTTACCCATCATGGGCAGGTCCAGGTGGGCTTTACAGTGATGGTCCCAAAGCTCAGCATAACGTGGACTCTAAAGCTACACTACATATGGTTGCATCCTATACACCATCTCCCCCCACCAAATGGAAGTGAAATAAATATAAATGGAACATTTTCAGGACAGAAGCTGGAATTTATTTTTCCTCTAAAAACATACTTATCTTTACAGAGCAAGACCAAGATGTTCCCATTTAAAAAAATACAAACATTTATAATATTTTAAAAATTAAAAATGTAAACGTATGATGTACAGGGCTCTCAGAAACAAAGCCACAAAAGCATTTGTCAGGCTTTTCCAAACAGCTACAAAAAACCAACCACAACCAGAACACTGGCCTGATTCAGCCTTGCTTTCCAAACCGGGTGCGCTGCCAGCACAGCCCCAGCAATACAGAGTTTCTGACGCAACTGTTTTCAACTGTTTTACAAGTCATCGACTCCTAACTTTTCTTCTATTTTGTTGGAAGGTTACAACTTAAATACAGTGATGTTGATGGCTAGAAAGCAAGCTGTGGAGCCCCCTGTGCTCAGTGCTGTATGAACAGGGACCAAACCTCTGATCTCAGTTATACAATTAAATGTCATTTCTCAGCTCCCCGCATATCTTTGCAGAGCTGAGCAGCCTCACAGCTCTTAGCAGGGGCACTGAGTGACGTACCCCTATCTCACCCATACTAAATGACAGCCCGTGACCCAAATATCTGTTATAATATTAGCCCCTTGCCTGCTGCTCGTTACCAGGTGCTACTGGCAATGGAAGGAAGGGATTTTTTGTTTTAAGCACAAGGATATTTTCATCCCTTGGCATCATTAGGCTGAGCTCACCGGAGCTGGAGCTGCTCTGAACTTGGCCTGGCGTTTGTCGCTTTGAAGCTGTCGGTTTTCCTGGGCACCCTCCTGCCCGCGGATCCTGTGTCCCCAGCGAGGGCTCCTCCAGCATGTGCTGCTTCCCAGTGGGATGCTTCCACAATGTAATTACTTGAAGCTGTCTCCTCCAGTGCTTAGTTTTCCATTGTTCTGTCTTTATTTTGCTTCCTCTTCTTTTTTTTTTTTGTTTTGTTTTCTCTTCTCAAGAAATCAGGGGTATACAATGATTCGATCGCCTCCCTAGGCTGCATTTGAAGGATATTGTCTGTTTTCAGAATCCTCAGCTGTGTTTATGCTCCAGGCTCCAAACCTCTCTTTCCCTTCGAAAAGAGGGAGCAAATCCTCCCTTTGCCTCCTGCCCAGCACAGCCACTGGCTCAGGGATGCATTGTTCTAAATAACCATTAACCTCCCCAAAATGAGGGTCACTTTCTATTGCAATGACAGCTCTTTCACTCCGTCTTGTCTGCAGCCCTTTTCTATGTTCGTGCTTGTTACAAACACACCTGTACACAAGACCTTGTAAGTGTGCACTGCTGTTGGGCAAACAAGTTCACCATGAGAGAGGAGGTGCTTTGCGGACCACAGAAAACAAATATAGGCTGATTGTGACCACCAGAAAATCTCCATATTGCTGTCAAAGTCCTTGTCAGCCACAGTGGAATGGTAGAGGATGGAAGTCTATAACCTCTCCTGGCAGACCACATGTAGGCAAAAAGCTATAGGTTGGCCTTCTATGATTCAAAGGCTGAGATAAATCATGTAGGGACATCTGATGCTGTTTTATTCAGAGATGAGGGTTTATGCGAAAGGCCCTGCTATTGGATAACCAGCAGCTCCTGCACACAAAGCCCATTTTTGTCACCCACATGTGGGGTTTTGTTCTCCTTCATTAGAGAAACATGCCCTGTCCATGCCTGTACAGAGAGTCAGTGATTAGGGAGCCCCTTGGATTCAAGTCCTCCATTTGTCTAAGGGCATTTAAAGATGGGTTCCAGTGGCTCTGAGGGTACCTTGTCCCCTGGCTGACTGGTTGATTGGAGATCAGGGTATTGCTACACTTTTCCATGACATTCCTGTTGGTATCAGTCCAGAGTGTGAATCCCTTGGGATCACACCGGAGCAAGAAAACTCTGTGCCAAGTGGTTGTTTATTTGAGGTTAAACCAACCCTTGGTCATCCACGCTGGTGAATTTTGGTTCAGACAGTTAACCGATAGCTCAGGAGGTCATCAGGAACTATGGGACCTTCTCATCTGCTCCCTGGGGTACTTGCAGGCTCCGGAGCAAACCCATCCCCTGGGGAGGACAGGCAGATATCGCAGCACTCAGAGTGAATCCCAGCCCCTCGCATTAATTCCCTCTCACATCTCGAGAGGAGTATGACAGCCAGCAAACCCTCCGAGTGAATCCTAGCCCTATATTAATTCGCTCCCAGGTCCAGCTCTCTGATCTGCTGTCATCTGAAAGTGATACTAATGCCAGGTTTCCATATCCAGCATCCCGCTGTGCCTCCCGCTGCAGTCAGAGTCATGCCGGGAGAGATCAGCTCTGCTTGAGAAGGGTAAACCAAGTGCTTGATTTCAAACAGCATCAAATAAGTCAAGAGAGAAGAGGGGGAAGAGGGAGGGAGTAAAGGAATGAATGGTTGGGAACACATTTGCTTGAAAGGGGTGAGTGGAGAAGAGCACAGATGGGATTATTTCTGTCTCCAATCTCTGTCCATCTTTGCTACACACACCCCCAGCTTTATTCCTCCAGTTGTTCCCCTTCTCTCTTGCAAGACCAATTTCCTTGCCCCACTTGAACCTAACTAGGCTCTTTGCACTGCAAACACAGTCTAACAACCCTGGCATAGACGACTGCCCAGTTTCTGAGGAATAAGACCGACGCTGCTTGCTGCAAAGCTTAATGTGCCTCAGCTGCTGAGCCAGTTTTGTGCTCACCTGCCCACAACACTGCCAGGCACAGGACTTACTAGGGAGATGGAAGGTCCGGTTCACCGTCAAAATAATGGGCAGTGGATAGGTTGGAGTGGGCTGTCCAGCTCTTTCACCAGTTGACAGCTTCTGACAGCTGAATCTTCTTCCTCTTCACCATGTACTGCCCGTCCAGGCAAGGGGGAGGAAGGTGAATGCTGATTTAATTTGGCACTCCAAGAAAAGCAGAAAGAAACCTCAATATAGACATCATCCTTCCTTCAGAAACTTCCCTGTATATTTTACTGGCCAGCAATGCTGCAATATTTTTTGTGAAGGTCAGTAAAAATTACTTAAGAAAGCCAAGGAAAAACATGCATCACAAGCAACAGTCACTTCTGAAAAGAGTGGGAAAGAGCTTTCAACAGATCCCAAGTTATTTGTAAAAATGTTTGTTTGGGACTGGGTTTGTGGGGTTTTTTTTGTTTTGTTTTTGGTTTTTTTTCCCAGCATTTTTGGAGAATCAAGCTCTTGAAGGGGTCTCAGATTGGGAAATCTTAGAATAATAGCCTCCAAATCCTCTCGTCATTTCTGACAGCGCTGGCTGCAGACATCCAACACACCCCACCGCAAAGGTGAACCACCGAGTCAGGAACAGGACTTGGGGTCCCAAAGGGTCTGTCAAATAAAGACTGGAGATCTCTGCCAGGTGCACCTGGAGTGTCTCCCTCCCCTTGCTGTGTCTTGGCAATTACCACTACAAATGAGTGGGAAATGTGGTTGTTTGTGAGCATTTCATCTGCTTCAGTGAGAGGTCCGAGGCTCAGTGTTGCTCATGGTTAAGTCTCCAGTTGCTCATGGAAGTGGTCACCACATGTACATGCTTTACATTCATCCATCTTTCTGGGGAAAATGGGAACCTGCAGGACAGGAGTAATGAAAAAGAAACAGTGGGGAGACAATATCTTATGTCTCCAGTGTTGCTTCTTATGTTGACCTTGCCTTAGACCTCAATTTCTGAAGTGCTTGGGGCTTCGATCTGCCAGAATCCCCACTGAACAGCCCTTTATTTCTGGAGGAAACTTCCCGCAATCCTCTCCAAAGGCAGTCTGTGTCAAGGGAGCGATCTGTCCCCAAAGACGGTCTGTGACAAGGGAGTGATCTGTCCCCAAAGACGGTCTGTGACAAGGGAGTGATCCATCCCCACTCAGTTCGCTGTTGATGGCAGTGTGGCTCTCTCCACCGCTGCTGCCTTATGCTGTGCCACTTCATTTCCCGTGATGTTCCTTTTTCTAAATGGTAGGAAATCAGTACTTACCAAGTGCTGGCCCAGAATTTATTTGACTTTAATTTCCCTTTATGACCCCGTTTGCTAATCTCTATTGCACAGATAAAGAGAGGTAACCCAGGCACCATTACCCGCGATGTGGAGAATTTTCTGCAGTTCAATTATAATCTCTTTTTTTCCCCTTGAGCAATAAAATCTCTCTGTCTCCCTCTCCTTCTTTTCCTTTAAGCTTGTTCTCATAATTCTCCCTCTCCCGCTCTCAAGATGAGGTTAGGTACTTTTGTGATGTGTTCTTGGCTGGTGTGTTTGTGGAAGTCAAAGCAGTTAACATCAGAGCAGGAGGTTCAGCAACGTGCACATGTTGTTTAACGCATTGCTGGGAAATGCATGGTGCAGGTGAGACACAAAAAGTGAATGGAATAGGCTAGCACATGGAAAGGACTCAGAACTCTGCACAGACATCTCTTTCTGGATTGTTTGCAACCTTTCTTTCTCTAGAAATGCCAGCGTGATGAGTAGAAAAGATGCTGCTGAACTGATGGTTTAATTTGACTTCTTCTTCCTGTTGCCTTTAGAGGCATTTTAAGGAAGGCACCCAGTTGTAATCATGCCGCCCCCTCAAAAGGCTGTACTCATTCGTCTACAACTTCTTTGAAAAGTGGGTAATTCTCAGTGCATTTTTCTTGGGCACCACTTACCCTGGCAAGGAGATCTTTCATGTATGCTTGTGACCTTTCAGACAGCAGGGCCCTCAATATATCTTCAGTGCATGTGCTGCCTTTGTCATGTAGTGATTATTTGTAAGGCTGAAAAAGCTTCAATTTCAAAGTTCAAATAATTTTTTTCTTTCTTCTTTATTTTTTTTTTCCTTTTTTTTTTTTTTTTTAATCAAGGTGTTTCTGTTTGTTGGTTTTTTTTTTTCTTCATTTTGTAGTTTAAATTTACTTGAATTTAAACCAATAATGATACAAGGTGAACAACAACAAAAAAGGGTAGATCTCTGAGTAATAGTGAAGCTGGCCTCAAAAAGGACATCAAAGTGGCACAGTCTTGACTAGTGGATATTATGAATAATAATAGTCACTGTTAAAACAGATCATCATTACTTGAAAGTGCTAACTAGACCTCCTTAGAGCACAATCTTCCCAAGTCTGTGTTTATAATGAAAAGATGGCCTGCCCATTAGCAAAGATTGGTTGCACCTGAACTCAATTAGACAATTAATAGCTGACGGAAGATGGGGTTAAATTGATGCCTTCAAATTTAGGTGAAGTCTATCAGAAGCCCATTTGAATGGCTGCTGCATGTCTCTGTTGTATTATGGGTCTGAATCCAAAGCCAGCATCTATATAACTTCAGACTTGTGGAAATACAGTCTGAATCCAAAAGGTCCTGTTGCATATGTAGGAAGACAGGTGGTTGTTGAGCTTTCCTCCTTCTGGTAAGATAAAATGATTTATCGCTAAGCTATTTCTAATGAAAAAAAACCCATCCGAGGGCAGTCAGAAATGCAAGCACTCTGTGACTGACCGCTTACAGAGACAAGGCTGGCTTTATTTTCCCATGAGTGTGTTTAGAAATAAAATGCATGTGTATTTCTGCAGTTGTCCTACAAGTCTGCTTTATAAAGCAGCAACTTTTTAGCATAGACAGGACACCCACATACTGATCCCTATCCTCAGGCATTTCATCCAATTTCATTGTAGGACTAACTTCTTTGCCGTAAGATTGACCTATAGGATTTATTTCTTCAGTGCTACTGTGAGATTTTTCCTAGCAAAAGCAGCAAAACAATGACTTGCTGTGTATTCTCAGGGTATTTTAATGATCCTATCTCCATATCTGTTAAAATTTACAATACAGCAGAGCTCTGACTGGCATATGGTTGTCAGCAGAGAGAAAACTGTGCACCTAGGAAGCAGATCAATGTTGACATTGAGGAGGCACCTCTGGAAAGAATTAATCGAGTCTGATCTTTGCATACCCTCTCAGTATGGATTTTCATTAGACGTGGTGCTGTTTCCACACAGAGAGAGTCCAAGGTGCTCTCCTCAAGGTCAGCCTACTGAAGTTGATGAACGTGATACAGCTTCTTCAGCCAGAGAACTTGGTCATCTCAGTGTTGCAGAAGGATGCTCTGGTGGAGCGGGGGCATTTGGGCAGGGCTCTGTAGCACCCAGCCTAGGTGTGAAAGTTTTAAGAGCCTTTGAATGGGTGAGAAATGGTTGTGTGGAGGGACAAGGATTGGGTTTTGGACTTATGAATAAATTCTTCTTTTAATCAGAGGATAAAGGGAACCATCAGGCCCTTGGTTTGACCTTAATTCAGTTCCACTGGTGGACTTGGACTCCAGTAAATCACCTGAGCTAAGATCTAGGTTGCTTTCAGCTCACCGGTTGGCTAACTCAGGCTAGCCACGCTGTGCCACCACTTGTCACCCTTTATTTTGACCAGTAGCACAGATAAATGCAAAGGCACTGTGTGTCTACAGCTCCATTGATCCTGAAGGTAAAACGAAGCCCTCTATTAGTGTTTGTTATTAGTAGCTCTTAGTTGTAATCAGGCTTAATGATATGTCCACAGTGAAGCACCAAGCAGTCATAGTTCTTACACAGAACTTAAAACACTCTAATAGGAGAATGCACGGTGCATCATGTTTTACACATGTTGTATTTCAAGACAATGCCAGAATAGGCATAACGAGTTTGGGATCTAAGAGGTAATCTTATTAATTAACAAAACTAATGATATCTAGTAAACAGATTCTGAATTTGTAATAAATAATTAGTCATCACAACAATTTCTTAATGGGCTATTAAGTGACTTAGGGTGGAATGCTCAGCAGCTGACATGTAAGTATCTAAACCAAAAAATTTTATTTTCCAGATAAATAATGGTCTAATTAATATTGAAAAGAACAGCCTGCTTTTGCTATTTCTTGTGTCTTTAAGAACAGAACAGGCTTATAAAATAGAAACCTATCCAGCATATGCTGATTGCTGCCAGAAACCAATTTTTCAAGAACTGTCATTGAGAGTCATTAATTATCTCTAGGTCCCATTTGCTCTGACTCAGTGACAAACTTTGTGAGATTTTGCGTGGTTTTAATTAATGCATGACTATGAGATGTAATATGCTTCTTGTTTGAACAATTGTTGTCCTAGCACAACCCTTGAATTAAAGGATTGTGGGAAAAAAAATAAAAGTATAAATGGGATGCTATAGAGCTCTGAGCAGAACCCACCTGGGGAGGAATGTGTGAGTTGTGCAGGATCACAGGATCCTGCCCTGATCCTACAGTGTGAACCTGAACACACCTCACAGCGCAAAGGCCAACGGAGGAGACGTTGCAGTTGTGCAGGGACAACAGGTCATTTCTCTGTTAGACGCAGTGATACTAAGATGCAATGCACATTTTTTAGACTAATGAGACCAGTAGCTTACACTTCCATTTCAAATCTAATCAAGATGCTTGTAGGGCTGTATTTTTTTTCCTTTCTAATTCAACACAAGCTGGGTTTGGGTTTTGCTTTGCTTTGTTTTGTTTTTTTTAATGCTTCGCTGATGTAACTAAAAACCAAATGCATTGGATGGGTGAGCAGGACAACTAGAAAATCTAAATATCATTGACCAGGCTAGTTCTATCACACATGCTGAATAAAATATCTAAGTCCATGAGCCTATGAACAGATCTCTCAGTGGCGATTTTATGTTTACAGCTCTGTCCTAGTACAGCTACCTGGCATCCAGATGGGAGATATCTTATTTCTAGCCTGCTCAAGCAGACAAAAAGGAATTTGTGTCTTATATGTCAATGGTTTCAATGGGTGGGGTTTCTTATCTCTCTCAAACAAGGCATATACAGCTGCTCCAAGCAGAATTTGTTCTGTATTTAACAGGCACAAGCTGCACAGCGGAACAAACAGCAAACACTGAGCAGCGTGTTGCATGTAGAGAGACAGATCAGGAAGGTGCGGAGTCCATCAGAGTTGTGCTTTTATACTGACACAGTATATGTTGGTCAGGGAAGCAGCTGGTTTTTAATTTGCATAGTTCCTTTGCCTTCACAATGATGTAAAAAAAAAAAAAAAGCTGTTTGGGTGTTTGCCTTTGATTTCACAAGGACCACACTTTCACTCATAATTTCACTCAAAAGAGCAATGTTATTCTGCTCCAGTAGGATGCTGGATCCTATTTAACTTTCAGACCTTGTCTTAAGCTGCCACATTTTCATGAATATACTGGTGCCATCTGAATGCTCACAAATAAGGGATAACATGACTATGCATAGCAGACAAGTCAAAAAGCTGGAGCTTTTGCTTATGATTTTTTTTTTTATTATTATTTTTGCATCCTGCCAGCTGTTGATCTTGCTAATGTGCCACTTAGCAGCCAAGCTTTGTTCCCTCTTGGTTAATGAACTATGCAAGAAATCATGGGCCAGTGGCTAGGTTTAAAGCTAATAGTGATGGTCCGTAAAAGAGAAATGCCCTAGACCACTAGATCTGGAGACTGAGCAGTATTGTTGTCAAAGATGATGGAGAGCAAAAGGTGATAGAAGTCTTGTTTCACCATGGATATACTTATATCTCTTGGACATGTGCCGAAGTTAAATCTTAAGAGTTATTGCACATGCTGTGGGACTGACAAGGATTTGTGGCCTGGTAAAATACGCCTGTCTTCACCCAGAAAAACTTGTATCCCATAAGAGGTCACCTCCTTCACTTGACAGAGCGCAGCCACAGGCACATGGAGACACTCTCCACACCCTCTTGTAGGTGATCCACAACCATGGAGTGTGGTTAACATGGCTTCAAGTCCAGGAAAAATGTGTTAGTTTTGGGAACTACCTTACTTACTAATATCTTGGAGAAAGGGCAGTGTCAGCTACCCTCAGTATCACACACAAATGTGTCTATCGCGGGGTTTATGGACAGACAACATGAGTCTGTAGTGGCTGCTGCAGGGAGTGCTCGCTGAGAATCACAGAATCACAGAACATTTTGGGTTGAAGGGACCTTCCCAGCTCTCCCAGTGCCACCCCTGCCATGAGCAGGGACATCTTCACCAGCTCAAGTTGCTCAGAGCCCCGTTCAGCCTGGCCTGGGATGTCTCCAGGGATGGTTCATCCACCACCTCTCTGGGCATCCTGGGCCAGTATTTTACCACCCTCATTGTAAAGAGGGATGACTGGGTACATGCTGGATGGTGTCTTTTCCTCCGGTGGGGAGCTCCAGCTCTGCAGCAGCCGGCACTTTGCTGCCAGCAGACTGTCTCATTCGCATGCAAGAGCTGAAACCAAGGTCGCTGTCAACTGACTCCTCTTGCAGGGGCTTCAGGAAGAGATGCCATTTCCCCCGAAACCCCTTCTCAAACACATTAGCCCTTTGCTTTGTGGAGCCAGCTCACTCTATCCTCTGCCTCTTGCTTCTTCTTTTGTTGGCTTTGGGATTTCTCGTGGACCCTCCGCTCCCCCTTCCAAGCACCTCTTGGTTATTAAAATGCAGCTCAGGATAGTTCACTTTGCCTGGTACATTATCATTCCTCGTTAGAGACCCCTCCAGGGCCTGTGATATGCCTGCACCGACTTTATAATTACAAAGTCAATTTCTAAACAGACATTTGCAAATAAGTCAATTTAAATACCGAGATTTGCAAACAATAATTAAGCAGTAGCTTCTTTTTTAATATCTATATATATAATTAATGCCCATGGGCTTTTCATTTTACCTTGCGACTGTGTAGCTTGCAATTGTTTGTTGAGCTAAACCATTCTCAGAAAGCAAATCAAATCACTGATGGGTTTTAAAGCTGTTTAAGAAAATGCCCTATTTCCCGGTACCTCATTCCACCCCAGCTCCACGAGCCATTTCTTATGCAGCCCCCAGCCCATCCAGCAGCTACAGGGAAGTAGCGTCAGGTCTCCCACCCAAGAGCAGCTGAGCTGGGGAGCATCGTGTCTGAGCATCACATCCCCCTGAGGGGCTTCTGGAGAAGAATAGATGTCTGAGCTCAAACTTTTTGCATGTGTGTCATAGCGCATTAAAGATGGATTGTTTCCTGGTTTGCACTTGTGCTCAATAATTTCAAAGGGCTTACTCATAATTTTTTGTGTTGGTTCCTCATTTTTTGAGCGTGCTCATCTCAGCTCATCAAACTTTAGCCAGCTGGGGCCAAAAATATCCCTGGCATAATCAGTTGGTTCATCCAAGCCCAAAACCTTCATTTCCCAAATTCAAATAGACATTCACGATCAGCGTATTTGAAGGGAACAAGGTCCTCAGTATCATCTTGGGTGACATTGCTGAAAGCAGACTTCCTTGCACCCTGGCACTCTGCATCCAATTGCTATAAATACGAGCAACAATTATACATCCCTTCTTTTCCCTTTTTATGGGTGTGCGAGGACAATAACTTAAAGCGCTTGCTGCTATTCAGCACAAAAACAAATAACAGAACAACTTGGGCTGTGATGCATTTCAACAGCATAACTTAGACATGCCACTGTTATATTAAGTTATAAATATCTATCACTTGACAATGCCAGTGCTTTTCAGTAGGGAAAGGAGTATTAAAAACAAACGAAAAAAAAGCCCAAACCTGACTTGTGGTTGCCATAGCAATTAACAATGGGCGTCCTTCTTCAGGAACTAGAGATGCTGACGCAGCTAAAACAAATGTTTGTGTATGGCCGTGGCGGGGACGGTGACGGATTAGGGAGTGCTGGCCCTGAGCCTCAGTGTAATCCAATTCTAAATAAATCATAAATCTAAGCGCAGACTGGCAAGCTGGAGGGAATACCAATGTGAGGAGGGTGACAGCAGGGTAGTTTCAGTTTCTGTCAGGGGTGGAGGTGAGGAGGGAGCAATAGCAGGATGGGTGTAAGAATCCAGGTGGAGAGGTTTGTGATTTGGGGTTTTTTTTGGCAAAAATGATGCAGTTAGCCTGCACCCATAGCATCTCATTGGTCCATGGTGGGATTCCCTCCTGTAGGAGCCCTTGTGTCCTCTAAGCACCATGGTCTTCTCCGTTTCAGGGCTGTATATAAACCTTAAAGCTGAAGAAGGAGAAGAGATGTGTTCAGGGAGTTCATAGCTTCCTTTCCGTCACTGGGTATGGCCTATGTGATCCATCACCTTCCACCTTAGCCCAGTCTACGCTTTTACCAGAAGGTTTGTGAGTCCTCTGGGTCCAGGCCCTAAGGAAATTATGCCAAGATCCCAATGGGAGCTCTTGTTGTCATGCAATGCAGGGCAGGACCTCATATTCTCTGGTTACTCTTGGGCTAAAGAAAAACCTCTGCCCTGTGGAAAATAAAGCAAACAGAAGACTACCAGTGATCTGGTGTCCTCCAGCCTCCCCAACACACAGATTCAGCCTTGATATTGAGTGAAAAATGAAAATGAGGACAGCTCAGTCAACAGCATGTCTCAGAAATTAATGAGCCCCTTTGCCTTCAACACCTGATAATTACATCTTTCAATTAAATGAACTCTCTCCCTGTCCAAGTTCTTATAAATTAACTCAAAGTGATGCATCTTAGCCTGCTGCCAAAGCTTCCTTATGCCAAAATCTGTGCAAGCTTCCAGGCTCTTGCAATGATGGAGAGTCTTAGGCCCAGATATAACTAAAGGATTTAGTCCTGGTATCACAGCAGCCCAGTTCCCAGGTTACTGGCACAAACAGAGTCCATGGGCCTGAGTTCAGCACCTCATCTCCCTGTGAAATGAGGGAGAACAAAAGACCTTGGAGGATCCCAGGCAGACAGTTGCCAGTGTGGGAATGCCATGTACAGAGATGTTCCTTGAGTCCTGCCCTTTGCTTGGGCTTCTCACTGCAAAGTATGGGACTTCTTCGACTCAAGTCACAGCTTTCATATGACTGCTTAGAAATGAGGGCCTTCGGCAAGGTGGTCGAGTGATGGACTCTGCTTTTGGGGGAGATTCATGCCATTATAGACAATTGGTTATGGTAAAAAGCACTTGCTAGCAAGAAGAGACACCTGTCACCACGCTAAGGGCTGTTACCATATTTTGCGATTACAGTTTGAGTGCAGAGGTGCGCTGAGTTAAATTTCTTGATGAGAACGCATGTGCTCAGAGGTAGGGAAGGCAGAGGAGTTTCTGTCTCCTCCTCCACTCAAATGTGTCTTGTGATATTTCTGAGGCTCCCACTACCACCCTGTCCCATCGCTTACAGACTGGATGTACATGCACAGAATGGGGGCTCCTGGTCTAATTCAGTTTGCTGCATGTACAGAGCTCAGTCAGCTGGAGGTGACATGCTGAGGGCAGGGAGAAGGAGTGCAGGTAGACATCCCACACCAGCAGCATTACAAAATCAGACAACTGCTCCATTCTTCTTCTATTCTCCTCTTCCTTCAAGTCACTAAGTGCAACCAATGCAGTCTAAATCTGGGGTTTTATAAGCTTGCAATAAATCCAACCAGCTTTTCTAAAGCACAGTAGGCAGCTGATGCAATCACATAATTCAGCCCAGACTCATCGGACAATGGCTGGAAACGCCGAAGATGTATTTTCCTCTTAAACCCACACAGGCGTGTATTCCTACTTGCGCAGATGCACGCCATTTCAATTAAGGCAATTAGCAGTGACCAAGGGCAACTGCAAAGCTCCAGTTAAACCAGCACAAAGGCTAACATGATCTACAGTGTCATGGAGCAGGTTGGAACATGTATCCCTGACAGATGCTATTTGCCAGATTAAAGAGTTTGTACACCCTCTGTTGTCTCCTTCCAGACCTCCCACAATTTCTTCTCCATCAATAAGACCAAATCCTAATCTCCAGTCTTTGTATCTCCTCACTTATTTACCCCTTGTCAGGGGCCTTGAGGGAAGATGCCAGCTTTCTTCCTGTCTTTCTGTCCTGTTTATACTGTAGCCTGCAGTCACTGTGCCCCATTCGCCTTCATCTCCCTAGGGATGGCCTGGGAGTGTGATTCAGTCTTCAGTGACCTTTTCTGAGCTGTGACCAGTGCTAGACTGTGTCTTTGATGTTTGCACTGACAGGCTGTGATGGAAAGGAATGGAAACAGGCTGCAGAAGAGCAGCCAGGGAGTGAACTGGTTCTCTTTCCAGGTGCAGTGGTTTCCTGCTGGGATGATGTGGGATGGCCCCTGCTTTGGGGGAATTCTGGAGAAAGCCCTCCAGCAGAGATACACGGCTATCTGGGGGAGAAAGGATTGCTTTTTGTGAAATCTGCTCTGGATTTTCACACCCATGAAGTGCAGGGAACTCCTTTGGCTGGAGACAGGCCTGAGCTTGGACTTGCTTTCAGATGGTGGTTTAGACTCTGCCAGAAAATACCCAAGAGGGTGGCGTATATGTTCAGCTGAACCATTTGCTGTTGAGAGACAGACTAGGGGCAGGTTTCTAGCAGTGGTGTCTGAGCTCTGCTCATTACTAACATCCTATTCCATTGTCTTAGACTGCCTACATACAGGCAAGTCTCTCCCAGCCTCTTCTCAGTGGCTTGATCCATAGATATGGACTCCATCTCATCATTAGATAGTAGCTGTCAGCTCTGAAACACTCCAGGCAAGCTGTTGCTTGCAGCCTACACACCACTTTTATCAGGATATGTCATTAACAGGACATTCCATCAAAGCAAGGACAGAGACTGGCACAGATCGCCTCCTTCAGACAGAGACTGGAGTGAGGCTGTGGAAGGAGGGACAGGGGGAAGGACTGCAGTGGGGACAGGACTGCACCCAGATGTCACAGCCAGTGGTCCAGATCCAGCAGAGGCTGGTAACGAGTCCCATTGATTAGCCTTTGGCAGCTGTTCAGTGGCCTGAGCTAAATGGTCAGGTCAGATCCTGAGACAGTGGCACTTTGATTCATGGTGGACACCTGCTTATATAGGAGTACAGTTAGTGCTAATTGGTGTCCTCGTTAGCAGTTACTGCTGAAAATCCACTTGTTGAATAGGCCCAAAGGGTGATCTCTTTTCCTTAAAGGTGAGTGTTCCAGTTAAGGGTTGATAGGCAGGTGGGGTAAGATACTCGTGACTTGCTTGGAGGATATGCAGGAATTTCAGGGTTAGAGCCCAGAAACCTTCCACATATTGTCTTAAAAAGAACAACCTTTGGTTTGGGTATGGTTGTGAAGGCACAACATCAAAGAATGTGTTTGGTACAGAAGAAACATTTTTAATATGTCTTGCTGTGGCTCTTGCACCTTTTGACTGTGCTCAGTTTTTTCCTTAGCTTTTGGGTTTTGTGTGTTAACACTGAGGATAAAACCCATGAAATCCCTTTCTTAACTTTTTTACTTTGTCCCAAGTAACACAGACAAAGGGGCTGTCATGAGCTGCTAGAATGGAAATTAATTTTAAAAGCATAATCATTTTTCACTTCTATAGTAAAAAATGAGAAACTACAGAGATTAGAGCAATTGTGGCAGAAACTTCCTGCGCAAGAATTATCAGAAGATACTTGCAAAAGGCTAATGATATCAAAGTGCTCAAAGAAATCCCAGGGGAAATAACCCAGAGGCCTACTGTAAAAACTGGAGTTTTTGCTTTTGGTGGGGGATTTTCCTCTCACAGTTTTAGCCACCCAAAAGTCAGGGATTAAGAGTATGATGGTTATCTGACTTCCAGTGATAGTCAACTGAGACAGGTATGTTAAAAGGGCAATTCTCTGCATAAGCATGTGGTGTCTGAGATAGCCCCTTTCCCCGAAAATAAGACAGGGTCTTATACAATTTTTGCTCCAAAAGATGTTTACTTTTTTACATGTATAGCTGCCTGGACACTATTTAAATTGACTTTTCCTTAAATGAAGTGTAACTAGGGCTTACTTTTAGAGTAGGGCTTATATTTTGAGCATCCTCAAAAATCCTGAAAAATCATGCTAGGGCTTATTTTTCGGGTAGGTCTTATTTTTGGGATAGGTCTAATTTTGGAGGAAACAGGGTAGATGGGATGGGTAGTTCCTCCCATGAGAGCTGGAAGGGCAATTCCTACGGAAACACTTTGATTCACAACAGCATTGATAATGGTAGTAATAATACTGTTGACAAATGTGTCTGCCTCTGATCAAAATGGGGATCAACACAAGAGCATCGTGGGTCCAACCTAACAACTGTTGCAAAGCCATACCAGAGGCTTCAGCTGGGGACATTTGAATGACATAACTATGAACTGGGAAGAGCAAACATTCCCCATCATACGTGCACCATCTGCAGAGATCAGGAGCAGCCCATGGGTCACTTTGTTCTACAACAAGCGGCCACCCGCCGGGATGATGCTGTGAGTTGGGGAAGGTTTATCTCCAACTGAGCCAAGAGCCTCATTTCATGCATCTGATCTAGACTGCCACTCCAGAGGAGCTCATTAAATTGAGCATAACAGATCTTCTTCTTCCTTTACTTACTCGCTCACTTTTTTCCCCCTGCGTGGAATGAGTTAAAGGCCCCTCATTCCTCATCCATTCTTTCTATTAGGATCTTATCTCATTCCAGTCCTCCCCCTCCTCACACACATCTACTTGCTCCCTCCAGGAAGCCAGCTAATTATTTCCTGAATGCCCCCAGTGTTATTTTGCCTTGAGAACCTCTCCTGCTGGGACTTCTCACAAGCTTATGATTCTCTGTGTGACAAAAGGTTTCTCAGTTTAGCTTTGAATGGGTATTTCTTTAATTTCTACATTTAGTCCTTTTGCCTCATCATCTGCACTAGAGCTGAGAATAGAAACTTCACTTGACATTATCTAAACCATTATCAATTAAATCCCTTCTTAACTGCCCTTTTTTCCCTAAGCTGTAAGTTTTTGGGTTTTTCCTCTCCTCCTTCATTCCTGCATACCTTTCATTTGTAGATAAAGCCCTTTGCCCTTCTGCATTAACTTTCCAAACAGAACACACTTTCTGGCTGGTTTTTGTTGTTGTTTAATAACACTGAAGTGATCAGTAAAGAATGCAGAATTCTAGTTTTTTTCCACACTTGAAAGTCAGTGCACCCTCTCTGAACTTGTGCAGACAATGGTGTATTTGCTGTAACAGAGGTTCTCCAGTTGGGCATGGAGCTTGTACTGGTGCTGAGTCAGGAGCAGAGTAGCACTGGGAAACAGGTAAATCTGGGTCCCACGGCTTTAAGTGACCTACAGGCACACATAGAGTGTACAATCTGCAAAGAGGCCAATAAAACCAGCACAGCTGTGCTCCTCTGTACAGAGAAATCAAAGCAGGCACTTGTCCATGGCCACTGCTCTAGAGCAGTTTTGAACCCAGGCTGATGAAGGATGACTCATGAGTTTACCCAAATATCTTCAGATGGTGTTTCACATATTCCCTGGGATGCAGTGGCTGCACCTAGAAGGGATGTGAAGATGACAAAGAAAAGCAAAGCTATCTCCAGTGTGCTTTCATTTGCTAACCAAAAGCTCGCACCTCCACTGCGCTAACATAAAGGTTAAACATAGCATGGACCATGAGGGATGTGATCCTCCGAGTGAGAAGATGATCCACTGCAGTGGACTGTAGTGGGGAAGCCTTTGGTTGTCATGCATGCATGGGCCAGCCAGTCATGGCAGCTATAGCTCCAACATAACACATCCCAGCTGATGGGGAAAGCATCCAGCTCACAGTAAAGAGCTGGTGTGGGTGGAGGAATGCCAGAGGTAATGCAGAGTGGGTGATTAAGATCATAAATGCCTCCAGCAAGGTGTTTCTAAGGGGAAAATGTTGGGGGTGAAACAGTGACATAAATGCATCGAAACTACGATTTATTAATTCTTACAGAATAATATGTCTCCTCTTCTGACTTTCTTAGGATTTTTTTTCCCCCTACTGGAATAGAACTCATGCAGAATTATAGTCCTGTGAATAAAAGACATACAGGTCACATCCTTTTGACCCACACACACTTGTCACAACTGGAGGCATGCCAAGTTAAAAGCATAAGCCACTGAGACTTAACCTAATCATAATAATTCAGCAACAGTTCATAAAGCATCAAATAAACACAGAGGGGTTAAGAAGTACTAGGAATTTATGACTTGGCACATTTTTTAATATGAACCAGTCCCATCTTTGCAGAATGAAAGAACTGATGAAAATGCAGGTAAGCAGCTGAAATCCAAACCTGCAGCTCTCTGGAAGTTCATCTTTTGGAGATGGCACAAGAAGAAACATTAATTGGTTGCTGTTTCACCTCTTCTCTTTGTTGCATCAGCTGTTAATTCAAGGCCTGTGGGCCATGTCATAACCACTTTCATTGAGCTGTTTCAAAACCAAGTCCCAATGAACATTTTTGTCATTCAAGCAACGAAGGAGACTGCCTCCCAGCTCCGCAAAGGCTGCTCAACCTAGCGCAGAGCACCCTGAAATCATTCAGTGCTAATTAGGACCTACTTAAAGGCTCCCAGGCTGCCATTACTGGTTCAAAATGCAGAGCGGCATGTGAAAGCCCTTATGCTTGGCTCCTGACAGGAGGAAAAGCAAACAACAGGCCCTGCTGTGACCTCCATTTACGAGTCTCATTTACTGCATTGAAGGCATCAACTTCTTGGAAATCAAATGGACAAATTAGTTTTGAACCCCTGCTGGTTAAGATGGACTTCTCACTGGGACAGTGCTCCTGCCTGGCTGGCTAAATGTTTCCTTAATCTTTGTTTCTGTGGAGTTTCCTCAGGGAGCTTGGGGAGATGAATTTGCTGCCAGGAAGAGACCTGGGAGCAGGGAGGCAGCACACGGCAGGTCTCTGACACCAGGTGGGTACCAGCTGTCATGTAACTAAAAAAACACATCACTATCTTTAGCTAGTATCAAACATTTTCTCTAAGTAAAGGCAGAATCCTGTGCTTTGACCCATTAGTGCGCTGCCTTTTTCACCATGACATGAAAACTCCATCCAGTGATGCTCTAAGTTGATGCTCTAAGTGATGTGCCTGACGTCTCTTCCCATGCTTCATGCTCATCTCCATAAACTCGGCTCTGCTGCTGCCTTTGGGGGTCTCTAATTCATCCCTGTTCTTGGCTCCATAGGACTGCAAGGCCATCTGTCTATTTTCAGTCAAGTCTACCCAAATTCCCTGCCCAGTGGGCATGAAGCCACCCAAGGATCCTTTCCTCACAAAGTTCAGCCCAGCCATAATTGCTCCCCATGTAGGCCAGTGATTGGAAAATGTGGGAAGAGAACCGGGAGCCTTAGCAAACAAATAGCATCTTGCTCAGGAATAATAACATGTTTAATTTGTCACTCATGGGATCTTTTTGTCCTTATGGCAGAAACACCCAAGAAATACTTCCTTTTCCCCATCTGCCCCACTGCCATCCGTTCTTTTCTCTGCATTTTCTTTCTTAATCTTCCTGAGACTCAAGTGCCTATCTCATTATGAGATATTTATATTTTCCATTCCGCTGGCATATGGTTCTGTGAGCCATCTCAAGTCTTTCAAGGGGAATCTAAATTTATTGAACGCTCCTCTGCTCTTGCCGGTCTGTGTCCAACTTCCAGCACTGGAGGCACTGCCTGTCCTCTGGGACCTCTCTCCTGTCTCTTGGGGACACACAGGTCACTCGGGCCAGTGCCAATGGGGAGAAGCAATGAAGACATTAAGCCAATTGACACAGGTCAGCCTTCCCTTTGCTTACCAGCATGCAGGGTGGCTGGACAACTCCATATCTGCTTGAGAAAAAAATGAGCGTTTGCCATTAGTAAAGATAGCTAAATATCACCATACTTGACCTGGAAGAGAATACAGGGAGGGGGTGTGCCCAGAGGAGCCAAGAGCTGAAAGATAAGCAGAGATGAAAGTTTTTCCTCAGTGTGAATGTCTGAGATATTCCTTGTCTTTAATTCCCACGACTTTCATGAAACAGCACAACATGGCTACATCCATAGATGCTCTGAGGCTGTGCAGCAACGTCACTCACAGCTCATGGCTGAGAGGTGAAGGAACCTCACCCAGACTGCACTGTAAATGCGTTTAATGCACCGAATCTGTTAGAAAAACAGACTTCTCAGTTGGCTTCTGGTGAGCTCCACAAAGCTGGGAGCTCTGTGAACTGGCAGAGCTGGAGGGCGGCTGTTCAGCCATGACCTTCTGGCTCACTCCAGGATGGTGGAGCAGCCCTTGTATTGCCCGGCTGAACGGACTGCGAGCTGTGAGACTCCTGAGCTCACTCTGTCCTCCCAGGATTTGACACGCATGGTGGCAGTGCCATCATGTCATCACAGTCACAGCTAGGACTCCCTGTATCAGATCGGGATGCTGCTGTGTAAGATACTGTACAAAGAATGAAAAAAAACCCCTTCTCAAATATGATAAATGCTCATTAAAAAATAGCTCTTCATTTTGTTCATTGTTTCCTCTAGCTCCTTTGTTTTGGAGGGACCTGAAATCCTCATGTGCTGATGGAGATAAGGAAGCGTTAGGTGAGTACTGCTTCAGTTTTGTTTATGGTTTGTGTTAATGTTTATTGAGTGAAAAAGTAGACTTACTAATTTTCTTTTATATTGAAAAACATCTACTGCTCAGGTGCTAGTGGGTCACATAATAACAGGGAGAGCCCAGACCCTGGATGTATTACTTAAGTACACGAGACGGATTCATGATGGCATCTTACAGGCAAGGAACAGAGGGGCTGACAAACAAAACCCACATCCTCATATGCACTTGCAGTCCTCTATAGGTCCCTGTGATGTTTTACAGGACCTACATGCCTAAATAAAACCAAACCTTTTGCGGATCCCCAGATCCATTTGGGATACAATATCTCTTCCACTGAGCTAAAAATTGGAGAACAGGCCACACAGCCACATCCTTCCATGCGGATTATTTTAGAACAGATCAACCTTCCCAACCAAATGTTTGTCAAATCTGACGCCTTTCTTCAAAAACTCCAGGTGCCAACAAAAGCGTTGGGAGTTTTTTTGGCTGGGAACAAGCCCAGAAAGCTTAGATGGCTGTTTGTGAGGCCAGCTGTGCTGTTTTTTCCATTCATTCATAACTGCTGCAAACAGTGAGACCAGTTGGAGAATATGGGAGGAACCAGAGCCTGGGTCCATTCCCTGCACCCCAGCTGCATGTCTAGGGAAAGCTCGGTAAAGTTTCCATGCTATGGTTATTTATATTTGCCACCCCTGGGTTCTGAACTTTTGTGTGTGTTGGTAATAATATCCCATTACTAAACTGTAATTTATGTATGCATCATTTGCATTATTGAACAGCTGTTAGCCTCTCTAAACTGCTTGCCTGCCATATTGCATAGATAATAATATCTAATCCATATTAATTATAAATACACAAATCGTCTCCTAAATAAGGCGAAGTTTTGTGAGCAATACAAACCAATGGGTGCCAAGAAATGTTAGCGTTACGCCTGACACCTCATCCTCTGGTTGCCATGTCATGAATAAGGAAAGAGCCTGCAGCACAAGTTGAGGATGACATCCCAGCTTTAACAGCCTGCAGCCACTGCCATAAACCCTCCGGCTATGATTTCATCATATCTCACAAACTAAACTGCACTGGGTCAATAAGAAACCCCCGTGGAGAAATTGCTGCAGGAAGTGGGCCTGCAATTATTATTCACTACCTGGCTTTGTCGGCAGCGGATCGACGCTGGACTAACCCCACCTTGTGGTGTTGATGAGGTCTGGCTGACCTGTTTTGGAAGAAAACACTGATTTCCATTCTGGTTTTGATTCGAAGCCCCCCAGGCTTTGCCTGCTGGAGGTGGAAGTCTAAAATAAGCCCTTGTAGTTGGCTCACTTCCCTCTGTTGGCTTTCTCAGATCTCTCGGAAAAAAACCTATGAGTGTCCCAGCTTCTCTGATCCAAGCTGAAAATTTCTTGTATAAAACGTAACATGCACTGTCTATCCACGCGTGGTCATTCATTCTCTTCCACCTCCTTTTTGAGGAGTTAGCTGTTGCTCCTGCTATTTTCCATTCTGTGTATTTACTCTCTTCTCCCTGGTCTCCCCTTTGCCATTTCAGATGGGCGCATTTTTTTCTTTCCTTCACTCTGTGCTATATTGTTGTATAATACAGTTGTCATTTTTGAGTCTTTTTAGTCCCATGTTTCTTTCCAGACGTGGTTGCTTTTCCATTCAATGGCTGAAAACTTTGCAGGGCAATTTCTGTTCCTTTTGGATAGCGCATGAACGGGACAGTATCTGAAAACCAAAAGCAACATAAATGGCAAATTTCTCAGCTTTTTTTCTGCAGAGTTAAAAAGATAATATAAGGACTCTATACTGCTTCCCCTCCAGGCATATTAGTATAAATGTCAATGAGATCTTATCTGCGGGTAAACCAGTATACTTGTAAAGTATCCAGCACAAATGGGGCTCTGATTGGAAAAACAACTTCATCACAATAATACTTAAGCTGGGGATAGCAATTTTTGTTTTCATGATGGCTAAAAATGACCATGTTTGCCCTTCCCCCTGCAAATTATGATGTCTTTTTCTTAACAGCATTGATTTCCTTTAACATTTCAACCAAAAAAAAAAAAAAAAAGAAGAGTAATTTCTGGAGTGCCAAGCCACTGAAAGACCTTAATTGTTTGCAATACAGATGATCACAGGACTCAGGGAACATTCTTACAGATTTCATTTCATTATAGATGCTCATTCTTCCACATTTCAAGAGGCAGATTATCAAGCAGAAAGAAACCATCACAGAGACTTAGAAAATGTTTAAGATCTAGGCAGTTCAGCCAGGACCAAAGAACCCCAAACCCATGGTTACTCTGTAGGAATAATTATTAGCAGCATAATGCAACCTCAGTTTCTCAAAAAATCACAAGGACAGGGATAATAATAGCAGATTGTCTCAGACCCTGATGCAGACTGTGGCAAGCCTAGAGTTTTAAACTACTCTTATGCAAATTCGTAGTTAATAAATTCCAACTCTTCCCTCACCCCACGCATGCATGTTGAAGGTACAAGGCAGAGAATTCATTTGGGAATGAGATATTAGAGAGAGAGGTGGTGGCTACGCTTCTAGGGCTCCATCCTGAAATCAGAAAATTGAAATGCCGCTCCTTTCCTCCTCCTCATCCCCCCAAAAAACCCACATGAAAGCTCAGCAGAGCCTACTCTGCTGAAATATCTATTCCAGGGATCCTGGAACCTGTGCTGTGGTTTTGGAGGGGAACAGGGCAGCGATGCTGAGGGCTGAACTGAAGCAGGTGTGTGGGAAAGCTGTGGGTTCAGCTACAGATTAATCAGCTCAGAGGGAAATCTACAGCTGGGACTTTGAAAATTACATCAGGAGGATCACTAGGAAATATGCAGCAGGGAACAACCTTACCTTGGGAAAAAAAGAGAAGGAAAAAAGAGCTAGGTGGATTCTGGTGCTGGTTCCTGGGCTGCACATGCAATCATCAGTTCTTTGTGAACAAGAGACACTTTCTTTAAAAGCCTCTGCAGATTGTCCCTGCTTCTCTCAGAGGTGTGTGCATGACTAGACAGAAAGTACCGAAAAAAAAGACGGGATGGCAGCTGTTTGGTGCTGTATTATTCTCCTTAGAAAAGAGTTTGACTCTGGTCTGCTTGTCTGGGAGCCGGTAGAGGGAGACAAGCTGCTGAGCTTAATTCATGTGTATTCTCTCCCCTCCAACAAGTTCTCAGGTTATTTTTTTTCTTCCCTCCTCTGCATTATTATTATTTGGGTTGAAATATTGTTTTTATGAAGAATAGCTATAAATGACCCTCACCTTGCAGTTAGAGAGAAGATTAGATTAAAAATGCTGCAGGGAGATTTGGGTGAGTGAACACATGGCAACAATCCTCCCGTGGCAATAATACAAGGAGCAAATTGGCCCAGGTTGTCGCTCTGGATGCTGCAGAGTATGCGATTTTCTGTGCGAGAAAGCCTCTTCACCACCGCTTGCATCCCTACATGCCTGTAGGTTCACCAGAAGCCTGAGTTTGATGGCAGATACACAGGCATCAAGTTTCTCAGGATCAGGTGTAAAACTGCAAATTTGACCTGTAAAACACCATTTTTTCCTGGCTCACAGCAGCTATAGCACAGTTGGGGCAAGAGTAGGGGGCTGTGAAGGGGCACATTCCTGCAGTAAATTTGCCAGGAGTTGGGCAATAACTACAAAGTTGGGGATAACCCTGGGGAGAGATGGGATGTCCTGGCCCAATTTCAGTGCAAAGCTACATTGTGTGTGTTTTTGTTTGTTTGTGTGTTGTTTGTTTTGTTTTGTTTGTTGTGTGGGTTGTGTAATTGTTTGGTTTTGCCCTTTTCCTTTTCCTTTTCCTTTTTCCTTTTCTTTTTTTCCCCTTTAATTTTCTTTTCCTGCTTTTCTGTTCTCCTAAAGAAGTGGAGGGGTACATGCAGGAGGAAATGCACAGTGTTGTGTGCATGGGTGTTGGACTTTTTTGCAGGGTGCATTGTGGAAGCAAGTGACTCGTCTGCAAGGACAGACAGACAGTGCTAAAGCCTCATGCTAAAGTCTCATGCGTGCAGGCTGAAAATGGGACTTGGAGAAAGAAAGTGCTTTCCAGCATGGCCAAGCACTCTCTGCTGTTGTTAGGGGTGCAGAGATGGTTGTTAGTAGCCAGCATCCCCAAAAGAGCCTTCTCTGTGTTGGCCAGGGTGGTCACAAGCAGCTGAAAGCCTCGGAGTGTGTGCATGTGGGATGTGCATCCTCTGCGTGTCCATGAACACATCATCCTTCTCCTGTATCTTCAAATGAAACTCTTTCAGAGTGTGTGATAGTGGCATCCACGATGCATGTGAAGTCCCTTTGAGCTTCTGTTCATTTGTGTGAGCTGGGGAGCAGCAGTTTTCAGATTGGGTATCACATGTGGATTTTGACTGTGTTGCCTCCAAGTCCTCTGCAGAAATTTGAGCAGATAAGGCTGGGTAGCGGTTGGGAGTCCAGCACAACCAGGGACAACAAAGGATGAAAGAAGCCAAGCAAATGAAACAAGCTTTTTGAAGTCCTTGCAGAAACAACCCTTCACTATATTTAGTGAACCTCATGGCTCCATCAGAACAAAACTGTCATCACTGGAGGGAAAAGAGACGTTGCCCTGAATGAAAATCATTCAGAGAACAACGCAGAGGAAGAGCGAGTGGGAATGCAGGACGGAGAGGACAACAGTGGAAAGATCTCTGTGCCTGCCATCACACAAACTGAACTCAGCCCAAGTTTTCCCATCTCAGAAGGGGTGTTCCATGTGTCCCCATGCCCTGCACGGGCTGATGGCTGCATGTCCCTGCCAGCTGTGGGTGCACCCAGCAGCTGGATACAAGCGCTGTACCTTCACCATAGGTCACTATAGGTGACAGGTCGCAGGACATGTAGCTCAGAGAGGTTTTATATTTGTGTGGCTTTGGCCTCTGAGGATGCTGCCCTCACCCTGCCATTCCTGAAGGAGGCTCGGGGGATCCTGGCAGGAATACACCCCAGCTATAGGCTGGAGGATGAAATCCAGCAGTGGGTTTGGCAGCTTTAAGGGTGTAAATTTGATTAGATGAACCTGGGCAAATGCCTTTTTCATCTTTATCTCCTCTTTAGGGGTGTTTGCATAGCAGCCTTAGGGCTTCTACTACCTTGGAACATTGTATTATCAATTACCCTAATTAGGGGTTGGCACCTGCCTGACACCAAGTATTTGTCATTTGCTTTTAACCCTTTCCTTGCCAGTCCCTAGAGGCAACATCTGCAGAGCCTTTCCTCTAAAACATAGCAAAACAGGGTGAAATAAAAATAAAAGGAAAAAGCAAGCAAGGTTAATGCCAGTTTGATTGGTGGCTGGCTGCAGAGTCTGAAGGCTGTTCTCCATCAGTGCATCCACCATGAGGGCCTGTGTTTGCATGGATGTTATTAAGTATAAAAGGAGGTGGTCAGGCCCTCACCTTACGATTTAATCACTTTGCTACCCAAGTGCCTCGCAGGGCCTTGGTAGCCCAATTCCCCCCCTTCAGCAGCACACAGCATCTCACCCATTTAATACCACTTGCAGCGTGATATGCAGAATGAGCTAGAAGTAGCACAAATAAGCAGGTAACCATAAGCTTGAATTTGTTCTCCATAAGCATGGAGACAGCCAGCTTCAATCATGCCGGTGTTTGCAGAGAGTTAAAACAACAGGGGCAGAAACGCTGTCAAAGGAAGCTCATTTCGAAATGGCTAATAATGACAATAAGCCTTTCAATTTATCTATCATCTTTTCAGTAGCTGTTATTGTTGTGGTATCTTGCCACCTCCCACACATTAATGGGTTTATCTGTACAAGCCCATTATGAATGGGGAGGATTATCATCCCTCCTGGCAGACGGGGAGGGAATATCAGACATTGCAACCACAGCCGGGTAGAGGGGGAAGACCCACAAGTCCTGACTCAACACTGAGTTTCTCAATGCTTTCCAGGTCAAATACAGCTTATTCAAAGCGCAACAGTTTCACTGCCCCTCAGCTGCAAATGGGAGTAAAAAATTCACCCGTGATAAGCTTATATATATGCAGAGCGTGTACCTGTTTGCATTGAGGCGGATGTGTTCGGGAGCATGTTTGCTCGTGTGTGTGTGCATTTGGAGAAGCTGATGAAGATTACTCTGGAGCATTAGGTTGTTTTCTCTGCTCTAGATTGTAATCATATTTTCTGCACTTTCAGAGTCCCCCGGCTGTTTATCGGGACCCTCCTGGGGGTTATGATGTACCGACAGAGAAAACTGATCCGATCTCTGCATTGCACGGGGAAACTATGTGTAGCTGTTCCTGAAGACCGTGGCCGAGCCGGCTGCCTTAGAGTAGAAATCAGGAGACATTTTTTAACACTTTCTCCAGATATTTGAGGCTTTTGATATATTAGCCACATAGAGCAAAGTCTAAACTTCAGCCCTAGCATCTTGGGAAGCTGCTTGTCTTTGCCATGCTGCGATTGTCTTGGGTATGTATGATGCAGCCCTGCAAAGACATACAGACTTCTGAAAATATCTGTTCGGGAAGAGGTTTTCCACAGAAGCTATAAAACATTCATAACACCTCCATTGTGCTGTAAATCCTTAGCAGGAGTTGATAACAGTGCATGAATTTTTAATGTAACATTTATAAATGGTTATTAAAACTATCCTTAAAGTAAAGTGTCAGTTTATTTTTAATTAACTGTTGGCTATTTAAGCTCCCGATGGCCCCAGGGCAGATCAACAGTCTAACAAGTTAATATGCCAGATTAACCCTTCAGTTGCTGCCTCTTTGCACGAGGAGGATGAAGATGTGTACACAGAATCAACAACACGTGGTTATTTCTCACTCACTCACTGAAGAGAAATGTCATAATTTCAGGGAATTCACTTTCTTAGTGCTTGGTTTAAGAAGTTTTAGAAGCTGTGGTGGGATTTATTTCCCGAATATTGAACAGATACAGATAGATAGCAGAGCTGGGTGATTTTTCTTGGGAAAAAAAACAAATTGCGTGGCACTGGTGAGAAGAAATTTCCATTGAAGTCAATGAGCTCAGATCGAAAATTTCAAATTGCACCAATTGCAATTTCAGGCAACCCAGGTACAAAGAGCGGCAACACTGTGTGATTTGCGAATACAGGCTCAGTTACAAGTGTTGCAATTGACTTAAAATTTGGCTTCATGAATCCTGGAACTGTTTAGTTAGTAAAGCATGCTTTTTGGTAGGTTTCATCCTCAATGAGCAGTGTGGAAAGTATGAGGGGGAAACTGATGTCAATGTTTAATTAATTCATATCATCTATTTTTTTAACTGACCATTTTTTAAGGTTTCAAATTAAATTATTTTTTGGCGTGCAACACACATTTTGCATTTTCCGTTGTCATTGAAATTAGTCATGGGGCGACAAATTTTACAGATGTTATCTTTTCTGTAATTGTTGATATTATCCGTGAGAAGGTTCCTGTGGTTATTCTTTGAACATGAAGGTCAAGCCAATGCATCCCCACAAGGCAGTTTAGTTTCAGTGTTTTTAACAGCCAAAAAAGGTTTGGTTCATAGCATTTTTGTCATTTAACTGACAATTTTCAGCCCAAGTCTGCTGCACAGAGACATTGGTGGTGGCAACAAGAGCTGGCACCAGAGGAGGTTGGTGTTTGACTGGTGGAGTTTGGGTCATTGTGCTCCAGAATAGTGAAGTCCCCAGCTCAGTTATAGCCAAAGCACTTCGGGGCAAAGAGCCAAAATCTTTCTCTAGATGAGAATTCATGAAGCTACACTTTGCATTGCAAGCATCCCCAGAATCAACAGCAAAAGGTCGGTGCCCCCAGACAGCACTGTAGAGCTTGTTTCTCATGGATTTATCAAGATCTGCATGTGGGTGACACCAGGGTTAGGTCTCAGAAGCTGGAAAGTGTGAATATCCTGTGGTCGGGCTCAGCTCTCCCTTCATTCCCCAGTTCGTAAAGCTTGTTCTTATCATTATTGCTGCCTCTGCCACCTCTCACCACCAACTAATCCCTTCCATGACTGTTGATTGAAGGCTGAGTCTCCCTGGGCCAATAATTGTTATTTAAAGTTATAGTTTCTTCTCCAGATGCTTTGTTTCCTTCCTTTCCCAGATGATCAGCCTGTGCTTTGGGAAAGCCTGAACTTCGGTTCCTTGGAGCACACAAAGCAACAAGGCATCAAGGCAGCGGAATGACACAAGCAGCAATATCCTTCGGTAAATGCCGCTTTATGCAGCAGAGCTTCCTAGCGATTAAAGGAGTCTTGGAAATGTCATTGCCCTGACCAAATGAGATAATTTGTATCTTCTGTCACCGGAATAAAATCCTCTTTTTTTTTTCTTTGTAATTAACTCACGACTGTGGGAAGGTGGGAGCAAGGATGGGGGTTGGGAAGGGAATTTCATGGGTAATCCAGCTGCAGTATGGAAATGATGGTTGGGTAATTGTGCTCTCTAAATGAACTTGACTTGATGGTTGGTGTCAGGTTTTGTTAAGTGCCCTGGGCCAGCAGAGACTAATTAGGAATGCATTAAATATTAAAGCTCTCTGACACTGGGGCATTGACGGTGACAGAAGAAAAGAAATCCCGTAACCTAATCTGCACCCAACAGGAGTAATTTATGTTACCTTTTTTAACAAAGAAAAATCCAATTATTTGGCCTGCTGAAAAAATGTATTTAAAGGAAAAGTTAATTTAGAGGAGGAAAAAGTATATATGAAAAAATAATACAGATGCTGTCAACACAGCCTGTGAGTGTCGGTTCCCCTGCGGTTCTGACTTCACCAATTGCTTCAGTTTATGAACAGGGAGAGTATTTCCCTTTTCTGAGGCTATTTTCTGGATTCACTATCCTAGAAAACAGCCTGTTGTTCCCTCCTCTGTGGCTCAGGTGAGCAGGATACGTGGAGGGATGGTCAGCAGGGGCTCCTGTGGCCATGCAGTGAGGGTTGGGGTGTTCGTGGCCGCACATCGAGGATTCGGGGTGCTGGCTGCACGGGGAGCGCTGTGCACGCTGCAGCAATGCTGTGCTTACACAGGGCATATCGGAGGTGAGGCATGTACAAAGCTTCTGAAAATTCCAGCAATTAAAACTCCCTTCCTGTCTCTCTACCAGAAACCAGCTCTAACAGCTCCACCTCCACACTTTGCTGTATCTACCAGTTTCCAGGGCAATTTTGCCTGACCTTTAGTTAAATGTCCTGCTCTACCAGGCAGCTCATTTCTGCTGGTCTGTCTACTTATGCAACCTAATCAAACCCAGAATGGAATATAATCAGCCTCATCTTGTAACACCAACTTGCACAAATATCAGTCTCACTGTCTGCCGTCCTGTCTATACATCTATCTAATCTCATCTGCCAGTCTGATCCTGTAACCGGGGTTTTAGCAGCTGCTGCCACCGCTATGGTGAGATTTGGAAGAAATTGCCAGTGGGATATCCAGACCGCTGGGCCCTGGGTGGAGTGGTGGGGTGGGAAGAGAAAGGCAGCTACAGGTGTACAAGCCCACGTTGTCTAAGCCAAGGGTGCAGCCAAGCATCCCTCTCTCTAGGGGTGGGACCTGTCCGCTCACATGGACACACGTGTATACATAAACACACCTGGTGCCTTTCTCTTTTCTCTTCTCCTCTTCCCCCCCCCCCCCCCCCCCCGCCTCCCCCATTTCCAACAACAACAACAAAAAGCCTGTTCTTTTATAAAATTACTGGAAGACCATTTTCTAAAGGGACTTGGTTGCCATGGGTTACCAGATGCTTATCTGCCACCGGTGTGTTATTTTGCTAACTGCAGCCATTACAGGGAGAGGCTGAAGCAGGAAAGCTGGGAGAGCTGTGAACATCAAAGCCCTCCCTGCCTGGGTAACCCTGGCTGCCATCCACTGAATAGCAGGGACTGTGTTCCCCAGGGGGAGCTGGAAACCAACTTTTCCAGGCTCTGGAGTTTCTTGTGCCGTTGGGTTTCAGTCTCCGCAGCAGCCAGGGCTTGCAGCAAGCCTGGCACTGAATGTAAAGTTGTTTTGAAACTTGAAACAGAGCAGACTGGGCTGGGGAAGAGGAGGCAGGTGGAGTATCTGAGGTGCCCAGAGAAAGAATTTTAGGATTTTTATTCAGATAGTAGGATTACTCTGAAATGGTCGAGACATGTCCGAACTAAAAACAGCCATACAGAGCAATGCTGGTTTGTGACTGTGCTGCAGTTTGTATTCATTCATGTGATGCTTCCAGGCAACACCAGTGAAGGGAGGGGAACTTCACCCAGGAGTTTTCTGGGAAGAGGAATAGCTGGTAGAGCACTAAAGAAATTTGGTCTTGGAGGCCTGGGAGAGGGGCAGACAGAGAGGACTCAGATAAAAGGGGAACACATGGCACCTCGTGATGGGCAAATGCTTGGTGCGCTGATATTCTTCATCTGAGCATCTTCTGATGGTTCCTTATCTGTGCAGCCCCCACATCCTTAGGGGATCCTGGATGCTGGGCTGTGTCCCTCATGTCCCCACTGCCTTGTACCCCCACAGGACTTCTTGAGTCGATCAGCATGACGGAGCTACTGACTATTCCCATTTCCCCCCATTCCTGTTACAAACCTATTCCTTCACCCCAAGTCTTCAATACTGTGGGTCCCCAGATTCCTCTTTTCTCCGTGGCCTGTGCCAGCCCTGGGAATTTCTGAGCCCCGGTGGTCCTGCAGCCCTCCTTACCTGCTGCAATTTCAGCCTCTCCATCAGCACACAGGGAGTACTTTGCTACTACAATAATGAGAGAAAAAGAAGCTAAAAACAATACTTTACATTTCAAATAACTTCTGACACATCCCTTGTCTTTTTCTAACAGAATGACAAGTGACTTCATCTTGAAAGAGAAGGCAGCCTCCTAGAGCTGTCTACATTGTCAGAAAGAATAATTTGTAAATTCTCTGATTACCTCTGTCACTGCTTGACTTTTCCATCCTTTTTCATTCCTCCCTCCCGCTAAAGTCCCTTTATGTGCTATTTCCCAAAGTGCTGCACTTACTTTCAATGTTTCCAGCCAAAAGAAAACTCCCTCCCATCTAAAGGTAGGAAGAAAAAAAATCCCTGCCCAGGATGAATTAACATGCTGTTATTTCTCTCTCTCTGGTCTCTGCATCTGGATCTTATATAGGATGTGAACTGTAAAAATAACTAGGTCTTTATGACTTGTTAGAGTAATAAAGAAAAATAATGTTAATGAGAGAGAAAGACACACAGAGGCTCTGAAACTGGGATTTGTTCAACGCAAGAATAACTGAAATATTTACTAATGAGAGGGAGAAGAGAAAGTAATTTAAAAGATTTAAAATAGTTGTGTGTGGATTTTTTTAATTCATGCCTCCTTTCGTTTTCATCACATATTTCAATATTTGCCTACCTTTCCAGCAAAAGATTTACCTCAAGTGCGTACAAATTATCTGGCATTTGGTTAAGGACAATATGTCTAATTATGGCTCTAAAGACCTGAAATATTTTCGACTTAAGCTAAAAGTCAAACTCAAAAAAAAATAAAAAAGAAAGAAAGAGTAAAATTAATAATCTTTTTAAAATTCATTCCCATGATCATTGTTGTACAGAACACTCCACTGCAAAAGATTAAAACAAGGGAAATGTGAAAGTGGAGAAGCCAAAGAGAGAAAAATGGAATGTCTCACATTACGCCTCGATTTTAACCACACTGAAGACATGGGGAAACTTCTGGATAATTGTGTAGGTTTGAGTTGTGTCCATCCCACCCCTCTCTGATGTGAGGTGAGAAACCCCTGCATGGGGAGTGCTGGGGGCAGCCTGGGCAGAGGGGGACAGCACCAGGGTGACCTCCTGCCCCATGGGTCCCCCTTGGGTCCCCATTACTGAGTCTGCTGCTCATTCCACGCTTCCCTCAGCTCCTGCAAACACCCGTTGATGCTCTTGCTCCGTAAGGATGAAGCCCCTGGAGCCAAACCCTCCACCCTGTGCACTGATAATGAGGTTCAAACCGTGGTGATAAACAACTATTTACTCCTGCACCTCCTAGTCGCTGCTTCTTCTCAGCCTGAATAACTAATGAAACTCAATTGAGTATATTAATTATTTTCGCCTTGGGGTGAGGAGAAGGAGGATAAGCAGGAACATCTCCAGAGGGCTGCCTGAGCTCCAGCAATTCATCTGTGGTTTAGAGGGCAGAGTGACCCATCCTAAGGAAGACGCGCAGGTTGCAGGTGAGCTAATTTCATGAAGAAGGAAAGGCATGGCCAAATAAAGAACAGATGGCTCCAGTCACTAGTTATTTATTTATATAATTAGTTTCAAGCTGTGATCTCAGACCTTAAAGACATGGTTGATTTCTATGAAATTCCTTCTGGCGTCAGAAGCGTGCACCGCACGTGCTGGGCTGCGGCAACGGCAACGTGCTGGCTTGGACGTACCCAGCTGGGGCACACGCTGCTTTTGGCTCCTTGAAGAACTGCAGTGTGTGTAAAAAAAACATTCCAGGCACTTCCCTCTAGCTGGTGGAGCCCTTATGAACATCAAGGACAGTTTAGTCTTGTTATATAGGAAAGCATTCAAGCCTGAGTTGATTTCAGCTCTGTCATCACCTTGTGTTGCTTTTTCCCCATCACCTTTTTTCTCCTCTGGTTCTTTCCCCAGTGTGTCCTCTTCTGATCTCCCTGTCTCTTCTTTTTTCTTTTGGCTTCCCTTTTCTTTTATTACATCTTGGCACTCAGACTCCTTTTAAGCTGGGGTAACATGATCAAGAACAACGAGGACTCTGGCATAGCAGCAGGAGGAATCAGACCACACGTGTTTAACAAAGGGTAGGTGCAGGTTATTGCTCTGACAACGTGACGTGTGTTATTCCAGCGCCTGTTATTTGCCCTCGCAAAACCTGGATTTGCTAAGTCCCAGTCCTATCCTTAAGCCTATCTGTTCTCAAAGGTAGACTCAACAGAGCAAGGGGGAATATTTTATTTCCTGCTGGAAGGATCTGGTAGGATAGGTTTTTGCCAGCCCATCTAGGCATGTCTAATCTATTTTATTTTTAAATGATAGCTGCTAAGCTGGAATTGTTAAGTAAATGCAGGCCTGCGAGAATCTAGGTGGGTAAATAATTTGATAGTTCTATTACGAAGATGCCGAAAGCATCTCATGACAATACCTTTTAATGACACAAGATAATAAATAGAGAGAGTAAAGGGAAAGAATTACAGAACGGCTTCATCTATGCAAAACTTGTACTTTTGACTTTAAAAAGGCATGGTCCTTACTTTTGTTTGAATAGCTTCATACAGACAAATATACGAATGCATTTTTCAGCTATTTAACAACAATAATAAAATAACCCCAAACCCCACATAAAGCCAGAAACACTCAAACTTAGACCCCAAGAAAATGATCTACCTCTATGGGAAAGAATTTGATGAAATCCAATCAAATCTCAGCTGGAAGAACACAGAATGGTGGCTTTGGGCATAAATCAGACATGGAATTAATTTTGTGCTTTATTGCATGTCTTAAAAATAAAAAGAGGGCACCCTACGCCTGGGAGTGCTGAATGGATTGAAATGATGTCCAGACCGCCAGCTCTAGAGTTCAGACAAACAAGACTGGTTCAAAATCAATATGTATCCTATTGGTGATAAAAATGCCCAGGAAAGCTCTGATGACAGTGAAGACTCTTTATCGTAGTTACCAGAGTGGGAAGATGGAACGTACCATAGGTGATATACGAGGGACCAGGTGACAAGACCGGTAAAGATGAGGGTGTCTGAGGTTTTCTTGGAATCATTGAGTGCTGTGGAGACAATGAGAAGCATCTTGCTAAGCACAGCTTAAAAATACTGCTCACAGGAATCACTGGAGTGGGACAGACTTTTATCCCAGCACCACGGACTTCTGATGGAGACACCAAAACCTCTGTAAAGACATAGACAGAACTTGAACACAATTAGAATTTCATGCTGGTTTTCACTCAGCAGAACTGTCTTTGTGATTCGTTTGTTCTCAAACTAAACAGTGATGATCTCTTCTTTGTACCTGCCCAAAATTGCTCTAAGAATCTCTAGAATAAGCCCAATGTGATCAATATGTAGGAAGAGAGTCTCACTTTAATTCCTGGTTTTGATGGCTCTTCATTTTCTGTCACCATAAAAGGCAGCACAGAGTTGAATTTGGAATTTCTACCCAGGTTTTTATCCTAGCTTGCAATGAAAACTTGAATTAGACATGTATTATGGATAAGCAAACCTGAAGTAAAAACAAAAAACACCAGCTCCAACATTTTACCTTGGGTATTTCCATTGCAATTAGTTCCACTTTTGAAAATAATTAAAAACAAACAAATGCAACAATGAAACAAAACATTTTGATTTGATTTCCCTGAAATTTTTCAGATCAGTTCAGTATTGGACAATTGTTTGTCTTTAGCGACATGCTCCTTGCTGGAGTTGTAGAAGAACCAGCTTGCTGCAAAAATAGGGATAAGAGAATTCCAAAGAGCATCTCCAAAAATATCCTGGAGTCCTGTAATGAGCCTGATACACCATGAATCAAAAATACAAGAGGACTTCCTTTCCAGAGAGCCTAGCTGTTAAAAGAGAATAGCTGTACAGCTTATGATTTTTTATGAGGCAGTGTTCAGTGTGCCATCAGTAAAACCCGCTTAGTATTTTGTTGCATTGTTTTCAAGCAAAACATTTAGAAAACTGAAATATTTTAGCCATGTTTCTATTTTTAATTAGTCTTATTCTGGCCAAAAGTATATATTGCATGTTGGTTTTTAAAATAAACAAACAAACTTCAGCAAATGTAAATTTCTCCTTTGAGAAACTACATTTTCCATTGTGTATTTCCAATTCATCCCAGTGGCAAGTGCCTGAATAACTCAATAATACATAAAGAACTGAAGGTAAAGGAAAAGAAGTGAAGACTGAATGCTATTTGGCCAAAGCCCAGAACTAGGCTAGGATTAGAAAGATGAGCGTGGAGTGATGCAAACCCTCTTAAGTGAGGCCTAATGATTCACAAATGACATGAGATGCACAGATTGAGTCATTTGTATCCTACATTCAGACAGTGAGGGATTTGAAAAGTGTAGAAAAAGAATTATTTGCCTAATAAGAAAAGGGCCAAAATCAGTTCTGTTTTACTTTGCATCAATCTGAAGGAATCGTGCAGGACCTGGGCAGAGATCTTGGACCTGGAGGGACCTGGAGCGAGGATGGTGGGTCTGTGGTCCTGGTTGGGTTGTCATGGGAATGGGGGGGTTGGGTTTCTGCCTGAGGAGGGGCCAGTGACTCAGTACAGAAGGTGGTTTAAAGGTAAAATATCATCCCATCAACTTTGTGAGTTTTTAATTGGGTTTTAAGGCATAACACATACATTCTGCTTCCAGAAAAAAGAGCTATACCATAGCCCCATTGCAATGGAAAGGCATGAGGGGCAGGGAGTAAAGACCATGCACAGGCACAGTTTTCTCCCTCTTTCTCTCCTGCTATTGAATTTTCCACATTTTTTATTTCAAATTAATTTTCAGAAACAATGAGAAGATGCTGTGTTAGCTTTGTCCTTGTGAACAGATCTTTTCCTTGATTGAAGAAATATTTTTATAGTCTAACTGTGCAAGTTAAAGTCGTTTTTTGACGGGTAAAATACTTAGCAGGGGCCCACAGTCAATCTCTCCCCTTCTTCTCTCCGCCCTCTAATTGTGCCCTGCTAATATCTCTGCTTTCCCCAGGAGCTCAGAGCTGCTCTGCAGCCACCTCACCTGCCAGAATCCAACGCTTCCAGCTCTGCAGCCCATCAAAATAATGAAAGGAGGAGAGGACAACTTGGGGAAACTTCTTCAAAGCTGCCCCATGAGAGGCAGCAAGGACAGAGCAAGACCAGACATGAGCCACCAGCAGCTCCTGGACATTTTCTACTACCAATGGTCTCAAGAACAATCTCTGCAAACACCACTTCCATAGGGGCCTCTCCCAGCCCTATCCCCAAAAACCTCTCCATAACACAAAGAGAAAACTGGAGAAGGAAATGACTGTGACCTTCACTTGTAGGCAAGGCACAGAAGCAAAAATACATTATTTATTGCAAATAAAACTTAGCTCCCCGACTAATACTTGAGGAGATGAGAGGGATCCTGGTCTGAAGTGGCTTGTCCTGTGCCACAGAG
The DNA here is from genome assembly GCF_963082525.1 of Nesoenas mayeri. NCBI lineage: Eukaryota > Metazoa > Chordata > Aves > Columbiformes > Columbidae > Nesoenas > Nesoenas mayeri. Next base: position 6,007,443 of record NC_137566.1, read on the forward strand.
AGAATCTGCTCTCGAGGGATGGAATGTAAAGGACAAGACCAACATGTCACCAGTATAACTGCCATGAAGTCGGAGTCCTCCAAATCACTTCAGGCAAGACCTGAGGATGTGACATCAGCCTTGTCACCTGCTTAGTCCAAGACAAAGCAGGTGGAGGTAAGACCAAGGTCATAATTTATCTTACCCTGCGCTATCTTTCCACCAGCATTAAAGGTGATGTGTCAGTGGCTGGAAGAACACTGTTATCTTCTTATCAGGAGATAAGATGACAACCATAAATACCTTGACTCCTCTTCTATCACTGGGGTGAACAGGAACATGCTTCACAAACAATCTAATCTAGGTGGATAACAGAGGACTTGAACGTGGGAGGTAAAACTCAGAGCTCTGCTCCGTTACAAACAGGACAGAAATTTCTTATGTGAATGCAACACGGGTACAGCAAAAACATACAAACTTTTCTTCTCTACCTGCACATCCGATGTGGTTGAGACAGGGAGTGAATAGGTCAGCAAGCAGGTTCCTCTGCAATAGATACATTAATCATTAATAGGATGTAAGTATTTGAAGTCCCCAAATCTTCCTCTAACATGCAAAACAGTCCCTCCTGCCATGGATGGATTGTTTCACCGAGTAATCCACTTATCCTCTGGTATAATCACAGCAGGTGTAACTTCCACAGGGACATCTCAGTGTCAACATATTTTGGACTGTGATGTCTTTGAGACATTTTCTTTTTTATGTTTGTGTACCTCCAGATAAGTAGCGGCAGGTGGGAGGGAAGTCTTTTAGAAATACCATGTAATGACTAACTGCAGTCAGTCACTCCTCTATCCTTCTCTCCCCCTGGAGTATTCAATGTCCTTGTGCCTCTACCAGACACATTTAAAAGAACAATTTTTCTTGTGACAAGTAAGGCAAGAAGTGTGAGTTTGCGTCTGACAGGTTCGGGGAGAAGCTTGCAATGAGGCAATTAGACAAGGAAAGTGCTGATTAGAAGCACCGTCACCCATAGCAAGGAAAGAAACAAATTTTAAGTAGTAGGAGGAAAGGGCTGGGAAAGGCGGGTGAAAAATAGATAAAACGAAGCATTTGATAAAGCAGCAGGTTGTAATAAAAGGTTTGTGACTGACAAGGTCTGGTACCAGGCTCTAGGGCTGCTCAAAGCTTCTCTGGAGGCAGGAGGTTGACCGTGATGGGTTCCTCCAGCTTAACAGCTTTTCATCCCCACGCTGGGGCTGCCAGTCACCAGCTCCTTGGGGAGCTCCCCTCTGTAGACCAGACCGAAGATCTTTCTGTAGACCTGTCCATCCCTCCCCCTGGCAGGAGAAACACGACTTCTCCACTTGCCAGATGCCTGTGGTCCGAGCGAGCCAAGGATGCCCCGTTTTCTCACCGTTGAGATGCTCTTGGAGGATTGTCGAAAAGTCAGGAAAGAAAGACACTTTATGCAAATCCCCTTCATGTCTATTTGGCTGCCTTGGGTTGGGCAAAAGGAAACCTGTGGCCCTTCTGTCACTGCGGCCATCAGCTGCGCTGCAAGAGGTCGTCAAAGAGCAGAGATGAGCCACTGAGAAAAGGCAGATTGCTGGGGCGTGCAGACAGGGCTGTCCAGACAGCCTAATTTCAAGGAGGGTTTTTTGAAATTGTTCTTGCACACCCTGTAATTCACCCTGAGCTGATGAGGCAGGGAGGGAGGGGAAGAAATAACTTAGCCCAAACCTTCACTACATCACTCTTTTAAAAATATATGTTCTCCACTTTCGCCTTTCTGTAATTCTATGCAGTATCAAATGTATATAACATGAGCCTGGTGTGACTGTTCCAGGGAACATACAAAGGGCTGTAGACCACCCAGACTGGTTATATGTATAACTGGATCTGCCTCATGGAGTGGTGACAACAAGCAGTAAAATATTAACAACAACACAGTAATAATAACATTATAAAATGCATTCATCTCAAGAGCTGTCACTGAGCTGGAGAGCCTGGCTACAGCAAATTTCAGCAAATGCTTGTTCCAGGTCCCCTGATAGATTGGATATCAGGAAAAAATTCTTCACGGAAAGGGCTGTCGGGCAGTGGTGGAGTCACCATTCCCAGAGGGGTTTAAAAGGTGTTTATACGAGGTTCTTAGGGATATGATTTAGTGCTAGAGTTAGGTTAGGTTATGGTTGGACTTGACGATCCTGAGGGTCTCTTCCATGTGAAATGATTCTATGATCTCCATGTCACAGAGGTGGCTGCAGTGTGGTCCTGGTGACCCATGATACTGCATTAGGCAAAAGGCACCGGCTCTATGTGTACCCTGTATAAAGCAGCACAGTATCTTATTTACTATTCATTGCACAGCTTTTCATCCTTTTGCTATGAAATGTTCCCAGCCTTTGCCAACTATGAACAGTCGAATTCACGCTACTGGAAGCCGACCATTGAAGGGGAATCGGGTGCTTACGGCAACACGCAGGCAGCAAACAGCAACATGTGGCAGCTCTTTAAGGAAACGACATGAGAAAGTGCTCTGCCTCTTACGGAATTTAGGTGAACGGACTGTAATTACCCAAATATTTATGGGTTCTCTTTATTGTATGAGTCACTGAGGGCTTGTGAGGGGGCAGACAATTTCCACTTTGTTTAGGGCAGAAATATCCCTGGAGACCAGGCTGATCTATGGAGCTGCCATATCAAACCCTCCTAGGAAAGGGGAAAGAAAAAGATAATGCATTTATTAGTCAGCTCACATTGGACTGTTCTGTGTAGGAAAGGAAAGAACTCAACTGAAAAATGCTTTTAAAACCACAATTCCATAAGCATCTGTCTCATTTCAAGTATGGCTGGGGCCTTTCTGTCTCCTGAAAGGGAAGGAGAGCTTGAATTCAAATGATCTGTAACTCTGGAGTGCTGAAGGGGAAAAAAAAGTCATTTCCAAATAGCACGGCATCCCTGCAGACAGTGACCTGGCACAGATAACCTCCCTCGGGGAGCTTTGCTTCCCCCCAATGCTCCAGCCCTTCCCCAAACAACTTGCTCTGCCATCCTCCTGCTCTCCCTGAGGCTGAGAGCAAAAATGTAAGAAGTAATCGGAAGAGAAACAAGCATTTCTGGACATCGGGCAAATGGAGAAAGAGGGGGAAAGGAGAAGGTGGCTAAATTATGTTAGTCCACATCCATCTCCTGTTGGTTTATTTTTAGGTACTAGTCGTGTTTCCTGTAGCTGCCACAGTTTCTGCAGGAGTCCCTGACCCCCACAGCAGGTTTGGGGAGCTGCAATGGGTCCCAGCGTTGTCAGGCCATGAAGAAGGTGGGACACAGGATGTGGAGATGCTTATTCCCACACTGCAGCCCCTGGTATGATGTGCACTGGGTGAGATGTACAGCCCTCCTGTGCACACTGGGGCTGTGTCCACTTCAGACCTCATGGCCCCTGTGCCAGTAAATCTGTGAAAAGGAAGAGAATCAGGGAAAAGAGAAGCCAAAGAGAAAGCAGGAGCAGAAACTGCTCCTTTGGCTCAACACAGCAGCCTAGAGGCTTTGTCCAAAAGCAAAGGTAGAGCAGACCAGTCCCATTTCACTCTCAGTGCATGACTGCAGCAATGTTCTTAAGTGAGTTTGGCTGGAGAGCAGGAACAGTCTCACTGCGGGTACGACCAAAGCTCAGTCCAGGCTTGTTCACCTGCCCAGGAGCATCCCCAGGCTGAGATCAGCCCCCACCCTGTCTTGCGTGGGGCAGGGGGGGCACGGGAGCACACGGACACATCACCGTGCCAGCAGGACCCTGTATGTGCGAGGTGCGAGGAAATGGAGTTGTTGAATCTGAGGATCAACATGAGAGGGAAATGGAGAATAAAGAGCAGTAAATGAGCTGGATTAGAAGAGCTGTTTTACATAGCCCTTCATTTAATCCTTTGCTTTCCTTTCATTGTTTAATTGGTTTAGCTCTTGTACTTTTAATGCTGCAGGCAGAGAGAGCCAACCTCCTCTTTTCCTTCCCTTCCCTTTTCCTGCCTTTTCTTTCCTCTCTTTGCATCTCACTATCTAATCCCCTTTCTCTCTTTCTCTCTCAATTTCTGTCTCTATCCCTCGTTCTCATTCTCTGCTCCAGCTTCTCTCTCTCTTCAGGCCCCATATTACTCAAGCAGCTTTTGTTAGCGCTGTCAACTGCATCAGCGTGTAAGTGAAATTGTACTGTAAGTGAAGTTAAAAGTATTTCTATGGTGGGATATTTAATCATTTGAATCCTTGATAGGAGCAGCTCTTTTTATTTTCACTAGCTATAAATCCAGGCTCTATCTAATCTCTGATCTCGACGAGGAGAGAATTAACCAACTGAGTGTGTGACTAGAAAGGAGAAGGCTGGAGAGAAGGGACCACTTTATCTGAGTGTGGAGTGGAGCAGCATAGGAATAAGGCAAGGAGCAGTTCCCAGCTCCCTGCCATTCTTCTCATTGCCTTTCCCTGACTCAACCTTTGTTCCCTCTCCCCAGACTCTCCAGCAGATTGAAAATGCCATTTTCCATTTGCAGTTCTTTCTTTCCCCCCTTCAGTGATTAACCCAGCCCGTGATGCTGGGGAGGAGATGTGTTTCAGACCGCAGAGCCCTGAATCTTAGTCCATCTCCAGCTTGTGCTGGGCTGGATTGCACCATACCCAGCACACACATCTCCATCCTATAAGCAGTATAATGGAGAGCAAATCACCAATGTTCTGCCTGATTCAGGACTCTCATATTTTCCCTCTTAGAATATACTGATTAGAGGAAAGTGAAGCATTCTGCTGGGATTTATTAATTGCAATGAAGTCTCTGACAGGTCATGGTCACCTCTGGATGCTTTCCTACTGGCTTACAGGTCAGTGGCAGGATTGCATAGAGATTTGGTAGAAGAACAAAATATTTCCTTCTACCTAGGGCTGAAATTAAGCAGCCAATGGCGTAGATGAAGGCATGCATGAAACAGTGGGAAAGAGATGGGAAGCCTGTATTGGTTGTTCATGCATTGCTTAAGTCTTGTGAACATTTTAAGTTCTTGTTAAACCCCACAGTCCAAGAGCTGTATGCAGAGAACTGCAGTCTGATTACACAGCACACACTGGCATCAATATTTACCTTGAGCATTTGTCTGAAGGACAAAAAGTGCTCCAGCAGCTCAACATCTTGGATGCAGTTCCTTGCAAGAAACAGCCAGGCTACCCTTTCTCCTTACCCCTCTCGCTTCCAATTCACTAGCGCTTCTCTTTTATTTCTGTGGCCTGTTTGCGAAGCCATTGCAGGAAATAAGACTCAGAAAAACAGCAACCGTGATGACTTGAGGGTTATGTTCCCCCCCTCCTCACTTTGAAGAGGTGCTGGGAGTCACGTGTGATGCTGGCCAGTGCTCTGCAAAAGTGGACAATCTGTCACTGTCACCGGTGGTGGGGGAGGAAGCAAGGGGGATGCCGAGTTTGCAGAGAGTAGTCATTGCACAGCGAGATTCACACAGCTGTTCTGCTCCCAATGTAAATATGGACAGCCCCATTCATCACTGGCCTTACTTCCTCAGCACACGTCCAGGGGAGAGGGATGATTTAGTGCCTGCAGCTGGAATAAGCACTGTGTTCCCCTAAAACAGGAACATTTAAAAATTGGGGATGTTTTGCATGTGTGTTTTGCGATTCTGTGGAGAACGGAGGAGGCAATGTCAGAAGCTGTGAGCTGCAGAAGAGGCGAGGCCTTACAGGAATCATTACCCTTCTCTGCTTTGCTCTGCACACACCCTCCATTCACAGGGGTCTGCATGGCAGTAGCACTGAGGATCTTCTCTCACCAAGCCGGGTGGCCCCAGGCTGTTTGCAATCTGTGTGACAAGGGAGATGCAACAAGAGAACCTAACAGATGAAGTGGAAGGAAGAAGAGGAACCAGCATGGATGGAGTTGATCAACAGGCATGGAAGGATCCACTGAGACTGGGGAGTGAGGGACAAATGGTCCCATGAAATGAGCTGTGTGAACAATGCTGAACACCTTCTCATAGATCCTGCAGACCTTCCCTCAGGCAATGCAGTTTCCCTCTGTCAGCAAAACACCCTGGGGCTTCACCTCAGTCTTCCCTTCCCCTTCCCTCCCCATTTTCATTACAGCAGAGACACCATCATCCTGAGAGACAGGAATATTGCACCAGGGTTACTTGGGGGCACACAAGGTCTGGAGTGCTCAATGCAGAGGTGTTGGGAGCTCAGGGCTGGGCAGAGCTGCAGGGATGGCAGGGAGGGTGAAGCCTTTCTCCTATATGATGGAGAAAGTTCACCTGAGGATCTGTCATCTCGCTCATTGAATAAGGGAAGAAGGTTGTGTCCTCCGAGCACCAAGAAGCTGGAAATGTTGGTTTGAGTCCACTGGGTGCATTGAACAGGAACTGAGGAAGACTTTCCTCATCACCAAGCTGCTCCTACCCCTTGTCATCTCCCCAGGGAGCAAATCTGCTCTCCTTTGGTGGTACAGCCTCTTATCCATGCCCTGAAACCTCAGACACCAGACAGAGGGAATGGAAAAGGGGCAGCCCTTGTGTTTCCTCTCCAACAGCTCAGGTTTGCTCCTGCCGTGCTTTGTCAGCTGTGGGTGCCGATGCCTGCCTTTCACTTGTGTCCATCTTGGAGGCACGCTTCCATCCTGTGTGTGTGGTTTGCTCAGCCTGTGCTAATTACGCCCTTGACATATGCAGCAGAACTGCTTGTGTCTATAACAGCACAGAGGGGAAGGAGGTTAATTAACTCGGAGGCAGGAAGCTGAGTGTCCCTACATAACACCCCCTTCCATATGCATTAGTTTTGAAGCCCGAAGACACTGTTTAACCAAACACAGCCCACGACTTACTAACTTTCCTGTTTCCTGCCTTTCTTCCCCTCTATTAATAATGCTGCCTGGGATGGAAGTCACTGAAGCTAACAAACAGCCTCACAGAAGCAATGGCCTCTACAGAGAAGATACCACCTCATTACAGAGTGATCAGGATCGGCCTTTACCCAGGGAACGTGGGCAGGATGCTGTAGTGAACAAGGAGCTGCCATGCTGTTCCAGCTGCTCCATTGTGACCAATCCTCACTGCACCCGCAGTGATGGGATTTGTGTTACAAGATGCCCATCAGCCTGCTGAGTTCCTCCTCTCCAGCGCTCCCAGTGTGTCAGCATCCTTTAGTGCTGTCCTGCGCTTGCATGAGCCACAGATGTCCCAATTTGCCTCTGATTTGCTGGCCAGGAGCAGGACGTGCGTTGCAGGCGATGGCAGCGCAGAGGAGCTGCCCAGCCCTAGTGCACCGCGGAGCCTCGGAGGTGCACATGGTGCACAGGAGTTTCCAAAAGGAGAGTCTGTTCTAAATGTGCATCGCTTCGGGGATTCCTACAGTCACATAGGACCTGATAGGTTACCAAAAACCCCAGTTGCAGCTCAGAGGCGTCACTTCTGCCCTGTAGTGTGATGCACATGCACAAATATAACATGGATATGCCTGGGTCAAGCCGTATGAGTGTGTCTTGGAATCTAAATTCGAGACACAGTATGGCCTGGCAGAGAGTGGCAGCTGCTTGGCAGTCACCCCCCTGACTTCTGTTTTCTGTTAACACACAACCTTGAAAGACTGTCCTTCTTCCTCCTCTCCACAGCCACCCCCCAGCACACTTTATCTATTATGGTTGTAAATCCTTTGCAGTGAGCCTGCTGCCTCTCTTCTTTGCACAGCACCTTGTGCAGCGGGTCTTACAGGTGCTGCTGGAATATAAACAGCAATACAGCTTTAATTATAAACCCTGCCAGGAGATGGACAGCACAAACACACAGGTTTGTGTCTCAATCAAGAGACTCCACAGGGGCCACCTTCTCGGTGCAGCCCCATCTTAGAGTCTGTTGGGCAGCTGGTAAGAGAGGCTAGTTATATTCCTTTGTTTCCATTCTCAATAATTATAGGTCTCCCAGGAAAACTGGCCTTAGAGTGGAAATTTTATAAAGGTTTTAAAAGATTTTATTAGAAAGGATTTGGTTCCTGTGCAATTATTAGTTTAACAAGGCACTTTACTCACCTTCTGCACCAGAACTGTTATTGATCACACTGCAAAAGGAAGACCAAGCAAAAATTTATATAGAGAGCAGCACATTGCCTGTATATTTGTATATAATAGGTACACTGGCATATATTTACATATAGCAACTGAAAAGGTCCTGAATGTATGCATAGATGTGTCTAGCTGTATATATGCATACATACACGCAACCCAGGGGTGGAAAAACTAGCAGGTATTGATTATATAGCTGTGCCTGTCCTATCAGAGAGTATTCATCTTATTCACTGATGGCAATTGAGTAACATGGTCAGACAGTTTGGGGATCAAGTGAACCCACAGACACCAGGCAGGCCTTGCCTCAAACAGCAAATAATCACAGATTTATATCCTGTTTGCAGTTTTGGCCATTTCTGTCCCAGAAAGGCTGAGTGACACAGTTTGGGCTCAGGTCTGAAATGCTACAAATGGAAAGGCTCAAGTTTGAGGCCAGGGGCTGAGTTATTAGCCCAGAAGCAGGGAGAGCAGAACTGTAAAGATTCGGATGGTGAGGTGTTTGAAATCTTCCAGTCACAAGTGCCACGTACAGAAATTATTATTATTTCTTTTCATTTACAATTTTTTTAGCTGCTGCTCGTGATCTGGAATTTCACCAGAAAGGATTCCTGAGCAAGGGTTTGGCTCAATCTGACTTTAAACATCCAAGCTCTTTCAAAATTCCTCCTCGCCCAAGCTGTAAAGCATTGCTCTGATTTCCTGACCAGAACTATCCCTTTTGTACATCCTCCCTATCTAGTAAGTGCCTGGTACTCCCAGCACCGCATCTTTCCCCTCTGGATGGCAGCCTGGTACAAGCAGCACATCTCAACAGCTCTGACTTGTGGTGGTGAAGGCAGGAGGGAAAAAAGCAACTTGGGAAGCAAATGACAAAAATCTCAGCTGCTTGCTGATGCCAAACCAGCTCCATTTGCAAAACAGCAGGACCAGTCCGGGTAGACTATATGAGCACTATACCCCTTCTCAGATGAAAACTGAAGTAATGAAAAGATGGAAGGGGCAAAACTCTTTTAAACCAGGCTGTCTCCTGCCCAGCACTGGGATGTGTTTGTGCAGAGTGCAGATAGTAAGGCTGCAGCCCCGTCCTCTAACCAAGTTAATCTCCCTTTCCACATATCCCAGAAGTTCTCAGGAGGCACAGGCAGCTTTAATTTTGCACCTCCCAGCCCTGCTGCACTCCAAAGACTGGCCTAAAGCTTATGACATGCAGGGCGATCTCAGCAAATACCGAGAAAAACACAATGGAGAACAACAAGCTGCAGTTGCCGGTGTTCTGATACACAGCCAGACTTTGGAGATATGCTGAATTTAAAGGCTTACTGCCTTTGACGGATATGATTGCCTGAGTCCAGAGGCTCCCCAGTGCCAGGATCACACCCGGGATCCCCGGAACTGTCCCTGCAGTGCTGGAGGACACTCAGCTCCTGCTGCTCCTGAAGTTCATACCTTGGAGGCTTCATGGTGTGTGTATAGCTCACAAAGTCCATGGGGAACCCATCACACCCCAATAACCACAATGTCTTTCGACAGGGAACAGGTTGGGTTTCAACCAAGCTGATATTAAAGCTTTTTTTCATTCACATTTCACCAATACAAGATTTCCCCTTAAGGGGGCTCTGGATCCCTGTTTTGCTCTATGGGAGGTTAGTCAGGGTGTCCAGGCACCCTTCATAATTCTTTTTAGCAGTGCAGGAGACCTTTCAAATTTGTGACACTGCTGAGCTGATAACTGCAGCTAAACTTGGCTGTTCAGACCCAGCAACACATCATGAGAAATGAGGACGGAGGCAGCACTTTGCACAGCAAATCCATTTCCTCCCATTTGCATGGCTGTGGTGGTTTTTTTCTCTTTTTACCCGTGTGTCTTTCCCTCCCTGTGCTCACACACCTCTCCTGCAGCAAATGACTCAGTCTGTTTACAGAGAAGGAAAGCTAATAGAAACCAGGCAGAATTCGAGCCTCTCTGGGACTGCTTTACACACTGACAAAATCATTCTTGCCTCCCCACGTTAAATATTCATGACACTCAGATTTTTAGATACAAAGGTACATTTTGTTTCTAAATGTGTTGATCCAGAATAGGCTTCTCGGCACCGGAGTTCTCTTTTCCACCCAGTTTCAGAGGAAAAATAATTTAAAAAAGGGTGTGTGCCCCGAAAATAAGGCAGTCTGACTTCATTTGCATCGTGTCTCTTTCGGGGGTTATTTTGATCTGGGAGCAATTTTGCCACGATATTTATGGCCTAAACTGCTATTTGTACAATGTTGGGCTTTTGTGTACATATGAGGGCGTGTCCCTTGTACAAATAACACGTCAACATCTCCATGCTTCCCAGCCTGTAGTTAAGCCCATAAAACAAGATGCTTTAACAAAAGCCCCATATATTACTGCCATTCTGAATATTTGTAATTTTGAGACAATATTTACATAGACTGTTAAGGCTAAGCTCCTGGGCCCGCTGACAGATCACAGGCAGCTGAAAGTACAATGTGTGTGCTGCAGTTTAGTACTAAGCAGGGAAAGGGAAAAAAAAAAAGGGAAAAATACAAGCAAGATAAAAAAGAACAGGCTTGTGTATTAACAGACACATAAAGCAAGCAGCAGAGAGAGAATCAAGTGGAAAATTGTACTGTACAAAGCAATGCTGGGAGACAACTGGATTTGGGCTGGAGCTTCTAGAGAGGTGTTTGGAAGTCAGGCATCACCTGTGGCCATCTCTCCACCTTTTTATGGCATGCTAAAAGCTGGTTTTTCAAAGAGCTCAACTCCAGAGCTGATATGATAAATTCTTGAAAATGTCAATAAAAATAAAATAAAATACCCAGAAATTTGGTTTGCTGCTAAGATTTTTTGTCGATATTTTTTCTTTTCTTGTTTAAAGGCACAGCAATGTTACAAGTACCCAGAGCTGTGCCACATCACCCCTAAGTCACAGCTCTCCACTAAGCATCCCTTACTGTTCCAAGGGGTTTGGCCTTGCCTCTAACTCTCCTGCTTTCTTTTGTGCCAATTTATAGGTTTTGTGGCATTATTTCAGTGGTATCTGACACACATAGTGAACATATAGTATACGACGCCATCAATTAGGATGTGGCTTTAGGGTACGGAAACAGAAATGATGAGGGACCAGATGCTAGCCTGAACATCTTCAAAACCAGCCCAAACATCTTCAGAACCAGTCTAACCAGGAGCTGGGTCTGAGCAAACATTTAAATTGGGGTAATATGGTGGTGACAGAGTCTCAAATTAGCTACTGTCCACTGGGAAAGATCCACCAAATTGCAGTGCCAGATCAGTTGGGTATAAAAGGTTGTCATGATCCACACCACAGAAACCACAATCAAATTAGTGCTAATTGGAAACGGCAGCTGAGAGACTGAATGGGGCATGAAGACCGAGCTCCATGTTCTCCTCAGGGTTCTCAAATCAGTACTAAAATCACTTGCGTTAAAAAGAGAATAACTGTTCTCTCCAATTTCTTACATATTTTAAAATCTATGATTCAGTCACATCATATTCCCATACAGGAGCATCAATATTATGCATTTGCGGTGTGGTGGAAAGTCCCAGTCTGAAGTTTTATTGAAGCAGATGCTGTACAGAGTCATGATTTCGTTCAAAATAAGCTCACAACCCACACGTACTCGAATTGTACTGTACATTAGCAATGGCCTTTTTTACGGTTTCCATCAAATGTGGTTTAAAGTAAAGTGTCCCCAATGTGCAAGGCTACAAAAAGAGTTCCCCAGCTTCCAGTACATGTCTGACCTCCTCTTCACAGAACCCAAGCTTATAAAAGGAGGGTATGACCCCTATTAAAGAGAGACCATTCCAGAGACAAAAGACTTCTGCAGACATAGCTATTTGATTTAAGCTGACTTCCTGCTCAGTAGAGTCCACACCATTTTACTAGGTTATTTATTGGCAGTAAACCATGACCCAGTGTTTGAGGCACACCTTTCATGAGGCTTCGAGTCTTGGTGTGATTTCCACCTACGCATACCTTTGTTGAAAGCCCCGTTGAGTACTTTCTTTCTGTGGGTTGCCATCACTGGCAAAAAAAAAGTGGATCTTATTTCTAAGTTGACTTTATCTGGCTTCATCTTCTTTCATTCTTCGTGTACCTTTTTCTGATACAACAAGGACGCTGGCCATTTACCAGGCTGGATTTGCTCCCTGTGACTATGCTTACATACCAAAATCTACAATTTCGCTTTCTTCACATTTTAGATCTGCCCTGTAGGAGACTATATCCCCTCTAATGTGCACAGCTTCCATGGCCCTCATCCCAGACTATCTTGCCAACTTTTTCGCTAACGCCAACTCATCTCAAACCTTGGGAGAGGTCTCCAGTCCGGTTTCTTTCCTTCCTTGACCTGATAAACTGTTGGTTCTGCAATAGCACCACACTCATACTTCTTCTGAATACTCGGTAGGTGTTCTTACGTCCTGGGAACTGCCTTTATATACTCATGTCAGAGCTGCTAAGCTGCAGGTTACTCCCATTAACAGCATTGATGAGTCCATTTCCAGAGGGAAAAGTGGTAGATCTGTTTTAACTTACAGAGATAGCAATAAAACTGGCTTCTGGGTGAGGAAGGTTTCACTGTAAGAGGGAGTAGAGACAAAACGAACTCATTACTGCTTTCACCCACTGCCAGGTATTTAAAAGATTTTAACTGGTTTAGTGCGATTGGCCTTTTTCGTTATGTATACGGGCTTCATGATGGACGAGTCGTTAAAAAATAAATACAGAAGTAATGATGGTAGCAATCACAGAAAGCAATTTTCAGATATAATAAAGAGTCTCCTGGATGTGTACAGCCTGTGCTACACTATTGATTTCTTCCTTTCTTTATTGCACTTCACTCCTCTCAGTTCACCGAAACCCCAGCCCTGGTGTTGCTTGGCCTGCCAGCCAACAGCTCTGACGAGCAGCCATGAATTATTAACATGCAGGAGCCCTTTAATTGGATGAGTTGCAATTAATAATTCATTGGAGGTGCTTGCAGAGAGAAGGAGGGAGGGAAAGCAGGAGAGGTGTTCTTGCTGAGAATTCGGGCCACAGTATGGGAGCACGAGGGAACATGAGATGCTCCAGTTGGAGCCTCCAAGACAATTGCGGTGTGCTCAGCTGCAAGAAGAATGAAGTGCAGCGAGACAAAACCTGCCCAGGAGAATGAGAGAGGCTTTTGGAAGTGTGACGCACCACTTGCAGACGGTGTTCCCAGCACGTCAAATACATGGCACCATGCCTAGAGCTTGCAACGTGAGGAGCTCGCGGTATAGTACAGAGCTCAGCAATGAGCCTGTGTCCCACCTGTTTCCCCAGGGCTCCTCAAACCAGCCGCACAGCTCATTCCATAGGTGGCTTTGCTCCCTGTGAATGACCCAGAAGCAGCACGGGGTGGGCACATAGGAGTGAAGCTGCTGTGCTCATCATATCACCAGACTCTGCTTTCAGGGCTCCAACAACAAATTAATACTACTCGGCCAGGCACAGTCGTGCTGGCTTCCAGCTGTCAGGCAAGGCCACAGACCATTAATGTTAATTAATATTTATATTACAGTTGTGCCTGGAGGGCTCAATCCAGGTCTGTATTGTATGATTGCATCCTACAAACATATTGAGGATCAGGTCCCCTCTTGTGCTACTCAGTCAACAAACATACAGAGACACGTTCCTCTGCCTAGAAATAGACTTTTTTTCTTGCTTTTCATAACTTGTATTTTTTATGGCTTCAGTAAAGAAGCCTGGATGGCTATTAAAAATAAAATGAAGAAAAGAAAATAGGAAAAACAAAGCAAGATTTAGTGACTGTAGAAGCAGCAAGAATGACAATTTCATACCAATTTCTTTGCTGTGTCCCTAACATGTGGATAAAAGAGGTGTAACACTCCTGGCATACAAACACCACTAATATATTTGAGACATGGACAAGTTATTGGGTTATTTAGACTCATTCCTTCCTTACTATACATTGGATTTCCAGCATTTGTCCCTGTTCCAACCCTAGAAACAGACGGTGCGTGACTGAAGCCTGTCTTGCAGAAAAACAACCCATGCCTTCATGATTCCAATATGTCAAAAGACTGGAAAACCTGCTACATCATTAGCGGAGAATGAGCCTCTTTACTCCCTAAGACTCATTAGCAAACTCTGCACGGCTGAATAGGGAGATGTGATTTTTGGGAAAGCTCACACAGAAATTTGTCTCAGTTTTACCGTGGTGCTGAAGTCGTGGGGACAACCAACATCAGCAGTGACCATTTCCTTTTTGCACCAGCTCTGCTTGGTGCTTCAATGTTGTGCTTTTCCTCACTGAAAAAAAAAAAAAAACCAAACCAAAAGGCAAAGCTGGTTTGTGGCACCAATTTTCTCTCCAGGAATCGACTTGGGACTTCTTCCCTCAGTCTTTGCTATGCCACTGTTGCTTCATCCAATCTGTGCATCTTCCCCATAATCTCCTGTGTCTTTAATTAACCTATATTGTACCTCCAAGCACAGGCTTGAAGCCAGAGTAATAAGTAATTTGCATTGAGTATAGATACGCACTAAACCTCAAATCTCCTTCTACTCCCGCCGTTCTCTGTGAAATAGAGGTAAACATGGCAACATCTGTATTCTGGCTCCGCTGCTCCATTAGCAAGCTGGGCAGGAGGGGCCGGGCTCTCACCTCTCCCATCTGCTACAGGGATGTGTCGAGGCTTGGAGTCACTGAAGGGTTCGTTCTTTGGTGCAGAATACCTGAAATTTCATCCATCTATGAGAAGCCTTAAAGATAAACAAGGACTTAAATCCTTTTCTGAACTAAAATGTAAACAAATGCATGGCCCTGCCAGGCTCTAAAGATCAGGCTTGGCAGAGAGGTTCAAGGGAGCTTAGTTCTTATCTGTCCCAAACGGGCTAAGTAATAACACAGCTCTTATTTTATAAGCTGCTCCCAAGGGTATGCCAGCCTTTATTATGTGAATATGAGACATGAGAAACACCTTGCTTTTGCATTGCCTCAGATTTTTGTATTCCTTCCAGTATCACTGCATCAAAAGGCATTCTCATTTTAATTGTTTTAGAATTACCGAGTTGTTTTAGAATTGATGAATAACTTAGTTGGAAGAGATCCATGTTCTTGAGAGTTTCCCAGTTCCATGATTTTTTGAGCATTTAATCCCACAAACTCTACCGTGTGGAAACCTGCCTGAAGATCTGAGTGAGAAGCTGAGAATAAGGAATTTGATACTTGTGTTTGTGCGTTGTTTTTTTCTTGAAATAATTTAATCTCCTTGTGTCTCAGTTTCCCCAGTTGTTCAAGTGCAATAAGAAAGTCAACTCCCATCTTCACAGTGGGAGTTTTGAGTCTTAATGAAGAGGTTCCATGCACTGCAAATGAGAGCCGCTATACGACCACTCGGAGCATTAATGTTATTATAGGAGGACCATGGGGACCCATTGAGAACGGACTATCATCTTTAAGAGAGAGATGTGGAGTCTCTTTGCTTCTGCAGGTTAACAGCTGACCTTTTAATGCTACATCTGCACAGTTTGATACAGTGCAAATGTGTTGATCATTTAATATGGTAAACATAGAAAGACTTTGGTGGAAAATGATATTCTTTTAGCTGTGACCTGATGTTTATTTCTCCTTTTTGACTTAAGTCCTTTTCCTTTTTGTGGTAAGCAGGCTGAGGCTGTGCAAGGCTGGGTTAAGGATTCCCCTGAGCTAAAAGTGTGGCCACACAAACACTTTTTCCAGTGTAAAAGCTAATTAAAAAATCCTTGCCTCTGGCTGCCCTTGCGTTGCAGCTCTTCACCCCCTCACCTGTGCATTTATCTGGAGGTTATGCTGCAAACCACATCACAGAAAATATCCATGTTTAAAAACCAAACACCTGCCACTCATCTCCTGCTTGATCATTTCAGGAAAGGTATCCTTTTTAATAAGGACCCTGCTGATGCACAGCATGGATCTAAACACCATCACATGCACTTGTCTAGAGTCCTATTCACCCCTTGTTCTGCTCCTGGTAGGAAATTTGCTCTGACAAAGCAGATCTTCTTGATATGTTTGTGTGCAGAAAAGGAACATGCCTTCAGAAGCACATTATAGGCAGCTCATGGAAAAAGACGGTCCTGCAGGCACCTGCAAATGAGCAGCAGGAGATGAGTGCCCTGGGAGTGCCTTTGCTCTGCGGGGTGGTACATTATCTGTCACACAGACTTCTTCCAGGGACATTTTCCCCATCCGTATAGAGTGTTGATGTTAGTTGTTAGCTTATGGCGATGAAGGATGCACTGGAAGATAAAAGACGGAGTTTTCCTCTGGGTGAAAGTGTACAGGATCTATTCCTGCTATCATAAGATATGAGCTGTAATGAATGGGTCTGGCATGGGTGATCCATCACTGGACAGTGTGACCCTGGCTCTGGGGCAGCCGTCAGTCTAATGCAGGTGAGCTTGAGTGGCTCTAGGCTCTCTGCTGCCTGCTAGGACAGACCTCATCAGTTATGTTTAGCCTATGAATGGATTCCCAGTACCATCCCAAGAAGATAAGGTGAATTGTCCTCTAGACAAAAGCTGCAGTCCCTGAATTGCAAGTTCAAGGGGACAAACCTGAAGTACAGACTTGCGCAAGACTGCTCTTTTCTTAAGCAGACCAAACTGTGAGCTTGGGCTGCCCTTAAATCACATAGGTTATTGCAGCACATGGTTCTAAGAACCTTCTGGGTTCTCCTTCCTATGGACCACCAGTTCCTGGAGCCAGATGCTATTGAGGTGGATAGATGGATGGATGGATGGATGGATGGATGGATGGATGGATGGATGATCAACTCCTCCTCAAAGTAGATCTTGGAGTCACCTCTACATGAATAAGCCCATGAACTTAAGATGAACAAGCAACTCAGTTCCAGAGAGGATGTTGTTCCCTACCACACACCTCCTCTAATTTGTAATGCCCGTAGTACATCTGTGCTCCATTGCAACTAGAATTATCTAAGCAGGGCATGAAGCAAGCTGCAGCAATTAGTGGACAGAGAGAGAAAGAGACAGAGTGCAAAACCTTCCAGATAGATCTCTTTTCTGGTCAGAAACCATAGACACCAGTAGAAAAATGGGACCATGGGAGAGGTCTCCCAGCCCATGGTAAAGGACAGCAAGAAATAAGAGTCTACAGATTACACTGTCGTCCCTTAACCAGCTTGAACCAAGTCAAGTGGAACCTACCTTAAGGAAAACCATTTGTCTCAGCTTTGCTCTAGATCTCCCATTATCAAAAGTCCAGCTTGCTTGATTCTCATCCCTGGGAACCACTTTCAAAGGGAAGTGAAGTGGTCCCAAAACTCCCCGTGGAAATGGAGTGGGAATTGCACATATGAATGGATCTGAGGATGAAGTTTCAACAGCTCATCGTAATGCTGAATATGGGAAAGAAAAAAAAACGAAAAAGAATTCTATCCAGTGAAGCTTCTGCAGTAGGAACAGAGTTCATTACTCTTTGGCTCCGGGGAGCAAAATGTATTCAGCTCACACAGGCCACTTCAGCATCTTTTTTTGTTTTTTATCTTTCAACGTAGGAGAACAAATTTAACAATGAGATTCCATTTCTGTTTCCTACATGTGGAATAATTAAATTTGCATCACACTCTGTAGTTGGATCTGCTGTTTGAAGAGGAATGTATCAATTGGACATGAGCCCAATGCATTCTGCTCTGCAAATAAGGCAGTTTGCAAAAAAACAAGGCATAATCTCTCACCCAGGCAATAATCACAGGAACATCATCCCTCACTGACAGCTCTCTTCAGGGTTGATTCAAATTCTTGCTGGTGAAAGAGCACGAGGGAGGGAGTGTAAGGGGAGCAGACTTTTGGCATCTCCTTGTGGCAACCTTCATCAGAAAATATGCAGGTTCTGGGTACAGGACCAACTTTTACTGCTGCGCTCTGTAGCAGCAGAGCTCTCGGATTTTCTACAGGCAGGTTTCACAACAAGAAATTGTTGACTTAAGCTGACTTAAGACTTTTCCAACGCCCACTGAAACCATGGGAAACATTCTTGATGACTTCCATCAGCTTTGCATAAGGCCAACGGAGAAGGATTGTCGGTGAAACTACAGGTCCTATGTTCAGGCTTTTTGTTACCTGCAACAGGACTAGATGCTCAGCAATCCATAAATCTGTCAGAAAAGTCCTTTCCTTCCAGCTTCCCCGGTTAACAAGATGGTTCAGATAACTTTTAAGAAACAGTCTCCTGTCACTGCCTTTCTTGTCCCTGAGTAGTGCAATTCCTTTGTGCTCTCCACATTGAGCATCTTCACTCTGGGACTCTCTACCTGTGACATTTACTTCAACTTTTATCAGAAACTGTTGCCCCTTTTGAATCCCATACACCATTCTTATTTCCAGAAGGAGGGAAAGAAAACGTGCCAGGCAGAAGGAACAGAAGACAGAAACTGTTGTGAAATTTTTGGATCTGGCATGGCTAGAAATGAATAGAAGTTTAATTCAATCAGTCAGAGAGTCAAACTGCACCTGCCCCAGTTCGTCTGAAACTCTTCAGATTAAATACCTTATTCTAAGTGGAAATTAATTGAGTTTGTCAAATGGTTCCTACTGCATTAAACACACTGTAGGTCAGGAAAAGAGCAGAAATAAAGACAATAACAATTTTTTATAATTGAAAGGCTTTTAGTGGAGCTGGCTGAAGCTTTTATTTTTCCGTGTCAAATGCCCCTTCCATATAAGCCTCCTTTTGAAAGGCATCTCACTGGAGAACTTTGATTTGTGTGTCCAGGGGAGGGCTCAGACATACAGCCACAGTCACCTCCTGGTCTGCAGCACTTCAGCCAGCTCAGCATATTCCCTTACTGGCCTGTCAAGTGGCATTTGCTGTCTAAGAGTAGAAGTACATGTTTCTCCAAACAGATCCATGCCAAACGAAAGGATAATTATCTTCTAACCCACCCCATCTTACTGGTCATGGACCCTATGGGAGGTCCTTCAGACCAGAGACCTCAGCTGCTTATGGAAGAGTCTTTCTTTTCAGTTTAGCCAAGAATCTTCTGTTTCATTCTTTAATTAAGTCATCTTAGATGCCAAGTAACTGGGTCCAGAGTACTCTGTTGGGTGGAAAAACTCTTCCCATGGGACAACTAGATCCCTAAAAAGCCATAACAGGGTGTTTGGATGGAATTACAGATGGGTCCAGAACTGAGATGGTGAAGAGCTTTCTAGTTATCATGGGAAAGGAGAGAAGGGTTGGGGAGGAGAGCTGATAGGGTATGGAGAAGGGACCCTCTCTGATAAAGGGACCTTGCGTTTGCATAAGGTTTCTGCTTGACATCTGTTGGAAGTGCCACCAAGAATGCCTGTGGGTACATGGGGGCAACATGAACATGGGCTCTGAACACACAAAGTCACTGAAAGATGGTTTTCATTACTCTCAATCTTGAGTTCTCCATCCCATGCTTCCCCTCTCCTGCTCTTGCACACTTATTCTTCCCTCTCCCTCCTTTCTCCCGGCCTTCCTTCCCGCTTTCCTTTGCATACCTGAGCTGAATCTAATGAAGATACATAAAAAATGTTTCCATTCCGTGAAATGCAATCCATCAACACACACTTCGTATATATTGTGCAGAAATGAATCCATTTCAGCCGGAAAGGCTGATAAATCAATTTAAGTGGAAGATTTTTGACAGTTTAATTCAAATTAAGTCCACTTTGTTCAATTAGACGGTAGCTGGAGGGGCCGTGGCAGGAAACAAACAGGATTGCTAGAGCAAAAACTGCATTTTTTTTCTCAGTCTGAAGCCATCTGTGGACCATTTTTCTTAAAGCAGGGACAGAACGATACTAATTAACACATGATCAGTGACCAGCAAATTACTTGTTTTTAAAGCCTAACCCTTATTTTGCACAACATTCTTGCCTACCTTAGAGTGAGCTGACATGGTGCTGGGAATATTTTAAGATGGATGTTGAGGAGGAGATGGAAGAGGTGGCCAAGGTCTTTCTGCATCCAAGGGTGGTGTTTGCTGCAAAGCCCCTGAAGTTCTGCTGTGGGTGTTAAGGACCTTGGAACAACAAGAGTAAAATGAACTTTGAAATAGCCCTGTCCCCAGTGTTAGACCACACTGTGTGTCTAAGAGACACATTCCTGGGGGTCAAACTTAGACACAGCTTTTGTTTGTCTGCCACGCAGAGTTGGTACAGACAATAACTGCTGAGTGCCAATTATTCTTTAATTGCCCACCCAGTTCCCTCCTCCACTGCCACAGACAAGTGTGTAAACACAGTTTGTTTGGATATTCAGTCTGTTCTATGGCATGTTCCTGCAAAACATCGACTTTCTCTGTGCACACAGAAGAGATGCTTTCTGACAGTTCAGATCTAGGAGTTAAAGCTGGTGAAATGTGGACGTTCAGCTAATGGGATTAAAGTCAGACAAGTTACCTGTTGTGTTCTGTGCAACTTGGTGAATCAATTCAGAATCGCCAGCGATCTGGGTTAAGAGAGATGTCGAATCCCAGATGTTTTAACACCTGAGAAAGCTGTGTTTTAGTGATTTTTGAGCAATACATTTAAAAAGTGAATGACAGACCTGGAAAGCAGCATCTGCTTTTTTACTTCCTAACATATTTTCTCAGCCAAACTGAGGTTTTCAAGTTCACAGTGCAAAATGTAACTGAATTTCATCCAAATTTGCAGACTCACTAATGCTTTCCATGTTCAGATTGGCAAAAAACTTCCAATTCTTTTTTTTCAGCAGTTTTACAAAACTGAGTCCTTGTCACTGGCAGATGGAAAAACAAAGACTTTTGCATTTAGAAGGATAAAGTAATTCATAGGATTTGGGTGAGTTTTTCTTCCACTTTCTCAGAGATGGCAAGCAGCACCGAAAATGTGCTTTTTCTTTTCATTCTGACAGGCAGATCTCTTTAAAAAAAAAGGGAATTCTTTGTGCAGGTAGCAGAAATTGAATCCAGAAAGAACATGTCGTACCGCACAAAAATTATCAGATATTTTACTGAGCAATTGAGTAGATGCTTTAACAGATATGATGGAACTTTGCTTCGTTGTTACCAGCTGACTGATACCTGACTAATCCAGGCCTGAGAAAAGCCAAGCTTCTCGTTTAGGCTTGTGTAAGAACAAAGGTATGTGTGGAGCCAAAGATTTAAGTTTGAAATCACTGCAGCAGCAAGATGGTTTTCCCTGGACAGTGTCTGCCCTGTGAAACTCATCAGTCTAACAAACCCCATCGGCATTTCTGAGTGTTGCACAGCAATTTTATAAAATCTGCTTCTACCAGCTGCCAAGGGAACAAGAGCTGGAGAAAACAAGAGGATGTCCAAAAAGTTTGTGATGAAGCATTTTTCCCCACTATTTTTTTCCCCAAAAAACTAGGTTGCTTGCAAAATAGACCCTATTTTCAATGGAACTGTTTTTATTTTTCTTGTCTGTGTGTATGTGGAGGGGAAGTAGGTGATCAAAGCATGGTAATTTAAACCATGCCCCAGAAGGGCAAACAAACTAACAACTACTCTAAATGAATCCTTGGTAAAGAACTACTTTAAGAAAATAAAATACATTGTCAGATGGAAAACTAACTTGGTGGACCGACACTCAAGAGAGGATGGCTGAGAGAGTAGGGAAGAGAGCGACATGAAAAATAACAGAGAGGCTTCTGGCACGTGGGCAAAGTCTTTATTTCCCTGTACACGTGTCTTCCATCCCCTTTCAGCCCAGGGCGGGTGGCAAAGCACCGAGCGGCTGCGCCACAGGTCACAAATCACCAGCTGCCATCAAAGGGTCAGAGGAGCTTCACGCCTCGGGCCCTTGGAGAGGAGCCAGTCTTGGGCTTCACTTCCAAACCTCAGCTCTATGGCCCCCGTCTGGATGTGCTACACCTCCTCCATATGAATTTATAGCCCTATAAATGGTGAATCATTGTGTATAATAAAGAGCTGAACAGATTTGAGTGGTATCCAATTTAATAATTACTTGAGTAACTCAATCATTTTTAGATATGTGGTTTCAGTGTCTGCAGACCTTGAAGACCTGCCTGGACAGACAAGACAGCACTTTTTACTGCTCTGTTACTAAATCAGACCTTCACAGACCCTGCACACACCTCATCTATGTCTCAAAACTTCACAAAGACAGTGTTCAGGTTCAAAGCATTTGTCTGAGCCTGGACTTGGAGAAGGATGTACAGAGGACCAGATTTGAGGCCCTCTCTTCAGGCCAATTATGAGTAATGTCTGCCTCTGTGCTCTGATCAATGATTCATTTAAAACCTTCAGTTGCCAAAGTTTAAAACACAACTGCCAGACTTCTTAAGGGCCGCGGTGTTTCTTGTGGGGCCCTGAAAATAGCTCCCCTCCAGTTCCTATCTTTACATTAGATTTTAACAAGTTGGTGCTGAGCTATGGATCCACAGCACTTGTAGATATAAAGCAAGGTTCAGTGTTGGTTTTTTTAACCTGTCTCCAAGATGAACAACAGTCAAATCAGTTTAGATTGGATATTAGGAAAATTTCTTCACAGAAAGGCTTGTCAGGGCAGTGGTGGAGTCACCATCCCTGGAGGGGTTTAAAAAGCGCTTAGAAGAGGTTCTTAGGCACATGGTTTAGTGCTAGAATTAGGTTAGGTTATGGTTGGTCTCGATGATCCTGATGGTCTCTTCCAACCGAAATTATTCTATGATTCTGTGATCCCACCAGCGTACCCTCATTGGCCAAGGTGGATCCTTTCACTAACTAGTGAAATTTCAATGGTGCAACAACGCTGACTTCAGGCTGACCAAGTGAAGTAGAAGACTAGACCCTAAGCACAGTCTTTTCAGAAGTCTTCCTGCCTCAGAATAAAATAGAGGATCATGAGGACTCTATAAATCAATATGTTTCCATGATCCCAAGGGAGCAGTGTACTACCCAGGATGGAACACAACCATCATGTTCTCCATCCCAAGGACATCTAAGGCTGTTCAGAAGTCACTGTAAAACCCTGGGAGCAGTGGTGGCTGCCACGTGAGCCAGCCCCACCACCTGCCTCACACCTGCACCACAACTTGCACTGCAGATTCCAGTTTCTCATCACAGGACTGTCAAAATTTGCTCTGTCTTGACATTTATCACGCCAGATATTAGCCTTAGGAGGAGACTGGGGACTTGGTTTTTCACAGCAGTTCACGGTCTGCCCAGGGGCATCACCTGAGAAGGACAATTTCCCCTTTGAAGGCTCTGTTTGGTGGTACAGAATCCACACCTGCCCTGGGTTCTCTGTAGCTGAACAACAGGTATTTAAATACTTTTTTTTTTTCCTAATAATCTGATAGAGGTTAAAAAGTGAGTCACTGAAAACAAACGGGCCACCATTTTTCTCTAGCATCAAGTTAAACCACAGGTTTTGGTGGAATAAATGCTGATTTCCAGTGGTCTAAAAGACCATTGGGTCCATGGGCTGATTTGACACACAGATATTTCTGTGACTCAAGGAGGCAAATGTCAGCCTTCGCAAAATTCAGCCTCAGGTATCAAACCCTTCAGTTCCTAGAGCTTCCTCCTATCGCAAGAAAATGCTGCCAGTGTCCCTATAACTCAACCCCTTCATTTTTTTCAATCGATACATTATCACTCTTTATTATATAATGCATACTAGTATTTTAGGTGAATAAATTTCAAATAAGACCTTTTTCTTCTGGATAATGTTGTTTCCTCTATTTATTTATGTGGTCTGTTGAGGGCCAGCATGTGATAAGTGACAAAGTGGTTCTGATCTGTCCATGGATCTTTTTGTTGGAAGGATGAATTGTATGATAGTATCTGCTATCTGTTGTGAATACAATCAGAGAATGCTGTTTTAAATCCTTGTATTAAATCTCTGATCTTCGGTAACTATATATTTTAATAAAAATAAAATCAGAATAAAAAGAACTGTGACCTACTTTTACTCCATGATTCATTTAAGTAAGCATCAGGAAGATTTTTTTCTAGCACATAGACTTAGATTCTCTGCTAGGTCTGGGAAAAGCACATGTATATCTGAAAATGTTTGAGTAATCACATTGCAACCAGCCTTGCAAGTCATTGGAAAAAACAACATGAAGTCCTTCTGCTCTGAACTCCTATGAAGCCCAAGGACACTGGGAGTTTCCCACTTACACATATATAATCACACCAAATTCAGGGCAGACTATGTGCCCATAAGGACGGGCTTAACAAACAAATGCTGGCATTAGCACCAAGAGAACTTCGCATGGTCAGAGCAAGTGCAGACATTAATTAATGCCTGTGGTGTGTTGGGGCAGTTGAGAATGCAGCTCAAGGGCTCAAGACCATTTTGTAGGGTGGTCTGCCCAGGGAGAAAGTTTTCTAGTCAGCTCTGCATCACATGAGAACTCCATTGGCTTTCAAAGCCACATCACATGAGCGTGCAGTATAAATCAAGGTAGGCAAGTGGGTTATCAGCACATGCACCAAGCTATTTCACCTTGTCAAAGATACATTGGACACCTGTAGGGCAAGGCTTGGTGGGAGGCGGTGATGGTGGAGGTGGGGAGAGGGCTTTCCATCGGGAATATTTTTCACAGCGTAAGGACTTCTGAGAAAATTAATGTGAAACATTAAAAATGTTCCTTTTTAAAAGGGAATCCATTTTTTAGGCACAATGAGACACTTCAGGTGGTGTGGCAGTGTTGAGTAATGCACATTGGAGTTATTTAACTTCATCTCATGCCTCACTCTTCCCCAGGGGCGCCCATTAATCAGCGTTACTAGGCAGTTTGTCATGTCCTTTTGCTTAAATAATATCCATACCAAAATACAAGTAATGCATGCACCTGGAAGTCAGCAGGAGATCTGCCTGTGTCAGGACAGAGGGATCTATACTGGAGGACATAGGAAAGCTGAAGGACTCCAGTTGTCTTCCATGGGCTTTGAACGATACTGAAGCAGATTGAGTTAGCATATGTATTACACTGGGAAAACCTACCAACCACCACTGCTACACTAGGATCATTCTGAACAATAAAGCTATAAAAAGATTCACAGGCAGATGTGACCACAGCCTGCAGACATCACATTGCCACTGGGTGCAAGCATCAATCTTTCTGCCAAACAAAGAGGCATTTCAGATGTGTATGAATGTGTAATTTCACGTGAGACAACAGCAATACACTCTCCTTGCCTGCACATTTGGCCAAAACAGCCATGAGGATACTAGTTCTTGGGCAGACAATTCATTTTGGCTTTTGGTTCTCATGACTGAGACCTGCTGATGAGGATGTGGACTCAAACGACTGAGGGGTTCACAAGAGGGATGTGTTGCCTACCCGAAGTCCGAATAGCCGTATGACCCACCAGGAACTGAAAAAGTATCTTTGATTTTACAAACAAACTCATATACTACCAAAAGTAATGCATTTCACCTGGGAAACAAAAAGCAATGATTGCCTGCCATCAGCCCTTGACGATGCCATTGATCATTTCCCATACCCAAGGATCTGGAGGCATCTCCTGTCCATCTACACACCCCAACACCTCGGCTACTCCAGAGATCCCAGCTCAGAAAAGCAAACACCTGGCAGATCTTCGCCCATCCTCCTTTCTTGTTTGTCAGATTTGTGTTCAAACTGGATACCTGAAGGTTAAATCACTTCAGGCCCTCATCGAATCAGTAAATCACCTAATTCCCTGCCTCCCCCAGCCAAAAGTTTTCTCTAACTTGTTAAGCAAAATACAGACAGCATGGCCTGCCGTTCCTGCAGAACTGGCTGGCCTTACGACGCCTGAAATAACTGGCAGACCTGTCAAAAATGACCTTCTTTCGACAATATCTCTCTTTTTTTTTATTCCCCCCCCTTCAGGTAGGGGGTGGGGAGGTTGAAAAACTGTAAAGATCAAGTCACAGCTGCATGTGGTACCTAATTAAACAAGTGTAAGAAAGCACAGAAAGGTCAGGTTGTCAAAAATCATTGCTGTATCTTTACTGGATTGTATTTAGAGACTGATAGCGGCAAAGAAAATAACTCAATAAAGTGAATGAGACCAGAATAACAAACCGACTCCAGGGACAGGCTAGTTTTGAAACGCAAAAGGCTAAGGCTTGAAGATTTATGTATATATATATATGTGTGCGTGTGTGTGTGTATGTGTGTATATACACACGGAGAGATAGAAATTGAAGGAAAACAAGCCCTGGAAATGAAAGGAAAAGTGTTTGCAAAGAGTAAAGTAAACAGATGACATTAACATGGGAAAGGAGATGGAACAGGAGAAGTTCAAACAGCAAATGTGGCAGAAATTAGAGGCTGAAAATACACAGGCACAAGCAGATAAAAGGAGAAAGAACTGAGAAAATAAACTAAGGAGTGGATAGGAAAGGGAAAAGTGTAAGAAAATGGAAAATACTGTGACAAAGAAAGGAGGCCAATGCCATGAGGCCAGGGAGGATTCAAACTGGGTACCTGCCATGGTGGCCGTGCCGTGCAGAAGACATCACATCTGGTGTGGTGGGGATGTGCCCATTTCATCTGGACTTTGGGAGTGCTGGGGAGCTTTAGGAGCCACCAGCCCATGCAGACAAGACCTCTTGTATCTCCACCTGCTTCATCTTTCCTGCCACCGTTCCACTGTCCCTTTTTTATCAAACTACCCGTGGTGGTGGAGAAAGGACCCTGGGAAATCCTGTGCTTGCGGCTCATTGACCATCTTGACATGGTGCCTCGTTCTGTCACTAGAGTGGTTCACTGCCACCACTCTGGCATCATTCGGGGAGGAGAGAGTTAGGAAGGGAACATGGAAAAAGGAAAGAAAATTGTCTCCTTGTGGAGGAGGAAAACAAAGCAAAACAAATCTCTCCCACTACTGTATTCCTTGGTGATATGGTTTAATATCAGTCTAAACAAGATAACAAAATCAGAACGGTTTTGAATGCTTTCTGTTATTAAACACGTCTCTTCATTTGTTCTGCCAGGGACAGGCTCCAACCATTTGCTCCTGCTAGTTATGTCTGCCTTCCTAAGACACCATTTAAATTTTTTATAAAGCCTGCTACGATAGCATCTGTAGGCTGGGAGAAGCTGTATAGGGGGTGAAGGAGAAGATTTTTCTCCTTCTGACAGATAAGAATTTTTCCTCCTCTCTTTCCCCATAAGCAACCTGGAAACAGACACACATGATGTCTTGCATTTAACAAATTGACAATACATTTAAATAGTGTACCACTGCAAGTATAATTGCAATTTGTTGTAATTTCTCCTCCAAATTCCACCCTGACACAGTTGATTTATTTTGCAAATCAGTGCATCTGGAGCGTGTGCCGTGTCACATTATGGGCCTTTGATACAGAACCTTTGTTTTATAACAGGGAAAATAATTAGCTTTCGGACAAGCTTGAGCTGTGATGTCAGAAGCTATCCATGGCTGCTGAAAGAAGCTATTAGTGCTGATCTAATGAAGGCTCCCTGGCAAAGCTCTGTCTCTTTACTAATTTGCCTCTCTGGGATTTTAGCAAAATTTGAAAAAAAAAAAAAAAAGGTACGTGTAAAAAAATACATTTATTTACATGTTTAAAAGATCTGAATTTGTATAGCATAAACCTCAGTAACACTGCTGCTAAGAACTACAGACAACTGAGAAATACACAAAACAAAAGGCATTACTTTGCTCTGGTATAAACAACATTTTCCTCCAAGCAGAGGAACGTTTAGGCCTTTTTTTCAATTAACTTTTTTTCCTCCCCCCTCTTGCCCCCTTCCTCGAAATTCACAGCGCTCGTTGGCAAGTCTGGAAATTACCAATTATTACCGGTGCCAGCTTTCCTCCAAATACCGTTAGCAGAGCTCTCCTTCAGTGTCACATACATGGGGGGACATATCCTTCCTTTGCTGTGCCTGGTTGACATCAGGAGTAATTTCCTCAAAATCGAAGCTGTTCCTCCCCTCTGAAATGTGAATATGCCCAGGGAGAATCAGACCCTGTTGCCTCCACCGAAACTCCAAGTCCCTAAAGCGATTGTACGGCACGACGGTAAATATTATGGGAAGATATGGAGTGGGATGAATTAAAAGCGCCTGGCTGGATCTACGAAGGGTTTGATTTCACCCAGGAGGAATGAATGAACGCAGATCACTCTGAGTCTTGAATGTCCGAGGCATAATCTAATTTCTCAATGTAGTCAACCAGTGGAAATTTGCAAAATACGGACTCTACTGGGAATCTGGCTGAGCTGTGTCTGATTAGCATGTGCAACTGTTCAGTGGCAGGTTTTTGTGAGCATTTAGTCTCTGCTTTAAACAGAATCATCACCAGCTGGTTATTTTTTACTGTTATTAGGTTAGAAAATAGCACTGAGGTATACAACAGTAATCACGAAGCTGTGATGCCAGGGAAAAAATAATCACGTTAAATTGACCTTCATGAATAAAGAGTGAGGTTCCATTTCGCCTCATTTCTGTTCATTTTAAAATCAGCATTAGCTTTTCTGGCACATAATTTTTCATTGTTTGCTGAGCATGGCTCGATTAGAATGATTCACTGTCTTTAATATTAGTGATTATGGTCCATTTCAATTACACAATGTGTTATAGTTTGTTGTATTACTCTCCTGCCATCTCTCTGTTCTGACTTCTTGGAGGGAAGTAAAAAGAGAGAAAGAATCAGATGCTGAAAACAGGAGCCTGGGAAACTACTCCCCTTGCCGCAAATGCAATCCCAGTTGACAACTGGCAATGTCTGTGCTTAACATTTAAATAGTTTCAAACCCCGATTAAGTTACTTTCTGCAACCCAGTGCTTTAGGTTCTGCCTGTTGGTCACCTGTCTGCTTGGTGTATTTAAATAGAGAAAGCAAGCCCGTGAATCCAGCGTGCTTGGAGCATACAGTTTGGATTAAAGTAGAATTTAGGAGATTTATCCAAGTGACATATTAAGGGTTGTTCCCTTATGTTGCACATATCTGTCAAACCATGGATTTCAGGGCAGATTGCATGTGCAGCAGTGTGTTTAGGACATTGCAGACCCAGCAGAAGGATTCATCCCATGAAGGTATATTCCTGACTATGGGATCAGTGATGGGGCTAAAAATCTAACAGAAAAGGGGTCATACAAGGATGAAGGACCAATATGACTTTCTGTGGTGCCCTAGTTCATTGTGGGAGAGGACACTCCTGCTCCTTCACTGCATCAGTGAACCATGGGTGGCCCATGGGCTGCTCCAGTTCATCCCCATCTGGCTGATCCTGGTGCCCAGATTCAGTGTTCCTCCAGCTTTTGCAAAATGGAGCTGGGAAGCAAAGAGAATACAGCTTAGGCTTTCAAAACTGCTCTTAACTCAAGTTTCACCATTGAGCTTCCAGAAATACAGAGTGATGTGTAAACACAGGACTGGCAGAGTGACCCTTCATGTTTTAATAGAGCTGGAGCAACAGGGAGAGCTAAATGCTGGAGAAGCTGCAGGAGCTCGGAAGAGAAAGGTCAATAATTGGCCTGTGTTAGATGTTTCTCCAGGCTCTAGGACTCACCAATCACCTAAACCCTGAAGCATGAAGTATGTCTGTAGATCAAATTCAGAACCTTTTTCATTAAAAGATACAATTATCCCTCTACTATTTAATGATTCTTTACCTATAAAGGTATTTCCAGTCAAAGCCACAACTGAATCCTCCATGAGATTAAATCAGTGATGCTCCACTGAAACCAGAAACTACAAAAAAATGATAAGACCTTGCTTCCACTTTTCAGAGCAGAACCTGTTGCATTTAAAACATCATTACAGAGTGCTTGTGACTCATTCGAGCATGAGAATTTGAGTGACGGGGGCAAGCACGCCCTCTTCATAGAACATCCTTTTTTTCATCTTTTGATTTGGTTATACTTTCTCACTTGCCAAGGAAATTGCAAGTGTGTGGAGGAAAAGAGGAAGGGATTTGACACATTTAATGGCCGTTTATAAGGGCTGCAAAGCATTTATTATAGTAGTAAACGAATTAACTAATTATAGGTGACCCTTAAATTGTGGCTCCACTCAGAGAAGAAAAACTGTAAAATTAGTTCAGTTTTATTTCACTGATCTGCTCTGTTGACCAAACCATGTTCCCAACCATGTTGATATAAATACAGAGTAATTACTCTGACCTGGTGACACTAGTCTCCTTCTTCTTGGGGGTAACCAAGACCCCAATCTAGTTACTTCCGTATCTTCACATCCCAAATGCTTACTTTCCCAACAAAAACAAGTGGTTGTTCTCTTAATACCACACCGACAATGGAGTTGGGGGCAAAGAGCTGGAGCTAACCCGTCTTTTTAATCAACAATAAAGTCACCAATTAGGTTCTAGCTATAAAAGCTTAATTACTGAGGATGATGAAAGAGGCAGGGGAGACCCAGTTCAATGAGCACATTCCAGATGGAGAATGTAGCACGGGGCCTAAGGGGAAAAACAATGATGTTTTTAGCTTGGAAATTCTGTCCAAAGACTAAATAGGAGAGCTCACGACATCAGGTATCTTTCCTTAGTTATCACAGTTCTTTACTACAAGTGGTTATAACTCATCCAGACCAGAACACAAAAGCTGCTACAGATCAGAAAGAGAGAGGAAGCTGACGATTCTTAGGTTTTTAGGAAGGTTTGAATCTGGAACTATTACAACTAATACAGTGAGTTTCACTGCTGCTGAAGTCAAAGAAAGAACTCTGTGTACTGACAGCCATAGTAAGTCTACTAGCCTTTGGTACAAAGGAGCTGTAGTAGGAAACACAGGCTCCTATTTCACTCTCATGGGTTGCAGATGACATAAAAAGACAGTGATGAACAAGAATAACATGGTATGGTTGCTGGAAACAAAGTAGGGAGTTTGGTGGGGAGGGTAGAGATCCTTTTGCAGAACCTTTTTTTCTTTGGAGTTTTGCTCGTGTTTGCAGCAAGCCAGCAGAACCTCGCTCATGCAACGAGTCTCTGGGTGCATCCCTCACAATGCGTCTGTGCTCAGCTACACCACTCCTCCACTCAGTACACACTGAAATGAGGTGAGAAAAATCATTATAGAAGCACATTCTAAAAGAAGAAAAAAAAATCTGTAAAGAACAACACGACCAAAATGCAAACAGGAAGAACACGCTTTTATCTGAGACAAAGAGTGTCTGAGCAGCAGGTAGAAATGAAAAGAGGCAGAAAAAATATGAATGGAAATTAATAAATGTTGGTTTCAAATGAGTTCTTCAGCTCAATAGCAGAATAGACAAACCTATGGCTCTGGCTCGGAACATCTTGCTATGTCCCTGTCTATGGCCAAATCCCAGTAAAGCACATTAAGTGGTTTCAATGGGAATGACACGGATGCTATGGATGAATAGTGTTGGGTACGATGAGGAAAACGGTCTCTGGTATCAGCAGAGCTCGTGCTTGGTAGAGGGACCTGTGTCTGCCAAAATGCCATGAAACCATTTCCCTTAGAGCAGGGTTCTCTATTTGAAACGAGAATAAAGAGGGGACCAGTTAGGGGAGGGAAATGCCCACTGTCTCTGATTGAAATCTATTTTCGTCTTGTGAAAAATATCTTAATTTTCACTTATATTCCATGCCGGTAGCTAAGGGCCATTAAAACTAATAAAAGTAAATCATTTGTGACAGATCTTAGAAAACAGTTTCTGCAATGCACCGCACTCTCAAATGCTCATTAGAAATAGTGGTTTTCTTTTCAGAAGAATGCTTGCTGAATGCTTAAAACGTGTTGCTTCCAACTTTTGACAACTAGCACAGGCTATGAGAAGCTTTGAAGCAAATGTTTGACATAAAAAAGATGGTATGATGCTATATCAAATAAGATTGGGGACGAAGCATCAAAGCAGAAAGCATTAGGTTGAAATGCAGTTGGAGGAAAGAAAATCAACACACTCATTTCTGATTTTACATTTTCTGGCATCACTATAAACAACTGATTTGCATTTGCTGAGGACACTAGATTCAATTCTTAACAAATTAGCATTAAACAGAGCCTCCTCCTCAAAATCCTTTCTGACAGCACGGGGCAAGGCCAGAAAAAATTGTTGCTTACACAGTGGTAGTTCCCAGGAAGAAAAGTCAATATCACAGATAATGGGACGACACCTGTTTCCTTCCTCCAGACACCATCTTGAATGAAAAACAAGGATATCCCTTTATAACACAGTCTCATGGTCCATTCTGAACAAAATCCTTGATGGAAATGAGCATGGGTGGAAAAAAACCCCCACCATACTGTAAAATAACAAGTATGTTAAGCATCTTGGCTTAACTCCTTAGAGGGTTAGTGAAATGAATGTTTCATTTGTTTTACATGGTATTTTTCTTAAATACACTTTGAAGTATCTTGTACATTGATCTAGCTAGAGCACTGAGATCTTAACCTCTAGAACAGAGGTGAGTCACTGTCAATAAAACCTGGATTACCTGAAATACCCCCAAATCATGTGGGCAAGGTTTCACCCAGTAGTTCTGTGAAAGGGACAGTTAACGAGTTGGAATAGAAAACATGAAAATGGGGTCCTGTCCAAACACTTCTTCAGATAGAAAGGTGACAAGTATTCACAGCAGGTGTTCCCTGGGGAAGTGCTCCTCAGCTACTTATTTCGGGCTCTAATTTGCTCTGACAGGGCAACACTTGGATATGGCTCAGGATAAGAACTCCAGATGGCCTTAGGCACTGTACTAATGTTTTGAAGGACTGTTTAGAGTTGGTTCTTAAAGTTGGGATCAGGAAAAATGGGGAGTAGAGTCATCAGTTAAAAAGTTACGAGAACACACAAGAACTGTCTTGCATAAATGCAGAGAAGAGACTTCTATATAATTAGGTGGGGAGCCTTGTGCAGTTGCAATATGCATTAATTTACCTTGCATTTTAAGTACTAGTTATTCCACTTCAGCTACACTCTGCACGGAGCAAACTAACACAGCCAAGCATCTCAGAAGTCCTGCATCTTATGTTTCCCATCCATATTTTATTCCTT
This sequence comes from Nesoenas mayeri, assembly GCF_963082525.1. Lineage (NCBI taxonomy): Eukaryota > Metazoa > Chordata > Aves > Columbiformes > Columbidae > Nesoenas > Nesoenas mayeri. The sequence continues at coordinate 6,040,511 of NC_137566.1, forward strand.
CTGTCTCCCCCTTGGCCCACAGTCTCTCTCCATCGCTCGATCAGTTTTCATGGTCATTCAAGTCGTAGGGGTGATTTGTTCAGGTAAAATGGAAAATTGAAATGGAACGGGTGCTGGATACAACATCATCCGCTTTTTCTATTTTGTCAAAGTGCCGTGGCTGTTCATTTTTTCATGGTCATGAGTTGAAATAAATTAAACTTCCCAGAGGCGAAACTTCTCTAAGATCAAATTGGAATATATTGATTAGGCTCTTTGAGGGCTGATGGATTGGACTCTTATGCTTTATAAACACATTTACCAACACGCTCTCAGAAACAGTTGCTTAGCACTGGGCAAACTGATCGTGTTTATTTAAAACTGTGACACTGGTGTACACCTGTAGCCCTCATTTTGGCCAATAAAGTCTCACTCTCTGATTGATGGAGACAAGTTGAGCTGTCTGGCTGCCTGACTCCTAAGACTGGTCCCAAAGGTTGCTAAGCTGATGGAGTCCAGCATCATGCATCAATGTCACTAAAACAACTTAGCATGTCATTGAGAAGATCTGATCAGCAAGCACCCAGGAGGGAGGATGAAAGCACTAAACTGGAAGAATTTTTGAGTGCTTATGATGGCAAAGGGGACAGGGAGTCCCAGAGCAAGAGAGTTTTGAAAGAGTATGTCTACTAATAGCTTTAGATGCATGACACTAGAGATGAATGTACACAGTTGCCGGCCAAAAGCATCCAGATGAAAACAATTCCAGAAAGTAAAGCTTGGATGTAACTCACTCATATGAATAGCTGGAAATAGAATCACGGACTTCACACGATTAGAAAGAAATGCAGAATCGAGAGTTACGTCCCATTAGCTGGGTCCAAATCATGAGTAATGCATGATCCAGAACAACCTCAGCCTGCCTTTCATTTTCCAGTCTCAATCTGCAGCTGTGATTTAGGAATTGTCTTTAGAGTAAGAAATGTAAGAGAAACATAAGGAGAGGTTGGCAGTGAAGGACAAAGACAGGGAGGTAAGAACTGTGAACCGGAACTTCACCAGATGGAGATGAAGATTTAGACACTGGATTTGTGGAGACCGTGTCCGGAAGTCTAACCATCCAAGGAGAAAAATTAGTTTTCAATTTTCTTCTGAGAAAAAAAAAATGCAGGCTTTTAAACATAAAAATATGGTCTACCACTATATGAAAAAGAAGTAGTAAGAAGAATCAAAGCAAAAACCTTTAATGAAAGAAGGCTTCTTGCTCCCATCACTTGCTAAAGGTGTCTGTAGTGTTTCCAATCTCAGTTGCTAGTCAGAATCAGAGCGTGTGGGTGGCACTTGAGCACTTTTCTTCCAGTCTCTCATTGAATCTGCGTGGATTGGACCATGTGGGATGCCAACCTGCTCAGGCACGTCTTGGTGACATCTAACAGGCTGTTTTATGCCACAGCAGCGTGGGAGAATGCATTAAAGGAACATAAGTCAAAGAGCAGAATCTTGTCTCCACGTTCCTGCCGACAAACAACTTGTCAGGGTATGTGCTTCCCAACAGGGAATAAGCAACCACTCCAGGGAGATAGTGGTGTGTGTAATTTCCCCCAGTTTATCTTGGGTAACAACCAGGATTTGTGGTCTGCTCGGCTATACCTCGGCTGGCAGCCAGTGTGCAGATACACTGGTAAGTGTACAGGGAGCAGTTCTCCGAATTATCAAGGCACAAGGAGTCTACGTGGAAGATTTTCAGTAAGTCAGCATCTTCCACACAGTCTAACAAAGTGTTCTTTACTGCATTATGGTCTGAAGTGCTTCATTTCAGTCTAGCTTAAAATGACTCAAAGCCATACATTTTTCACCACTGTCTTTATAGACCGTCTCCCTAAATCATACATTTTGCTCTTTAAAGTTTGCACCATCTTCCTTTGAGACTATTCCCCAGGCTAATAGCTTCGGAGACAACTTCTCAGCCTAACAGCCTTTGCTCTTTTATTCCTGTTAGTTGGCCTAAATTTTCCCTTCGCTTAATTCAACCCAATTATTTCCAGAGATACCCACTGGAGCACCCTTAACATTTTCTTTTTCCTTTATGGTGTTTTAGCTCTTCAAAGGCTTGCAGACATTTGTCCTAATGGAGAGCGGATAGAGAGTTATCTGACATGTCGGGGAGGAGAGGTTGCTCTGTTCCGATTCCATTACAGCAGGAAACATGCTGGATATCAAAGAGAAATTTATGTAATGTATTCCTGCATTGTTCACAATACAGCATCATGTTTTATGCAAGCAAAAGGAGCGTGAGGAGAGAGCGGAAGAAAACTCTGTTTAACTGGCAGTGAAGTGACAATAAAACAACAAATGGGGAAACTGGCAGGAGATAAACTTCGGCATTTATGGGCAGATTCCTCAGTCGTTATCATGCATAGAAGGCTGTTGAGCACATCTGAGGGTGATTAGGAGGAAGAGAGGACCATGACATAGAACTCAAGCACAGCCCCATCCATGCAGAGTTCTCAATAATAACCTGGGCAAGGGTCAGAATGGGCCACATGAGATGGAGAAGCACATACAAATGCTGTTCCAGATTTGACAATAGTTTGTGGCACTTTGGTCCTGGTATTTCTGATCACAGGCATCAACTGAACAGAAAATGGAAAGTCCATACTCTTGAGCCCCTGAGCTGTACTTGGCACCTCCCCACATCTCTCCTCTTGCCCTGCCCCAAAATAACTTAATCATCACAAAGGGAAAATTCAGGTATTTTCATCTGAAGGTTAGGGTCCATTTTCAGTGTGCCCAAATAGCCATCTCCATGTCTAAATGAAGAAAAAAGTGTTTACTCTCCAGAAAAGTGATAGTTTCGAGGGAGTCTAGGGGCTTAATTGCATCATTGATTTTCAAGCAAACTCTGATCAGTGGTGACAAAGTAATAGGATGGAGCAACAGATACAAAGATATTGAGCACAGTAGGACAGAAGAGGTGAGAGTCACAGCCATAGGGAGACATTTGATTTACTCCTTTGGGTCAAGAGATCACCTTCTGTTCAGCACGTTCCCAGTCTACTGGGACAATTAAATGTCAGTACCCTCTGCTAAAAGGCTGTTAATCTGATGGCCCAAATAGTAATATTCACTTAAATCAAACCCTTGTGAAGTTTTTGCTTTGATGCAGGAATTTAAAGAATTAAGAAAAACTTCATGGGGTGAGAAGGTGACTCAGTTTAGGGAACCTGCCATGAGATCTAATTGCTATTTTTTGTCGCTGAAAGAAATACACACACACATACACATATATAAATAAGTGAACAGACTTTCAGAGACAAAAGAACATTTCCATTTTGCAGCAATGATCACAATGTAAAAAGGCTCCATTGCCATGGAAACGGCCCTAAGCCTCATCATATCTAATGGTGATTTTCCAAAGAAGTCCTTGAAACATCTTTTGTTTCTTGCTTTGAAGTCAAAAGAAATGGTTGAGTGCCAAGAAGAGGGCTATCAGCTCCACATCTCCAATCACAGGACTGGTCTCAGCTCTGCAGGCAACTCGCCTGCTCCGCACGCTGTGGAAGGCTCACTTAAAATAATTGTCACACGCAAGTTAGCGGGAGGGAAGCAAGAGGAAAACAGGAAAAAAAAAATATACATATATATATATATATATAAAACACAGGTGGCTTATGGAGAAAAATTTTCTCAACAAGTGGCAAACAGTAGATTGCCATTCGCCAGACAGCATCCTCTGCGGAGGGCTGTTATATTAACACACGACGCAGCTGAGGAGCGAGCGGGTGCTGGCGTTCCACGCTGAGCCCGCTTCTCCCTCATGGCAGGGACGCTTATGCTGCCGTGGCAGCAGCTTTGGTGTGCCTGATTTAGGAATTAATGACCTAATTAGGAGCCCTGGAGACAGCGAAAGGGAGGAGGGAAGGAAAAGGAGACACCACAGAGTATGTTGAAGAGCTTTGGAACTGTTAATGGAGTTTCTTGCTGTTTGCAGAGGGACTCACCAAGGGATTTGAGCGAATGGTTCACAGCCTGTTTTAAAAGCTGGTGGGGGTTGCAACTGCACCATGAGGGTAAACAAGCAGCATTTCAAAAATGTGCCCACTCCACCACTTTACTGACCATCTCCCAACCTTCAGTCATGTCTCAGATGACTACTTGTCATGGATGACAGTGCAAGAATCGGGGAAGAAGAACCAGGACCAGTGGAACAATAAGGACAGGAGACGGTGTCTCTTCAACACTGGTGGCTTGAGACAAAGGCTCAAGGAAAGGACTGGAAAAACTGAGAGTAACAGGCAATAAGCTGAAAAGGGTAGCAGTGGTCCTAGAAATATGGCTTGTTTCGGGGGACAAAGATAAAAAGAGAGCAGTGTGCATGGTCGGGAGTGACTGTCAACCTCAGCTCACACCCACATGCCCTCACCCCTTCATGGAGGATCACAGTAGGGGAGGCAGGATGGTGTGATATGGCCACATTAAGCCTATCAAATACAGTGCTGTCATTAATGTGATGGGATGTTTCCAGGTGCTGCACGGAAATAACTAGAACCACTGGAAATGTAAACAGCTCACCTACACTCAAAATGCAACCCCATGAGCCCAACTTTATAGGACTCTAAAGAAATGGCAGATGACTATAAAAAAGTGAACTAGACTCTATTTCTACTTTGTATGAAAAACAACTTCTCAGAAAGGCTGTGGGGTTGAACGCTCTGGTGCCCAAAAGAGCTGGAGGAGCCTCTGCAAACGGTGACTGCGACTAATGCGTCTCAGTCTTGACCTCTGGTTATTCAGTCGGGACTAAACAAAGAATTTGCTTTCTGTGCCTTAGTCACTTCTCCTGTGCTAAAGCAGAATTTGCCATTGAAGAAGGTGGCTGAGAAGTGGATGCCTTTTCCAGACAAAACTGGTGTAAGACTATCATCAACTCCATCACGACCACCAACCCATTCTTCATCTTAAGCTGGTTTTGAACCATTGACCTGGAGGTGAAGTACTTTTGGTTTCATTGCTCACCCACTGAGACCTCCAAGCACCCTTTCCATCTCCTGAGGCCACATGCTTTGCCCGTTTTCATTGCTAAAATAGCGATCGGTCCCCTTTCTCACCTGTTCTCTTCCCCTGATTTCCTTGTGGAAATTAATTTTCCTTTAGACATTCAAGTGCAAAGGATCCTGACCTAAGACATTTGTCACTAATAACTTCTTCTAAACCAGCTCTCAGTAAAGTGAGAGCTTTATTTTTGTCTTTTTTTTCTTTCTCCTCCTTTAAAAAAAAATAGGGAGGGGTATTGTCTACAACCACATGAAGAACAGTAAGGTCAGCTCTTTTAGACGCATGTATCTATAGAATGTAAGTATGCACATTATTTTTTTTAACAGCTTCTAACATCCTCAAATCCAAATATTTAATGTCCCTCTGCTGCTTAGAAAAGTGCAAAAGAACTTCATCCATTAAACAAATCCCAGTTGCCAACTCTTGGCTGAGATCCATGAAGGCTTTTTCATTCAAGACAAGGACTTCAAATCTCAGAGCCAGCAACTTTACAGGGAACAAATAATAATAATAGTAATACAGAAATAAAAGATGGCAAAGTGCAAAGCAGCAGGAATCCTACAGACAGTTCCCAGGATGCTTTTCTTTCAAGAAATCAACAGATGCGGCAAGATGCACCCATATGAAAGTGTATGCTGATACCACTGTTTTTCATTAGCTGAACAAGAACATTCTTCACCTGTGACTTGGGATGCAGGGACTAGGCTTTTGCATTGCTTCCATCCTTGAGATACAATCTCCCATGTAGTGCTTTGAAGTCTTCAAACACTTGGCAGGCAGTCCCAGCCCTTTCACTTCACAGGGAGAACAGACCGTTTGCCAAGAAAAGGATTCAGAACTGGATAAACATGAAACAAATACTTCAGGGAGCTTTATTTTGTTTGTGATACATCGTTAGATTTTGCATTTGAACTCTTTGTGGAGGATTAAACTTTTGATGTGCTTGCCCCTTCTTCTCCCTCTCCCTCCTCCTCCCCAGTATCTTGGGTACCAGTTGTGAGCCAGGAAGGCAGGATCAGCTTGATGGGGAAGTTACAGGAGGTTTCAACCCTTGGGGACTCCCCTTGGACCAGAAGATTAGTCACCATGGGTGGCTGAGTGACCTTCATCCCCAGTGGGAAGGAAGTACTATATCCAGTCCTCCAGAAACAAGCGAGACCTGCTATTTTACCTTGTCATAGGTGAGGATTGAAGGATCAAAAGAAAGCTTAGCCTTGCTTTGACCCATAGGCAATGCTTAAGAATCCTCTTCCTCTTTTTCCAGATATTCCCACATACAAATTGCACAATATCAAAACTCCGAACTGCCCTAAAGAAAGCAAATCACACCATCTACTATATAACTACTCACAGCCTGGCATAGCTCCTCATCTCCAAAGGTGCATGTGCAGCCTTTGCTCAGGTCCATGCCTACTACACTTTTGGTCATCCATCCATCCTTGCCTGCTCCCAAGCCTGCACAACACATGCCAGTAGTGTGGGCTGTGTCACTGCACGAAGTGTGTCCGAAAACATGAGCCATTGGTCAGTAAGAGACTGCACAAGTTCCTACAGATGTCCCCAGTCCTCCATTATGTACTTTCCATTTGGGCTCTTGCCCTACAAGAAGAGTGGAAGAGAAGGGCAAACTTCCTAGTACAACCTGGGTAGATGTCCACACAAGGACAACTCCAGTGGAGTGCTGAGGACATGGGTACGTGGCATGGGATGGTGAGAAGAACTAAGCCCATTTGTGCCTTAGGTTGGACCAGGTAGCACAGACAGACACATATTGTTCTTAGCCAATACAGAAATAATCCTTTAGATAGGGGAAGAAAAACCACTACCAGGTTTACGCAACAGATACAAAACAAAGATAAAACAACAACAACAGTGCTGTGAGACAGAAGCAGATTCAGGGGTGAGGAGTATTCCTTAAGGAAGTAAGATTAAGAAATCATCTGTTTCCTAACAGATGTATGCCTCTTTTTCCTTGCCTCAAATTTCATCCATTTGATGGAAAGGCAGAGTAACCAAACATATATTCCCAGCAGCTGCATGACAAAGCGGCAGCTGGATAGAGGAGGGATAGGAAAAGGTTTGGTTGCTGAGGGACAGGAGTAATTGCTACTCTTAGTAGACATCAGACACTCCGCAGTGGCTCCCATAACCAAGATGCAAGTCCATAGGAAGACCAGCCTTTTAAATACTTATTATTCAGGGTCGCAAGCTGTTCCTGGTTGCTAATGCAGGACCCGATTTTCTGACATGGAGATGGTTTCTCTTGCTTGTGGAGGATATTCTGGGGCCTCTCACCAGTTGTGTGCAAAAGAGCACAGCTGCCTATGGGGCTGCTTGTTATTCACATCACATTTGCAACAAGCCCAGGCAGCAGTAGGGGGAAGACGGACATGAATAGAGAGTGTGGGAAAAGGGGAAAATACTAATGCATTTTGAGCTGGTGGGGTTTTTTTCCTGTAGATGTTCTGTTCTCTCTCACCTTGATGCCTCATTTCACCTGCTTGCTGCCACAGGCGATTGGCCAGCGTGGTTGTGCTCCACAGGAAACAATGAGCAAGAAATTACAATAATAAAGTACGTCAGCAGCTTCCAGGCTTGGATCAGCTGTGGGATCTTTGGCAGCTGCTCACACTCCCATCTACACAGGAGATGCTGTACAAAAGGTGCTTCTCTCATTGCCCTTGACCAGTGAAAGAGCTAGAAACCAGTAACAGCTAGGCTTGTTTATCTTGGGACATGCCCTATCTGGTTCAGTTTTTTAAGCTCTCTGTGTTCTTTGGCTGAGCATGAAACAGGAGGATTGTGCAGGCAGCGTGTGTGCTGCTCTGCAGGGGTTTCAGTGAGAAAGGAACTGTGGCATCTGGAGCCCAGCTGAGTGTGTGTGATGGGATTTACACACCATGTTCTGGAGTTCAGTTACTTCTGAAACAGCAGCAGCCTGACATTCACATCTCTGTGTTACTCAGGAAATGAAACCAGCACCCTTCTGCAGCAGAGCTCTGACACCAACAGAACATCGAGACACCCTGTTCTGAGATGGGGCAAATCCGCGTAGCTCCAGGGAATGACCAGATCCTGTCTATTTGCATCTGCTACACACCTGCTTCCTCCATCTTTAGGTATTATTCTGTTCTGAGACATGGGAGGTGAACAAGCTAGGATCTATCTCAGCCCTTCATCTTCTTGTCATTACGGTGATAAATATTTCCTGCACCAGCCATCTTAAGCTTCACAACTGATGGAGCAATGCTTCCTCCCTCCATGGGAGGTCAGCTTTTTGTTCAATCATTTTCTTTTCCCCTCCCCTCACGGTGGCAGCTAACTGAAGTATACCACTTCCACCTCTGCTGTGATTTCCTGCCACAGCCCACCTCCTCTTGATCATGATTATTAGCATGGGGTAGGTCACTTTGGAGAGCACGATTCCTGGTATGTGGGAAGTCAGTCTTACAAGATCAGGCTGCTTGTGAGATTTCTAACTGGCTTCTTTTCCTCTATGTAGAAATCCTTGGTCTTATGTAAAGTGTGTTGTCTTCCAGGCAACAAATACATCATGATCCCAAGAGATAACTTGGTACTGTTGGGCAGTAGAGCATCTCTGGCTGCAGTTCAAAGCAGAGCATGACAAACGTTCAGACCTTTAGCATCTCCTGGCACCAATTTGTCCCTGCACAGGCAGAACCTTTCTAGCTGCAGTTAAAAGACCATGCTAACTTGCAATTTACTTGTCTCAGGAAGACAAATGAAAATAAAATCAAAAAGAGACCAAGGAGAGCAAAGGTGTTAATGTTGCTGTAAGTACGTACTACCTCCCAGAAGGCTTTGGAGCCTGTCCACTTCCACAGCACCAAGGGTCTGTGTTAGATGATTGTAACCCAGGCCTTAGTATTGATGGTGGAAGTGTGATAAAGCGACAGCAGGAAGATGTCTAATCACTCATTTGAGCTCTTTAAGACACCTCTGCAGAGGTGGATTAGAAGAGGGACCCTTATAATGAACAGGAAGCTACATCCCACTGGGGCAAACTGACACCGTTAGTACCATGTGGAGGATCACGTCTCAGAAACGGTGGTTTTGATCTCTGCGGGAAGTTTGTAAAATCAAACCCACAGGAACCATGATTCATCTGCAAAGGTAAAATGAGCATTGCCTAACATAAAGTCTGAACTAACTCCCATTGGGAATATTTCGGTTGCTTTTGATGGGGTTCAGAGCAAGCTGTCGTTTAACATTGTATTAATTCAGAAATTGAGCTCTTTGGGCCCAAACCTGGTGCTCTTCCTCAGACAAGTATCACGTCCAGGTTATGGGGCCTTTTTGTTGTCATTTCCAAAGGCAAGAGGATAACAGGTATAAAATAAGAACAACATCTTGGCAACCTGATCTGGAAGGAGGAAAGGTACTGGATTTACATATTTCATGACACCAAAACCTGGCCCAGGGCTCACTCAGGTCAACAGAAAGATTCCTGTTTATTCCAATAGGCTCTGAGTCAGACTGCTCTAAGGATGAATTTAATCATACTTGACATGAGCTGTCTAAAACCTGGTCAGCTTAAATCCAGCCTGAGCAGCTGGACTCCTTCTATAAAAGCAGCTGCAAAGATGGGCACTTCTGGAACAATCCTTCTGATCTATCTTGAACACGTATCGTCAAGTGGGATACAATACCGAGACCTCTGCACTGGCTACAGGAAGAGTCTGTCTTAGACTAAGTACCTAACTTTTAGATGGACTACGTCTGATTAGATCAATACTACCGAAATTTTCATATGAGGCCCTTGACAGTGCAGCAGAAAGCCCATCGACATTCATCTTTGACAGGAGAACTAATAAATGCAGAATTCGATCCCTTATTATTTCTTTTTCTTTAGAAAGAACATTGCTATTTCTGCAGCTCTAACCACAGCCTTGGTTTAATAAGACATGCTAATGTGTTATGACTTCTGGGAGCTCCAGAGCGAACCCATGTTGATAACAGGCTTAGCCTCAGAAATGATAAATCACAAGGGGGAGAACAGATATGAAAATTCTTTTCAGCCCTTGCAAATGAAAAGAAGATGTGATTGTAGAATATGTTTGGGATGTATGAGTGGCTTTCCTATAATCAATCATCCTAAATAAACCATATTACTTAGCATCTGCTTGAAGGCAGACAATCAGGCTATGTATATGTTTTCTCCATATAAATATGCTTACAGAACCTTATATCTGAATTTCTCTATCATAAGTATTTTATAAGAATCCTCACTTTATAGCATGTGAGTCCCTGGCAGATTTCAGAGAGGCTTTAGGCATGATAGCCAAACCAGAAAGTAATACTAGTTACAAGTTACTGATTGAGCAAACAGACTTGTTCAAAAGCAAGCAAAACATGTATGGCAGGACCACAGAAATGAACCCCAGCACTCTCATATCCTCGCTAGCAGCCCAGCCATGGGAGCAGCTTCCCTGTACCAGCTCCCTAGATGGCTTTTGTTATCCTCATAAACTACATCGAGTGTCCTACTTAAGGATGTTTTTTGAAAGCAAATTCCTCAATTTAGTAAACTTCTCCTGACACTGTAGGGTGATTATCGGTGTTTTACTTTGAGTTAATGTCTTCCAGTAAATAATCAACCAAGCAAAACAACTCCAACAGCAACAAAATTCAATAGCATTACTTTTGTAGTCCCAGAATCACAGGGTAGGAACAGGCTGCTGTCGTCTTGTCCCTGTCCCTGTGACAAGGCAGAAGCTGTCACACTTGTGTCATTTCTGCTGTTTGACAAACGCACCCATGGCTCTCCTGAAAGGGACATCCCATGTCTGTGCATTCTTTATTCACAAGGCCTGTTGTCCCACCATAGAGGAAAATTAGATTGGCTTTCAGGTGATTTGTGCATGACAAATCTATGATGGATGTTACTGATTTCCCTGCTTGCTTCTAAGTGATTTTGAATTGTTTATTTGACTGGGTGCGTCCCTTGGACATGTGAGCAGGACCGCTCATACAAGATGTGTTGGAGTTATGATTTCTGGGGTTTCTGGTTACTAAGAGGGGTATTAGGCTTGTGTTCCTATCAATTAATGTGCCTTTTTCCACCATCAATGGGAAACTGTCACCTCAGCTCATCTCAGCTTCTGACTGGACACACAGGTATAAATGATGCACAAATGAGCAGAATCAGGCCCAAGATGCCTGGGATGGGAAGAGCCGGCAGAGTTCTCGTGTATTTTATGAAGTGTTGAGTCTGATACAACAACATTCCTCCTTCATTGCTCTGCACAGCTGAGTTCCACTTTTCTTTTTCCTTTTTTTTTTTTCGCCTCCTCTTACTCATTAATGGTGCAAGCACTTGCTTTTAATATGTATAATACACACGAGGAACATATAGGTGTATATTCCTTGTAATTCCTGCCATGCACAGTAATGTCATAAAGACTCACCAGAGTCATCTTTATTTCATGCCAAGGAGACTTTGTTCATATACAGGTATTTGCCTGGAAAGCTCTCACAGTCATTTTGTAGAGTGTCTGTGTTTTTCCTCTGCACTTTCTCTCCCTGAGGTATCATCAGATTCTGGCAACCTTCAGTCTTCTTTATTTCCTCTTAAGTCCTGGACAGAATCTGTAAGAGCCTGGAAAATTCAGTCTTGCTAAAAGGCTGATGTAGGGTCACTCTGAACCGTTTGCACTTTCTGACAGAAGCACCCCACCACCCATGGGTGCAATGGCACTGCCTCAATATGAATTGGGTCATGCTGATATTCACCCAAATTTTGGAGCACATTTGATTATAAGGCATTAAATTAAACTGTATGTGTGCACCTAGAATTTTATTTTCAAGTTCATTCACTGCCCTAGCTGTAACTTCACACCCTATAACTTCACAGTTCACAGCCCCCGGGCTGTTTTATTTGTTGTGTTTGTTCACATTTAGCACAATCCCTACACTCAGCTACACGTCGGGAGTGTGAAGACATTTGGGCACATGCTCTTATGAAAAGACACCCAGGGCCTGACCCTGCTCAGTCCCGAGGCAGCCAAAGTCATTGCACCAGTGGAAAGGAGTGAAAAGCTGCCAGGAGGCTCCACAAGATGTTGCTCATGAGTCCAAGTTCCTCCTACGTGGAGCTTTGAAGGTGACTTTTTGCTTCCCACGTTTCACTCACTATATCCTCTTTCCCAGGCCATACGATGCTATTGTGGACACAATACAGACGCACATCCCCTCATTCCTCCAGACCAACTGCTGTCCTGCTTGTCTCTGCTTGCAAACAGCAAATGTCTCACTGCTACTTGGCAAATACAAGGATTTCCATGTGTTACTGACATTTTCTAGTTACAAAGCATATGTAAAACTGGCCCTGTGAATTACACAAAACAGGCTAGAATTTGATCACAAAACCTGATTAAAGGAGTTGCATGAAATAAGATCACACATTGTATGCAAACAGGAAAAGCATCTTCCTGCTCAGTCTTCATACTGAAGAGAGATTATCAACTGACATCTCTGCAGTCTCCTCCTTTCTTTGTGCAACAAAAAGATCAATATAAACATATCCTGAAAATACTTATTATTTTTCAAGGGAAAAAAACTTTTCCTAGGCTTCAAGTCCAACCAGAATTGTCTCCAAAATAGTAGTGAACAAGAAAATCACCAATGAAAGAGAAGGGTAGTATATGATATGTTATGATTTGCATTGATACAAAGGCATGTGGAACGAAGTGCTGAAGATGAGAATGAGCAAGATTCAGATAAGAAACAGAGATTGGTGAGAACAGAAGCAGCTCTTCAGCATCCAACCCTCTCCACAATCTTCAAAGAGATTCGTTCAAGAACACAAACCAGCTTCTCACTGACAGGGAGCTATGAGAATCCCTCCCTGGTGGTGGCTTGTTCTATAATCACCTGTGAGGTCTGCTACCCTGCTCCTGCTGGTGAGGTCATAGAACCATAGAATAGTTTGGGTTGAAGGGATGTTCCCAACTCCCCCAGTGCCCCCCCTGCCATGAGCAGGGACATCTTCACCAGCTCAGGTTGCTCAGAGCCCTGTCCAGCCTGGCCTGGGATGTCTCCAGGGATGGTTCATCCACCACCTCTCTGGCCAACCTGGGCCAGGCTCTCACCACTATCAGGGGCAACAATTTCTTCCTCATGTCCAGCCTTCTCTGGGATGGCAAAAGATGGTCTTGACATGAGCAGGGCTCTGCTTTGTCACACGTGCTCCCACATGCCTCATCCTTCCTAGCTCTGAGAGCATGAAACAGGGAGTTACCCCCAGCAGAAATCCCACTATGCAAGCTGCAGAGCAGATGGATGCTCTGATACCGATTTTCTTTGTTGGTAGACCCTAGCATCTTCCTTTATTTTTTTTCCTTTAGAAGTGAGGCTGACTCCTTCCCTCGGCGGGATCACGGGAACCCCCCCTCTGCCGACCCAGGGCTCCCCCCTGCAGCGGATGGCAGGGCTGGCGTCTTCCCCGGGCTCCGTCTGGCTGGTGCTGCACAGACCGAGCTGAAAAGCACCACGGGGAGCCCAGCCACACACTGCAGAGGCTTCAGCTCCGCACTTCATCCAGCAGAGTGCTGCACGGAGGCAGTTCCTCCCAACAGCTTCAAATTAGGGTCAGGTTTATTTTACATCTCCTTCTCTCTCACTCCTAAGTCTACAGTTGCTGTAAAGACGTTTCTCATTGCCGTCTCACTATGAAATGAGGCTATGGAGATCCCCCCAGTCTGCTTTTCTCTTCTGCAGGCTCCGTGCACCAAGTTCTGAGTTGCCAGGGGAAGGTGCAGTTCTGGGGATGGGTTGCTCTGGTTTACAGCAGCTGTGATAAGACAAAACCAGTCCAGGAGTGGCAAAAGGCAGGAATATATGGGCCAGCTTCCTTCCCTGACATTGCAGTTTATGTAAAAGTTTCTTGGACTCAGGTAAAAGTCTGGGCGCTGGTTTTAAAGGATGGTCGAGCATTCACCGACATCCTCCATGGGCTGTATGAGGGGTAAAGCTTCAGTGCCTTCCCCTTCTGTGGAATTTTTTTCACATTTACACTAATAACCCAATCTATCTGTTCTATTTACAAGGCATCTGTCACCTCAGTATCTAAGTGCTGCTACTAAATTACCCGTCATACGAGGCAAGCACAGAGACAAACTGAGCACTGGATCCCCAACAAACAGCCTGCAACATGTTCTGAGCTGTTTCAGGTTTTATTTTGCCGGGTATAGTTCCCATGAGCTGGTACTCCAGATCTTCTGGCATCCCCAAACTGGCTCCCCCACAGCATCCAGTGGTGGCTGCACATCTGGGGAACTACCATGTTCAGTGGGACTGGGGGGAGGGATAGAAAAGAGCTCACTGTTTAAAGTAATTTCTCAGAAAATAAGAAAAAAAAGCCAATCTCAAGGTTATATTTGTTTAGCAGTCTTGTTCTTCAAGTTATATCACAGCAGAAACTGTTTACACATAAGTGCATGTGTGCACATGCAAAACGATCAGCTTTGCTTTGGCAGCGCTAGCCAGAGCTTGTCCGGCCTCATTTTTCCACATACTTATATAATAAATGGGTGGGAAACAGGAACCAATTCCAGAAAGCAATGCCAAATCCAGCTCCCTGGGAGGAAAACTGCCTCAGAAGCAGTCTCCAGAGTTTCTTCATAAGCCCGTGTCGCACTGGAGTGCAAATGCCATGGAATCCAGCAGCAGCTAAGTTTCAGCTGAAGTGGGTTTTTTTCTTTAAATAATCTTGGCTGTCAGATGTCAGTCTTTTCAAGAAGCCATTTCCAGGCGACTAAGCCCACTCCTAGGTCTGCTTCTAAGCTTTGCTTCGAGACGCCTTACAGTCAGCGTATAATGGAAAAAATCTCTCCTGGATATCAGAATCACCACTAATTTGGTCACCATTTCTGGGATGGCGTCAGATCTGTCTCTTGTCAAAAGGATGATGAAGACATTGATGCACATGGGAGCTGTGCATTGGCAGCCAGGCCAGATCCAATACCCCTTCAAGACAATGTTCAGTGGCTACATATATGGGATTTCTTGACACCACTCGCAGCTTGAATTATGAGAAATACAGAATTTTGACAGCGTGCTCTTTTAGTGTATAGGGGTTTTGTGAGGAAGGGGAATACATCCTAGTTAAAGCAATAGGCCACTGCCCTGCTCAGTATACCCAGCAGAACAAAGCAAAAGGGTGGCTTGATTTTTATATCTTGAATAAATAAAGCTTTCTGATCCTTCAGGCAGAATCTACAATTCTGCAATGTATTCTTGTGAGCTGTTGTTTTACTGTAAATATCCTTTGCTATATTAAATCATATATCACTACCCAGCATAGCTGATTTTCCATTCACATTGACACTTGTGGGCAATATCCTGATGTCCCATAAAGCACCCAAGCAGCATCTCTCAGTCGTGTCTCATCTGAATACTCCCAGATGCTCTGGGTGAAAGAAAGGAAAATGAAATATTTACTTTTTGTTTTAAACACGCCAGTACTGAAAAGATATTGATGTGGTAAGGATGGGACATTAAAATCAAAATTATGTTGGGAATAAAAAGCAAGGCATAAATTAGCACTGTTTGCTTCATCTATGTTTTAAGAGAGTTAGCATTACCACAGCACCATATAACACGCCAAGGATATTTGGGGAAATCTGCAGCACTGTATTTCAAGAAAGCATTTGAGCCAAGATGACATTACTAAAGGCCACAGCAGAATTAATAAATGGCCACCAAAATGCCTTTGCCAAGGGCTGGCTGTGAAGATGCCACGTGCGAAAGTGGCAAGGAAGGGAGAAAAGCAGTTCCTGACAGTCTGTCAAGGCAAAAGGATAAAGAGGAAACAAGACTCGTGCTTCTCTTCTTGACATCCTTCAGCTGCTCATTTTCTCTGTAACACTCTATCTTACTCTTTGCATTCTTTCCAGGCGATACACGCCACCGCCTTGGAGACCTGGCGCTTGGTGTGACACAAAGATGCTCAAGGCTTGGGTTGTCTGCATCCATCCTAAATCATAAACTGGAAGGGACTGTCCACATCCCTGGTTAATCATTCAGTCCAGCTGAATGAAGCGATAATACCACAGGAGTTAATTACACTGTCTGTCTTCCAGATATGCTGCTTTAGCCATGGTCTACATGAGCTGCTGCTCAGGGCATCATCCTTACCCAACTCTCAGAAACACTGGGATAAAAAGGTGAAAGAAGTCCCTCATGTTGTCAAATCCAGTTCTCTGCATCTCAGGCAATCACACAGACAGCCCTGATCCGAAACGCATCAAACACCAACTTACAGGCAGCTTCATTTCTGTCCCTTTTCCATTATTTGAAGAGTTATTCCACTTCTTGTTATAATATTTCTTTTAGTGTTTGGTCTACCTGTGACATTTTATATCCAAGAACTACTGTGCTACTAGTGTTGCTTAACCTAAATAGCTTTTCACCCTCCTGTATTTTTATACCTTTCCCATTTTATTCTGAGAATGCAATCGCATTTACTTTCTGGATCACTGAATTCCCTCAATCCTCAATCCCTATGAGGAAACATAACAGACAAAACTGAAAAAGTAATTTTTTTTACAAAAAAAACATATATGTCTCCATGGGGAAGACCGAAAAGTCTCCATTTCATAGTTCTTTCAAGATAATGAAGGTGAAATACTGCCAGGGAGGGACAAGGCTGTGTGCTGGAAGTCTATGGTTCATACAAGGGCACAGACGCCCGCTATAGTACAGACCACATACACGTGCAGTAAAAAATCACCCATGCCCAAATCTCAACATACAACGACAAGGAAAAGAGAAGAAGTGAAAAAAAAACCTGCTCGAAATCCAACAATTCCTGAGGCAGAAGGTGGCATGGAAGCATTCACACTTAGTGTGACAGACGGAGGAACAAGACCTGATCCAAGAGCTCTCATTTCTGCAGACACACTCTTTGAAGTTAAAGAGGGGCTGCTGAAGTTAATGGACCTACTCGCACATGTAAAGACTACTGGATGAGACCATCAATTTTCTATAGGTCACTGGGACCAGACACAAATTCAGAAGGAATGAGAGAGCAAAGAAGTAGAGCTATTAGCAGAGAGCCTGTCACTTTTTTCATTAAAATCAGAACTCATGCCAGAGGGCTGAAAAGTGGCCAGTGCTGTATCCATCTTTAAATAAAGGTGTGAAAGGAGATGAAGGAATTACAGGCTGGCGAGCTCTACTTCAATTGAAGGAAAGATAAGAGAGAAACCATTGAAGACAGAGTTACAATGCCCCCAGATGCTTGGGACAAACCAGCATGGAGGCTATCACAGTAAATCGTCGTGCCTCTCCATCTATTTTAATGCATTTCAAAATGTTAACAAAAATAATGGATATCTCTGAACAAGCAGAGGCGATTTATTTGGGTTTTCAAAAGATTTTTTTTGAGAAAAGCCCTCACAAGGAGCTATTAAGGAAAGCTTAGTGGGTTACCTTGAGGTGAGAGGTAGAAGTTCTTTCATGGATTGAAAACAAGCTATGACATAAAAATCAAAGAGCTGTAATAAAAAGCCCAATTCTCAGCATGGAAAGAGGTTAATAGTGGGAGGTGCTCCAGGGACTACTCCCAGGACAAGTATTGTTATAGATACGTATTAAGAGCCTGAGGATGGGGTGGTATAGTGAAAAAGGGCAACTTTTGTTCAAAGAACAAAATTTCCTCCCTCCCCCATCTTCTCCTTAGGTCACTGCCGTCTGGAGAAGATGACAAGAAATTAATTTACAACAGACCTCAGAGAAGGATGTAAGTGGGCCATACAAAGGCAAATAAAATCCTGCTGAGGCCATCGCACACATTACATGCTTTGGGAAGAACAATTGAAACTATTCATATACAAATGAATCATATCCTCTCGGGGACAAAAGAAGCTGTAGGATCCTGTGGGGAGCTCAATGTCAGACATATGTTCAACACACAGTGGTCATCAAAGACCTGAATGAAATGCAAAGCTGTTTCGAGAGATATTACATTTCCTCCCTTGTTTTCTAACACCAGCTGCATGTTTTTGCCCTGGAAAACATGCTCATTTGGGAGCAGCAACATAAGGAAAGAATTGCAGAAATAGATAGGGGGCGAAGGAGGTAAGGAAAAGAATGAGAATCTCTGCAGATAGGGAGGCTTTCTTGCAACACACAGGAAAAATGTCAATGCTATTGTGTCACCATCTTGCAGCTGTGCCAAGGTGGTTGATGTGCAACGAGAAGAAAAGGTAAAGAAATGAACAGTGTCTTGTTTTTTTTTGAATTTTTTATGCTGAAGCAAACGGGTTGAATCCCAGAGAAGTCAGTTGAACTGTGTGTGAGTACAACAACCAAGAATAAAAGACATCCAGGTGTCCAAGATATCAGCTGTTCTGTTTGCTCTTTTCAGCATTAAATGGAGAAAAGGTCACTTGAGCAAATTAAGAAGAAAACAGAGTAAATAAAAGGAAACAATTTCTCTCTTTAAACATAACTAACCTGTGCCATTTCCAACTGCTTGTTTGCTTTGAGGCAAATAACAACAAGAGTTTCCTGAATTTCTCTGAGGAAGAAAGCACGGGCAGTAATGACACCCTTAAACCTCAGAAAAGTGCTTAAATAAAGTCATTTCTCATTGTGCTCGTCCTGTACCCGCAGCATGGAAATGGGACAATACTTTCCTTAAAGAGGACACATCTGAGTCTGAGAAATTGGGAAGGAAATTGCCCAGGTCATTCAAAGAGATGAAGTTCCTTGAGCAGCACTTCCGCAGCAGCCTGAATTGTCCTGTAGCTGGTGCAAGTGGAATGAAACCCAAATACTCTCACTGATCCTAACTTCCCCTATATGCTTCAGAACACCACTTTAACACTAGATATTGTCATAAGGGATATATATCCATGAAGGAGTACTTGTTAAGTGAGCTATTAGAATTAACTTATCAGCCAAGTGATTTAAGGGCTTCCTTCCAAGCCTATAGGAGACACTGGTACACCCTGTGCCCAGTGCGCTTAGAAATCAGATCTCAGAGATTATTTTAAATCTTTGTTTGCTGAAAGTTTCCAAGCTGATGGTGGAGAAAGCACAAATCAATTAACTCAATTCCGATCTCACATGGACTCAAACAGGTACGAGAGGAGGATTATGCAAGTAAAAAAGCTACCAGAATCAGGCCAAATATATGAAATATACATCAGTTGCCATGGCAGACTCCTTCCTGTTTATCACATGCGCTGTGTATTGATTGTAGATACTAGTGCAATATGCTTGCTAAAATTATAAAAGCACAAGGACCTATTCACTGTTTTCTGTTTGTGGAAAGGATGCAAATCCATATGAATCCTCATGTGAACAGACCTGATGGGGTACAGCCCTCTGCTCACATCAGTGGGTGCTGTTTTGTGACTCGCATTAAAACCTGGTCCTGGGGACAGTCACTTGATTTCTGCTGTAGCAGGGAAGTGTTGGTAAATGAAGTTTCTGCGTGTTTTTTCATTAGGATTCAATACTTAATATTATTTCCCCACTTCCGTGATGCTGACAGGACAAAGTTTCATTTGCTCTCTCAAACCTGCTGGTTTTCTTTTCCATCTCCACTATAGCCCAGGATCACTGCCTGCGCACCATCAGGCTCCAAATCACCCTTTTGGTAGCAAAAGTGTTACCCACCTTTCAGACACTTATTTTGGATGAATTTCTGCACATTCATAGCCTGTATTAGAGAGAATTAATCTTCAACTTCTTCCACAGAAACCCACAAGCTTTTTACAAATATTAAAGGTTGGATTCTTAGCACCTTACTCATGATGATTAATACTTTGTTCAATGTGACTGCACTCAAGTCGATGGGATTACTCATGAAAGAAATGCTACTGACTGTAAGTGTAGATATCCCAATACAATTTATTAATTTTGCTTTACAGCATCTTTGTGAGGCTTAACAGATGGGAATATTGACATTAGAAGTTCATGTGATTGGCTCAAGGTCAGAAAGTGACAGGGCTGGGAACTTAGCCAAAGCTTTGATTTTCTTTTCTCTCGTTTCAGTCATGAGATCAAAGATTTAAAATATAGAAACCAGCAGCACCAGCAACTCAGAAACTCTTCAGTTTGCAAAAAGGAACTGTCAGCTTGAAGGAACAGCCCCTCACATGGCAGTGCAGGCACCAATCTGAGGATGTGGAGGAAAGGGAGAAAAGATAAATATATTGAGGTGTTGGGAAGACAGAGGAGAGAAAGTCAGGTGCTGATTGCTGATTTTTTTTTTCCACACCAACACTTGAAAAAAAGCTGAGAACATGCTTGGGATGATGGTCAGGGTACTACATCCTTTTGTCTGCTTGCTTAAAAACTGTATTTTAGAACAAATTTTTTTAAAGCGCCTAAAGGGACTGAGGATAGAATCCTCTTTACTCTTACCAGGAGACGTCACACTCTCACATTTGTCTCTTTTACCCTGAAAAGAAACTCCCTGAAGCGACAAACCTTGGTTTGAGTCTGTGTGGGTGATCTTCCTATTGTGGAGCCCTGCACAATCTAAGACTCCCCTATGATCACGCATGGAGGTTCCTATGATATCTTCTGGTTCAAGAAGGCATCACTTGTGCTCACTCCTCCCTCATCCCTCACCTCTCCCTCTTCATTTCTTGCTTCTAACCAGATAAAAATCTAATCTCTCCAACAGCACATTTCTTTCCACCTCTTGAAGGCTTTCTTGCACACACATTGATGCTCCCACCACCGCTTGCATTCTGCAATGCCTCCATCCTGAATGTTTTTGAAACTCTATGGCACCTGCTCAAACCCAGCCGCTTCCGGGGGAAGCAGCCAAATCATTAGCACCATTTTTCTAATGACCAATTTGTAGCTGCTGAGGCAAAGCAAACAGAGCACGGATGGTGCCCACGAGCTCTCGCTGGAGCCACAGCTGCAGGATTTGCCCCTAGCTGAATAATCCATTCATTTCTATTTCACCCGTCTTCTGGTAAGACTTCCATCCTCTCCACGCGAGACCTGGAAGATCCCCCGTTCCATGCCGTGCCAGGCGTTTCACTTGCCTCTGGCGGCACAAGGGCCAGGTTGTCATTTCACTAAGCGGCAGCGAACAGAAGGATCCGAACGTAGCTCCAAAAAAAATCCTCAATCTGGCATTAATCACCTGCTTGGAGCTGCCGGCAGGCAGTGACATTTTCCGAGTGGCACACAACCAGACATCTGCTGAAGGATCCAGCAGCTCCATCCAAGGGGAGGTGGCTGCCTTTCTGTCTCCTCCCTGCGGGCAAGGAAAGGTCATGGCATTCCCAGGGAAGTTGGGTTTACGTTGGAAAAGAAAGGTTATTTGCGGAGTCAGAGTCCCTGGGCAGTGAGAGGTCACTTTGTGGGGAGCCCAGTATATATGTGTACAGTGCTAGCTGCGCTGGGATGTCAATCAGTGTCACCTCCAAAGTTGTAAATCAACGTCACTTCACAAGGTGTTGCAAGAATCAGATTTAAATAAAGAAATTAAGAAAAGCAAATAGCTTTCTTACAGGAATGAACGGGGGAAATCATGGGTACCAGAATTACTAAGACCACAGTGTTCATGAGACTGTTTAGGAAGGTTCAGCCACATCACGTCTGTCCAACACGGGCTGGGGACAAAATTCACCCTGAGCAGGTAACTGTGCTTCTTGCCGTGGATTCTGAAAATGACCTCTCTGCTGTACTGTCAAATGCAAAATATGAATCTAATCGAAGTATGGATCTGAGCCAGCACAGTAATTTACCTGTTTCTCAGGCTGCACTGCAAAATACATTTCTCTGAAATATAACACTGATCAAAAATAAAATAAGAATAGGCAGACAGATTTTCTATTGGAAAATGCTGATTTATTGAAACCAAGATGTTTAATAGGGATATATTGATTTCTTAAAAAATTTCGAGGACTTTCAGTAAAAGTTACAAGATGCATTGTGGGCCAAAACAAGAAGCCAAATTTAACTCCTTAGTATCGTTTAAGCCAAGCTTGAAGAATAATGTCTCAAGTATAGTTTTGAAGGAAGTTTGAAAAAGTTGACTTTTCATTTCAGATCCAGCTTACTGCATCTCACTTGTGCACTGGCAAACTTGTGATCGCATCAACATTTAGCACTTCTGTACTATCTTCAGCTGAAGACATGGAAGGCTTCTTACCCAGAAAAAAACCCTACAGAACAGCATTATAAATGCTCTTTGCCAGGGCTGGTTGAAGGATTGCTGTTGCTTTAGAGGTGCTGGTGCTACGTGGGTTCCTTAAGACAAGAGTGGAGGTGGCATGTAATGACATGAAGCCTTTCCATCATTGACTTTTTCCAAAATCAGTATGGTACGTTGGCTGCCCCGACACCCCTTGCTAAAGAACACTGTTTTATGTCAGCTCATGTTTTTATATCATCCAATCTTTAGTCTTGATTTTTGAGGGGCACATTCTTTTTGATTATTTTTTTAAATCATTTTCACATACAGATAAAGATTGTGCCAAATACCAGCCCAAGCCAAAGCAAACCTTTTTATTGGCAGGGTTTGCGGATTTCTATCACTCTTGCTCTGCTGAACGGATCAGATTAGATAGGATAGGGCCAAGATTTCTCTTGGCTGTAGGACTTTCAAATCACTCAGTGCACCGCTGGGAAAGGCAGCGTGAGGGACAGAATGCAGAGAGTGCCAGATTAGAGCTGTTGCCTCCAGAATGGCCTGAGATGGCTTTAATGAAAAGCAACAACCATATCCCACATGCTGGGTGCAAACCTACCAACCTCTAGAAGAGGACTTTTATATTTTTCAGCACTCCTGACTTCCTCAAGGGGCTTTGCAAAATGTAGAGTATGGACAGTGAAGCAAAGGGCAATCTTCATGTGCAGCCACTTTCAAGGGGCAGAAGAGGGATGATGATAGAGACACCAAGTCGGGCAGTTGGAGACAAAAGGAAGAGTGATAAATGTCTTTATCTGTGCAAACTGCAGGAGGAGTTTAGGGATCTAGAATGTTGTAACACAAGTTAAAATTTGGCTGGTACAACTGCATTTTCAATGGCTGTTCTTGGGAGCTTTTTCTTGGTAGCTACAGTCGGTCAGGACTTTCGTGTTCTCTCTCATTCTGAAAAGGGCAAATGGAGAGTCAGGTGACATTTAAAACAAGGTGAACCACAAACACGTGAGATTGAAACCTCATATTCCTACCCATGAGAAATATGAACAAATAAGTGTGTGTATGTGTGTATATATACTTATATATATATATATATATATAAAGATATATATAGCTGAATCAGAGAGGTGAAAACCTTGGATAGATTTCAGACTCCTGGCTGCTTTCCAGCAACACTTTAGAAATACTGTACTAAATTTACATTGGTTTCAGTAATTCAAGCCTAGAATTTCCCCCTGGAGATCCCATCTGCTCCTCACTTACATGAATCCCCCAAACTGGAGAACAGCAGGGCAGACATCATATTAAATCACTGGTTTTATCATACTCATTCATTTTTTTCCCTGGATCTGATGATCTGCCAGGGCAGAATGCTGCATCATTTGCTTCATCAAAATAGAGAACGTGGCATGCAGAGATTGGGGCGGCAGTGAGGTGCTAGACTCAATGGCTGGTTTCTGGAGGATCCATCCCCTGTAAACTCAGAAATGGTGAGTTCCTGGGAGCTGACACACTGGGCTCTCTCTGTGATAGCTGGGCATCAGCAAATTAACTATTTGGACTCACTGGAGTAGCAGTGGAAGTAGGTCTGAAGTTTTAGTGGAAGTTTGTGGAGTGAGAATGAACTCATGAAAAAAAAAGAGAATCACAGACAGCCTTTCACAGAAACTGGAGAAAAACAGGAGGCCAAGGTGATGTGAGTTGTATGAGGCTTAGGTGACAGGCGTTCGTTCATGCCCCACACAGTTGCTAACAGACTTGTTCTAAAGATATATTTTTTTCCGAAAACATTTTCTAAACACAAGCTGCATTTAAGCTGCCACTAAACTACTGCGTGTATGGCACCGTGCACAGCTAGGAGCAAAGAAGAAAGGATCAGAAAATGGAAAATGGTTTTCTGTGCATGCCCTGGTAAGGAGACCACAGCAGGGCAGGGATGTGCGGGGTGGTGGAGACAGAAACCACGGTGCCTTCCTCTGCTCTGCAGAACAGTGCTGCACCCAGATAAGGGAGAATGGAAAGAATTGGAATATCTCTTAAAATCCTGCCACAGAGGGATCTTTTTCGTTCACCAGAAGGCTGGAGCAAGGTGGAAGGATGGCAGAGGACATCTGTGTGCACAATCCCTTCCCTGGGCTCAAGGGGGCATTTGTGATCTACAGCAGCTCTGAAGGCAGCGGCTGTGCAGATGGTCACAGCGTCAGCTCCGTCCTGCATGGAGAAGCTCTGCTCTTACCTGCGTCTCCCCTGTCAGCGGGAGGAAAAGGAATTCATCCTCTAGGCAAGGTTTTACCAGAGGATAAAAGGAGATAAATTCCTTTCTGTGGATGCCCACAGCTCCCTAGCCCTCCGATAACTCCGCATGGTTCACGAGCAGCTGCCTGGCCAGACTGCTAATGAGCAATCGCATTTTCTTCCAGCCTCTGTCTCTCTGACACTTTGATCCCTCACGTCAGCTGAGGACCCTCCTCGGGTGTCCAGGGGACACCGTGGAGGCAGAAGACATACAATCATAGAATAGTTTGGGTTGAAGGGACCTTAAAGCTCCCCCAGTGCCACCCCTGCCATGAGCAGGGACATCTTCACCAGCTCAGGTTGCTCAGAGCCCCGTCCAGCCTGGCCTGGGATGTCTCCAGGGATCGTTCATCCACCACCTCTCTGGCCAACCCGGGCTAGTATTTTGGAAGGGACACCAGGCCATTTTCCACCCAGACACAACAGCAAATCTGAGAGGGGAAGGAGGGCAGGAGAGGACCAGCCAAGTGACAATGGCACAGGGCTGGTCCACAAGGCTGCAGAATCCGCCCCCACCAAGGGAACATGCATCAGCTCCATGGCCAGGCTGCCAGTAAGTTCTGGCCCCATAGTTTCCAGTTCAAAAAAATTCCATCACTCTAGTATCACCACAGACATTCTTGGACATATTAATCACTGCAGCACAGCTAAATGTCACAAATACTCCCATTTTACAGGTGGAAAGCTGAGGCATAGAGAGCAATAATAATTCATGCAAGGTCGAAGGTAAAATAAGGATTTTAATGTACATGTAAGTCCTAGACATTACCCCAGCTCTGAATCTTCCCCTCCCCACATCAGAAGCTATCAGTAGATCCTGCCATTATCAATGGAGCATTCATGTCACTGATGTTAAAACTACCAAAGAAAGTCAAGACAGACAGCCTGAGTGCTGTATAAATCACACACACAAAAAAGGAGAAATAGATCACAGAAATCCTGCCAGGCAGTTGCCACCTTCAATTGCCATAACACACTTCTGTACAATTATTTCTCTGTGTATGCAAATTTATTTCCCTTGTCATATCTGTTAGTAAAATCCATAACATTGCCTGAAATAATCCAAAGGCACAATAATTACAAGTACTGTGTTACAAGATGTATCTGAAGAGCACTGCGTGCCTACACGTGAGTCCAGCTCTGCTCCCTGTCCTACCACATGTTGATGTCTGACCTTGAGCTACTTGCTTAATTTCCCCATGTCTTCAATAAAACCTGTCTCGTAAAACCTGGATAATAGCATTAAACTTATCTACATCAGATGAAGGTTTTGATGCTTAATCAATAAAGATTTGTAAAAAGCTCTACGTTCCTCTTAAGAAAGGAAATGTCCACAAAAGGTTTCAGCGTTGTCCAAGACTAATGAATGAGAAGAGGACAAGCTGCCCCATTGACGTGCAAACCTTACATTAAGCAAGGACTTCTAACAGGTTTTGGATCAACTGCTTCTAATTTCAGAGACACCAAAAACTGTTTATTTCTGAATTCACATTTCACCCTTTCTTTCATCCCCTCAGTTTCCGGCAATTTGTTATTGCCCAGTAGGATGGAAGGAATTATTTCTTTGGCAGCACATTAGCACCACCAAAGCTTAATGCAGTTCTGGGTAATCAATGAATATAATGTATATAAGAATGTATTAATACTGTGTTTACCCAAGCACATTCTGAGAGTTATCTCTAACATTTTAGCTTTGAATATAACAAGAAACTGAAGAAATTGAAGCATTTTCAAATCTCAAATCTAAGCAAAAAAACAACGTGTCTGCAGAGAGGAGAAAAAGTCTATTCTTATGGTGTCTCTTGTCTGAGCAGAATTAGGAGATCTCAGGGTAGATACCATCCTGCTGAGAGCTTTTTCAACTCATTCCGAAGTACTCTGCTGAATTCATAGTGCAGAGAGCTCCTGATAAGATAATCTGAATTAAATCTAATCTTCTAAACCTTCCTTTGAGATGCACATGTCATCTGTATCAGTGTGTCATCTCTGGAAAGGCTGTGGCCACTGGTCAGTTGTCTGCTTTGGTCTGATCTTCAGCCAGGTCACCTCAGAGCTCTACCTCTTTTAGTTAAGAACTAACAATTTCCTTCTGAGATATTTAACTCCCATATTTTCTTGGAGGTGTAGGAAATAGGCAGGTGATGTCCTCTTATTCTTCAAACAAATGAGTCCCAGGTCTGTGTAACCTTCCTGACAGCAGCCAAGTAAGCTCTGCACACTTTAATTCCCAAAGATGAGCTGGGGATTCGCATGTTACTTACTGAGGTATTACATGGAATTTTAATAGGCCTTTAACAGGGCTCCTGTGAGTTCAACAGCTGATCCAAACAAGATCTCCGCTCCAAGGCCTAATCCCATTATAGCCTGGAAGGATCTCCTTCAGAGAAATTGTTTTGTCTTCAGGCAGTGCAGAAAAGAAAGAGATGGACAGAAAGAAGAGAATGAGAGACAAGTTCAAAGAAAAAGTTATCTGAAAAGAGAAAAGTGATGCTAATGCAGGTAGAAAATTCTTTAGAAAATGGAAAAAGAAGTATACAGCTTTTTTTTTTTCAAATCTCCCTAGTTAGCACTTTATGTCAAAATCCCCTCATCTTAACAATCACTAGAACTGAGTGAATAATTTAAAAGGAATAATTTATTCAAAGAACGTGGCATACTGATGCATATTCACATATTGTCTGAAGAGATCACAAAGTTCTCCAAATTTCATATGTTATTCAGGTCTATTTGCCAGTTCCCTCAGTTGACAACTCTTTGCTTCCAGATACTTTACAACTTAACCCATGAAAGGAAATAATTTATTCTAAGCACAGACTTCTTTTGTTTGTATACAAAACCTCCAAAATAAATCATTATTTCAATAACCACTCAAGCGATGCCACTGTACAGTCATGAGTTTCTCACAAGTACCCTAGTCCCTTTTTACGCATCCAGAGGTTAAATATCTGTATTCTGTGTGAGTAAATGCATGCGCTTACTTGCTCACATGCTCCTATTTGTTGAGCTCTATAGCAATGGACAGAGCAATTACATTTCTCACCCACAGAGCTCCCAAATCCAGCCAAGGATTTGGACAAAATCCTGTTCACAGGTGATTAAAGATTGCAGAAGCATATATATGCATTAGGAGATGTTAATGAGCAGGCACCTTCTACAAGAACTCAGGCTGCCTGCACAAGCCTGGGTGCTCAGCGCTGTAGAAAGGAGAGCTGGAAAGATCTTCAAGGGGTCATCTAAAGCAGGATCACCTCCACCTCCATCACACCTGGCACATATTCATTCATTTAAAGGCCACCGATGAAGGAGGCCATTTCAATCTCCCTGTGCACACCGTCAGACTGCATGCTGGAAATGGGCATTAGAAAGTGTAAGAAATGTCACCTTCACTTGCAAGTGAATTTGCTATTCTTAGGATATAGTTAAAACTCCTTTAGGGATCATTCCATATATTCACAGATTAAAATAAACTGGGATATCTTGGCTTGCTGGATTAACCCATTCATGAGAACAGGAGGCTTAGGGGAGACCTTCTCTCTGTCTACAACTACCTGAAAGGAGATTGGAGCATGGAGGGGGTTGGTCTCTTCTCCCAAGGAACAAGTGATAGGACAAGAGGAAATGGCCTCAAGTTGTTCCAGGAGAAGTTTAGATTGGAAATGAGGAAAAAATTCTTCCCAGAAAGGGCTGTCAGGCATTGGAACAGGCTGCCCAGGGCAGTGGTGGAGTCACCATCCCTGGAAGGGTTTAAAAGGCGTTTAGACAAAGTTCTTTGGGACGTGGTTTATTGCTGGAGTTAGGCTAGGTAATGGTGGGACTCGATGATCCTGAGGGTCTCTTCCAACCAAAATGATTCTATGATTCTGTGAATCTGTGACTGAAGGTTTAAGCCTTAAGGGAGCAATAACCAAACCGAGTGCATTTGTCCAGATTTCTGTCTACTGTAAGAAACCTGCAATCCCCCCCAAAATGAACCCTACTATGATGATTCAGGTTACATACTACAGTATTCCTAGTCAAAAACAAGCTGAGAAGTTCACTGGTGTCACGAGAGGAATGATTTTGTTTTGCAAGTAGAGGAAGAGGAGAGATTCAGGAGCCTGTGAACTGAGTAGCAGATGGGCTTTTCATTAAGAGGAGCTCCAAAACCTAATGAAATCAGTCAGAGCCTTTTTTACTGGCTTGGGTGGACTTTGGAGGAGGCCCTAATTTAGGCACCTAGCTGCAGGGATACAATTACAGCCCTTGATCTCGGTGGTGGATGTTAACAAGCGCTTCTGTCACATTCGCAGGCGCTGACAGAAATTTGGGCATCATTTCTGAGTCGATTTTTGTTCTGAGATTGGCTCCAGCTTTGAACTCCAGCCTCGGGGCAATGCATACAGATAATGGATTTCCCTTCATCTGATATATAGATATTGCTGCTCATTTACTAGCTGCTGTGGTATTTGCTTGCTACAGTGTCCAACCATAATGTTTACAGATTGCAGCTGTACTGAACATGACCAAAAATATGCTGTCTAAGGCTGTTTCGGAGTGTTACTATGATCCGTGGGCTTTATTTTGTTTTGCTGGAGCTAAAACCAGTAGTAAAACTAGCCTAGCTTCCTAAATAACCACATTTAAATATAACTGAATTTAAGAAAGTGCAGAAAAAGCTCCATCATTGTCATATTATTCCCACTGGCATTTCTGAACAAAAATGGATTTACACTTTCAGATTTGAAATTCTAGCTTATAACGCAAAAAGAGGGTACAAAGGTCAACACTGACGTGAAATGCAAAGCATCATATATCTTGATCATCTATAACCTATCTCCCCAACCGCTGCAGATTTTTTTGTCATGACAGTGGTTAAAATGTTCAATTTTCAATTGCTAATATTGTTTTCTTCAGAAGAATTTCCTAGAAATACACAAACAATTTCTCTGCTATTCTAATTCAGATAACCACTTGACCTTTTCGTATCTTCACATCCTGAAAGACTCAAAGTAAAATTCTGTTAGAAGAACAACAGCCACTCTGGAGATGATGATGGCCACCTGAATGGTGAGGGAAGGAAGCTAACAGGAGGAGGCTGAAAATAGCCTGAAATGTCCCTGTTGCCGCAAGCAAACAATGTGTTTTGTCAGAAACATGGAGTTGTGCTATATTTTCATAAAACCCACAACCATTGTAAACTCTGGACTTCATTTTTTTCTTGACTTGCAGGAAGACTAGAAAACAAAGCAAGACCAACACCTGCCACACCACAGCAACACAGTAATTGGTTGGTGTAAAATATTGTTTGAGAAGAAAATCAGCAATAGCAAGAGAGAGAAGTTGTCTATAGTCCTTCCTGTTCACCCATCCACTGAAAAGAGAAAAAAGAAAAATAAACTAGCAAAAAGCCAATTAAATATCCCCAAACTGCCAACACATTCCACTAAGCACAATTTCTTGCCTGAAGTGAACACAAGATGGATATTCACTGTGTGTCATCACCTCCCCATCAGCCCTTCCTCCATCTGGCATAATATCTCAGGGCCTAGGGACCAGGAGTGACACGTTCCAACAGTTGTTCTATTGATTTTAATTCCAAGTCAAGCTCTCCGTTACATACCTGGTTCTTCTGTAATATTAATTACAAAGGCTCCCTCTGCTCCGGCCCCGCTATGTCGTTTGTTATCAAAATGCAGCCACGCAAGTGACTGCCACCGCAAATCCATTTTTCATTAACACGAGTGACCAGTCCTATGTTAAGCATCTCTAGGTTGTGGATGACATTCGTTAAACAGTGTCTGGTAGATCGTAAATCACTGTAGTGTTAAAAGAATTCCTACAATGAGCAGCAGGGAGCTAATCTGTGTCTGCAGGTTTTTAATTGAGTAAAACAAACGACGATGAAACCCTCTTTAGATGCACTCGAGCCCTTTCCATTGGATTAAAATGAGCTGAAACCTTTCTCTTTGGGACCACGCGCTGGCTAGTGAGGGAGGGGGAGACCATAAGAAGGGGCACATTGCAATAATTCTCTTTTTCTTTCCATCACCCCTGCCTGCTCAAAGGAGCAGCAGACGGCTAGGGATTGAGCAGGAATGGTACCAAGAAACTTAACAGACACCTCTGAGGTGACAGTTCTCATCGGCACGAAGCTCCAGTGTGGTCCACATGATGGATCCCCTGCTCTTTCTGAGAGTTCTTGTCCCTATAGCTCAGCATCCCTTAAGGACATATGGTCATTATTCTTTCTGAAGCACTATGTGATAGTGCATAGGGACATTGATGTTAGTAACAAAAAATCTGTACCTACACCAGGTTGCATTACTGTTGAGAAAATGAAGAATTAAAGGAGTTTTGTAAGTGTCCATCAGTGCAAACAACTGGGACAATGGGGTCACTCAGCTCCTTTCGTGCCTTTAAATCATAGAATCACAGAACCATGTTGGTTGGAAGAGACCTTCAGGATCATTGAGTCCAACCATAACCTCACTGTAGCACTCAACCATGTCCTTAAGAACCTCATCTAAATGCCTTTTAAACCCCTCCAGGGATGGTGACTCCACCACTGCCCTGGGCAGCCTGTTGAGTGGTCACCCTGGACCGCTGTACACACCCAACACTCCTCACCTTGACTTCTCTCTGGCCCAGTTTTTGCTCAGGTCTACACTTCCATGCCCATGCTGAAAAAAGACATTGCTGCAGAGTAGTATAGGCTGAAGTAGGACAAGGTTTAGATGAGGAGAAGTAGGCAGAGCTTGGCTAAGTAAGGATAGGGATGAAGCCCTTACTTAGGAAAAACATGACCAAGTGAGTTGCTCTGTTCTACACTTTCAAGCTGATATTTAAAGCAGAAATTAAAACTACATCCCTCACTGTCATTCTGCATTCCCATGTTACTAGCCATAACATGTCCTGAAAGATTCAGAATCTTTCAAAGTCAGATATAAAAAGAAAATCATTGAGGCCAGTAGGCAAAAATATCTTCCATGCACTAGGAGAAACACACAGAAGAAAAGGAGTTAGATGTCTCCAAGACTATCAATTATTAAGCTGAATAGACTGTAAAACTTAAGTTTGTCGTGCAGGGACGCCAATATCACCACAGAAACTCAGATGACAATCCAGTCCCTGGGAAGAGGAGTTGATGGAATAAACTCAGAACAAGGATTTTAAAAAGCAGTCTCAATGCAGTTCCTCGCTCTGTGTAAAATGTCCTGGAGACACACAGTTCTTCTCTTTATTTTGCCATTTTCCATTTGCTCAGCACTGATTGCTTTTCCCTCCTGTGTTTCTTGTTATGGTGCTGGCTGATTCATCTTCCTTTTTGTGTGCTAGACACATCAGTGACGCTATTGGCACATCATTGGCACCAGGTGTGGGAATAAGGCTTGTGTTTAACTTGTGCTCAATGGGAGAAGATAGTTCCCAGCCTTTCCATAGATCCAGGGACCCCCTTACTGTGAGATCCCTCTGAAAATCTCAAACACACTAGAAAAGCAGAAGGTGGTTTTCAAGAACTTACAGCCAACATAGATGGGAAAACCCCCTTTCCTCCACTCTGAAAAGAGAGATTCATAGTAATGAAATCATATACATGAGCCAAGTTTGCTAGATGTTGCTTCTGAACAATACAAAGAAATAGGTCCTACCAAAAATAAAATATGTTTGACTTTTGAAATATCTTATTGATATAAATGTGGACAAGAACAATTCCATGTGGAGAACCTGAGCATACTTCCCAACTGGATAAGATGAAGTTTTAAGGCAGGAAATAATGATGGTAGGTTGTTGTTTTATTTTAAGCTTCAAATCCCATGTTCAGAGATGTGTAGCACGGCTCCTTTTTATGATATAATTAATCATCATTCCATTCAATGTAGTAAGAGGATCTAATGGGATATATTGTCCCATTTTAATGATAAGCACGTCAGATAACATAAATAGGTCAATTGACGTAATTGCAGTAAATACAGAAAAAACCCTCAATATTTCAAGATGAATTATGTAATTTACATAATTACGTCTAAAAATGGCATGTCACCAATAAGTGTACCCATCCAGCCCTACCCTCTGCTTGCCTCCCTCCCGTTTGGCAAGAACACGTTGCCAGACACTGTCATACGTGACTGGAAATTTGTCCGGGTTCTCCGGCTTTTGTCAGAGATGTTTAATGCTGTTTAGACAATAGCGTTAGCTTGACTCGCCGGGTGCAGGAACATGGCAGCTGAGCTCTCGGTCACCCTGCGTTGCATCAGGGCCCTGCACGCAGGCGGTGGCTGTCTGAAAGGTGATGGTGGCACAGTGGAGGACGGTAATGAGGGACATCAAGGGGCTCAGCCAAGAACTGGATCTCCTTGTAGCAGGAAAACCACGGAGCACTTGTAACATCTTATTTTTTCCAAGCCGTGTCGCTCACGCTGACGGGGGATGAAGGAAGGTGATGCCAGAGCCCTGCACAGTGGGACTCGCTATCCTCTCCAGCAAGTGCCACCACAGCAGCCCTGGGCAGGGGAGTCCCCTTTCACAGGGAAAAGGTTTCTGAATGTAAAATAGTGCTAAAACTAAAACATTAATTTGCCATAAAGAAAAAAAAAAAAATCAAAATTACTGATCGCAAGGTTCCCAGCAGGAAATATTTAATTAAATCCACTTTGTAGACAACGTTCAGGCAGCTGTTGACAAGCTTGGGGTAATGCCAGCCTGGTCCTCCCCACAAGCCCTGTTAGCTCCTGCATGCTCTGTGATTTCGATGATCTTAAGAGTCTTTTCCAACCTAAATGATTCTATGATTTGCAGCTGGTTATAGACCCAAAATCCCCCAGAAGAAACAGGAAAAATTTGCTCCAGACTTCAGTGCGTCTCTATCCAGATGAAATCACCTCACTAAGAACAAGCAGAAAAAGGGTGGTGAGTCTCCCCATGTCTACTTTTATTAGGACAAGTATTTTACTAGGATAACTTCCCCCACGCTATTCTACACTTCAGTTGAATAGTACCTGATGTAACACCTCTAATATCCTGCTAAGCCTGGGTTTGTTTCCTTCTCCTGCCTGAGTTATATAAAGAGGACTGACCCTCATAGATGTATTTTAGCTCAAGTACATCCTTACATCCGGAAATCCAGGTTTTGGTCTAATAGGAGACTCTAATGGGGGAAAAGGGAACTTTATTACATGTGTAAGAATGAGGATAACATGATCTGTATCTCAAACTATTTAGAGAATTAGTAGTTTTGTGGGAAAAAAAGGTACCTATATCACATTGAAAGTTTAGGCAGATAGGCTGACACAGACTTGCTCTTGTAGCATGTACAGCTGAAGTCTCATTGCTGGGGAGGATGGGGGCGTAAATCAACCAGCAACCATTGCCATTCCCCTCCCTATTTACTGTTCCTTTTCACGTTCTCTTTCTCCTGACAGTCTCCGGGCTTGTCCTTGTTCAGTTAGCTGTGCAGAGAAAGCCATTTCCATTGCCCCTGTACATTTTACCCAGCCACGTCTGAAAATCAGGAGAGAGAACTCCAGCTGCTGAAGTGCACAATTTGCTCTTAGCTACAGTCCAGTAATTGAAAACTGTCATTCTGCGGGAAAATGGCAATGCCGAGCGAGAGCAGGGGCAGGCTGGAGTTTGTCACACGGCAGCTGGAGGTTCTGTAACTAGTTTCGGCTGAACTTTTTCCCCTCTGGGCTCCAATAGCTTGCCTGCTATTTACCAGCCCCTAGGAGAATTGCTTTAGTTATTTTGCTATTGAAATACTTCGGAGGTTGTTATGTTTGTTTACACTTTCTCTTGTTTCCAGGACCAAAACAGGGGGAGGTGAAGCTGGGTTTGAAGACAGGGAATTTGGGCTAGTTCAAGATTCCTGTGACCTTTCTTATTTATTTCTAAGCACAGAGGGATGCTGGAGGGACCAATAGGTTATAATATAGATTTCAATTGTATTAATCACCTTTGTTTTCTTGTTTGCACAACAAAGGTTGTATAACAATAATACAGCATAATAAGGTTGGGGAAGCAGAAAGTTCTGGGAAGTTCCACAGCACCATGGAATGTGAGACCTGGGTCCTGCACATTCCGTTTCAATTTGAGCTGGTGCAGCTTTGTGGTTTATTTTTTTAATAACTTTGGTAGGGGTTGTGGTTTGGCTTTGTTTGTAATTTTGCTTCGCAGCAAAGTTTGACTTTGATAATTAATTTTTTCAAAGTAGGGGGGAAAATGAGAACTTTGGAACTGAAACATCTTTCCTGTCTTTGAAGATAAGTGGCCACCTCTCTGGATAGCTGCAGAGCTCTGATGGCAAGTGCCAAGTGATGCCTGGTCAATTCCATGCAACATTCATGATAATGTCATTTCTCCTGGTTGAAATATTGATCACAATTGACATTTCTTACAACTTTTCTTCTTTTTTTTTTCAATTAAAAACTAGAAATTTATTATCTGATCCCAATTTTTATGCAGACACTCTTTTTTTGGAACTCTGACGAAGAAGTGGATGAATAATTTTCTCTCCTCTATTTTTCTGAAACTGGCTCAGTCCTTGTTTATGATAACATCATGTTTCTTAGTCAAATAGTGTGGCTGGTCACCTCTGTCACGGGAATTTGTCTCAGTCCTAAATTGCATGGCAAATATTTTAAGTGAATAATGAATAGTCAATATTGACCTTCTGGGATCTCTTCTCACATGAATACTCATTGTGCTTTCCACAGCCTGTCCATAGTGGGGCTGCCTGTTCAACTCAAACCCCCTTTGAGACAGAACCATCTGCTTTGCTTCTGGCAGTGGCACCCTTGCAAAACGCACAGAAGCAACCCAAAAAGCCCCCCAAAACAAGATGACATGAACTACCATCTGCAGGACTGGTGGACTGTGAACATTACTGTGTCACCTTGAAAATATGTATGGTTTCCTGAAAAAAAAAAGAAAAGAAGAGCCGAAAACTCTTGCCAATAGATATTCAGATTGTCAGATTGAAGGGAAGCGCTTAGCCAGTTGTGCAAAAGGGAGCAGCCTTAGCAGGGGCCTCATGTCTTGCTAAGCTAGTTATCTGAATTTATATCAGAGCTGCTCAGTTTAGGCTCGCTGGTCTAGATTGAGTTTTGATGCAATGTGAGAATGTACCTTCCTGTGGATCTGATACCTTCCTGTGTAAGCCAAGCCTACACCAAAGAGGATTAATGAAAGAGCTACAGATCTATTAGGTCCTCCCAGTAACAGCCCAAAGCCTGGCCAGAGATAACTGCTGGGATGCTTTGGGCTGAAACTCTCATCTTAAATCCCCTTAAATCCCTTCAGCACCATTTGGGGAGGGGGTGGAAGAAGGGAACTGGAGACGTGTTCCCACTGAAGACACCAGGTTTAGATCCAAGAAAGAAGATAAACAAGGCAACATAAGCTCCATGGACACAAACTCCTCAAAACCCCACAATTTGTCACATCATTACCAGTAACACATGATGGGCTGAAGCTTCTGGCCCATGGAAGGAACAGATCTAAGACTGAGTTCAGCTACATGGCGCCTTGGTGGAGGACTGGGAAAACTGGGGCTGCAATGCAGATTTTTGGATTATCAAATATCCCTTCTAGGCCAGCCATATCAAAATCAGTTCCTCCCTTTTATTTTTTTTTTCCTAACCCTCAACTATTTTGTACTTGCTTTAGTCAAAATAAGCATCTCAGGGCAACACTCATTGGCAGACAGGACTAGGGCCACAGGTTGCCTTCTGAAGTGTCACTCACTGTTAAGGGGAGATGTGGCTGCCTGACGTGCGATAGCTCTTCTCTGATAGAAGAAAAAGGCCTCACTGGCTTGCTAATCATGGATCAGGGAGAAGAGGTTTTTGTATAGCCTTTAAAAGTTCCCTCTCATTGAGAATTAAAGGGCTCCTGGCTGCTCTCCTACACTGTTCTGCCATCTCCATCCCCCAAATCTTGCTGCCATGGGTGAGGATTGCTTTTACTGCTGCAGTTACTGTTCCTCTACAAACATCTCCCTTTTCTGCAAACCTGAAGCGGCTGTTTTGTTCTCTAGTGGGCCAGTAAGTAAATTCTGTAATTAAGAGAAGGAAGTGAGACAAAGGGAAGGGCTCTGGTGGGAGCCTGAGAAGAACAGAAGGTGATTCATGGTGACAGATGCCTTTTGTGATGCTGTTTGTTAAACACACTGCCATTTTTCTTTTATTAAATTCCCCAATGTGCCTGAGTGCTCCCACATCTGCATGGCCCCAGGCAAGACAACTGCTTTGCAGAGACAAAGAGAGAGAAAGGGGCTCCTTGCACTCACCTCTCTCACCGCCCCATCCCAGCAGCTGAGCTAACACAAACTTCCAACACCGCCCTCCCTTCCTCTTCATTATCTGGTGTGGTCTATAGCTACATAGGTACCCCCAAAATTACGCCTATAGAGCTTCTCCTCTTCAAAAATGCTTCTCCTATAAATGTTGGGCTGTTTAGCTGTACACTTATGCCCTTCAGGAGAAGTTATACCCCTGTGTGAGGATGTTCAGTGCCTCTCGCTGTCCCGAATCCCTGCCGGCTAGAGCAGAGGTGCTGGAGAAAGGCACAAGCAGCTGCCTCTGTTTTTCTTTTCCTCCTCCTACCTTCCCACTTTGGGGAACACAGACTGAAAACAGCCATTGTGGCTGGCATCAAGGCAGATATACCTGCACTAAAACTAAGAGCATAATATACTTACTACTATTATTTTAGCAGAAACATATTGTAAGCAGCGTGATTCAGAGCTGTCCAAGCCCCTGCAAGAGCTGAGCACTCAGAACCAAGTAGGAGCAGGGAGACAGGAGCGGCTGCTCCTCCAAAACTTTGGGACACCCCCATTTATTTACACAGCACTCTCAAACAATTTCCAGGAATAGACATGCGTTCAATCTGAACTCAAAATGGGAAAGGTCTCGCATTCCCCCTGTTAGAAATCAAAGTTCAGGTGGGATCATGCTGTTGCTTTCACCGACACATTTCTGTGGCCATCAACAACGTCCCTTTAGATGTACAGCTTTGGTGCTCTAAGTGGGAGACAAATCAGCCCTTGTATTTTAATCTCTAACATTTTATTGGCTTCATAAAACATGGTATGAGGTGCTGTATGAACAAGAAGTGAGCAACAGTCCTGGCTTTAAGAATTTACAACCAGAAAGGCAATGGTTGAAAGGAAAGAATAATTTTACAGCTCAGGAGCTAAGTTAGGCTGAGGATGGTTCAAAGACACCTGTGCAGCTCCTAATCACAGGAAACATGGAAATTGTATGTAATTTGTGCTTCCAACATGTATGTGCTACTGGAAAGGTCAGAAACAGTTAACAGCAGAGATGGTACCTGCAAGTAAATCATTACTGCAACGACTTAAGCACAAGGTCGACCTTACTGCTAAAGCCCACGGTCCAGAAAAATATCTGAGTTAAGATCTAAACGTGGGCTTAAAGAAAACACTTGTGCAAGTGCCTTTCTAAAAAGAGATTAAATTTAAACCTATTGTCAAAAGTATGTTCTTCAAGGGTCTGTTAAACTGAGACAGAGACTTGTTGTTGGAATCAAATAGAGGAGTGCAAAGAAACTACTTGTCAAATATATTATTCTGAGAATTCTGTGTTCACTCATTAAATCATTTATTAATGACTCCTGGAGAAATAAAAAAGAAAAAAATCACTAGATAAGTTATTTAACTAAACCCCGCAAATTCAGCATGTAACATATTCATCAAAATCTATTCAAGCAGCTTCAATGCTTGGACAAAACCCTGTTTTTTCATCTAATTTCCCAGGCAGGAAGACTGCCAAAAAGTGCAAATGATGCTGTAAGAATGAAGAGAGGCTTCTCAGCAGCCAAACACCTAAATGATGTTTACACGGACACTTAGCATCTCACTCCCTAAAAGGCACATTTCTATGTGTCATTTGGACACAGGATTTATTTTTTTTAATGCTTATTTTGGAGTAGTGGGGAGACAGGGTATATTTGTCCACAGGACCAAACATATCACACTGGATTCATTAAAGAAGGATGGACTGGAGGCAGCAGTTGCTCTGCGCTGAGCTATTCAAAGTGAAATGGGATAATTGCCACAGTTACAACCAGACTGATCAAGCTGAGAGAAACAAGTTTCAAATTGTACCAATCAGCCCTAATCCGAAGGAGTTATTAACAGAGCTCTACCCTGGTGAGTCCACATCTGCTAACTTGAGATAATGATTTATATCACCCTTTATGAAAGTTTCAATTTATCCTAATTCAATAAGCGAAAACCAGCAAGCTCGGAGGGAGTCGCAGACAAGGATTCGGTGTCAGCATCTCAGCAGCTCTCGTGCATAGTGCCATCCACCGGAGGAAGCCACGGGGACAAAAGGAGAAAGAAATAGAGTTTGGATAAGTTTGGGTTTTGTTTTTCTTTTTAATATCTTCAGGCAATGTAAAATTTACAAGGTGTGTATGTAGATCAGCATGATGGTTTAACTTTCAAAACACTTGAACAGGACCAGCAGTGAGGACACGGTAGGTGAAGGGCAGGTGAGGGGTAGGTGCCTCCATAAGGACAAAATAAACTATCCCAAACACCTGGACAAGGAGAGTTTTCCTCAATCCAGCACACAGAAGCATCCCACATCAAAGGCTGGTGGCTCACTTTACCTCAACATGCGCATTTTTATTGACACAAGGCTGTTTTAACTGTTGAGGGGGTCTATCCAGGATGTGACCTTTGGAGCCAGAAATAGCATCAGGGACAGAAGATTCAGTTACAAGTTATTCTCTTGAAATACTGCATGGGGTTTTCTAGGTTTTCAAGTGGATGGTGATAGCGTAGAGCCAGCTATTACACAACACACTTCAACAATCCCTAGCTCTTTGGTGAGGTTCTTATCACAGCCCGTTCAGAGCTGCCACGAGGCTGCTCCAACTTATCCAAGCCAAATATCACCAACTCCCACATGTCCTTTGCACCCTGCACACAGAACCATGATCACCCATTCCCTGAGGATTTAAAATTTGTATAACAGTAGGACACAACCATTTTCATTCTCTGTTGGGTCCCACACTAACTGAACCAAAGCATCGAGACTTCTGCATATTGTTCATCTCCTGTGGGGAAGCTTGATGTTATTTGCTGTGTTTGCACAGTTCTAGTATCTGCAGTGTTTGCTTGGCTTTCTTTTATTCAAACGCATTTGTTCCAGTTGCGTTTCTGACCTATTTTACTGTTATTCTGTGAACGCTTATTGAGTGATAGCTTTTGCCTTTGTTTCAAGAACATTCCAAGAAAGTAAAAACACCACAAGCACCTCATAGTGACTTTGCACAAAGGTTCACAGGCAAAAGAGTTTTTGTCCCCCCCCCCCTTTTTTTTTAAGGATATCTTAACATTTGATTGACATTCTTCTAATTGTAACACTTTTGGCCATCCAGCCCAAGCAGAAGCAACACCTGCCAACTGAAATGGGCAGTGATGCTCTGTCAGGAGTGACTGCTATAGCTGGATACAGAGAGGTGTTTGCAAGCAGGCTGGAATATGAGATTTACTTGCTGACCTAGGAGACTTATGCTCCTAAAATGTTCAGTGAACAATGTTCTGATGAGACACATCGCTGATACCCAGTTACAGGCCAATCCCAAAGAGTTCCCACCCCTTCCCTTCAACAAAATGCCATATTGTCATAATTTCATACCTAAGCTCCAGACCTTCCAGGTTTTACTGCTTTACACTACTTGGATGGCTGCAGCACTTGCCTTGCACCGCCCTGAGGTTACTGCTTTGATACCATGTTAGTTCAGGGAATATGTTGCTTTTCTGGAATAATGCAAGTTTGCAGTACTAGTGCATGTCTTCTGAGAAGCCTGTTGAAATATTGAAGTCAAAACCATCACTCTTTCTGTTACGGACTTGAAACAGCATTTGAGTGAGTCCTCAGCTGCTGTTGATGCTTAACCTGTTCATGTCAGCCTGTTTGGGAGCACAATACGCTACCACCTCTTAAATCCATACTTAGAATCAGTTCTGAATACTGTCTGAACCTGGTTTTCTGCCAGTATTGTGTAGCCTGTAAAACAGGGTGGCAAAGCTTCTACAAAAGGGGATAAAAAAAAGGCAGCAATGGCGAGGGAAAGGAGTCCCTGTCAAATGTTAATGACATGTTCTTTGCAATGTGAATGAGAAGAAGATTGGCTTGGGGCACGGGAGAGGAGGGAGGCATGAACAGCTCTGAGCAGAGATGAATTTTTAGAGACACAGGTTGAAGGAAAAAAAAAAAAAGAAAAAGAAAAATCTCATATACCCACTGAAAGAATACAGGAAAGTTATTTGTTCCAAGACCAGTTTCTACTCAGGACAAAAATAGTATCCTGAAGGGTCTCAGGCCACCAAAACGGGGATCGAAATCCCTGGGCTATCCTGTGCAAAGCAGGACTGATTGCTCCAGCACAGGAGTGGTTGTGATGTATAGCCAGGCCACTATATTGGCATTTCTCATCTGTTGTACAAAGACTCAGGTCATGCAAAGCAGTGAGTGTGGAACTGGATTTTCTTCCTTCGCTCACACGGATTCATTTGTTACCCAGGGTCATTAGTTCTTCCATACAGAGATCCATTACTGCCAGCAATTTCCAAAGCCCAGTGAAATGCTTCATAGAGGATCTCCATAAAGTGAAAATGATATTGAGACCTTGTGCTGCACAGTGTCAGAGAGTTCAAAGTATCTAAAACATGTTCCTCTTCCTCAGGGCACCCTGAGTTTTCTATTGATCACAATGAATTAATTAATGGACAACTGAAAAACTCCCACAATATATTAAGCCTTCATCTGCTGTGCAAAGATAGATGATTTCTTACCAGCTATTACAAGGAAATGTACTGTTCACTTAATTGCCAAACAATCCCTTAAAAGCACAGCTTGCATTTGCTCTGCCACAACTACTTCGCTGGTTGATATGACTCTGAGGTCAACAATGTTATCACCACAAGTCTCAT
This sequence comes from Nesoenas mayeri, assembly GCF_963082525.1. NCBI lineage: Eukaryota > Metazoa > Chordata > Aves > Columbiformes > Columbidae > Nesoenas > Nesoenas mayeri. The sequence goes on from NC_137566.1 coordinate 6,081,934, forward strand.
TTAATCTCCCTGTGACTTGCTTCAGCCTGGAACTAGTCCAGCAAGAACCCACCGGGGCAGAAATCTGTCTCCAGTCCTGTAATAAACCCACTGAGCCAAATACCACCTGCACCTCTAGAGAACCAAGGCCCACAGTGACCTTGAAGCCGCTAATCATGGCCACAGCACTACCAGTTTACCCACATGCAGATGGTTCTTAATGAGAATCAACTAAGAGAGGGATGAGGGAAGCCAGAGTCCCAATGCTGTGATTTACTGAACCCCACATGAGGCCTCTCTGAATCAAAAAATGGGTCCTTGCTGCTGGTGGAAGCAGTTGATCCTGAGCAAACACCTTGCAGGTTCTGCAGACCTGATGGAGATGGCCGGGCTGGTGGCATCAGGAGATTGTCCCCTCCGTGCCCTGCTCCCCGCTCCCCCGCGCCAGGCGATCTTCTCCCTTCCAGCTCGCTGTGCACCAGATGTCACCAGCGTCAGACATTCAATCTATAACAATAAGGGAGATGTAAAAACAGTAGCTATTAAATATTTATCAAGATTATCTGTTTGACCTTTATTTTTACAACTATTTGCACGCTAGCAAGGAGCCGCGGAGGCTGGCTGCAAAGAGGGGGCTGCAAATGCAGCTGCGTTTGGTGCCACGTCCCAGCTCTCACTTTCTGCCTCTCCGTCTTCCTCCCCACCTCGTCCTCTTCCTCCTCTCACCTTCCCTCCATCCTCTGGGTATACTGGGAACAAGCCCACAGGTCTGATAAAAACCACAGTGAATGGCACAGAGCAGATGGCAGCAGTAAAGGGAAGGGAGGTTTCATTATTACCAACTGATTTAGCCAAGGCACATCACAAACCATCCAACAAGGCGCCACTTCCCAAGCTCGTTGCATCTTAAGGAGGCAGCACAAGAGCTGAACAGGACTGTGAAAAGATACACCCCTCTCGCTGGTGTCTATTCCCCTGCTTTTGTTATTTCCTTGCTGTAATAACCTTCTCCTGTGCAGGCACCATCCTTAATCCACACAAGATTCCCAAAATGGGGGTGGACTTCTGCATCTCCAGGCTTCAAGATGAAAATAGAGGGGGAGCGGGGGGGAAGAAGATATTTCAATTGACCCTGGGTTTCTGTTTGACCGTCACAGCTAATTGAATTGCCTTCAGTCAGTGCCAGACTTTGATGGCTGCCTTAAGAACAGGGCTGGCAGAGGGACAGAGGATGACAGCTGCTTTCTGCAGCTGGTTCCAAACCGAGAAGCAGGTCAATGAGCTTGGATCAACTGGGGCTTGAAAGCAAGGGAGTACAAGCACACCTGCCTCACGACTTGGGCTGAGCGATGGGAGAAATCACCGTTTCTCTCTCTCTCTTTTTTCCCAATTCAGCATAAAATATCTGGACAAATGTCACTGTGTTATGGTAGCTGTTGAGTTTGACTACTTTTTTTTTTTTCTCTTTCCTTCCTAATATTTTCCCAAGCACATTTTTCTGCCCAATGGCTGTGATGGAATCAGTAATTGAAAAGCGGTGCTGCTGAAATCAATTGAAGAAGTCATTAAGCAGCTGTGGTGTAAAAAAAAAAAGCCTCCCTTGCACTGAACTCGGGAGCTGGCCCCATTCATCCACTTCTCCCCAGCTTGCCCAGTTGGGACAACATATCCTGAAGATCCATCCGTTGGCTGCAGCCAGGCATGGAGGAACCAGCCACCTGTTAAATTTAGATTTCTTGAATCTGCCAACAGCCTGACACATTGATAAACAGCCACGATTTTTAGCAAAGGTTGGGAACGCTCACTCACTCGCCGTTAATTGCTTTGTTGTACTGAACCATAAAACCTGCCATGACTTGAACTGGAGCCACCTCCCGGCGCTGGGAGCGGTGGTGACATCAAGGTCTCTCCATTACTCTTCAGGCTTTGGGTCCATTTGGTCACCCTCAGAACAAAACCTCCCAGATTCACAACTGTTGTGTCTATAGGAACTAGAGGCTGTGGCCACCAGGATGTCACTGGCAGGGATGGAGCTCCCAGCCAGTGGCCACCAGCCCGAGCTGTGAGTCATGGTGACAGGGAGCAAAGGTACCCAAGTGCAGGGGAGAAAGAAGGAAAGGAGAGCACTGCAGGTGGGCTCTGTGCACCGAGCAAGAAGGGTTGGATGCTTTGAGAACTTACTTGCTCAGGCATCTCCAAAATCATTGTGTCTATATGAGCTTAGTGAAGAGAAGGAGAAAGAAGGAGAAGGAGGAGAATAAAGTAGAACTGGTGGTTGGATTTCTCAAAAGACAAAAAAACCACACTTATCCTCACCCAGATCCCACCTCTGGCCCTGAAGACTCAGAAATCAGACTTTGTTTGGTTTCATTTGTTTTTTGTTGATTTTTTTTCCCCCTGTTTTATTTAGGGGTTTTGTTGTTTTATTCTTTTTCTCTTGTGTTTCTTTGTTGCTGTGGTTTGTTTTGCTTTTTGTTGTTAGTGTTTTTGACTGGGTTTGTTTGTTTAAATCTGGCCACAGATATTTTGATAGGTTACATGAAGAACATAAACCATCTTGCTATGATAGGCCACTCTACTCTAGGTTGATGCTCAAACATTTTCTAGAAAACAAAGGCACAACATACAGCTAACTGATATCTAAAGGAAAATGACCTCACTTGTCAGTGAAAGTCACCATTGTTTATTTCACCAATGAGTATTTGTTTTTAGCTTTCATTAAGAAAAGGGAACAGAAGCAAATCCACTCTTAAAGGAGACAGCTTCCTTTTTTGGCCTTTTTTTTTTTAACAGGATATATACCACAGATTATTTCTGATGGAGCCAGTCTAATCCTCAAATGGAAGAAGTCAGTGACTTCTCTATAAATAGCACAATTATCAGGAGAAAAATAAGGTCAGAACATATTTACTACTAATTCAAAATCTTAGTGAGTCACTGAAGAAGTGATTTGCTATAACATGGAAATGTCCTGGGGGTACGAGTTGAGAAGCTGAGCTATACATGCCATTGCCTACAATTTTATAAAGTGGAAGTACTTGAAAATACTGTCTTTCAAGGCTGTGGGCATAAGGCCAGCCTTTTTTTTGGCATGTAAATGATACATCTCTTTACAACTCAAAGGTACACCTCTCATCAGGGGATAATTAATGAGAAGATAGAGACTGGGCAACAACAGAAGATACTAATATGAATGGAAGAATCTCTTATATTCCTGTTTAAGTATCCATTATTTTTATTGTCACAAGAAGTGCCACAGGCTGGATGGACCTTGGTCTCCTCAAGTGACAGCACTAATACATCTCTCACTAACCCATGTCCACCTGGCCCAATGGTGTAAAAAGACAAATCAAAAGAACCACATTTCACTTATACTCCTCGTGACCTAATACTATTTTTAATTATTCAAGCACTAACACTATAGTCATTCATTCTGTTGGAATTTGCACATAAAGGAGGTTGACCCAAACACAGAGCAGATTTCTTCCATGATAAGCACTTACAAGGTTTGTGTTGTACCTGGGTTTATGTCCATGCACACAGATGCTAAGAGTTAAAGAGATGAGCAAGAAGAAACTTGTTATGCCTCCCCCTGACAGTGAAAAGTGGTCCTTCACAAAACACTGAATTTTTGGGGATGCCCTGAAAATTTCTACAAAGTTTCAGCAATGGATGGTGTCTGGGAAATATTTAAGATGTTGATGGTTGGCATAGAGTGTCCCTTCTGCTGAATAAAAAGCTGAATTGTCCTTTTTATACCCTTATGGAATAAGATATCCACCTCAAGCATCTCACAAGGCTCTGGAAATGCCTTTTGTCCATACCACGGCTCCTATGAGTCTCTGGGACTGGAGGGTACCTGAGCCCTTGGGGACACCACTGGTCTGTCACCTGGTGCTCAGGAGCAGGACCCTGCAGTTCCAGCCCCCTGGTCACACTTTGTCTTCCCTCTGTCCTCCCTGTCACCAGGTCAGAGACTGTGCACAGCCTCAGTAATTAAGCCAGATAAATAAAAATCACATTGCTCATAATTACTGTGGACAATTTTGTGTAATTAGATGTTAAGTGTGGTAGCCACTCTCCTTTATAGCCCTAGATAAGTACCTGCACCTTGACTTGGAAGAAGCCTGGTAGGAAATATAACTGCTTTGTTGCTCTCTGTGTAATTAACTACCATTAAAGCCACTAATTAGATCGTAAGTTTTAAATAAGATGCCCTAATTATCTTTGGTACACGGTGAACTGATTTGCTGGGGCAAAGCCTTCCAAAATGAAAAAATATCTTCTGGCAGCTCTCAGGGTTATTTTCATTGCATTATTGTTCTGTATCTGAGTCTGCATAAGAATGTGTCACAGGTCCACTATGCACTCACCAAAGAGGTAAATTTGGTGCCCACTAGTTCCTCTTGCACTGGAAGACCCAGCCTTGGGTCAGGAAGAAAAAGGAGTAGATGCCCCCAGCACACATAGGGGATGAGCTACAAATAGGTGCAAGTGTGGGAGCTTTTCTTTCCAGAAAGGAATGCAATTTTGTTGTGAAGATGTTCTTCATCTGTCTCCTATTAGAGGAAATAACTCTATTTTACTGTTGTTGGTAATACAGAAATCTTAGATTGTAGTAAAACAACTTGTTTCTTCTTAATTCCTGATTTGTTTTAGGCAGCTTTCTGTGAATTGACCAGCCAGCAAGCTTTCTGACCTTCCAGGCCCGAGGAGCAGAGAACAGTGTGCACAGTAAAGAGAATATTATCTAGCAAACACCTGCATCTGAACCCTGATTATAAAAGAAGTTTAGTCCAGTCGAAGAACAAATATTCCAGGTGGTTTAACATTCAAAGCTATCTGACTTTGCATTTCATGAGTTTCTGATGTTTGAGCAAAGGCGAGCCCAAGCCACGGTGATTCGTGGGGTGAAGATCTGCACAGAGATTTCATGGGGTAAATGCAAGCGATGCAGACCCAATGAATATTCTCGCTGAGCTTTTCATCCATTCTAATTGGGAGAAAAAGGTGTGCTCATCTGGCACTCCACTGTTAGCTCAAGGTTTTAGTTCAATCCTATCTTGGATTTTGAAGAATGACAACTGAGAAAAGCCAGAAAAAAAACCCCAAACCACTAAAGAATGAGACTGAAAAGGCATGGAAGGGCAGAACTGAGCAGCAGCAATCAGTGGAGGCCCAGAAAGAGCAACCACATATTTCCCGCAGCCCATTTTCTCTTTCCCAGGGCCAGGTGAAGCTGTAAACTCCTCAGGGTGGGATGAACCCAGCGCAGAGGACAGAAAATAGCGCTGAGAAAAACCACCCCATGTGGCAGAAACTAGAAACTCAGATACAACTTCAAATTGTTTCATTATTTTGTACTTGTAATACCAACACTCTGCTTGGACACATGTGATAAGAAATATGGTTCGATACCAGCAGTTTCTCTATGGCAGAAACACAGCACGTTGTTACGCCTTTGTCCTAGTCGCTCAGTAAAGGAGTCAAAGAGCTGGGTTTTTCCAAAATCGCTTGTGAGCCAAAATTTGAGAGTCCTCAGACCACTGCCCCTTTCCGAAGGCAACACCCTCTCCTAGCCTTCCAGATTTGCACGTGGTGGCAGACTTGTTTGGATCTAATCTGTTTGTATTGCATTAAAAGGTGTATTTTAGCTTTCAGAAAGGTCTTGAGATCCAGGGTATTATTTGGAATTGGTTCCTGCAGCTGCCAGATCCTTCCAGAGGTCTGAACCATGACATCTAGGTTGTATTTTAATGTTTCATTCCCACAAACACCTTTGGCTCCCAGGATCACCTTGAAAGGTCAAAGGAAACTAAGCACTCTGTTGCTGCATCCAAAAATAAAAATATGAATGAAAGTACAAAACAGTCCCTAGATGAAAATACAGAGACAGCCCAAAACAACTCCAAGCAAACTGAAGCTTAAACCAACTGTAATTTGGAACTGAAACCAAACAATAGACCGAAATCAAACATAGACCTCAGTGCAAGCAGGAGGTTAACCCGAAATCAACCCCGCACCCCAGGAGCAGCCGCTCTCACTCGGGGGGACTCGGCAGAAACAATCGCTGGTGAGGGGCGAGTGCTCACTCGGGACAGACCCAGGAGAAAGAATCACTCACCAGGGAGCAGGGAGGGCTCTCAGTGCCGGGAAGGCTCCTCAAACGTGGCCCTGAGCTCAGGGGAGGCTCCGTCCGCAGCCCCGCTGCTCCCAGACAGAAGGAATACATGTTATTTCAGAAAGATGGACCCAGTTTGAAATCACTGTATCTTCAATAGGCATCATATTATTAGCACACTTGTTTGGATGGGATGTTAGATGAAATCAGGAAGAAGCCTCAGAAATATTATTAACTTTCAGGAAACTACCCATTAAAGCATGTTCTTAAAATAGATGGGTCAGAGCTTCTCTGGAACCTTGACTTTGAAACCGAGTCCATCTTTTTGAAATACACCGTATCTCAATCTCAGTACTTAGATCTGATGAGCGGAGCAGCAGCAGGTGGTACTGGACCCACTGGACCCTGGGTGAGCTAAAAGAGATGGGAGTCATCACAACTGCTGCAGCAAGGTTGGACCTTGTAAATCCAGCTAAAAGCACTGCAGAGGTGAGTGTGATTGTAGACTTATGCACCCTGTAATAGCACTGACATGCTCTTGTGCTCACACGTCTCCCTGACCCCCACAGAGAAGAAGGGAAGGCTGCGTTCCGTAACAAAGCAGTGGCCTCGACTCTTTGAAGGGAGCAAGCATCTGTGTCTCTTCTTTTTACCTGTTGGCTGAGCACAGAACAAGCAGGAACAAGAGAAATGCAGATGGAGTGGAACATTGTGCATATAGGTAGTTAAAAAAAATTACTTTGTGGTACAACCTGAAGTCTCGCAAGTCATTTGTTACACCTTTAGTTCCTAAGTGAATCAAGAGGAAAAAATAGTCCTATGTTCTTATCCTCTGGTATTGTGGTACTGCTCAGCCACTCGACTGCAGGAGCTAATCTCTTTCATACAGAGCCAAAATAATGCAAGTGATAACATTTTTTTCCATGAATAACCAACAGGTCGCTGTACCCAAGCACACAAAACAACAGCAGCAATTATGGCCCCTTCTTCATGATTCACGGCAGGAACTTTTAAGTGCTGCTAAAGCAAGCTTTTGACACCCTCTCGCCATTCAATTCCCACACATATACCTCCTAGAATTTCAATTTAAGATTAAATGTAAAATGTGTAATTACTTGGCTAAAAAATTCCCTTCTTCTGCAATAAACACCAGTCAGCTCCAGGTCCTCACTGGGTGTACCTTTTCTGTAATTGCTGCTGTAGCTCTTCTGCCTTTATTTTGGGATAGGTTTTACGATCCTTTAAATAGATACTTTTCCTTTATCCCTATGTGCTAATAATAGGCATCACATTATTAGCACACCTGTTTGGATGGGATGTTCAATGAAACTGGTGTTCACAGGGACAGAAAGTCAGAAGAAACCTCAGAAATATTATTAACTTTCAGGAAACTACCTATTAAAGCATTTTCTTAAAATAGATGGGTCAGAGCTTCACTGGAACCTTGACTTGTAACACAGAAGTTAAGCCCTGTATTTTAAATCCAGCTCAATCTTTTGCAAAAATCTGCCACTATGCAAGATTTCCATACAAAACCAACCGTTTAATTTTTGTTGCAAATCAGGTGAAAATCAGAACAGAAACGTCAAGTTTTTCTGGAGAAATCACATACATGAAAACTCTGAATTTTAGGCAGGTTTACCCCTTTACCCCCAAGCCACCTGCACAGTCACCTGCTGTCTCCCCACCATCCATTCCTCTCCTACCCACATCAGTGCTGGTTGCACATTTTGGGGGTTAAACTAATCCCTTTCAAGTTTACTTAAAAGACTCCCATTGAGTTCAAATAGGTATCAGCTCAGGCTCCACTGACTCCTGCTGTCACCCAGGCAATCACTCAGCAGGGATGAAGGGAGCTGAGCCTTGTACATCTGTTTTATAACTCTCCAAGGGACAGGGAGAGCAATTACAGAAAGTCCGGCCTGGGCAGTGAACCCACTACAAAGTGCTTGGGTCTGGATATCCTCAAACAATTGCTCCTGTGCTATTAAATATACACCTTCCCTACTGCCCAAGGTAGACAGGGATGTGGATTTTGCCTCTCCAGCACACTCTGTTGTTAGACAGTTTGTCAGCTCCAGAGCACGTTCACTGGAGCGGCCCATGTAATTATAAAGGAAGGGTAATTGAAATAAGGAGAAAGTAACACTTGAAAAGGAAGCAAATGATTCAGAACATGCAGAGTCATCCACCCACATCAGTAGGGTCAGGAGGTCTATCAAGCTTGGAGGCAGAAATGCTTTTGTCTGGAAGGAAAGAAAAAGGAGCCCTAATAGGATGTATTTCTAGTCTTGCATACTGGAACTGCTTGTTTTTTTCTTAAAGCAATCCCTCTCACTTTGCAAGATGAGAAGCAAGGAATCTATTTGAAAGAGGAACAACCTTAATCAGCAATTGAGAACCAAAGCTGGACAACATGCAAAGGACTGGGAAAGGAGATCTGGTTGTAACCACCTCAAACAGCCCTGCCTCTGGATTTAAATAGGAACTTAATCCCAGTCTTTCTCCCTCCAACCTTGTAAAGCCTGGTCAAGAAGATACATTTATTTCTCTCTCAAGCCTAACTAGCAAGAACTTACAACAAAACCTATTCCTTCAGGATTTGCAAGCCAGGTGTTTCATCTCCAGTGCTTTGATTTCTGGCCCTGGTCTGCAGACTAAGCAAGAGCCTCCAAAGCTGTAAATTGACATTGCTCCATTGACTTCAGCAGAGCTAAAAGCATTCACACTTGCAGATGATCTGGTCCACTGTTTTATATACCCATTTTTTCCCCTCAATTGCTTTGTAATCACACCCATGCCAAAAATATTTTAGTCTCCCAGTCTATCTTGGTAAATTTTGAGAGCACCAACTCTCCTCCATTTTACACATTTCAAGCATGGGGTCAGAAACTGTAGAGAAGCAGGTTACACAAACGAATCTGTGGCAATGCCACAAAGAAGGAGAGACCTTCCAGTTCCTAGTGGGCATGTGCTTCGCAAACACTGGCATATTCTCATGTTTATTTGAGAAACAGCTTAAATTTATATTTACATTTGATGAACCTTCTAATGTTTGTCTGTTATTAGTTGCAGATTTAACCAGAAGAACCAGTTATGACTCTGATTTACTTCGTTTTGACTCTAGGAGTGAATCCAGGCTTCCCGGAACACGGAGAAAAGGCTTTCACAAGTGAAGCAGAAGCCTCTGAAATAGAAATGTCTCTTAAGAGACAAATCTATAGCATGTGAACCGTGGATTAGAAATAATCTTCTCCCTGATTTTTAATGGCTTAGTTCAGACATTTCATTCCAAACATAAGCTTCCCAGGCAACATTGGATGAATAGGATCAGTGTGTATGCTTACCTGTAAATTATGCTCTCCTCTCTCTTTAGGGGAATCTTCACATAGATCAGTTTCCTATTACAAACAAATACAGAACCTGTTAGAAAATATTTTTCTGAGATGCTGCTTCTAGAAGGCACCAACTTAAGGAAGTGTTAGCAAGTATTTGTAATGCTTTGTAAAGTATTTTATGCATTCCAGAAGTCTCCTAGTTTTCCAGTCACACCTTTTCATAGTCTGATAGTTTTCACTTTTAAAAAGATCTCATATTCTAGTAACATTTTTTTTCTTTTCCTCACTTCAGCAATTTTAAATACATCTTGTCACAGCCCAAATATTTCCACCATTCTACTTCTTCAGCAGTTTGACAGATCTGTTGGGAATTTCTCCCCTGAAGTTAGATTATTTGTCCTAGGAATAAGAAAGAGAAGTAGAATGCACCTTTAAACAAAGTTATTTTCCTGGTTCATGAAGGCTCAGTATACTGAAGTACTTTAAGCTTCATTTCTAACCACACATCTAAGACTAGCCTTACACCATATTAACAGTATCAAAACCACTATAGAAAACAGCTAATACACATTTACTATTATGCTTCTTGATAGCATTACTTATGCCCTAGACTACAAGAATTACTAACCTAGTTTTCAAATAATAACCTGCCTAGAATACCATTATAGAACTTTCCACTAGCAAATGCTAATAATAGCCTATATAAACTGCCTACACAAGAGATCACCTAACGAGGATGGATAACTACTTTCCACTCTGCATCAATTGCAAGGAGTGAGCCTGACCTCCCACCAGCCATGCACTGGTCCCAGTAAGGAAAACAGCTGCTCCCAGTAAGGAAAACAGCTGCTCTCAATAAGGAAAACAGCTGCTCCCAGTAAGGAAAACACCTGCTCCTTGTTGATGCATTTATTGGGAGTAGCAACTCCCAGCAGACACCTCGTTGTCAGCCCCTTAAATTCAGGTGAGATGGGCAGCATTCTCATGTATAGTCTTTATGCTGAAGAGGTGGGGAGTAGCTGTGTCTTTTGTTCTTTTTGATTTAGTGTTTATTAATTTTTATTTGGTTTGGGGGTCTGTTTTCTACAAATGGTGGATTTTTAAGGCCTTGTTAAAGCTCTTTCTGTATCATTTAAGGCAAATGAGGCTTGTTGTTATTAAGCTTATTTCTCTTTTGCTAAATCATCTTTTTTCTTTCTCAGGTTTTAGCCTGGAAATATGAAGTGCTTAATATAGGCTTTGCTTTTTAAGGCCATTAAAAATATGGGATTCCATAGAAGAAGATGTTTGGCAGCCAGGAAAAGCAGCTCGTGTTTCTTCTTATTTTTTTTATCTTAAGTGAAGAGTGTAGGGGATATAGTAAGATGAACAGAGATTTGTTACTGCCTTAATAGACAACTCCTCTAAACAGTGACGTTAGACTAAGTACTTTACTAGTCTTTGTTCTGAGCCCATCACTAGTAGAGGCTGCTGTTTTTCTTAGAATTCAGGATACTTTTAGTAACTGCTACCTGTTCTTTGGGTTCCTTATCTGTGGACAGTTAGCACTTCCCAAAATGCAGGTGCTCCTCCTCCTCAGTCTGCTTCCAGGTAGAAATGTAGGTGTATGGCTCCAGAGACATGCATCAGTGCTGTGGTTCATTTATTTTCTGGGGCTCTTTGAGAAGGGTCGAGACTGTTTTGAGATAGTTGGCACACAATGTTCCTGCCCCAAAACCTGATGTTTAAGAAAACCCTTTCAAAACAGTCATGAAGAGAGGAGGCGGCTGTGGCACAATCTAGCCAAATTATATTGATAATATGTAGTAATTATATAGCACTTCACATGATCAGAGCACTTTACAAACATTAACTAATTTACAGCATTTACTGAAAACAGATGTGCTTTTTTTTCTGGGAAAAGAGGGAAGCACTGGTGATGCTGGCAGGAGGGAGCAGTGGTCAGGCTGTAGTCTCCAATTTGAGAAGAAACTGGAGGGTGGTGTAGGGCTCCATGGAGGGACCTGCAAGAGGTCTTGCAACTGCTTGCACCTGCAGCTAAACCATGTGAAAAGGGAAGCATCTTCCTCTATGGCAGCTTCTGAATCTGAAGGGTGACCTTAATTTTTCAGATGATGCTTTAATGTCCAAGAAGAGCATGGGCTGCAGGTGAAGGCCAGGGAAACTGCTCTGATGTTGTGATCACCAACCTCTGATAATGGCTGGAGGAAGATGAGCTGATGGTGGCAGCGACCTGTCCTCTGTGGAGCAACAAAGCAGGTATGATTGCCTTGGTAGACCTGAAGCTGTATTCTGACTCCTGAGCCTTGCTTTTTGTTCTTGGCTTTATGTTTAAACATCCTCTGCATATCTGGCTAGCCTGAGTGCTTGTAACAGCACCAGTTCATCTCCCGTGGTACCCTGTATCAAGTGCCATTAAGCAGTATGCAGCTATAAATTGTATTGTAGTAGATGTCCTTTAGAGGCACAATAAGGATACAATTTGACCCTTTGTGATGTTTGGTCACCAAAATAAGCAGCTTCTAAGGTGAATATAGAAGCTTCTTAGAAGGTACTGGAAGAAAAGTGCCTGTAAGACAGGGGTGTGAGAGCACAAATACCTGTTCCTGTAGTAATTTCCTTTTGCCCTTCCTGTGATCAGCCACTGTTTCTTTGCCTCCTACTTTCTTTGCAGGGTAATTAAAAGAAAAAAAATATGTTTACTCGGCTAAGTATTTTGCTATCAATACCGTACATATTAACCTTATAAATTAGCCTTTTATGTGGTACTATATCAAAAGGCTCTTGAAGTCCAATTGAATTATGGTTTACTTCTTCACCCTGTCCCTTGTCATTGTCACTGCCTCAAAGAAATTAATCAAGTTTGTTAGGCATGATCTCCCTTTAGTAAATCCAGGATGACTCTCTAAACAGTCTGTACTTGCCAAGCATGCTCTGATATTGTCCCTGAGCAGTGAATGTAGACTTCTGCACAAATATAGAGATTATAAAGCTGTGCTCAAGTGATGGAGGGTTCAATGTTGTTATGGGATTGCAATGCAGGATCTGGCTGAGGATGAGGGGTATGTTGGGGTAGGAGGGGAATCCTTGTAACACCATAGGTGTGGATTAAAGAGCATAAAAGATGGTCCAAAAAAAAGCTAGGGGGTGCTTCAGCAATGTTGCAGCCTGGTATTGAATTTTGACCTGGGGGATGATTTAGTGGTGGTGCAGCCTGGTTTGAATGAAGAGAACAGAGGAAAAACTGTGAGATTTGGTGCTCCAGGGCTGGGCTGTGCCACAGAGCACTGGAGGGAGGTGGCAGAGCCCAGAGGATTTCTGCAGTGCTGCAGTGAAAAGCTGAAGCCTTGAGCAGAGCTGGGGAGACCAGGGAGGCTGTGGAGCTGCTGCAGCAGAGCAGTGTGAGCTGTGATGCTGCAGCGGGAAAAGAGCTGGGAAATGGGGTTTCTGGTAACGCTGGTTTCTGGTAATGCTGCAGTGCAGAGGAGTTGTGCAGAGCCAGGGGAGGGAATGCAGGGAGCTGTGTGCAGTGATGCGGTGCAGAGCAAGGAAGAGGGAAAGCTGTGCTGCAGATCCTAGAGCCCAGGTAGGATTTGGGGAAGGAGCAAGGACTGTCGGGATGTTGTGATGCAACAGCGCTGGGCATTCACTTGCCTCTACTGTTCACAGTAGGAGGGAGGCAACATTCTTCAGGGCAGGCTCAAAAATAATCCATTTTATAAACTGCTTTTTTTATTTTTGAGTCTTTTAATATTTTTTTCCAAGCTTTTTTTTCTCCCTGAGAAGGTGGAATTTGATTTGACAGGTGATTCTTGTGTCATCAGATGACTCCAGGAGCTGGGGCTTTAGGAAAAAGATCAATGATGGGATCTGCAGATCTGAGCTTAGGAAACAGTCACTGTGACAGCAGGAGCAGAACTGTGGTCATTTGATATTTGAGTGATTGCGTCCTTTTAATCTCAGTTTTCACTTGCATTGCATGTTTTGCTCAAGGAGCTCATATTTTGCTTAAAATTGCTTCTACTCAGTCTTGCATACAATTCTTCTGTCTTAGTGTGCTGATATAATGGATTTACCGTACAAGGAAACGCACACAGTTTTGCTACAGCAATACATGAGGCCCATATCAAGCAGATTCTTTTTCCAATTAGATATGTGTTTGTTTTGCTTGTTATGTGTCTGCTGGTGCTAGTAATGCTTGTCAGGAACTCCAGCAGAACTTGCAGTAAACCTACTTGAAGTCAGGAGAACATAATTATTGTTTATCACTTGCTTTCCTTTCAAGTCTATACCATTTGGCTGGGTTTTTTGTTTTGTTTTGGGTTTTTTTCTGCATTAAAGATTAATGGGTTACAACTTCCAGTTTAGAAGAGGAAGGTTGTACTTGAGGGACAAGAACAGAAGAAGCACAAAAGTGTTGGTTCCCCTCCTATGGCACTTCTCACAAATCAAGAAATTCATTGGACAAAATAAATGCTGAGGCTTGGAAGTTACATTTCACTTTAAACTTTGAAGAGAAATGAGGAGTGTGTTTAAAAAATACAGCATGAGAGATCAGTGTGAGGATCTCTAGGTGTATGGTGGACAGGAGCTCTGCTTAGGATGCAGAAAGACAAGAACTGGTGGAGCTGGGATTGTGGGCATCACATCCAGAGTGGCAGGTGAATCCATAGCACTGAAAGGACCATGTTCTTATCCACATGCACCAACAGATGTTAACCCATCCCAGCCTGCACTCGGAACACCCTGCAAAACTTTCAGGGGGAGTGCCTAGGCTTCTTCAACACATTTCTGGAAGTGAAAGGGCATTTTCCTTAATTAATTCTTTAAGTTCTAGTTTATAGTATGCTCATGGCTGAGGTTCTTTCATCAGGAATCAATGCAGGTGTAACTCAAATATTCTCAGAAACAAACCTACATGTTGCCAGAGAGCAGGTCTACATAACCAACTGGGAAAAATGCTGTTATTTGCTATCACCTCCTTGACATTACTGCTGGAAGTGTTATTACTCCCCAGTACAAGGTCCTTGATTGCCAAAGAGGGACTTTTTCAACAGGTTGTAGTGTCAATCACTGTCATCTTACTCAGCCCCTCCTGAAAGGGGAGCACAATGCAAGAGGAAATGTGTAGCTGATTATCTGGTTGGATCTGGAAAAAACAGGGAGGTTGATCTCTCCTTTTGGTTGATTATTCACTGTTTCAATGTTACCTGGGTCTTTGCTCAGCTGCCTGCCTTTTCTTATTTTTTCCTCACCAGGACTAACAGATAAGAAGATGGAGTGCTTAGTGAAAAGTGAGAGGTTTTGTTAGTAGATCTGTTCATCTAACAAAGTCCAGACTGCAGCCTTTTGTAAATTGACTCTGTTACTTTTGTTCTTTCATAAATTACTTTAAAAAATAGAGACAAAAGGCTGCCAACTGTGTTACTTCCTGGAAAAATCTGTCTTCTGCTTAATATACAACTCTTGAGAGACATTTAAAAGTGAGATGCAGCCATGTGTGAATGCCTGTATATATACTGAAGTGCCATATCATGCTGAAGGATTTCAACATCCCACAGGGTGACTTTGCAGATTCCATTTTTCCCAAAAGAAGCCTGTTTCAGGCATGGGGAGGCATCTGTGGTCAGCCTTTCAGAGCCAAGGCCATCATCTAGGGTGATATTGGTACCCAAATTGACTGTCTCTTCCCAGCTGTTTCAGCTTGGTTGGGCACAGGACATGTGCAAATGCATTGCCACATCTACAGCCCCTTCTTTATAGTTGTGTTTTGTGGATTTTGCTATAAAGACCAAGATTCTGAATTCCTTTTCATATTGATCTATTGGCATTTCCTAGGTCTTAGGAGCTCTGCAGAAAAAAAGTTGCCCATTCTCATATTTCTAAGCACACACATGTCTCTGCAAAGTCCTCTTGCAATGGACAGTTGCATGAAAGATGCTTGTGGTTATGGCACTTTGTGTTTGCCATACTTTGGGTCATTTAGCAAGTGTGATGGCAGGAAATTCAGCTTGTAGTTCATGTGGCAAACCCAGAGGCAGCTGTTGAACAGAGCATGAGAAGTCTCGAGGTTCATTGATAAAAATCGCACCGCCTGCATGTTCATGTGAACCACTCTAACCTCCAAAATATGACTCAAACTTGTAGCATCTTTTCACAGGAATGTGTTTTCCTGATATTTCCTCTCTGCCTTTCCTCCCTAGTAAGTCACCGCTGCTGTCAAAGCATCCACAGGGAAATCAGAGTACTGAATAGCTCATCCCTTTTCTGAAACAGGTGATGATTCATATCTTCTTTAAACATGACTTATTTTTGTCGGGAATTTGAGGTTTTAACTTCAAGTCACTATTTCTGTTTTGCCTTTTGCTGCCAGAGAAGTTCTTTCACACCTGATATTTTCCTATTATGAATCTTCATTCACTGTCATGGCATCACCTCTTAATCTTTTAGGCTTAACATATTAAGTATCTTTAGCTGCTATAAAAATAGTCCTTTAAGTGAGCACTATGACCCCTCTGTGCCTTCTCTGTTTGCTGCTGGGCATTAACGTGATGCCGGAATGTGTCAGTGGCAAAGCATCAGGCATCTCTGATACAAGGCTGAGAACCTCTGAGGGCAGGGGTGAAGCAAAACTAAAGGTCGAGCCAATGTATTTTAAATTATTGATTTCTGATGACACATGGACTATAGGAAACCACTAACTAAAGTGAAGCAGAAGCAAGTATTCTTGGTGCAAGCAAACACTTAACATTTCTGCAGTGTCTGGCAGGACTGGTCCTAGGACACCAGTTTGGACTCTTGCTGTGCATGAGAGCAGTGCCCTCAGTTGAGATACTGGTAGATGTTAATTCAGAAACTCTTGAAAATTTGAGGGATGGGAGCAGAATGTGAACAGACACAGATGATCTAGGGCTTCAGCCCCTTTTCCCAGGCAGTGGTGAAAGGATCTGGCTGAGTTTGATTTTTGTTGTGTTGCCTGTGGGAGGCACAGTCCTGCTCAGCTGCAGAAAGGAGACAGCATTGGACTTGGAATTTGTTCTGATTTGGGATTGCAGGGCGGAAAGAATAAAATGGGCAAAAGGATATAAAATATCAAAGGTGGTCAAATGAGTGGAAATGAGTCAATAAAAAGCAACAAATGGGAGAAGAAAATTCAAGACAGCATCTTTTTGCCTGCAGGTTAATAACTTGAGAGAACTGAGTGTTTGTTTCATCAACTTTGCTTTCATTAGAAACCCCTGTTTGTGAGAGAACAAAATAAAAAATAAATCTGCAATAGATGTACAAGAAAATATTGACATTCAGGCTGACTGGAGAGCTGGCAACTGTTTGACACCCAACTCCTGTGGACTGTACTTGTGAACATTAACAGCCTAAGGTTTTCCTCTTTGTAGAATAGTTTTATCCTTCAAAGCTGGTCTGTGCGCTTGGAGTCGGGTCCCTCTGCCATCACTTGGTGAGATTGGTCCCCTCAATCACCCGCTGCCACTTCACCCCATTGCCGCTGAGGAGTGATGTCTGCCTGGGATGAATTTTGTCACAAATCTTGATTGTATTTTATGCTCCAGTGCATTCTGTTTACAAGGGCAAAAAACCTCCTCTCTTGGCACTTTACGCCAGGCAACTTTCCCTTACACAAATGTTTTTTCCAACAGGAATAAACAGATGCAGAGCCAAAGTTGTTTTCTATGCAAGAGTCCCTGGAACACAAGTAAACATCTTTTTTGCCTCACTATTTGACCAGCCCAGGGTGACAGACTAGCAGAACTGTGAAAATGTTTGTCAGACTGTTTGCAGAATATTTCCTTTCACTAAGCATTGAAAAAACATTGTAAAGGTGAGCACCAGAGTGAGGAATTCATCTGCGTTACCAATGAGGAAGATTCATACTTATTTCTAGTTGTCATGAAGTTTGCAAAGTTGCTTATGTCTGCTTTGGTTTCATTGTCAGATGACTTAGTTCCAGTTGAGCTCTTCCATTTAAGCTGTTAAACAAATGAAAAGCAAAATTGTCACTTTTAAATAGAGTCTGCACATAATCATGTTTTGAAATGGTCCTCTGTGGTAGGAGCAGAAGTTGTGTGCATTATAATATTGAATTTTAAATAATATATTACACAAAATAGCTTCCAATTTGATTTGAGGGGGGGGATATATTTTCATGAATTATTGAGTATTTTATTATTGTAGAAAGCCTTTGCTGTTGTGCACTGAAACTGTCACTCTCCCAGGCCTATGATATATGAGTTTGGTTATCAATATTTAAAGTTACGGTCAGCCTGTGTGCGCGGCTGCTGATACTGGAGACACAGACTAATCAGTAGTAATGTATATGTGCCTCCTGTCTCTTGTTTGCCAGGCAGAGCTGGAGCAAATTGAGTGTCGAAGATTCCCAAGTGATTTGTCGGCTGGTTTGTCATTCTCAGCAGAAGCCCCTTTGACACCACTGCATAGAAATAAGAAGAAAATTTGCTCCGCTCTCACGAGCGGGGGGTGTGTGAGGCTCAGCAGGCAGAAGATATGGGGCTTCTCTTTTTCTTCTTTTTCTTCTGTGGTGATAAGGGCCAGACTGAGTAGCAGTTTACAGATATGAGTATTTAATGTAAAAAAGAGAAATGGGCAAACATTGAAGGAGTCTGTGACTGGAGAGTGAAAATTACCAGAATCTACCAAACTGTTTGGGGTAGTTGCATATGAGCACAAGCCTCTTGGAGAATTGTTAACCTCAGACACACCTTGCAGACTTATGTACAAGTAGGATATGGGCTGGGACTTCTTTTGCCCTTGTGAAAGCGATCACCAGTAGAAATGCAATGCGCTTTTAAAGCATTATGCAAAGCAAAGATTACGCAGAAATGAAGAAGTTATTAATCTGTTGCTTAAAACGCAGGAAAGCAGATCTCAGCACGGAGTGACCTCTGTCTCTTGTTCTGGATGCTGTGGAAATGAAGAGGTTTGCACACAGGTTAATTAGAGCAGGCCCAAACTGACAGGACCTGGTGGGACTGCTGCAGGGTAAATTTGCACCCACAAGTTTGTGGTGTTGTGCTGTGATTGCAGACACGAGAGAGTCAAAATAAAAGAAGCACTGTTGCAGCTAATGTGCTGACTTGTACTTGTCTAATTGAGGCTGGAGGTGCCAGTGGGTAACAACAAAGCAGATGACAAATATTGTGCTAGCTGTCACTCTGTGAAAACCCTTTAATTGAGGAGCGCTGCGGCTTGGCTACCTGATTTGCAAACTGGGTATTTAGCTTTAATGCAATGATTTGGCTGAGATCAGAGGCCAGAGGAGAACCTAATAATTCAATGTTCTTGTAGCTTGTATAAGACTGGCTCATGGTTTTGTTTTCAAAAAAGGTTAGAAGTAGAAGGAGCTGCTACACAAGTGTTTAAAAAGGTGAAAAGAACAATAAAACTGCTTCTTAAAGCAGGAAACAAGTCTTATGGTATGGAACAGAGGAAGCTGAAGAAGACTGCTTGTTTGTCCTTATATTGCTCATGTATTTAGTAGGTGTGTATTAATCATAATCAAGGGTATACTGCAGCACACATAACCACCCATCCCAAGGCCTGTGTCCTTGACAAACTGTTAAATATAGCCTAATCAAAAAGGCAGACTCTAGTAATTACTGGAGAAGTTGCGTCTTGGCAGCTGCTGAAAGGTGGCAAAGATGTCAGAGACCAAATCAAAATCATAATTGCCACTTTTGTCCCCTGGAGCCTCTTTGAACATAGTCTTCCATTCCCCAGCAGGGAGAAAGGGAAGATCCCCAAGAAGCTTGTGCTCCTGCATTTGTGGACAAGCAGGAAACAAACAGTCATATTGTTGTGTCTGCATTTCTTTCTTCTCTCTTCTCACTTCCCTTTTGTCTCATCCCTCCTGGCCCCTCCCTTGGCAAAGGGAATACTGGTTGGTAGAGCTTTAAGAGCTTTATCCTTTCTGCTGACTCTGTGCCTTTCCCCAGGGATGTTTTCCCTCTCACCATTGATTGCAGTGAAGTTCACAAAAGTTAAACATGATGCAGATTGGGAGGTTTAATGAATCAGAAAAGCCTGGTGTGGACAGAGGAAAGATTCTCAGGGCATGCTGTACTATAAATGCTTCTCTATAAACTGCACACCTCTTTCTTAGTCCAGATCTTTCCCCTGCCTCCCCCTCCTTCCTTATAGAAGATGGATTTATTCTGTGACTGGGGTCAGTGCTGCTGGCTTTTATTTGGTCAATTTGCATAAGCCTGCAGTAAGTGAAGAAGCTGACAAGGAGGTTTTCATTTCTGTTGCTCTTTCTCTCATAATTCAGCTCATAGCTGTGCTTGGCCTTTGTGGATGGCAGATTTCCAGCTGATGTTCTGTAATAACATATACACAGGTTTCATATTTAAACATTCACAGAAGCTGAATAATTATAGCATCCAGCCTAGCAGTATGTTTGGTGATATGTCCTGAAGAGCCTTGCTGACCTGAGATGCTTTAGAGATCAGGGAAGGGCAAAGATGCTGTGAGCCTCTGTTTCTTATTAACTTTGTGGACTCAGAAAAGGCAAGGTTGTGTCCCCAGGTGACTAGCACAAGCACAATAAAACCTAGCATTTCCCACTTTTCCTTCCTTGTACCCCTTATCTTCACAAAGGTTTTAAGACCGCCTGCATTTATAACCTGTTGTGGTTTCTGCATGGCTCCATCAATAACATATTTTTCGTGACTTTGGGAAATGTAAGACTTGCTCCTCGAATATTTGAGATTGGACTCATATCTGGTTCCTAGAAAAGTTCCAGGACAGCTTTTATCTTCATTTCCAGGGTTGTCATTCATGCCTGAAAAGTGACAGAGCTATCCCTTTCACTTTAGCTGGCCTCTGCTGTCAGAATTTGCCCTGAGTAAATCAGCAGCTTATGTTAGGAGATGCTTTTCTCCCATTTTGCTCTAAATATGTTTGTCTTTCTCCCTTGCTGCAGTTTCTTACGTTGTGCTGGGATTACTGAGGCTGTTAATGTTTCAAGAACCTTTGAGCAGAACCTAGGACTAAAGTCATGTGCAAGGACAGCTGAGAGCACCTAGAGCATCTAGGGACTCAGCTGTCTTAATTAGAAACAGCCAGGTTAAAAGGGCATCCCTTGATGTATCTTGAAAGGAGACCTCATGAAGTCCTGTCAGAAACATAAATCCATTAAGAATTTGAATACATACACATACTGTCCTGTAATGTGCTGATGCTGCTAGATATTATGCTTTGTCTTGGAATATGGGAGAACTTGGGCAGTGACTTTCTGCAAATGATGTCTTCTAGTATTGTTCTAATCACTCATGTGCATTCAGCTTACTCAGTCCTGTATCTATAAATATTTTAGCCCTGTTACTCTTACCTAGGTTCATTAAGTGCTTAAAGGCTCATAACTGAAGCAGCAGAGATGGAAACAGACCCCAATGCTCTACAGAGCACTGGAGCTTCTGTGCTGCACTACAGCATTTATAAAATGTTTTGCCTGAGTGTGGAGAATGGTGGTGGTTGAGGAGTGTTCAGAACATCTTAACTCTATTTGTGTTTTAATAGATCTTGCTTTAGTGAATGATTCCTTTCTGCCTTAAGAGGATTTTCTGCTGTTCGTTTTTTCTCTTGACTTATCTGACATATGTGCAACCTCAACTACAGCTTAACAAAGGCTTTTGGGCTATCTGGCTGGGTACCCAGCTCTGCTCTTTTTCTGCACATGATAGCTCTATAGAGATTTAAACACAGAAGTATCAGACATGTTTTAATACTCAAGGACCATTTCCTAGCAATTAAGGGAAAGAACTGAAGGCATGAGACTTTTCCTATGGGCTGTTAACCACAGCTGCCCTTTGGCTATTTGGGAAGCAGGCTGAGGTTGATGCTGTTCCTATTTTAACACAGCTGCAGAGGACAGATGTGCTAAAACAGTTAGAATAAAGACTTGTGTCTCCTAAGATATGTGTAGTGTTTTGCATGGTGTTGTGTTTTTTTTTTTCCCTTGCTGAAGTGTGGAGTGATGTTCTCTTATGTAGGGTGAAGCATAGATGTTATCACAGACCCATCCTCCTAGAGGAATTGCCCAGGATGGTCTGGAGGGTGAGGCTTTTCCTGGAGAAATCATTCTTGTTAGTAGCTTGCTGGTGTGGGTTCTAATGAATGAAAAATAAACCCCCAAAAAGCAACTCTGGTGATAAATCACAGGTAAAACCTCTAGCTGTGGTGCAGTCATCACACAGGATTTTCTCCAGTGAAGAGGCTCCTGCGGAATCTCTTCTTGGCACTGGATCTACCTTAGAGATCAGGAGCATGCCTGGTGTTTTCTCTTTGAGAAGAGACAGTCTACTGATGGTGCGAAGTAAGGAGAGCTTTATTTGCTGGGAAAGTGCTGACTGAGCTACCCATCAGCCCTCATATGAGCTGTGAGTTATTAATAAAAAGCCTAGTAATCTAACACCTGCTCTCAGTCTTCCTTTCTGAGGGCATAAAAAGCCACAAGATCAGCCTCAGCAGTTTTGTGCATCTCCAGGACTTGTTAAATCTCTCTTACTTCCTTAAACCCACTTCCTGAAATCTTAAGCATCGATGCTTTATGCTCTGGCTTGTAAATGAAGCCTGTTATTATCATCGAGATAGTGTTTTTTATGGCATAAATAATGAGCTGAAACAGGGGAAGAGGCATTGTATGGAATTACTGCCTGAACTGAGATGGAAATAATCAATATGTCCTCACTTACAAATCTCATCTGCATGTCGACTCCATCTCCCTGGCTGTCTCACTACCAATTCATTGCACAGGAGGCACAATAAAACATGCTGGTGGCATTGATCTGTGTTATTCATAGCTGAAGATAGAAATGCATCATTCAAAATTAATGGAAGGGCTTCTACTTAGTGCCCCATCCAGATGGAAGCCTTGTGCAGTGCAGCATGGTTGGAAGGTAGAGGTGGGATTCAAGCAAGTAGAAGCATGGCCAGATCCATCAGAAGATGAGTGTTCTTCACTGTTAACCTCTGGAATTTGCTAACTGTATTGTCACCACATTGGGCCATACCATCTGTGACTGAGCAAAAGCAAAAAGGCTTTTTTCTAGGGTTCCTTAATCATACTTGTCACTTCACATGACTGAGAAGTTTGCAGTTGAACCTGTGTCTGCAGTTTTGATAGTTCTGTCTGGAGGCATTGGAGGAGTTAACGAAGGGCAAGACAATAATTAGGGTATTTGTGGCATCCATTGGGAAGAACTGGTTTATGATATATTGATCCTATAAAACAGGATGAACAATGGAGCGTGGTATTAGAGAAAGTGTTGACCAAAAAGCAGAAATTGTGTGGGAAAATCAGCACCTAAAACGTTACCTAGGGGGAAACTTTCATCTCTCCACATTTGCAACTACCTCTCTGCCCAACAGAAGGTCCTTGTTTATGTATGAACACCTGGAAAAAGTCAGTAGTCTGTCTTCCTCTATGGATAATAAGAAAAGCAGAAAAGGAGTATGGAAATGGTAATGTGCTCTGTGTGACCTAATGATACTGGCAAAAATCTTTCCACGAGACCTCAGAGGAAATTTTCTTGCTGCCATGTAATCTCTTGAAGAGGAAGGATGTATCTGATTCAATTCAGTTGGATGAAAATAATTATTTGGTTTTTTTTTCCAATGGTCACTTAAAAATGAATTTAGGGAACAGTGTAATTAAAAGGGAAAAGAAACTAAGCTAGTTTTCCATTCCTTATCCAGTCAAAATGACTGATCAACCTGCAGCGCTGCTTCTTGTTCTGTTTAGGTTCCTTGCCAATGAAATTGCCAATTATTTTCTGAGGTGAAAATATTCTTTAGAAAGCAGCTTCCTTTTCCAGGTATCTCATTTGTGACCTAGTTAAAGCTTGCTTATCGATCTCGGAGGTGAAAAGCAAAGGCAATAATCTATTGCATCAGCTGCCGCTGAGGGAAGGAAAGTTTGGTTATAAGCATAGCTCTAGAAGAGTTTCCACTCATTTGCTTTGTCATTCCTTTTTCTGTGCTCAGCTCTAATCAATATGAATGCTGAATCCCAGGGAGTCTTTTTGCTGTGATAATCCAATATTTATGCAGAGAAAACATGGTCCTGCAGTACACAAGATCTTTACTCTCTACTTTGTCCTTTGCAGCTACTCCTGAGATGTTGCAAGCCTGAGTCTGTTCAAAATATTTTCACAAATGGAGTAAAGGAAAAATGAGATCAAGGGAAAACGGCTGAGGGAAAAGCCAGTTACTATTCAGTGGATATGGGTGCTGGGAATTGTTCAAGTTACTCTTCCAGCTGGGAGAGAGCAAGACCTGAAAATGGTACATGGAGCTAAAGTGTTAAGTCTAATTTATAGGACTAAGCTGCCACATTGTCACAGAGTAAAGTCTAATTGCATCTTCAAATGAATGTAGCCCATTGATGAGCACCAAGAGAACCTATGTTTTCCACTCCCAGATTGAAGCCCAGCCTGACCTGCTGCCACAGAGCTGCTCCCAGGTTCAGATTTTCTGTGGTTCAGTACAGAGAAGCAAGGCAAACCCTCCAGCTTATTGGAAAAATCCACTTTTAGACTTAAATTGAGTTCAATGATTGCTCAACCAATTTTTTTTTCTTGAATTTACTGCATCCAGTACATACATAGAGTATTCTAAGGGTTTCTCTCCATCTGTCAAAGCGTTGGAGTATGTGGTAAATGTTAAGCTGGAGTAAAGCAAGTGACACCATTCTGCTGGTCATGAAGGACTCAGTATGTGAAGCTGATAAAACACTTCGGCACGCAGGCAAGTTCTTGTTTCTTAGATTTCAAAACGTTTTCTAGTTTAAGCTCATCTCCTTCAAGCTTGACTGACTCTGATTTCCACTGAACTTTAAAATAAAATTAAAGCTGAGAACTGAGGGTGAGGACTAGCACTGAGGACAATTTCCCCATCTCTGTTGTCTGAGAGCTTGAATACAGCAATGCAGGAGGAAGATGGAGTGGAGAAGGGCAGGAAAATAACTGTTAATCGCAAAGTTTGTTGTTTTCCTGTTTTTATTGTAGTGCTTGTCAGAGTGAATCTGTGCCTTTGCTAGGTCTGCTGGAAGGCAGCTCTCCTGGCTAGAGCTTGCAGGGTCCATTAAGGAACTGAAGGATGTGTTTTGAGGGAAACTTCATCCTTTTACATGTTTAATATTGTTGCAAGTCCAATAGGGAAGCTGAATTCAAAATCTTGCTGCTTGTGTTCCTTTCTGAGCAATTTCCTCCCTGTTCCTTTATTCAGATTAAATTAATCTGTTGTCTGGAATGTGGCCCACTACAAGCTGTGACTGTCACATACCAAGGGTGTATGCCCTGTGGTTTTGAGGAGTTTTAGCAGAGGTGAAGTGTGACTAGGCACCACCTTTAGTCTATCTCAAAAGCCTGGCTTTGTATTCCAGCTTGGCATTACAGCTTATCCTGTACCATAGATCTTCAGTCCAAGGCTATTTTGTAGGAATGATGGCTCTTAAAACACTTAATTTTCCCTTTTTGTTGTTGAGGTTGCAGTTAACAAAATGTAGATATTTCATTTCAACCAACCTTGTATTTAATTTTTACAAATTCCAAGTTTTGCTAAAGTATTTGGGAAAAATGAAGACTGGCAGGTGATAATGTTTGATACTAGTTTGGATAGAACAATTAATCCTGTGTATTTTAGCATTCCTCTTTTGCTTTAGAAGTTATTTCTTTGCACTGAATTAGATATTTTTCAATTGTCTCCCGCTTTCCCCTGAGTTCATTTTTAGTATTAAGAAAACTGCGTTTATAAATGTTTAAGCACCAGAAAACATCAGGTGGGGTTGTGCAGATATTTTAAGTGTAATCCTTTGGGTTGTATTTTGCTTCCATGAAGCTATCATAACCCCTGTAAATGTCAGTGGAAATTAAGCATTTATATTAATGGAAACTCCCCCCCTCCCCTCTTCCTTCTTAAAGGTGGGATTTTTGCATTGCATCGGTGATTCAGAAGCAAGACTGAATTTCATCAGCATTTCCTCTGAAGGAGGTTTTGCTTGTTTGAGACATCTGCTGGCAAGCAGCGATTGTTTGGAGGGGCTCTTTAGAATCTAATTTACAATGAAACAAATTCAAATAATATGCAAAAGTAAAATTAAAAAGTGTATCAATTAACATACAAAAGTAGAACTACAACACACGTTCAGCTTAACAACTCCTTGGAGGGTACAGCAGCCCATGGAAGGTGAGGAACGTTAAGCATGCAAAGTTAACAGCTCCTGGGGGGGCCAAGGAATGGGAAAATAAGCTCAGGGTTCCTGTTAGAGAATCAAAGGCAAACAAGATTTTTAGAGTGAACTTTGTGGGTGAGGGGCAAAACCAGCCTGATAGTCTTTTGAAACTTTCCTTTGTCTGAAAAAGAGCTTGGCTTTGGGTTGGGTGAACAGAATGTGGTATCAGAAGCCTGGGGTTGTTCCTCAGGATCCTATTAGCAGCTGCAGGTCATAGCTGGGTGTGGATCCCATCTGCTTGGTGTTGTATATCCTCAAATATATAATTATTGCACTGAGCAACTGATGATTTGGATTTTTCTATGTTTTCTAAAAGCCAATATGAGAAAGGACAAACTATTATGCTATTGCCCCACTGTACAGAGTAAGGTAAATGAAGTGACTTTGCCCAGAGCACAGACTTCAACCTGTGTCTCCCCAGTCCTGAATTAGAAGCTGTCACTTATCTAAACCTCTGCCTTAGTGTGATGCACACAGCAGGAACACTGCATTCTTCTGCAGCCCTAGGAAAGCAAGAAAGATCTCTGCTTCTGGGTATGCTCCCACAGAAAACATGGTGATGTTGGCTATGACCATGTCTGTAAAGCACAGAGGGCTATGGAGGGCACCCTGGAGAGGAGGGAGGATTTTGGTCGCTGTCTAAATGCCGGTGGAAGGGTTGTCATCTCAGTGTGAGTTCAGCTCTCTGCACCACCTCATTCCAAAATAAACTGAATCCACCTCTGGGGTGGTTCATCCAATTAGTGAAAAAAGCAGCTGCTGAATTCAGAAGGATTACAAGCATGGGAGCACAGCGTGTTTGGCTTTGTAAAACTGGGGGGGGAAAGGAAGAGGGGGAATAATTTCTCTGTTGTGTAGCCAAGCCCCAAAGGATGTGCATCAGTGCTTGTCCATGTTACGCAAGTGATTAAGCACTTTGCTGAATCAAAGCTTAAATCATTACTGTAGGCAAGGATTGTGACCGTATTTTTATCTCTGCATGATAGATTAATACATTCACGTGTTCTCTCAAATAAATTTCGATGTATTTTTATTGGGTGTTTTGGAGTTAGTGTAGTTGCTAGGGATCTTGAAGTGTCCCTTGTGCCAGTAGTGATGTCACTATGGAATATATATACAAGTTACATTTTAAGGAAGTGATAATTAAAAATGACAATAGGTTTATATTTCCTGCAGACCCCATGGGCTGTCCTGCTGTCAGAGCAAGGTCAGCATTGAGGAGAGGGACCTAAAGGGGTTTGCAGGCAGGGGAGGGGGAAATAGAGGTTTTGGGGGTCATTTTCCCCCCTGGAATAGTGCTTATTGATTGTGTTTAACATGTCCTTGCTGGTGAAATGCTGACTGGTGTAAGGTGGTTTTGAGCCCATTCTGTGGCTGCCGGATCCAAGCCAGGGCTTGGGGAGCTCTTGTGACTTGTGCATGGTGTGTTGCAATAGCCACCCTGGGAGCAAGGACCATGTCCAGCAAATTCAACAGAAAATTCTCTTTGCATTAATCACTGCTCAGCCCTGTTTCTTCTCAGCCTTGACAGACCCTATGCTGACCACTTTGGATGGTTAATGATCCAATACTTCTTTTTTTAAGGCTGCGAGAGCATCATACTCAATGTCAAGTTTCAGCTTGGGCCATTTGTTTTATTCATTTCTCCCACTTCTATTAGTATTTCAACTCCAATCACACTTTCCTGTTCCCTTTTGCTGTATTTTGTGCATTGTGGCTGGTATGGAAATGGGGTTCCTGTTTTACTGACAGGTGCCTGCAATTCACTGAATGACTGAAGTGGTCCTTACATAAAAGGTTTGCTGTGAGCTCTAGGATCTGTCTGCTTGAGAAGCACTATGTATAATGTGTTGTTATTAATATTGCTCATCATGCTGAAATAGTTACCTTTTCCAGATGAATCATCACTGGCATAGCATTATTCAGTATATTGAAACTACCAGAAAATAGTGTTTTTCTAAGGGTAATATTCCCTCAGCACATTAGTTAGTAAATGTCACACACAAATTGCTCATGATTTCCCTTAGATCAAAGGCATATTTCATAACAGGTGCAATATGATTTTTTTTTTTGCCTTCAAAAGAGAATGTGAGAGTCAGCATGAGCTACATCCTATGGAAGAAGCTGTCTGGGATAAATCAGATTATGATGAGGGATGTGTGAAAGAAAGGACAGTTTCTATTTGAGATCATGCATGTTGTCCATGGTCTTGAAAGATGAAATATTCTGCTCTGGTGTATAGGGTTTGAAGGGCAGGCTGAATGCAGTAACTGCAGGCATTCTCACTAGCAACTTAGGAAAACTACATTTTGTACCCAGTCACACAGAGCAACACATAACAGTTTATGCTCTTGCCTTTTTCTTTTCCTTTTCTTCCTTCTACCCCATCAATGAGCAATGCTAAATTGCTTCCCACATTGTATTGTGGTGTGTAACTGAAATGGGAGAATAAAAAAGAATGTTGCGGTTCTAATAGCGGAAGCGGAGCAAGTACTGCTGTGTCAAATGGTCTTTGAAGCTGAGGATTTATGACATGGTTCTAGCTTCCATGTTAACTCCTGAAATACTTCAACACAAGAGTAGCCCAAAACCCAGCAGGAGGACACATCCACCTTGAGCAGGTTTTCTTGGCGTTTGCTCTGGATTAGAATCTTGGCATTTCAGAAGTTTGGGGTTATTGCTACTGAGAAGTGAGAATCCAGGTTAGAGTGTCTGCAACCCAGCATGGCAATTTAGTGTCTTAATACTGCTGGTCAAGGACCATCAGCGTCTTCTAAACCTCTGTTGTCCTTGGTAGGGAAGGGAAGCACAATGCAGCTTTCTGGGCAGCTGAGGGACAGTTGTGTTGGAGTCCTTATGAACAAACAGGAGTGAAAGTAAGAAATCTGATCATCATCTGAGTTTCACAGGTAGAGAAATGTAAATACTAGAAGTAAGACTTATTCCAGGTTGCCCAGGGAATGCCTGGCAGGGTGAAATGGAGCCAGCAGCTTCTGAGACCCAGCTCAGCTCCCTCTTTCCCCCAGCAAAAAGTCATCTTCCCACACAGGTCTTGGAAGTTATTAGCAGCTGTTCCTAAACTGAAAGCTGCTTTCTGAAATTGGAGCATAAAAATAATCTTTCTCCTTCTACTCAAGCCTAACACAAAACTCCACAGATAGAAGGGAATGGAGAATTAGGGAAAGTAAAATATTCTTTTTTATTTAATCCACTAGCAAAAAAATATCCTTCTTAAAACCATACAACAAACAGAAAACCTGTGCTGCTATAGATCTTGTTACTAAAAGGAGTCTATCCAAGCAATCTGTCCGCCTGCCTTTCTTGCTGTGCTGGTACTTTTCTGAAACTGTTGAGTCTGCATTTTTATTCCTCCTCACACTCTTATATCCAGAGTAAATGATGCCAGACTCCATCAGCTATCTGGACATCTTTCCCATACAATTTTCCATCTTGGCTGGGGGGAGAGGAGGGGGAAGTTTATCTGCTTCAGTTTAAACACGATGAAACAAAACAATTCCCTACAAGAAAGTAGTAGAGATCATTTGAATTTTACATACCTCAGATGGAGGAAGCATAACTTTACTGACATTGGGGTTGCTTATTCTCCCTTCATGCTTACATTTGTTGTCAAAGGATCATTTACCAGCCTAAAATACAGGTAAAGCATTGAGACTTCATCTGCAAGCCTGGCAGGGAGGAAGCAAGAATGATTACTTTGCTTATATCTTAGGGTCTTCCCCATCCCCCTTCCTTATGGCTTTGCTTTGACTGTGGAATCCTGACAACGAGCCTGTTCATAGCATCTGTTTTAATAAAAGAAGTTGATCCTGAGCAGGGCCTGGGAGGTGTAACTATTAAAAGTAGCAATGAGATGCCAATTGGACAGGTCATAGAAAGCAGAATTTGTCTTTTATCTCTCCAGGGTATTCTCTAGCCATGATAGAGCAAATAAGACATCCTTAAAAAGTAAAGTTTAACTCCCTCGATTTCTTATCAGACAGAAGTAGAGGGTGAAGTTCTGTGCATCATGTGAAGTATTATTGAACTATTGGGTATAAATAGGGATTTATGTTCACTTAGCATTGTGACATCCCTGGAACTCCTGCCATCTGATCAGCTATAGATGCCTTAAACACTTGGGAGAGCAGAAACCCTTTTTCTAGCACCAAAAGATAAGACCCTGATATTTTACTGAAAGGAGAAAAGATACTGTGCTTGACTTTATTTGAAAGTAACTTTAGAAAAAGTTGCTTTCCTTGAAGAGGAAAGGTTCTTGAGCATGCCTTTCTCAGAGCACAGTGTGCTTTTATAGCAATCTGAGCCCGTTTGTCCGTGTCACCTTAACATTTAGTTTTTACTTTGCTGATATCAATTAAGGAGGAAATTCAGAAAGGTCAGTTAGTGGCCTATTACTCACAAGCAGCCCCAGAAGTTAAGAAATTATGGGTAACTCCCAGCTAGAACAGCTTGTTTCTTAGCTCATATTATAGCTGTTTGGGCTTTGAACTCTATTGCTTTTAGTTCAGTCCCTGGGATTTTAGCCAAGGTGCCTTCTGTCTCATCTCCATGTGCAAGACCCAGATGGCATCCTCCTGGAAATGTCCATTTTCCCCTTTCCTTTCACACTGGGGAATGTTACACATGCTGCCTCAGGTCTTTGATCAACTTATGTATAAATCCAAATAAAACAGAAATATCCACATACTCTTTCCCTGCATGCTAGTGGGCAGGTGGCACAATCTTAAGGAGATTAAAGGCTTTTCACCCCCCTCTTTAGAAATAGTAATTTCATTCTATTTTTAGAGGTTGAAGACTTATCTATATCCACCCAGAGAGTTGTCCTTTAGCCAACATATGTAAATAACAACCAGCATTACTGTGAAAATAAGATGAAGCCTCTTAAGTCCTGCACAACCAGGATGTTTCCCCAGCAGTGACAAAGCCCTGTGGTGCAGAGTGTGTTTTCCCCCCTGCAAAAGGATGGTTTGGTGCCATGCAAGGCCCTCGGTGCATCCATCATCAGCTCAGTTTTCTCACCTGCACCCCTGTGAATGGGCAGCGCTCGTCGTCATTCAGCTCACGCCGCATCGCTGTCTGGGAGTCCCTCATTTAGCGATTTATGGGCCGTGTCAACGTAATTTAGTGTCTTAATACTGCTGGTCAAGGACCATCAGCGTCTTCTAAACCTCCGTTGTCCTTGGTAGGGAAGGGAAGCAGAATGCAGCTTTCTGGACAGCCGAGGGACAGTCATGTTGGAGGCAGAGCCGATATACATCCTCAGAGATAAAGTTATTTTTCTGCTGACAAAATTGGCTGAAAAAGCAGCATTGAAACAAGTAGTGGGAGAGAATGAGGTTTGAAATATTCACTTTGGGTCTTCTGTTTGCTGAAGGCAGCAGTGCTCAGGTGTGGTGTAGGTGGCAGCTCTTGAGTAGGATTGTCCTCAGACCTTGCTCACTGGTCAGTCCTCCCAGCTGGGCAATCACCTCCATCCTCAAGAACAGAGAGAGAAATCAATGCTGAAGTGCTTTTGAACACCTGCAGTTTGGGGTAAAATATTCATAGTTATATACTTGGGATGAACCCTGCTTCTGAGCTGAGAAGAACTTGTATAAGCGATGCCAGCTTTCTTAATTTGCAAACAAGGTTTTCACAACTTGCTCTAATCTAGCCTGCTTTGTGTTGTATAGCAATGAAAAAATATTCCCCTGTAATTCAAAGGTCCACTCAGCAGGAACGATGTTAGAGGTGCCTTTGTGCTGGTACAAATAGAGAAAATAAGAAGGAGCTGTCAAAAAAACCACAAACCTATATTAAAAGAGAATAGTAGCTTGAGTAGGAGATTTGTAAGCAAAAAGGACAGAGTGGACTGGGGATTACCTGAGTGTATGTTTTCTCTGGAGTACTGCAAGGAGAAATTACATTATATTCTCTTTCTGAAGGATTTGGGGGAAGGTTTATACCCATTTTCTCTCACAGAAAGAATTGTGCAGATCCTGATGTTAGGGGTCCATGCTGCTGGACTTGGGTCCTCCAGCCCTTTCTGTCAAGTTCCCAACAGGACACTCTTCCCTCTCACTGAGTATTTATTTGTTTATATTTTTTAAGTGGGCTTTTATTCCATTTAGATGCTGTGGGAGTTTTTAGCACAGTCAAAGTTCATATGTGGTTGCTCTTAGTCACTTCTAATATAAAAATATAATAATTATGGTATTTTATTTACAACAACATTCTACGGTGAAGCCTTTTTCTGTCTAATTCTACTCCTTACTCCTCTGGTCCTGTCCCTGGCCATTGTTCATAAAAGGCCCCAGAAGGAATCACTTTGCAGGTATTCAGAGCAGCTTTTTTCCTGTTGAGCCTTGCTCATCTTGTTGGCTTTTTGTAGGGAGTCCTGGCCAAGGACATGTAGTGAAACAGTTTGTTCTGCAACTAGTCTTCTCAAGCGGGGAGGTAGAGAGAAATAAACCCAACACCTCTGGCTTTGAAATTCCTCATGCAGTTAGAGCAAGGTGCTTTTTTTGTGTGTATGTTTTTCTTCCAATAAGAAATTTTCAAGGAAAGGAGTGAGAAGCATTTTATCTTGCTGATAGGAGAATATTAAAAACACAGGAGGATGCCTTGAGAATGTGTAACCTTCATTGCTGTGTTTCCAAAGAGAGGCAAGAGATAAAGTGCCAGTGCCTTTGTCCTATTAGCTGGTCCTGTTTACTGTGCAAGTCTGTTGAGGTGTTTAATGACTTTTCACATCACCATGGGGACACTGAGACAAGAGAAGCACTCATTTCCAGTCTGCTCTCTTTCTCCTCCTTTTTTTCACTCCTTTGCCTCACTCTTTGATGTTCTTCTGTGATGTCTTGGCTGTCCTTGTTCATGTGTAATGTTACTATTTGCTGTGGGTTTGTCGCAGGCACAGTCTCTGGGGCAATGGCACAGGTAGCACTAAGAAAGCAAGGGAATTGGCTCTGTGTTTGTGGCAAAAGATTACAGGGAAAGCATCAGTGAGTGTTGCTGCAGCAGAAACATGGGAGAGAGATGTACAGGCAGCACATCCCCAGTTTACGAGGACTTCTCCAGTCTGTGATCCTCGCAAGCTGCCTGTGTTTGCTGGTGAGAGCCCCAGGCCGGCTGAGCTGCTTTGCAGTTTACGAACAGCTTTGCGTTCAAAAGTTCACCAGGATTTATAACATGACGGTGCCGCGTGAGTCATCAGTGCTGGGGACTGAACTCGCAGACCTCTCCATCTAAATCCAAGAGCTGCTACAGCCTGAGGTAAAAGGCCAGTGCTGCGAGACAAAGGTTGCAGGAGAGCCATAAAACACTCTGTGGCCCCCTACTCTTTGGCGGGGGATGCTGTTGGCTCTCCCCTTGCTGCAGTGACCATGGGGAGATGTGGGTGGCTCTGCCCACCCTGCAGAACTGTGGCTGCTGCATCACCTGTGGTCAGACCCACATGCTGTGCAGCCCATAGGGCAAAGCAGTGACCAGGAGGGAAGAGAAGGGGGGGAAAGAAAGTACTCTAGAGGGAAACTGGAGGTGAGGTGCAAAGTTCAGCACTGTGGGAGGTCCTGTGTTGGATATGGTGGCTGTTGATGTCTCAGCAGCATCAGCTGCACCCAGACAGGGCTGGTTCTCAGTGCTACATGCAGGTCAGTACCCAGGGGCAGAAGGTCTGTAACAGAGATGAAAAGTGGCTTTAGCTGCTTTCTTGCTACTGACTCTTTAGCAGATACAGGCAAAATGGATGTGTGTGCTTGTGCTATCTATCCACAGGCCCCTTGCCTTCTGTCTGCAGATGAGGCTTTAATAGCAAATACTGAGGCGATTTTTACTGCAAAGGTTATTTTCTCCTGATAGCTCCCTGCTCACCCTTGCTCAAAACAAACAGCGCTAGGGGCACAGAGGCAGACTACTCCCATGTTAATCAGCAGCAGTCTGTAGCCTTGGAGGGGTGTGGATATGACTTATTTTTCTGCCTTCTGGATTCTCGATGGAGGTGCTGAGGAGGGGAGGGGGTGGGAAGTGAACAGCCCCTTCTGCTCTGTTCCATGTAACTAAACCAACCAGCAGACATCACCAGGACAGCAAGTCACAGTGTGTTACTTAGAGAAGGTGTGAATTTTAATGGTTCCTGACCCTGCTTAGCAGAGGTATTGTGCTTTGCTTCTCCAGACTGCATTTATATATGAACATTAACTGATCAGGTGTAAAACGGCACTGGCTCAGGTCTGGTCCTACAGTGTGAGGCTGTGGTGGTAGCAACCTATTAGTGTCATGTAGCTGCACTGTGACCCCAGGGATTTCACTTTGAACGATGGGATGTGGCTGCTCCAGGCAAACCAAGGACAGCAAATTCTTGCCTGAGAGAAGTTTCTCTAGGCACTGGCTTTCCCATTCTGATTTTAAACCTTCTGTGTGAGTGAGGCTATTAGGGCATACAAAAGAATGTATGTGTACATCTTGTGGAGTCAAGCACATACACCCATCTATACTCAGACCTAAGAGATTCAGTCTAAATATCTACACAATAAGCAAGGCTGCAGAGGCCAGTTGCCCTACAGGTTGCTAAATGGCTGTGGTGGTGGGAAGTACCTTGAGAAAGGTCTTCTCACTAGGAACTTAATATTCTCTTTGGTGGTTGATTCCCAGGAGCATGGTGATGATAGCTCTGTGCAGGATATTGCAGACATCTGTGCAGAGCAAGAAGGGCTTCAGTTTGAAATAAGGCTGCTGGGGGAAAAAAAAAAGAGCTTTCTGTTGTTCCTCTCCACCCCCAAAATATCAAAGTTTGGAGCTCTGTTTTTATTCTCATGCAATGGGAAGTGGGTGAGTTGCTTGGTGGAGCAATGTGAACTGTGTCTGTTTACTGCCCAGGGGTGAACCACCTTCAGAGCTGCATGTATTTGCATTCCTGATGCTGGTTGCATCCCACATGTTTCTGATGACCACTTAGTCTGCCCAGGCTGTTGTTGGCTCTAGAAGTCCCACCCTTATTTTGATGAACCAGAGTTTTCCACTGGGTAAGCAATGAGGTCTGTAAGAATTAAACCTTGGGAGAGTTTCCCAAGGGTTTGCATCCCATGGAACAGAATCTCATAGAAGTGTTGATATTCCCAGCCTTTGTTCCAGCCATCTCACCATAACTGAAGCTAAAAAAACCCTATGGATTTGACCTCATTGTTTTTTAATCAGAGCTTCAGACCATCGCCAATCTTAGAGATACAGAGTGGAAGACACCAGAATCATCTTGAGAAAATAACATGTATTCCAAAAATTGTGGTTTTGTCAAAACCAAAATATTTTCCTGGAAGGAGCCTGTTTCAATGATAGTTTCAGCTGGGAGTAGTTGAAACAAATCATTTAGATTTTGTTTTGATATCACTTTGCTATTTTGGTAAAATAAAAAGTACCAGATACACTTATTATGACAGATCACACTATAATAAATACAAATCTCTATGGTCATTGTTTTGTAATATATTATGCTACTTTGATATAACCAAAATGGACCATGTTACTATTAAAATATAGTGTTGCAGGACAATTTAAATAAAATAGTTTAAGGAACAAATCAGCTCTAAAATTTTAATTGTATGAGAAATACAAAAATCTCAACTTTTTTCCTGAGTCAGATATAAAAAGGGAGAGTTTTCTATATAAATTCATTCTCCCACCCAAGTAATTTTGATTCAGAGAAAGAGGTGAGAAATAACCTACTTGACAATACTGAAATAACTTATTCAACAGATTAGAAACTGATGGAACTTGTCCTTCTACAAAATTAAGTGATAGGAAGGCCACGTGCATGTGAATATGGGAATGAATGCATGTATTATCACTTATGGTATTTGACACTGGGATCAGCCCCCTTCTGTGCTAAATATTGCACATTCCCACAACTTAAGATCTCAGTGGCTGAGGTAGAAATAGCTGCATGGCCACACAGGGTTGCATTTGTGATGTGCTCCATGGTACCTTTGCGAATGTGGGGTTGCAATCACAGCAGCAGTAAAGATGTGAAAGCTTTGGCTTTAACCAACATGCTGGTGCTGAAAAAAATAACCTTCTTGGGACTGCTAGGGACATGTATCCTCAGCCCTTTTAATTGGTAACAGCGATGTGTAGAGGCCTCATGAGCCAGCAGAACAAGAATTGTCCTTGTGTCACCCAAGTCCTTGTTGGTCATGACAATCCTCAAGCACATGCAGTCAGAGGCTGCTGCTCTTTAAAATGAAATGGGGTTTGTGAGCTGGTTTCAAAATCTACTGAAACTGTGCTTATTTTAAATATCTTGAAGTTTTTTTTTCAATGGCAGGATTGGAGATGGAGAAAGTTAAAGCCCTTCTCAAAGAATAACTCCAGTAGTGGTGGAGCTACAAAGATTTCCTAGCAAAGGAGAAGGATGTTAGTACTTCCACTCTTTCGTATAAACACAAACTTTGGGTGTGTGTATATACACTAGCTGAGCCGATGTTATTCAAACACAAGTGTGTTTTGTCAAGGACATTTCTTGAAAGACCCTGAGTCAAAACACAGGTTATTTATGCATACATAAAAATAATGCTCAGATGATGAGCTCAAGATTGCATTTGTCCTGCAAGTAGTTGTTGGTAGTATTTTAATAACGAAGCAAAATTGGGAGAAAATTCTGCTTTTAGTTAATCTATTAGAGAATGTGGTT
Organism: Nesoenas mayeri; assembly: GCF_963082525.1. NCBI lineage: Eukaryota > Metazoa > Chordata > Aves > Columbiformes > Columbidae > Nesoenas > Nesoenas mayeri. Next base: position 6,118,320 of record NC_137566.1, read on the forward strand.
GCTAGTAACAAAGTAATAATTAATTCACTGAGTTAAAGTTTGCTTTATTTATGGATGTGCTTGTTACTTATACATATTTTTATTACTTAATATTTAAAATGCACTAAGGGCATGTAAGATGCAGCAGCAGAGCCTTTGTGCTGTGATGCTGTGGAAGAACTCCAGCAGCTCGATTTGCAGAAGGGTTCAGATCCCCAGGGTCTAGTACCTGCTCAGCAGTTGTCTGGGAACTGTTTGGGTGGGAGTGATGAAGTTTTGGATCCTGCTGGAGTCAGGAAAGGGCCAGAATATGATCCAAAGCAAGACTGCTTGTCTGGGCTGCTGATGACGCATCCCCCACAACACTGCCAGTCCTGGGCATGTGAAAATCGTGGTATAAAGCATAAAAATCATGAAATGTACCAAAGAAAATAACAGCATATGGAAGATTGCTTTTATTTGGCGTGCTTCCTTTTGAAAATTTAGGAGTTATATTTTTAAGCCTTAACCCCCCTCCTTTTATTGAAGCAAGGAGGCTTAGAAATTTGCACTTAATTATTTTTGCGAAAGGACAGAGTCAGAAAAATCCTTTAACACTGTAGCTTAAATGTACCAGGATATTACAAAATGTGTGACACAACAGGATCTTTTGGTGTTTTTTGCTCATATTTGCACCTAGATATACCCAAGTCTATTTGTACAAGTAAGGGATTTTTTTTTTCCAGAGGAAAAAAGGAGAAAGAAATCTAACTGCAAAAATTGATAGAAAACAGCCTTTTTTTCCCTCACTTTTTTTTAATTCCCTCGAGAGGTTTACAGTCTAGTCTCTGTGTGAAAATAAATGGGTGAGGCCAATAGCCTGAAAGCACTGCTGAATGATGCAATGATATGTCTTAAAGTAGCAATATTTCATGGCAAATAATCTTGCTCTAAACCAGAGACAAGATGCTGCCATTTTTCTCCTAGCTGCATCTGTTTTGTACTTTTCTCACCTTTCTCTCCTGGAAACCTGGTTCAAATCCAACCCAGTGCTTGGTGGCTGATTTTGGAAAGTGATTTTAGTCTTGGTAGCACAAGCCAACCAGTTGCAGTTTACTTGCTCAATAGAAAGTTGCTTATGGTAGAGAAGAGCAAAAACTTGGGGTTTTGAATCCCAAGCAGCCTCTCAGCTGTGGATACGGTTTCAACAGCTGATGCTGGAGAGATCTGAGATGCACAGGACAGCAGCTCTGATTACTGTAGGAAAAGCTGTGCAATTAGATGGCATGGGGCAAAGACAGCCCAATATTTGCAGTTTAGCATGGGGAGAGGGGAGCCGCAAATAGTGTCACTGATTCTCCTCCCTTTTCTTCTTCCTCCACTTTATTTTTTCAAAACTTTTTGTGGCAAAAATGTTGTTTCAGATGCTTCTTCTGAAAACACCTGTAGGGTTTCTGTTTGTTTGGGTTTAATTTCTCTATAATAGTCCACCTCATTTTGAGATATTTCCTTTGCAAAATTATCCAACTAAAAGGATTGGAAGGAGAAAAAGCATTAGCAATGACTTTTTCTTTTGCAAAGTCATTTTGCAGACAGACACTGTGTCAGTTGCAGACCCCCAGTGAGGTCTGGAGCCTTAATGGGGCAGTTAGCGGCTCTTTATCCCCTTGTGTCCCCGCCGCCGCTGTCCCCCCGGGCAGCGTGACTCCAGCCCCGGACACCCCTCGGTTAGGGGGGTAGGAGGGGCGGGACCCGGAGGGGTCTGGGAGCAGCGGGGCTGCGGACGGAGCCTCCCCTGAGCTCAGGGCCATGTTTGAGGAGCCTTCCCAGCACTGAGAGCCCTCCCTGGTGAGTGATTCTTTCTCCCGGGTCTGTCCCGAGTGAGCACTCGCCCCTCACCAGCGATTGTTTCTGCCGGGTCCCCCCGAGTGAGAGCGGCTGCTCCTGGGGTGCGGGGTTGATGTCGGGTTAACCCCCTGCTTGCATTGAGATCTGTGTTTGGTCTCTGTTGTTTGGTTTCGCTTCCCAATTACAGTTGGTTTAAACTTCCATTTGCTTGGAGTCGTTTTGGGGAGATTTTAAGAAATCATTGCTTTAATCTCCACTATAGGGGTGCGAAAAAGAAAAGGTCATTATCTGCAAATATTCGCTGATGGGCTTGTCAGTGATAGTGCAGCTGGACGGCGTGTTCCGGTGCGCTCGGAAAGGAGATAGCGGCTGCTCTTGCCTCGGGTTTGCTTCCCTCCGGCTGTGATTCTTGCGAGGACATTACCAGAGACAAATCTTCCAACCCAAGTACAGCATCACACAGCTGACTTAAGTGCATTATGGGTTTATTTGCACTTCCCTCTGCAGTGTTAGACGTTGGCCATTGCCCGGGGCAGAAAACCAGACACCGTGTACCGATGACCTTACCCAGCACTGAAATTCTCCCGAGCTGAAAGCACGGCTGTTTTCTAGCTCAGGAATTGTATTGAATTGCTCCAAACCTTCTCCTTTTATTATTATTGGTTTTAGATGAACACCAGGTAGGTGTGTTAGGAGCAATAAATCCATGAGCAGCAGCCGGGGAAGGGGGAGACGGTCTGGCAAGGGAGCGCAGCCCCTTTGCATCCAGTGGTTTTGCTGCAGGTGGATTCGGCACCAAAGGGTAATTTGTGTGCATATGAAACGTTTCCAGTAACGTGTAAATATGATTGGAGGCTCCTCATGGGTGTACCTAGTGTTGTGACACCACTGAAAACTATTGGTGCTCTTTTAAAAATTATTTTCCTCACCTTTCAGTGGGTTTGCTCCTCTGATACAGCTGGTCCAGGGGCTTTCACCATCCTGCCTGCTCTGAGCAAATTGCCGCCATGGCGCCTTTTGCTACCCCATTGCCTCTGTATAACTGCTTGATATTTATCATATTTATCAACTTCGGAAGGGAATGAAAAAAACACAGCCCACCCCAGCGTTGCTTTGGCACTGTGAGCTTTACCACATCCCTCTAACGCTATTCATTAGGCTGAATATTTGCAGCGTGTTTGGCAGGCTGGGCAGAATGCATTGAGGTTTTTGCTTTGTGTTAAGGGGAAGGGAGAAAAGAAGCAGCAAGTGAGGAAGAGACATGGCCTGGCTGCAGTGGTGACTCAGCTGGAACTGCTTGCAGGGCTGTTTTTACGTGCTCGGAGAGGCAAATTGCAAAGCATGTTTTCAAACGAAATTTGCAGGAGGGCTTCCTTTCAGCCTGGCAGAGCTGCCGCTGTGTTGATTGTTGTGGGTTTTGTGTTGTAGCTTTTGCAAATCTGGCTGGTCTCGAAATAGTCCAAAAGGTTTATTTCACCTCCTGCTCCAGCCAGAGGGGGTCTGAATATTTGTGTGTGTGTGTGTTTTTATCTCCAACCCTGCAGCAGTTTCAAAAGCCAAGCAAATGTTAAACATAAATGCTTAAAAGATGTTGAGGGTTTTTTTTTTAATGGCCCTTTGGTTAAAAAAGAAAAAGGTAAATGGGAGCGAAGCAGAACAGAAGAAAACTGCTTCGTGTGCTAGGGAAAGAGAAAATATAAAGAAACAGGATGTTGAAAATGAAAGGCCCCAAAACAGCTCCTGTGCAGAGAGAAAGGTGTCTACACTATCAGTGTCTTTTCTTCTCTTTTTTCCTTTTCTTTATGAAGATGTTTAGTTTGTAGCCAATAGATTGATGGTGCATTGTACTTATTTACACTCTGGCAGAAGGCAGTCAGGGTCACTTACAATAATACTCCCATTAAAGGCTCTTTATAAAACCAGAACAGTGTAAAAAGGATGTGGTGGTACGGAGAGCAGGCTGGTTTGCAGCCCCTGTGAGAAGTGGCATTGCCACCATAACACCCTCCTAAAATGTCTGGCAGGCCTCTTTTGATGGCTTATTCCTGCAAGTTAGTGCTGTTTCTTCCAGTAGCTATTGCAGTCCTTGAGGTTTATAGATTTGAATAAGCTTTGGGTCCTGAAGCCCTTAATTGGGAGAAGGACCATCCACCTCTGGCTCCACAGGTTCTTGCTTTGTCATCCCTCTCCTGTGGGTCTGTGGGGTTTTTTCCACCTGCTCAGGCAAGCCCAAAGGGAGTAATCTCACCAGATGTCACCCTGTTGTTACCTTCCTTTGGCTTATATGATGAGACAAGGCTCTGATTTCACAGTGCTGTGTGCTGACATTACCTTGCAGGCAGACTTGGCTGTGTTTCTTGGAGTTCCTTCAGGTGGTTACGATACACATGACCAGGAGTGGGCTCGTGACCTGTCCATACGAGTTAACAGAAAATAACCTCTAGGATTTCACCTCTGGAGTTGAAGAGCTCCATATAAAGCTATTGCACCCTTGAAACACCTGTTTTCCATCACCTCATAGGCTACAAATGGCCTCTCTAATGCAACCATTGAAAATAATTTCCACTGCAGCGCTATTTTAAAACACTATGGGGCAAATTGCTCACTAATCTGAGCTGTGCTGGCTCTGAGCTGAGGGATGGAGCAGTGGCATTAAGTATCTTGGGGCAAATTTTGCATGTGGATGTTTGATCGCAGCAGCAGCAGGTGCTGGCTGGGTCAGGCTGTGATTTGAGCTGCTGAGCCTTGACTGGGCTGGCTGCAGAGAGGTTAGTCCAGTAGCCAAGGCCCAGGGAGAGTGGAGCAACTGCAGCAATGTTGTCTTTTTTCTCCGGGTTAGAGTCCCCTACAAGCACTGCAGAAGCCCTTTGCCATTGAAGGATTCTCCACTACAAGGAAATCCCTCTGAGACCACTTTGGATGGGGTTACGGCTCCTCTGCATTGCCAAGAGCATTGCCAAGTGACCAGATGGCACTACCGAACCAGGCCTCAAAATATTAGTTGAAAAACCCATTGCCTCCTCCCCTTCGATTCCTTATTTGGCTGTTGGCACAGAGAAGATTTCATGTTCCCGGAGCTGGACGCTTGTCAGCATCCTCGCTGCTCGTCCATCCGCCCACATCCACCCCCCACCTCCTGAACAAGCTGCTCAGACTACAGATGTGATGTGTCTTTAGCCATCGAGTACCCATTACTAAGGGATTTGTATTCAAGAGGGGTTAGGTTATGTATTTGTATTGCCTTTTTTTCTTTAGTGTACCTTGTATTTAATTTGGCAGAAAGCTCTGAAGCTGCTTTACCTTTACTACATTATTATTCAATTGTATTTCCCTTGATGAAAAACCTGGCAGTCTGTTACTCAGTGACAGATGTGCTAGCTTTGGTTGAATCACCACCACTAGGCTTATTATCAGTTTTACTAATGTTTGCTGTTTTACAGTGTAACAGGTAGGGTGATTCATTCAGTCAAGTCAAACACACAGACACACATATGCATACACAGATTTAGATACACCTCATCACATACACAGGGGTGAGTCAGCCTAAAATGATCCTTCCTTCATGCATTTCTCTGACGAAATGTCCCTGCATCCCCTGCCTGTTTGTCCCTCACTGAGCAGGTTCCATGTCTAAATGTCCCTTGGCAGAGGGGCAGGGCTGCAGGGTGTCTGCCACAGTTACAGTCACCAGCACAAAAAAAGGTCCTTGCTAACCACAAACAGCTTTGACTAGTGGGTAGGTCGCATGTGTAAGATTGATGGAATGCTTCTTCAGTTGTTCAGGTTGTAGAAATTTGTATTATTCAATCCAGAAGTCCTGAATTTGCTTTGTACAGATGACTTACCCAGAATACCTGCTGCACACGGGGAGCTTCTCCGCTTTTGTGTGTGCAACAGGGATTTGTGACTCTTGAAATTAATTGCATGGGTTAAGATAAGCCTGAGCCCAAGCACGTTTTAAAATACTGGGTTCCCTTCAGTGTAAATCCAAGTGTTTCTGCAAAAGTGTTGGAATGCCAAGGCTTCTGGGGAAAGCGATGCTGCCTGCACATGGAGCCCCATCATGGGTCCAAGCTTTCCCAGTCATCGGTGTGATGAGTGTGCAGGTCACAGTGCTCAGGGTGGGTGACCCTGCTCTGCATCTTGCTCTTCACAGATGTTTTGCTGCATGTCTTCCTTCCATAGGGACAAATCTCATTCTTGGATCCCATAACAAGAACTTCATATGTCATCATTCACTGACCTAGGTCTTTGCAATAACCCTAGCACCTCTAAAATGTAAGTGTCCCAGCTTCAGAGGAGCTCAGTGTGAGTCCATGGAGTTCTCCCTGCAGAGGATGGAGTTGGTGGTGGGTCTGGGAGGAAGATCAATCCAAACACTTCAGAAATTGCCATCTGTGTTGCAATCCACTTCAGTGCTCCAGAGAGCTGCTTTGTTCATTGTGATTTTCTCAGCTCGCAATGTCAGGGAGCCTGAAGTGTTTGCAGATTTAATTCTGTACATCCACACACTGAAAACACTGGTTGCTCTGAATTATGTAAATCTCCAGAGGCTGCAAAACTGGGCCAGGAGTCTCCCAAGAACAGGTTTTCTTGTGGCTCTGCACCCTCCTCTGTCTCCCAGCTTTCAAGGGGGAATTGGCCATGTGGTGGAGTGTAGCAACAGGAAAAAAATGTTTAGGAAAACTTTGGCTTCGTATTTAGTCTGATTTTAAGGCACAATAATGGGCAGTTTATATTATATACAAACTGCTTGGTCTCTTTAATTAAAACTCACAGGGACTGGCTGTAAAATAATGAATGTCTCACTGCGTAGTATTGAAACTTTGTCTAATGAATTCTTTACCTTGTCTGCTTCTGTCTCAATCTGACATCCTGTATTCATTCACAAGGTGTTCCTCATAATGAAAACAAGGTCACTCTTTCAGCATTTGATGGCCAAGAAAGGAAAAGGTGATAGAACTGCAGCCTTACAGAATGTGTTATTTTATTTTTTTCCTCCTTCCATAATTGCAAAGAACTTCCATTGATGTCAACAGAACTTAGACTTGAATAGCAGGACAAGAATAGGTGCCAGATCGGACCACAGGACAAATTGGAGTTCAGTCCAGATATTCAGTTTCTTACATTGATTTTCCACTTTTGTCAGTCATTGCCTGATGGGACAATAATACCGGTTCGTAAGAAGGAAGGATTTGTTCTTCTCTGCTTATAGGCTGATGTCTCATACTTATTAGTCATATTGATGTTGCATACAGAGATTAAATTTGAGATCTGAGCCTTGCAGCGCTGCCCTCTGTATAGGAGCATAATAGCAGGAGGTGTCTGCCCTGGCAGATGTAGCAGCCAAAGAATGCAGGAAGGAAAGTTTTATTAAATTCCCTTATAGACAGGGAACTGAGGAAGAAAGACAAAGTATTCTTTGGCACTCTCAATGGGTCTGGTGGCACTAATAGAGCCTGAACCCCATCCCCTTGTGTCCGACGGTACGTGGGGAGTGTTGGACCGGCTCCCATTGCAGTGGCTGCACCTTCTTGTCAAGCGGTGGGAGTTTGTGTTCCCCTTCATAGAAATCATAGGTTTTAGGTTGGAAAAAGCCTTTAAGATCATAGAGTCCAACCATAAAGCTAACACTGCCAAAATGGAAAGTTTCCCAAAACCATTAAATTTGCTGTCAGTTTGAGCTATCCTCCTCCTTTAATACTTGCGAAGATGCTAAAGTAGTCCTGGAAAGACCTTTTAGGTTTGTTTCAAGATTAAGATTCTAAAATGTCTATGGAAAAAAAAAAACACATTAAATATTTTTCTTTGGAAATGTAGTAGGCTATAAAATATTTGACCTAAAAATGACTGATCATGTCGTTTTTATGAAAACTTGTACTTCCATAGAAATTAAACAAGCAGCTTATAGCAATTTTGCCTCCTTTTGCCACATGTTAAAAGAAAAAAAAAAAAAGGCCCAAACCAGTGAGGGAACAAATACTGCATATAACCACAATTTTAAGGTAATATGTCATCAGAATTTTTCTATGTGAAATAAATAAAGCAAAGCAGCATTTTATTATGCTAAGGAACACAGAAGCCAGTGTTCCTGTGCAGTGGCAAGCTTAAACTTAAATTTAGTTAATCATATATGTTCTCTATTGTTTTTTCCTAACTTCCCTTAGTGTCACAGGTTATTCTCAACTTCCCACCACATGGCACTACCCCGGTGTGGTTTCTCACTTGAACACATTAGGATATAGTGAGAGCCCCATCATTTCTCATTACAGATCCTGTCTACCAAAGTGTGTGTTTGGGTCTGAAATACCAGCGTGGGGTGCAGAACAACCCCTGCTCTGGCTGTCCCCAAGGGAAACCTTTGCTGGGGGGTGGTTGCTCGTGTGACACATCTGCTGTGGCAGAGATGGGCTGGGGAGATGATGGGCATGCAGATGTGCTAATTAAAGACTGGCCATTTAACGTAATTTAGACAAGAGCTAGTGATTAGTAATATTCCAGAAGGTGATGGCTTCCCTCTCCTAATCATCTGTAGCTGAACTATCAGATCATGCTCCCTCAATGACAGAATTACAGATCCACAAGTTTTTCTCCTGCTGTATTTTCTTAGTGTTTCCTCTCTCTCTGGCCTGTTTGTGGGAGCTTGAGGCTTTTTTCCCCCCTAGATCCCTGGGATTGTGTGGTTGGAAAAGATTATTACCTGGCATAAATCGGCATAGTTCCCTGATCCAGTCCTAAGAAAAGTCAATGGCCCAGAACACCTGATAGATACGGGAAGAGCTGACCTGCACTGCAAGGTTTTTTTATCCCTAAACCAACCTGGCAAATAACTTTGAGCAGCACATGATATGGGGCGGAGGGAAGAGGGAAATCACAATCAACTCCCAGGCAACTGGCAGATATTACCAAAAAAAGAGGCAGAATTAAAAAAAAAAATATTCATTATGAATTATTTCCTGTAATCTATGGAAAAATACAAGCACTCAACACCTTCGGGAAGCCCCAACACGTGGTCCCTGTCAACTGTAATGAGTCTGGGAGATAATCTGTCCAGGAGGTGAGTGTCAGTGACAAGAGTGACACATTAGACTTCAGCTCCTAGTGACATCCACCTCCTGGGGACGCTAAGCCAATTTACCTAATTCCGATGAAATTTCAGTAATAAAAGTAAAGGTGGCTTGCTGAGCAGAGGCTGGAGAAGGATTAAAGGCATTTGCATTAATAAATATAGATGTTATCATGGAGAATTAATGTTCTTTGATATAGATCTTGGCAGCATTAGACGATGCTAGGTACAGTGCCTCATTATCTCTCAGAGGTTAAGGGGTCAGCCTGGGACAAGGGGAAGTGATTTATGCAGCATCTTTGTCAGAGATATGAGAATATGTATGAAATAATCAGACTTGCAGAGACCATTAGTAAAAATCTCCCAGGATCCCAAGGTCTCACATTGCACTAGATTTGCTGTGTCTATATGGCACATCATTCAAGCACTTTCTTCCTCTGTCGAGTCCCATCTCTCACTCATCCTTTTATATGTTATGTTAGGGTTGTTCCTTCCCCTTCCAGCATCTGATAGACAAACGTTATTTAAAAGGGGTGGTTAATCCAGAAGAGAAGGAAGGTTTCTTTCATTTGCTATTTCTCCCTCTTTCTGTAACTCCTTAGGAGATACTGACTCGGTGACATTTAGATGAAAAGGACAAGCAAAGAGATGACTGTTGAATGGTTCGGGTATTAATTGAACCACCAAGGACAAATGAATGGATTTGTGGGTCTCTTTGCATGTGTGGGAATGGAGAATTGTGCGGGTGCACATTGCAGGGAAGGTTCAAACCTGCAAACTCTTAGATGTTCATGGCACAGTAATCTGCCATGAGCAATGGTCAGTCCTGGGTGTGTTAGAGAGCTCCACTCTGTAAATACCATGATCCACATGTCTCTGTGACAGTGTTTTATGTCACCTGAAGGACTTGCTGATAGGGGGAAGGAAGGACCCCAAGCAGTGCTCAGTCTTACAGGGGACAGGATACCAGCCAGTTCCCTAACACTGTATACAATGTAGTACAGTATAATATATCTAATGCACTAGAATATTTTATAATTGCTGACAGTTAGAATGTGAATCCTTCCAAGCAGCAGTGAAGACCCAGATGTGCACACAGTTGACTCCCAACATTGCCTGAAGCTGAGCATCTAGGGCTGCCAAGTAGAAAATCCTTTGCCAGATGCTCCTTTCCTGTGCAAGTCAACAGTATCTTCAAACACTCGTTAGGAGGGGTTTTCTGATTGCTTTTGATTATTACGTCTTTCCTCTGATCTCAGTCAGGATCATTGCGGAGAGAGTCGCTACTGTGAAGCAGGAATTATTTATCATTTGTCTGCGATGGGAGCAAAGTCATGGGAGAAGTAGCAAAGATGTTGGTGAGTTGTAGGTAGACAATAGACCAAAGAGGAATGATGAGGATGGCACTGCAGATTACGCTTAAGAAATGGTTGCAGATCAGCATTTCTGACAGTAAATTCATCTTGGGAAGCCTTGAGAAGGGACTCAGACTAACCTCCTCATTGAAAACCGCTTTTGGCCAGGATGAGCAGAACACAACAATTCTAACTCCTGTATTCTAGAAAAATAACCACCCATAATAAGCCAGGACTTTTAAAAGCTTGGAGTTCACTTGAGAGCACCATGTGGCTCTGTGTTTTTCCTGATTATCATTTGAAAGTGTCCGAAAAGCTATTGATTTTTTTTTTACACATTTTTTTAAAAAGAAACAAGTGAGTAGCAGAGAGAGATCTAAATAAATGAGGGAATCTATTGATGGAGAAGCTGAGACTGAGGGTAAAAAACCAAAGTTTGTCATCAGTTGCACTACTCTGAGACTATTTGTGTGACATGGGTTTCCCTGAAGTGCACAGAGCTAAGGATGCCCATTAAGGAAACATTCAAATAATCTCCACTTCTGTACTCAAGAGGTATTAGTGCAGCACAGGCACATCTCAATCTTTGCAATCTTTCCTCGTCTGCTTTGCAAGAAGCAGCCACCATGGACTTCAAGTACCACCAGCAGGAATTCAGCATTTAATTCCTATTTATATGCTAAGGGAACTGGACCCTGGACTGCGCCAGCTGCTTTAAAACCTTCCCATCTCCTCTCTACAGCACTAGACTCATCAATGTCTTTTGTTATCCAGAATCAGGGTAACAGGTAAAGCTAAAAATAAATTGAAGTGTAGGGGAAATGGACAGAAAGATCTGGATCAGATCAGACAAAATAGTCTCTTTGCACCTTTACATATTTTGTTCTATTTCCTTTCTCTACTTTTCCCTTACATTTCAAGAGGAATGTAATACTTCTGAACAAAAACACTTGAACTTTTTCATTTTTAAAAATATCATTCACTGTAATCATGCCCCATTCAGTGCTATTTGCCTATAAAAAGGTGATATTGAAAAGTTTCTGTCCAGCCCTGTGACAATTATCATTTCTGTTCAAGACTATCCTGGGTCTGTCTTGAGCCTTATTTATGGGCTCCTTGATTTTCAAAACCGAATGCTGTCAGGTTGAGTGTCTTTTACAGTCAGTCAGTGAAGAAAAAGATCATAAAAGAAAATAAGAATGGAGACTATTATAAAGTAAGAAAAGCAGAAGGAAAATATGGGTCTGTATAGGAAGCAGGAGACAGAAATAATATAACAGAAGATTTTGTTATAATATAATGTAATGACTGTTTTTAACTCATTTGGGCCAGCCCATTTCATATATGAGTGGGTGTGTGGAGGCTGGGATTGCTTTGCTTTTTGTACCAGTCCAGTCCATAGGAGATGGATAATATGGTGCTAGAGTGAATGAAATTATATTCTTATACCTGTTTTCAGCATAACTTAGTGCAGGAATGAGCACAAGATCAACAAAAAAATGTGTGTAATGAGGAACCTCTATCACCTAAGCTAACCGAACAACTGTATTATCCCAAAAGAGAGAGTATTAGAGGGTTTTTCCCTTTGGATAGTGTGGGTACTGAGGGTGAAGGGGAGGGAATTTCACCGGTTGGTATTAATAAATGCTTCTCCAGTATGTCCCCTCTCCAAACTGGTTTGCTGACTGGTGAAGGGTATTAACTCCACTGGGGCTATTTGCTGCTTGGCTGCAGAGCTCTGAGAAAGAAAACAGGCCTGAGGAGAAACTGCAAGTCTGTTTTCAGAGGTCCTTTGAATATTTGGGTTCTTTAGGAGTTAAGAACTTCTTCTTTTAACATTTTTTTGGTCTGCTATGTTTATATATATGATGAGCTTGTGACAAGGACCCAATTACAGGGTTTTTTTTAATCTCCCTCTTTCTTCTCCACTCGTTCCTCCAACCATAATCAGGGACACCTGGAAAGAATAAAGAGTTGTTTGTTTGGCTTGTCCTTCTCCCCCTTATTTTCTTGTATATTTGATGTTGTGAAAGCAAGGCTGTTAGAGATCCATTAAGCAGTGTTTGTAACGGAAGGGAAGCGTTCTATCTGGTTTCAGGAAGATAAGGCACATAAATCGAACTCTCCCTACATCTAAACATTTCTGCAAATAGCTGAGAAGCAGACAAACATGTAGTCGCTTTTACAATGTGCTGCATGCTCCATCTTGCCACCACCGAGAGCCAGGAGAGCTTGAGAATTGAGATCAGAAGCTCCAGACAAGACTGATGAACAGTTTTCCAGGCTGGAAATAGATATTCACAATAAGATAATTCATTTGCTTGCTACTGTATTGCTTATGCAAGAAGCATCCAGTATGTCCACTCAAGCAGTGAGACCACTCTGCAATAATGATCGATTTGATAATTAGAGCTGGTTTATCCTGACTCCCTTGGCTTAAAAGATACTTTTTTCCTTTCAACAAACTTAATATAGATTGAGAAGACTCCTGGCTATAGAATGTCTGAATTAAAACTCTCCTGGAATGATGAGGAATGAGAATATTTATTCTTTTGTCTCAAAGTCTCAGAAACCATGGTCAAAACATTATTCCTGGCTACTGAAGGAATGGATGAAGTGTGTGCAACAGCCCTTGACAGACAGCATCCCCTTGATTTGTGCTCAGAACCGAGTTCCCGGGTAGATAAATCAGCCCTCTGTTAAATGATAAATAGTCCTTGGATTTAATCTGTACTGGAAGGGGCTTGTAGGTAGTTAACAGGTCAGAGCCTCTCACTGACTACTTGAGAAATATCTGTCTTTGGATGTCTGGCAGAGTTGTTTAAGGAATATATTGCTATTGGGTGGGCAATCAGGTTTAACCCTAGCTTAATTATTAGGTGTGCAGTCCCTAATTATGGAAAGCAAGGGTGCACCTGTGGCACAGCCGTGCATTGGGTTGTGCCCTGATTTTGGCACAGAAGAGTTGGAGGGGCTGGAGAAAAAGGACCCAAAGTGACAGGAGTCCTGAGTGTTTTTTCCAGTTCCCACCCCATGGCACTAAGGATTGTGTTTTTAAATGTCCAACTGCAAGTTATTCCATGTTTCCTTCTTAGGATACAATCCCTAGTGGACTTTTACAGCCCTAATCTGATCCCTGTGAGCCAGAGGCAGAAGCCATATCTTCACAGACTCCACCTTTCTAACTGGTGTGTTTTATTATTATGTGGGAAAAGAGTTTGGAGGGGCGGGGGGAAGTTTGGAGGATTTTCAAGAAGTATCTCAGCAAAAGAAGAAAGAGCTTGAAAAGTCAAAACAGCCCATTAATCCCTTCCCAAAGACAGTTTAATACCCATTAGGAGGGAGACACAGGGTGTATTTCCCAGTTGGCTGCGGAGTCAGAGATGCCAACTTACTGTTTCAGGGGCTGACACAAAACCGAGGAGTCTGTTCCCCTTTGGGGTGTAATTTCTTAATATATTAAAAACAAAAGACACAAAATGTTAAAGATGACTTAAGAAAATGTTACTAATAACTCCCTGGGGTCAAGAGATCTAGAAGAACTCAGCTATTTCTGACTTTGAGCCAGAACTACCGGGGTTTTTCTCTTTAATATCTCTGGTCTCTGTGACTGTGATGTGCTGCCTATATTTTAACAAGAGATTCAGACAATTTTGCCCTCTAACAGAAATGTGCTGTCCCGGGGGAGCGTGCCCTTGCAGGAGGTTTATTCTTAATTTGTTTTTCTCCTTAAACAGAAACGTTTTCTCACAGACATTTGCTAGGCAACAACAGCGCAACTGTGCTTTCCTACAGAATGTTTCTGCTAGGCCTGGTTTAAGAAACCTTTAAAATCCTGTGAAGAGTCACGTTATGCTGCTGTTCCATAGTTAACGTGGTGTAGGTATGTAAAAATCAACATGAAATGTTGCATAACACTTTGAAAAGGGAACCAGGGAAAGTTCCAAACATCATGTTCCTAGGATATTTTCTCTAGTTTTGATATCATTTAATTGGTCTTGTGCTTTTATTTTTGATAGCTGCATGAAAATTTTGTGTAAGGTTTCTACCAAAATTTGGGATACAATCTGCAAGTTTATTTTACACTGCCCTTCAGTTTTTGATACCAGCTCCAAATTCTCACTCTGCCACTTCTAAATCTGCATCATATGGATATGATGCATTTTCATTTCACAATAATTTTGCCTGCTGTTTTAGAATCCATCTCTTTAAACTTTGTCTGCTTGTGTGATGCCGCCGAGCTCAAGATACAATGAAATGGCACAATTTTAAACCAGATCTGTCATTCTGATGCAACTTGGTCCATTTTAATGCCTGCATTAAACTGATTTTTTTAGAATTAAAGATTAGTCATATTCTCCAAAGAAAAGAAATTTCCCAACAGACTGTGAGTTGGAGAGAAAAATTATAATACGGAATTTAGGGGTTTTACACTTCTTGACTAATTTATATGTCAAGGAAGGAGATTATTGTTAAGGCACCTTGATGGACTTTGTCCTCTTAATCTTGTTCTGGACATCCTGTATCCTGAAAACATGGATGTATGGACTTAGTGGGTACTGGAGATGTGGAAATGCTCGAAGTTGTATCAGTCTTAAGGACCAAGGGCTTTGTTTCAGCTGTTGTCCTCAGGGTGGTGGTCCAGCTCTGGGTTCTCATGGGTATCCTTGATCAGCAAGAATGTTTTCTTTAATTGCTGCCTCTAAGAGGGATTGAGCAAATTAGATGCCCATCAGCAGACCCCATGCTTCGTGTCTTCATTTTCCTAAGTGCTTTGCCCAAAGGGTCAGGGTTACACTGTCCAACAAGGTCCCTTGAATCCTGGGCAGCTGTTCTTCTGCAGTGTGAAGGTTATTAATGGGTATAATCCATCAAGTAAGAGACTTGAGGAAATGAGACTGCAGAAATGCACCTTTATGACTTGTGAAAGCTAAGTTGGCTGTTGACAGGGCTGAGGAGTCTTAATAAGAGGGGTAGGGAAAAAAAAAAACACCTTTATGAGGAATTAATTTCCTGTCTCCATTATGAAGTGCTAGGATGTTCATTTAGCATGCAGTAGGTGGGTGTTAAGATTAGAGCTGTGGAGGAAATGGATATGTGAACGTGCTAAATCTTCCTCAATGCCAAAGCAAGAAGCTCTGAGAACATGCTGATGATCCTTCTTCATTTGAGCCAACCCTAACAATATTTTCACAGAAGCAGGAGACCAGTGATTCCCATTTAAACCCATTCTTTCCATGTTCCAAGCCCTCAAAATATACGTCAAATATGTCAAGACCCAGAAGGAAAGATACCCGAATGTTACTAATGTGAAAACTTTTAAAGAAGTCTTTACAAATCCCTCCTTAGCACTTTGGGATTAACTCTATTAGGTTAAACCTATATTTATAGCTTCCTTTATGCTCTTTATTGCATCTGATGCATTTAGTCTTCAGTAAGAAAATGAAAATTGTGTTGAACTTCACATGTGCAGCCCTGGGAGCACTTGAACAGAGCTCTGCTCATCTAGTCAACAGACCAAAAGCTGATCTGATATAGCAACCTTAGTCACAATGTACTTGGAAAAATCTTACTCTAGATCTGGTTTCAAATAGAAAAAGTGTCCTTGTTTTCCTCAGGTGAAAAGAAAACAAGTTTTGGGTCAGCTCATGGAAAGCCATAGGTAAGCTTAGCACTTTGGTTTCTTTCTGTGTGCTGGAAGAAAGTCAAACCCATCCTGGGGGGTGTGAAATGGGGAGAAAGACAAGGAAGAGTCACGCATGAAGTGGATCTTTGTGCGGATCACCAGCATGCAGCCTTTCACACCACTTAAATTACACTCTCTTTTTTTTGAATAAAACAGTGTGCAGAGTTCATGCACTGCATGAAGACAAATATCACCTTCTGTGGGTGTGGAGACAGCATTTTCAGGGATGCTGATAGCACTCTGTAGTGGACTAGATGCTTAACAGTTTGTATTAATAAGAGACTCTTCTCCCTCCATAGTCAGGGCTGCTTTCTGCTTTGACTTTTTCAGGAATTAGTTATCCAGCAACTTTAAGGTCATCACACTGCTGCCTTGAACTGTCTTGCCTGTTGATGATATTCATGTGCTTGGAGACATTAGATATTTGGGGTGAAAGCTCTTTGGAGCACATTTCTTCCAGAGTGCCTATATCCAGCAGCTGGCACAGCTCCGGGTCTGAGCTGTCACCCCGACAGAGATGACAATCAAGGACATCCACCCCTATGGCCACTGTAACATCTTGTTGGCATCAAAGCTTCATCCCCTGTGTCTCATGCAGTACATTCACGCTCTCTTGTTCTCCCCTCGCAAAGAAAGACATTGTTTGGTGTGATAATGTAACTTAAGGTCATATTTTGCCTTCAGCCATCAACATGTGCAAATGCTGTATGACTAATGAGGCAGTCTCAAATGACTATCCTGCACTGTTTTTCTACAAGACAACTTTTGTTGTGTTTGCAGTCCCTCCTGACAGGTGGTGAAGAGCTCGTCTTTCCCCTGGGCTTCTGTCTTGAGCTGGAAATCCAACAGCAGCACGGGTTCCTGGCCATAAGGGACTTCTCTCCTCTTCCGTAAATGTGCTAAAAGGAAAATCTGCCTTTTGGTTTGTCTGACTTGCTTTCAATTTGTTTTCAGCCTTTTTTTCTTTTCCTTAGGGGGCTCTTTTGCCAGCTCGGGGAAGCTTTGTTCTTTCCGCAGTGTCAGATGGCAGCTTGGCCAATTCACATGCCAGGGACAGACAGATGTGGAGAAAGTGGGACAGTGGTAGGATTGGTGCATGGCCACAGTGCTTAGAGATGAAATAAGGTTTCTGCTCCCTAGCCCTCTCTTTTGCCAGCAAAAATGACTCAGCTTGACAACAGAGAAGGCTTTCAGGTTTAAAAGTGATAGATTATAGCAAGCAACTCATCAATGACTCCGCTTGTCAGCATTCATCACTTGAACCCCGACCCTTCCTCCCTTCCTCCAAAGCCTGCCAGAGGTTTTCTAGCCCTGGATCATTGCCAAGGATTAAAGGGGCAAATGGACAACGTTTTCAGACACTGCACACTTTTGGAGTGTGCTTTCCAAGTGTGCACTTTAACAAAGATGCTTTTAAAAAAGACCTGCTTTTCAGGAAGCACAGAGTGTCTTCTGATCTGAAAAATCAGGTCTCATTAAGGTTGTCCATATTGGGCATCTTCAAAATATGAAAGCTCAGGATAAAAACCTAACTCCTGACTCAGCTTTCTTTGGAAAAATACCCTAAGGAGCTGCAAGGAACTTTTCACTCTTAGAGGACAAGTTCCTGCTGGGTCAGACCGATGCTCCTGGTGTATCTATTGACCCAAACAGGCAGGTAAATTTTCCCTTTCTCCTGTTACGATGTAGTTTGCAAACTTTCTTTCTCATTCCAACTTAGATTTTCACAAGTTGTTCCTACCCTGACATCCAAATCCACATTTCTGCTTTGCTCTGGACTAGAGAGAGGAGAAAAAGCAATGATGTGATTTTGTTTTGATCGGATGCCTGACCCTCTCTCCTCATCTCTTAATTTTTTTTTCCATGCTGAAGGGGATCCATCAAGATAATTTCCTGTTATTAGGTTTGAAGTGTTTTGAATTTGAAATGCCTTTTCACTTAGAAAGAATTGATGCCTATAACTTGTAATGTGTTAGCAGTTTCATACAGTGCCTGACAGCCCAAACTACATTACAGGTAGCTAATCCCAGTTGCTGAGCTCCATTAAAGAGTAGATCATATCTGTTAATACAGCCATACTGTTTGGGTCATTGTGCTGATGTAAGGAGCACAGCTGCCTGGTGAAAGATTATGATGTGAGAGTACATCTTTATTGTTTTCAACTGGAAAAATGTATGGGAGATACACTAGTCATGACTGATTGAAGATATGAAAAGGATTTTATGAGCTTTCTTGCACACTCCATGTTTCTCATTCTGTTTGTCATTCCTCCGTGTTTGGTAAATAAATAAATACATAAAAACCCAAACCTTGAGGATAATAGGAAAGGCAGGGACTCATAGGTGTTCCTCTTATTTTCAGTGGTTTTGTTGTAATGGACTGAGGATTGCAAGTCTCAGGAATCATTTCCCAGCTCTGACACTGATCTGCTACATCGTCCTGGGCCACTTTTTCCTCTGATATTCCCCCGCTATTTTTTCATCGTATCTGTTTTAAAATTAGAAGCACAATATGGCAGTGGCTTTTCTGTCCTCTTTGTGTGCATCATACTGGCAGCCCAGTCCCGGTTTGTTTCTCTGTACACCATCCATATATTCTCCAATTCCCCATCTACTGGTTTGCAGAACCACATGCTGTTTTGCCAAGTAAGTTTTGGTACCTCATTTCCCAGTACTGGCTGTTCAAGGGACACTCTCACCTAAAGCCTTCAATCTCCTTATCTTCCTTCTCCTTATGTTATCAGTAACATCCTGGGTTTGAGATCCTCAGCACCTAGAATAACACTTTGGTTCCTCATCTTGCTGTGTGTCAAGAGGTTTCTGTGTGTTGTGCTGTAGCTGGTGTTCATCTGACTCTCTTATCTAGGCAGAAGCATAAACCGTGCTGTCTCTGGCTCTGTATCCATCTCACCGCTCTTGCCACGGCTGTTCATGTCTCAGGTTGTACTCTGTCAGCGCGACGGATTCCTTGGCAGGCTTGGAAAGGAAGCAGTCTTATTAGAAAAAAAAAATCACATTAAGCATAGCATGTGTTTCATGCTCCTTTAGCATCTTATCCTGCTGCAGAGTGTTGTAATTCCCTCGGCTGCTTTTGAGTTTCATGTCACACTTCTAAATGTGGTTTGGTACATTCTCTACATGCTCTGTCAGTAGAGTTCTCCAATAACCTCAGCACACGAGCAGTAGGAAAGCAACTACCGACTCTGCTTTCTTGTGTGCTGAAGTGTGTGGATGTCACAAATGGAGATAAGTTCTGCATGGGAAGAAACTTCCTACTGCTGGAGCCTCTTCTCAACAAGGCAGGATCTGTTTTTTAACTGGGGCACTCGTCTGCAATTCTGTCTTGAGCAACAAGTAGCAATAGGATGTGCCTACAAAGAGATGCTTCAGTATGTTAGTTTGAATTAACTTCTAAAGCAAATGAGTCAAAGCTGCTTGTAATGGTTTTAAATATTCTCAGCATGAATTAGATAAAATTATCTTGGACTTGAACAAGGTTTGATAAATCCACTTTGAAAGTTTGTTCAAAGGAATATTCAGGAGTGACTTCTAGGGAGACACAATACCCCTGGCTGTCCTTAAATCAAATCAAATCTCAACCATCATGTCTTTACTAGGAAACAAGAGAATGCTTGACTGTGGAAACCAACCTTTGGGAAAACTTAATGATGGAGATGAAGTCAGCTTCTGAAACCAATGGCAGAACACAGAAAACAGCTAGAATCTTTGGGAAAAGGTAGTAAGGAAAGGGCTAAAAACCACTTATTCTTAGTGAAAGTTGAGGGTAATACAGATCTGGTAAAATAGTTATGAATACTGAACATCAGCCCTCAATAAGGGGTGGTATTTCTGCCAGTTGTCTAACAGCAGCCTCATTTATTCTGTCTTCCCACAGTCCCTTTGAAACTTATTCACCATTTATAAATGCACCCAGTGTGCCAACATGCTGCCTCTGTGTTAGTTGCACAGGTGTAAAAGAGCCAAATTCAGCGTCTCTCAGGTACTTAAGTGTAAATTTGGTTTTAAGACAAGGTGAAGACAAGGTAAAGACAAGATTTTGGAGCAGTTTTTCAGAGGTGCATTGGTTCTTTAAGCCAAGAAACAACAATTATAAGTAGTTTGCCTAGAAAGCCAGCAGATACTATTCTGAAGAGAGAGGAAATGGATTTTCATATGGTGGAGCTTTTGTTTAGCCATTCTTCAGGACAATGTCAAAGCTGCAGATGCAGTTTAGATACTTTGAGGTGTTTGTAAAGATTAATTAACTGCCTAAATGGCAACTGAGCTCTGATGAAAATCTGGCCCTTGTAGGCACTCAGCCTTGGGCTGGGTACGCTTTTGAGAAATCTCACCCCAGGGGACTCATGGATGCACTTTTCTGGCCTTAGCTCATGCATTAGAGAAGAACCTTAGAGTTATTTCTGTACTTCCAGGGGTTTAGTCTCGTTCTTAAGCGAACAACCCAACGCTTTCCTAGTTCTCTAAGAAAGTGACAAAAATCCCTGGAGAGCTCCCTTTTTTTGGAGGAAGTTCATATCAGGTAACAAGTCTGGATAGGCAGCAGGCTGTCTGGATGTAGATGTGTATTTTAATAAGCAGAACTCAATAGTAGGAACACAGGCAGCAACTCCTTCCATTTCCCGATGCCCTCCCGCCCCTGCCCATCCCTCTGCGGGCAGTGTGGGGTCCAGGCTCCCTCCTTGCTCCCCACCTGCCTTCCCTTTGCCAGAACCCTGCTTTTACCACGCTGCTGACTTGGTGCCTCTTGCAGGCTCGCAATTTCACGCTGCATTTGTTGCCATGGCAACATTAAAAGGAGGGGAGTTCAAAGTAGAGAAAAAAGTTTCTTTTAAAAACAAACCAAAAAACCTCATGAATCAGCCCCTTATTTTGTGCGTTCCCTGTACCAAGTTGGACGTGTAGCTACATTAGCAGAGTCTGGAAGGAGCCTTTTCAATATTCCCAAGCACTTTGGAGACTTCGCTGGAGGTCCAAACTACTTCCCCCTTAGAGCTGCCTTTTCCCAACCCTCTTTTAGATGACAGCCAAAAGACTGGTACCTCCAGTGGTAGCCCTAGATGTACCCATGGTAGCCCCAGATGTACTTGTGCACCCTCAGATGTACCTGTAGCACTCTCAGACATACCTGTGGTACCCCAGATGTACCCTGACTCGGTGGCATCTTTTGCAGCCAGTCCTGCTGTCTCCGCAGGGACCAGCCCATCGCTCAGGAAACTGGTACCAGCCTCCAATAGGGATGATGGCACCGTAGGCAGCGCTTGATGGCAGCTTTATTTTACCTTTATCTTTCATCCCAGCAAGAGATTCATCAGCAAGGATGTTGGCACACGGGCTTAAGCTTGCTCACATCTCTTCACCCCTTCCTCCTGTTCCCTATCACCGTGGCTAAAGGAGCAGCAGCCCTTAAATGAAAACTTTATGGCAAAGAGCTGCTGACACTTTTTCATTATGAAGATACATGGGGTGGCTGGTAGCTAATGAATGTCAGTGCTCAAAAGGATAATCTCTGCTTCTCTCTGATACAATTTAACATCGTATTTTCCTAATTTGAGGCTGATTTAGTCGCTGGGGTATTTGGATGCCTCTTCTATGGTGCCGATAGTTAATTAAACAGATGTTGCAGAGGGAATCATTAATTTTAGTGCTGCAGATGGGAGCGGAATGACTTTGTGAAGTTAATGTTTCAGCAAAACAATAGGCTTCTGTCATCAGTTGGTATAAACCAAGTAAATTAAGAGAACAAGTAGACTAAAGGAGATAGCTGTGAAAGAATATCAATTATTCATTTTAGAATTACATTTTTTTTACCCCATAAATCATCACGGGAGGACGGGGGGGGAAATCTACAAAATCTGGGAAGATGGTGAGAGGAATCCTCAAGTTGGCTGCCTGAGAGTTTATTGCTGGTGCTACAGGAGGATGAAGAGCCAGGAGCTGCAGGGCAGCCTTCGGGAGAAAGTTTGGTTCTTACCTGCTGTGTGACTTTGGGCAAGTCCAAGAAATCTTTTTAAGAGCATCTGAAGTCACGTCAGTAAGGACAGATGTGGTTTTCCATGCTTAAAAAGCAGCTGGGCACAAGCATCATCCATTTTTTTTGAAGGCTGTGCAACTTTTTCCACTCAGGTCTGGGTGTCCTGCACCCACTGACAAGGTTTCCTACAGCAGCTGCCTTGGGTATGCAGCATTTGGGTATGGTGGCGGTTTTCTAATGGGAAGCTCATATGTTTTATAACTTTCAGAAACCTCAGGGCCACTGTGAAAATCCCCTAAAGGCTTATGAAAAAAACTGCTGTAGTTACTCTGCCATGGAAGTGGAAAAACTTCAAAAGTTTGAGGTCTTTACAAGTTTCTTGCTGACATTAAATGTCACCAACTTCTACTGAGAAGAGGTTCCTATTTGTGAACTGAAAACAACAGAGGGAAAATCCAGCTGCCTCTGAGCCATAAAACAGCAGTGGCAGAAAAGAATCAGGGAAACAAATGAAGTCCATCCATCGTGTTGGAGTGAAAGTGCCACTGACTTGCTTGAGTGCCTCATAATATGGAAATTATGTTTCTTTTTTAGGACAGATGAGTCATTTGACCACTCAGATATCCATATGAACACATCTATGTACATTTATATTATCTTTCTCATATGTGAGTGTTTTTTCCTTATTACCCGCTACTCCTTCCTCCTAAAACAATAATCGGTGGTTATTCTCATTTATTTGATAAGGCCAAACAATTTCAGTGCCCAGAAAGTAATTATGAATTTGGCAGTTCTGATTAATAAATCTTTCATGAAGCATGCTCCATTTTGTCCATAAAAAGCATCTTCCAGAGATTCATTGAGAAAATACAAAGGAGAAAAGATGCAAAGTGGACAAAACCTCACATTCTTCCTGGCAGCAAAGTCCTCATTTCAGTCTTACAAGTGTAAAGTGAATTTCACCAGTGGATGTATTTCTTTAGCACTCAGTCTGTACTCGCCGTTTTGAGTGGATACTGTTCTTGTTTTACTTTTTCTGGCTTTATAATGCCATATACCAAGTGAGCTCCAGCCTCACAATGAAAATATCCTGAATTATTTTTAGGAGCTAATTTCTGTCCTCAGCTCGAGGGTTTTGTGCTGAGTTACAACTAAATGAGTTTTTGCATCAAACACTCACTAAACTGGCCAAACCCTGGCTGCTTTGCGCTGGCTAAAAGGTGGTGTTTAGTACATTTTGAGAAACCATCAAGTATCCCACCTTGCTGCCAGGATGCTCATGGTCCTGTGTTGTTTCAGCCACCCCCATGCAGATGTTTAAGATGCTGTAGGGTCTCTCAGATGGTGATACCTTCTCTTCAGCCAACTGAATTTGTCCTCTTAAGCCTTGCAAAGAAACCTCTGTGGTATCGACTTCAGTAACAGACGCTCAAGTTGCTCATAACCAAAGAGAATAAATTCAACACAAAGTGTCCTGTTGAAAGACATGAAAAAGGCTGTGATTTTTGCCTGGCAAAGACTGAATAAGAGTGCACTGAGAACCTGTCTGCAGTTCCAATATATTACATTGAACTGAAGGACTTTGGCTTCTTCCTTTAGGAAATATAATTCTCATTAAAGGCATGAAATTGAGCTCCTCAGAGACTTACGCTTTGGTCTGCTGAGCAATCTGAACATAAGTTTTCAGCAATACTGGCTCTCGCTGTATGTGCTTGTGTCTCAACAGTATGCTATAGGGATTTGCTGCTTATAGTGAGTCCTTGGGCTTGCTGTGTGTGTTTGCTGGTGTCTCTTCAACACCAGCTTGATGGGATGGCTTTTCTAGCACAGAATTCTCTAGAGATCTGGATCCCAACCATAAGAGTGCCTTTGTTTCCCTCTCCCCCAGCACAGGTCACCAAGCACCTATCAAGCTATGGTTTTTGGGCTATCCTGCTGAAATAAGGAATAGGATGTCCTGAAGGAGACTACATCTCACTGCAGTTCTGGGAAGGGATGTTCACGGTGCGCTCTGTCAGATGTCTTTTATCTCCTTCTCAGGTCTTGGAGACCAGATGCTTTTAGGGGTTATAAAGACTCCCCAGCCACAAGGGCACCTCCAGAGCAGGGTGGTTCAACAGCATTTTCCTTGTCCTCTTAGATGGTGTCACAGTGCCACTTCATGGCAGGCTTCCTTGGAGCCACCAAGAGTATCTGAGGCACCGGGCTCCCCAAAGAGCACACTGGTCCTCTCCTCATCAGGGAGCCCCAGCATCCTTCTGCAATTCCTTTTCCCCGCACGGCATCGCTTGCCGGTGGTGTCTGCCTCTGCGAGAGGTAATTGATTCCCTTCCTCTTTAGAGCCCTAATTAAAAAAGCACCGTATTAAACTTGAATGCATTGGAAACAATTAGCTTCCTCTTTTGTCTCCTCATTTGAGTCGGCAGCGCGAGGCAGCCAGGTGTCACGTTCAACAAATCTCCATCAAGTGATTGCTGTGGAAGGAAATGAAGTTTGAAGAACTCCTTTGCTGCTTCTGATGCTTTGGCTCTGACCTTCTCGAGCTCTCAGCTTATCTCCATGGAGATGCTCATTTTGCAGATTGGCACCATCTTCTGCCAGCAACCGCATCGCATGGAGGCAGAAGGCAGGGGCCTAGGCAGGGAAGCCAGGCTGTTTCAAGGATTTGACGCTGTTCTTTTCAACACAACAGCACTTTTAAATGGACAGGGGTATCTGATTCTTCAGAGCGCATCTGTTTTAAGCCACTCCAAGCTCAAATAGTTAGCCAAGACTTCAAAAGAGGAGAATTTTAGTGTGATGCTTGCTTCGGAATTGTAGAATACTTTGAATTGTAAGGGACCTTCTAAGGTACAAATGCTCTGCCATGAGCAGGGATATCTTCACCAGCTCAGGCTGCTCGTCCAGCCTGGTCTGGGATGTCTCCAGGGATGGGGCATCCACCTCTCTGGCCAACCTGTGCCAGTATTTTACCACCCTCGTTGTTCTACAACCAAGAGAATAACATCTCTTTATGACAAAACGCATTGCTGGAGGCACAGTGCCACATTGCTGCTGGGATTTCGGACGCAGGGCTACCTTCATTAGTAGAGCTGATTGTGACCGGTAGATTAAAAATTAGTATTTAAGGCAGGGGGAAAAGCTGAAAATGTCATAATAAGTCTACATCTGCAGAAATACCTGTGAAATGGGAAGCCCAAGATCAGTCTGCTCTGATCACCCAGCTCCAAATCCCATGTAGCATTTAACTGACATCTACAATCTCTCAGTTCCCATGGTCTGAAGGGTGATGTGCACCATCCACGGGGGAAGGAGGTGTTAGCAGGACTATGCTCAGTGCACTCAGTGAAAGCTCTGCTTGAGATATGTCAACAAACCATTTTTAATCAGAAAATGCTGATTCCTTGAAACAGGCTTTCTGTGAAAATAAAAGGGCAATTTTTCCTCATTTTTAGCAACTCTAAATATTGTGGCAGCTTTAAGTGAAAAAAGAAACCAAGAAAAGCCCTACTTGAAAGTTGGTTTTTTTTCCATTTTGTTTCAGGTTGTAACTTTATTATGATGAGAAACAAAAAATCAAAACAGATGGCGTAAAAGTAAAATGAAACTTTTAAGACTGACGTAAAAATAAAATCCATTGACCTGACTAGAGGTATTATATTTTCCCCAGTGTTTGTTCCTACCCTTTTTTATTTTTGTTTTTAAACTTCAAGTACTAGAAAGAGGACAGGGATTGCAAGATCCTAAAAGAAGGGGAAAAGGTTTGCAGCTCGGGATGAGCCTGTGGCTGTGTGCAGCAAGCAGCGGTGGTGACTGACAAATTACAGCCTCTCCCCACTTATAAAATCAGAGACAGAATCCATTTTAGGGCCAAACCACCTGCCAGTAGGAGCTGGAGGAGTTACCCATTCTCAGGGGTCCCTACTACGGGCTTAGCTGTGATATGTTGTGCAAGGTGCAGGTGGGAGGAGGGAGAAGGTGACGCCTGAGAATTTGCCCGTTTCCTCTGAATTTAAATGCAACTCAAGCTGAAGCCAAGGCTCAGCCCAGTGCCAGCTTGCTTGCTGGGCAGATGGTACCTTCTGAAGCTCTTCCACCTTCATCCAGGCTTCAAGGGATGCAGTGAATATGTTTGGAGGCGAATATCTCTTCCTTATTTCTTCAGTGGTTTCACAGCCCTGCCTGCAGATTCACACTGGTGTAAGTTGGGAGCAGAACATGCTCTGAGCTCCAGGGTTCCAGCATCTCCTTTTTTGTGGCGAGAACAAGTCTGAGTATTGACGTCACGCTGCCTCCTAGATGCAAAACCTCTGTCCTTTTTCCAATGCCACTTATACTTCTTTCTGCCTTGCTTGTGCTCCCACATCAGATATCCCTTAGGGAGCTAAAGCACTGTCTCATCTCTCCATTGGTCCTGTGCAGTTGTTGGTGGAAGTAACATGGATTTTTCTTGTTTGTTTGTTCTGCAGAGTTTCTTTTGGAGATGAATTTGTTTTGTTTTGTTTTTTTTTTTTAAGAGTTATTGAATAAAGTAAGTTAGACTTGGAAATATGCACAGCAAGGGAGAAATTTCATCTTCCATGCAACTGACATTTGGTGGAATTAGGGCGATGAGTAGTAAAATAAAAACTGGAATGTGTCTGAATCTTTAGGATGCATAAGGGCCTGAATGATGAGTGAGGAATGGAGCAAAATGCCTGTACCAGGGACCTCAGGCTGGAGCTCTGAGAGTGGATGGAGGTTTTTTTGTGCCTGTGCATTGGTGCTTCTCCCTCCCAGCCAGGTGAGCGGAGAACGGCCACTCACGCTCAGCAAGGGGACTGTGTATGTGTGTGAATACGTATGGATTGTGTGTTGGGCATATGTGTATGTTCTTAGGGTTTCCACACATGGATGAGCTAGAGACAGCAGCTCCTCTGAGCAGTAAATAGGCTGTAGGTTGAAGTGGGGCCCTTTTTCAGACCTTTTTCTGGCTGCCTTCATCTATCAGTCTATCTCCAAAATGGTTCTTGCTACCCAGTGTGATTAGTGCCTATAGGGATCAGTGAGAAGAGCTCTTGTTTGGTACAATGAAATAAAATTTGTTGTTGTTGTTGTGCCAGAAGTGGGAAGCTTTGTCTGCTGCCAGACAGCTACAGCTCTTATAACCTCTGATATTTTGATGATTTCTGATCCCACATAAAGCTGAGAACACGGCTGCAGTCTTCAGTCCCCACTGAAGAAACAGTTGTCTCCCTTTTTAATTATCTTTCTGCGTCAGGATAACATAGGCTGGCAGTGAGAAGCATAGGAGAGATTCTCCTGGTTGAAAATGTGTTGGTGATGGAGTAAGTTGAAAGATGGGAGAGGATTGAGTAAGAAGCAGAAATATCAGACATGAGGAGGTAGAAAGATGCAGAATTACAGCTCTGACACTGAAGAAATGGTGGATGGATGGAGAACCAGCAGAGGGGACAAGCCAGCCCTTGTTAAAGGTCTTTTTGCCTCTTTGTAGGGGTGATAATTTGGAAGATGAGAGCCTGGCAGTGGAGCCGGTCTGGATGGGAGTGAGAACACGTCTTCCTTCCCTTTTAAAGAGCAGAGGGAGCCACAGAGCAACCATATGGAGTTGCAGCAGAGTTTGCCAACACCTTCTGTTTTTCGAGGGCCAGATCCAATAAAGGACATGGTTGGGCACAGCTTTGCTTTCTTTTTAAGCACCTGAAGCGAACTACATGTTTCAGAAGGTGGATCTAAAATCTCAGCGCTAAAATGGGAAATCTGTGAGGAACGCTAAAGAAAGCGAATTTCTGATCAAGTTTAGAATCATAAAATCATAGATAAATGGTTAAAAACCATGTCCTTCCACTGATGGAGAGGAAATAAGTCCCAAATCCCCCCTCCACCCACCCTCCCCTCATGCAGTATTACTGTTGGTGTCAGGAGGAACTTGCAGTTATTTCACAGAAGCTGCACTGAAACAAAGAGGGCTCTGTAATCCATTTATCACAAACTACTCCAATTCCTATCTTAAGTAAGAGAGGAATCAATTAACAAATGAAATCAGAGTACCAAGCCGCGCTCTCCATTTAGATTACAACAGATTAGTAAAACTGTAGCGGCACGAGTGTTGTTTTACTGGATGTAGCTTTGGAGATCACAGGAGCAAGTAGCACAGTCTGGGACTCAAAGTTTGCAAATGGACCGTTAACTTTATGATGAGATCTCTCTGCTTTTATAGCTCCATCACCAAAGCTTTCCAGCTTTCTGGGTTTGTCTGCCCAACAGATGTGATGGAAAGAAACATTAGCTTTACAAATAGGGCTAAAAATGACATATACTGAAAGCCAAAGCCAGTTAATGAGAAAGGATTTTAAAAATGTCACTCATCCAGTTTCCCAATTTAATTTATATTTCCAAGAGCTGGTATCTCTCCTCTTTCCATGAAAAGTCCATTTTCAACTAAACTTCCTTCAATCTACTTCTAACCAAATAATTATTAGTTTCCGAATTAATTTAATTTGTAAGTCAAATTACAACACAGCAAAAAGGAAACTGCGGAAGTATTTATGGCTTTATCTTTATTAAGAGTAACAAGGCTTGAGCAGAAACGATCTCTTGACAAAGCCACTAAGAGCACAGACAAGATCACAGTCTGTAACATATCTGAAAGGGCACAGCAGTAAAGTCAAATGCTCGTCTTCTGGGAGACAGAGCAAAAATTATGCTAGAATTAAAGAAAAATATAGCAACAGAAGAACCAGTCCTGCAGAAGTATTCGTAATTATTCATTTTTTTTTTTTTTTTTAAAAAAAAGCAACAGATCTTAAAGGGGAGGTTTTTTGTGTATTTTTTTTTGGTGTGTATTTTTTTTGGTGTGTTTTTTTTTGTGTGTGTTTTTTTTTAAGGGTCTGATGGCCATGACCATGTCAGGGCACAGAGGAATGGTGTAAATGCTCAGGGTAAGGGGTCGGTGCAGCTTGTGGATGTGTCAGGGTCTCAAACCAGTGAAGTCTGATTTCCACTGCAGGGTTTTCCCAGCCCTGTGCTCTTACCGTGTCCCCTTGTTGCCCTGTGTAAATTCGGGAGGTGACTTGAGTGATGTCACCAACTGAATGACGCATGGTCATAAAACCTGCTGATGTGAGCACATTCCTGGGCTCTGAGATGCCATCTACTTAGTCAACCTGTCTTCAGGGAAAAATTAAAACAGCCTGAGGGCTTCCCTGCTTCTTACCCTGTCCTCTGCACATAAACACACCCTTTGGGCATCTGTCTGCTGCCTAAGTGTAAAATGGACCAAAATCCAGAATGCAATTGGAATGGAAATCAAGCAGAAGTATGCAAGCCTTCACTTCAAGTGAATCTCAATCTCCGCAGAGCTCAGAGAGCATCGGATCATCTGCCTGACAAACTAACCTGCAGGTTATTGCCTTTATAATCCCAAGGGGGCTCATCCTTTCTGCTGGTTCTAGGCACTGTGGGTGCCAGCCAGGGAGGATGGGGAGGTTTTGGGGAGCATGTAAGGGCTCTGCAGGCCCATGGGGAGGACTGGAGATGAGAGGGGATTTGGGGAGAGACCAGACATGGGCACAGAGGGAGGTTTGTGGCTCAGGGTGGCAGGACTGAGCTCAGGCAGAGCAGCCCCTTGTGCATCTGTCTCCTTTTTTTTCCCCTCGCCATCTCTGCTGACTTTCACTCTGAAAGCTCCAGCTCTGCCAGCTATTCAGCAGCCTAATCCTTTTCCAGTCTCAGCTCTTGCCTACTAATGTGTTTCAGGCACAGAAATTTCATTAAGGCTGCACTGATGTCCACAGGCTTGGGCCATGGACTTCATCATTAAGTGGGTTTTATTTCAGCCAGCGCACAAATTACCCTCTGGTCTAAGGTGGGAGAAGGGAGGGTGGAAGAGGTGTTCAGAGAAGGAAAAGAAGCAAAGAAAAACCCTTTCCGTCCACCCAGGGTTGTCACTGAATAGCTGCCCCTATTGTCATGAAAACAGATGCACAGAGGTGAAAATGAACTAATAAAGAACACATTTCACTAATGCTGTGGCAGTGCTTTGTGCTACCAGAGAGTAGAGTCAGAAACTGCCTTGGAAAAACTGCTGGTCCTGGCTGCCCCCAGAGCCCCCCAGCCCTGTCCCTTCTGCAGACCTTAGGATTTCATTTAATTGGGTGCATTTGGAAACTTGGTTCTCTTTTTCAGCTTACTGGAAGGTTTTAATGTGGGGATTATTTAGCCATTAGCTCAGGCTCTCGGTTTTTCTGGATTAGGATTCCAACAAGCTACTTTTCTGATTATCCTTAGTGACACGGATGGACCTGAGCAGCAGAGTTTTGAGCTGGAGCCAAGCTTCTTTCTCATTTGGGGATGTGACTGAGTTCTTCTATTCTGGCCCTTGTTCAGAACCCCTGGCACCAAAAGGTGATCTGTAATTCCTATCAGTGGCCTCATCTGCCCAGGAAAGGGAACTCAGAAAGAAAGTTTGCACAGCCTGGAAATGGCTAAGAGAGGATTTTATGTTCCCTCAAGGAGGGAGAGAGTCTACTGTGGTACAATCATTAATTCAGGTGGGGACGCTGCTGGATTTTGGTGGTTGCGGCTCTCTTCTGTGGCACAGCTTTTTTATATGGGACAGGAATATAAATAATATCCTCAGAAACAATGGTGAGTTGATCAGTGACCCTGATGCAGATAGAGGATAAAGGGGTGCTGGGAAACCACAAACTCCCCAGTTCCTCCTTGTGTGGATGCTCCTGATTCTGCTCCCAGAAAAGCCAGAGTCGATCCGGACTGCAGACTAAAGCTAACTTTGAGCACTTTTGGAAAGACTAATTATCTAAAATTCTATTATTGTTATTCTGAATTGAAGTCAAATCATGGTTTTCCAGACAGTCCTGGGCAAAAAAAGACAATAATCTTTTCCTTCTAGCAGATCTGCTCCAGCATCAGGTGTGTTCAGTGGAGCCCACAGAGCTCTGTGCGTTCACCGCTCGGAGGGCCATGGGTGACAGGGAAAGTCTGATTTGAGGCTAATCAGAACAGCATGCAACAAAAGGAGCAGCTGTCACCTTTTCCTTACCCTGAGCCACTGCTTTGATGGATCAATCAGATCAAAACCTTTTCAGAAGGATTTTTTTTTTTTCCCGGTAAGGATTTTTGGAAGCAATTTCTTTTTCTCTAAAATGTTTCCGTTTAGAAAGGAAATTTGCAAACTGAAACGAGTCCTGTAGGTTCGTAACAGAAATGAAATGAATGTTTTCTTCTGAGAGGACATTTGGCAATCCATGCATCTCATCTGCGAGAGACAGAAGCTTTCTAAACATCCAGCACAATTTTTCCCCCAAAATTCAGACACCATCAAACCAGCTAATTCATTTTGTTCTTTGTTAGTATGGTCCTGGTTGCTTTTGCTCAAGGATTTGAACTGCAGAGCCCTGTTTGTGACCAATCCCCAGTGGATTTCAGCTGATGGTTGTGAGCAGGACACCCCACCGTGGCCGTGGTCCCTCTTGCAGGAGGTCCTGAGGTCCCTGTCTGATTTTTCCACTGGAGAGTCTGGCTGCTCAGGCGATGGAGCTGATATCAGGGTGTTTGCTGACAGCTGCTGGCTCTGGGCTCGCTCTCTCTTGTTGCTCTGTTTAAGCTCTTTAAATATGCTCGCGGTGACCCTTCGTTTATCAGGGATGCTGCTGGGGGGATGCAGTAGGGCTCCGTTGTGCTGCAGCCGCAGTGTCTTGGCAGGGAGCAGAGACTGGTGTTATCGCATGAGCTCTGTGAGGTACCCAGCAAAGAGCAAAAAAAAAAATCTCCTGTCACCTTTTTCCAGCCAAACGGCTTTTGCCAATTGTAAATTGATGTCTGGTCCAGCTTACTATCCGATGCTTATATTTTGTTATCTGATCACGCACATTTTGCTTTATCTGACCAGAGCGTGGGCTGAGGGGTGCCTGCTGCTAATTTATAAACTGAAGCGAGTAACTAAATCTAAGTAACGTTCATTCTGTCTCTCCGGGTTCACTGGTAGGGTGCAACATCCCTGCAGCGTTACAGCCTTAAGCTGCCTGAAGGTGCCACTGTGCTAATGGCTTCCAGTTGGAAAACAAACAGGGAGTCTGGGGGTCTTGTGTCAGATATCTCATTAGCTCACCATCCTAGTCTCACTGGAACAGTGGGAGGTGATGCTGCAGCTGGGAGTCCACAGGGTGCACTCAGGGAGGAGCATCCTTCAAGCATGAGGACAGGCAGCATCCCAGCTGGGATGTCCCTGGGCACCCCCCTTGGCATAGGCAGCCGAGGACCCGTCATGTCTGTCCAGCAGCTCTGTAGAACAGCAAATAAAATCCTTCAGGCTGTTCCAGAGCCTGATACCTGTCATTTAAATGATGTTTGACCTTGTGCTATAGTTCTTATGCTGTGGTTCTGCTCCCTGGGGGGCCCACAGGGCTCTATCCTGACATGGGGCTGACTTGCTCTGTTCAATTCCATCATGATTTTGCCCATTGATGCTTCCTCGTCAGCATAAGCCACTGTCTGCAGTCATGGGCCATATTAGCATTGATTCTTCCAGCTGCCAAAGCAGAACACAGATGTTGCTTGAGATGTTTCTACTTCACAGAGTTCCCTTTTCACAGACTTATAGCAATGGAAGGAAAGGAGAGGAGGGATGGGGGAGAGAGGGAGGAAAGGAAAGAAAATAAAAGGAAAGGAAAAGAGAAGAAAGAAAAGGAGTAGAACAGTGCTTGCTGCTGATGGGAAAGCATCAGACAGACTCTCCAAAGCACTGTCTAATGTGACCTACTTCAGTCATCTTGAGAGAGGTATTTGTCTTGCAACAGTTGTTTTTGGAGGAAAACAAACTATGACCTCAAGTAGCTCCAGGGTAGGAATCTGATTTCAGACAGAGATTCTGGCTGATGCTCTGTGTTCAGTGGGGAAGAGAAGAATCTCAAGGCCTGTCCTGGTACTGGAGGCTGTGACACTCCTCAGCATTGCTCAGCACCTCAGTGACACAGACTGGGATGCAGGACGTCTCTGGCCTGTGAATAAATCCCAGTTGCATGTCAGCAGGATGAGCAAAGTGAGGCAAAGGTATTGCAGGGTACAGAACACCGGTGTTAAATGTGTTTTCTATGCATCTCTTCTCCATCGTGTGTCCCCTGAGTCCTGTCCCGGCCAGTTTTCCACTGGGAGTCTGTACTGGAGACATCTAGAAGACAGGCTGGGTAGGGAGCAAAGCAGCAGCAGAAGACTAGAAGTGTGTGGCCCTTACAAATACTGCTTTGTGAGCTGGTGAAGTTTTGTAATCAATACACTATGTGTGCATAAAGGTCTCATCCATAGAGGATTTCCCAGACTAAGAACTGGTCTAGGTTCTGGGTGGCTGGGTCAGTGAAACATTCTTCTGTGTATCAAGGAGCCAGAGCACTCTGGAGACCTGCATTCACCTGGGATTTTAGTAAGATCACCGTCTTTCTGAAAAATATAGAGATGGTGAAGTAGTTTTTCCCTGACCCACAATTCCAGGGAGATGTGAAAAACACCCAGGACTATGGGGCTTGTATTTCAGTGTGGAGAACCCCGTGTGGCTGCTGGAACACCAGTGAGGATCTAGATGCTCCTCAGTCAGGCAAAGACTCATGGCAGATGTCCTGGATGCAGCAGGATACGGATCCCTCCAGCTGCCAAGTCATTTTGTCATTGCCCCTGGCCAGAGATTTATCTTAGCCTTTTAATATTTTTGCATAATGTTTTGTTACCCTTCTTCCTCTCTACCTCTTTCTCTGTCTCTTTTTATTTTTTTGTTAATTCTCTTTTCCCGGAGCACTTTGATGTGCTTACTGAATATAGCTACATGAAGTAAATGGTAATACCAGACTGATAAATTAGCAATGTATTAGAGCCTTGTATTAGCTCAGGCTAGTAATGTAACCTGATGCAGGAGATGCTTGCATTTGTTATATTCATGCACCAATAGATAGTAACTATCCCAGAAAGCTGACATTGGTGGGCAGTGCCCTTCCCATAAAGCATCCCTGCGGCAGACCACAGTCGCTTCCCATTTGTCTAACCTCAGGGCATGCCGGGTGAGCTGGTTTTAGGCAAAACCTTTTAAGAGGGAAAGAATGGGAAATGAAATATTTACTTTTTGTTTTTACTCGCTAGCGGTGAAAAGATATTGATGTGGTGTAGATGGAACATTAAAATCAGAATTATGCTGGAGAATAAAAAAAAAAAGCCAGGCATAAATTAGCACTGTTTGCTTCCTCTGTGGTTTAAGAGTTAGCATTACGCCAGTGCCATATAACATGCCGGAGATGTGTTTGGGGAGCTGCTGGGCCATAAATCACAGGCAGCATTTAAACCGACAAGAAGAAAGGCCACATGGAGATGGATGGATGCCCAGTGAGGGGACTGTCCGGGGGGCGATCATAAACAAGTCAGGAGACGAGGCAATGGGAGTGGAAAATAGGATTTGAGGGTTGGAGCCTGAGCACCGAGGGCAGAGCTGAACACCCGCAGGGTGTGTCAGAGGAGAAGCTGACCTGGAAACACATGGGGTTTAAGAAATACTGGCCATGGGATGGCAATCCTGCTTTGCCACACCTCAGGATTTCTAAATTATTTTATGTGTTGTTTTTTCTTTTTTCTTTTTTTTTTTTTCCTGTGGTGAAACAGTATTCATTTTTCACTAAAAAGGTCAAGTTTTCAATTCTGCTTTCTCCTTCTGATAAGAATTGACCAGAAACCCCAAGACCTTATATGCTTTCTGCAGGATGTCTTCATCCTGTCTGAGGTGTCTATACAAAATCCCTTGCTTAAAATACTCTTTGCCAAAACCGCTCAGCGGTGAAGTTCCTTACTTTGTGTTAAAAGAGAACGATGGTCTGTGATCTTGAGGGGTGCTGAATTTACCCTAAAGAGAAGAGGTGACTTTTCTTCTCCTTAACCTGTCCGTGGGACTCTGCTTGGAGACGTTGCTGTGATTCTGAGCTCTGTAGAACTCTCAGAAGGCTCCATTCAAGGACCCTTGTTGACTTTACTGGGATTATTTCAGGCACAATGTTGTGAAATCTCTCTCAGCTTTCCATCCCCTGGAAATCACAGTTCAAATGTGCCTGCAGCCAAGGGAGCGAGTTCTTGTGTGACGGCAGCTCTTTTCGGTGTTTCATTGAGCTGTATAAACAGCCATGGAAAGGTTAGCGATTTTTTTTTGGCATGGTCGTCATGCACTTTCTCACACTTCCGATAACAAGAAAACAACGAGGGCATTTACTCTTTAGTGAAGTGCTTCAGTAATGCTCTTTAGAAAGAGGACCTGAAAAAAAAAGAGTGTGATTCAAGTCAGGCTTGGGATCAATACACAGACTTGGGGTCAGGTCTGGAGTAACATTGGGGGGGTGGAGAAGGCAGGAAAAGCATCAAGAAGAAGGAATTGAAGGACAAGGATAGATGGTTCTTCAGAGGAAAAGTGAGCTGGGTGGGTGGTGGGTGAAATGGGCTCAGGATGGAGACAGCCAAGGTGGCCCCAAGTCAGAACTGGAAGTGTTAGTACAGTTTGGGGAAAAAAAGAAAAGAAAAGCTTAATCTTGGCAGCTGGCAGCCTGGAGTCTCTCAAACTCCAGCACAGCTCTTGGCTTTGAGATTTTTCCCTCCCGCAGGAAAGCAACTCCCCTGCTGCAAAGGCAGATGCACGGGAACCTGTTCCAAAAGCAGGCGGCTGTCAGGACAAGGTAGCTGCCTTAGCAAGGGATGTGTTAGATCTCCGGAGAGCCCTGCCTCTCTGCACAGCGAAAGGCAGAAACTGCTTGAGAGGGTGATTAATTCATCAGTAAAACATTAATTATCCTAATGACTCCATTCATTAACCTCCGAAGTGAGAGGAACTGGCCCATCTCCATCTCCAGAGAAATTTAGCCCCTTCCAGCTTCAGTGCTGGAGTTCCAGGTGTGGAAAAATAGGTACACGAACCTGTTAAAAATGAGGCAATCTGGGGAGCAAATATCCCACAGAAAATATCATACACAGGGCTGAAATCTCACACAGGTGCCAGTGTAACACCGTTAATGTCAGCAGAACTTCTGACTCACCCAAACATCTTTCACTTCAGGTCTGCGCATCATACTTGATCTCCAGCATGTTTGTTCCCACAGAGTGATTGTGGTTGTGATTCCTCAATTCTACACAAACAAGAGAATATCCTGACTTTGGCCAGCACAGTATATGGTTCAGTCCCACTGGGACTGCAAATAATACTCCGTTTAAGAGTCGATCTGAAGAAAGATAGGCTTAAGTATGTATGTACATATTTCTGTGACAAGGAGCTTTACTCTGAGGGCAGTTCACATGTGTGAACAGGTCCTGCGGTCTCCTCTATGTTTCTAAAGGCCTGCATCTGTTAGATTAAAATAGCTATGGAGTTTGGAAAAGGATGGAAAGTGTTGTTCTTCAGAGAGGCTGTGGTTCTGGTCCTGGTTCTGGCCCTGGCTGGCTCTCCGCTAGCCCTGCTCCCTCTCCACACCTGGCTTTTCTTCCATGCAAACTACTTTACAATCTATTAATTAAAAGTGCTGCATGAGAGCTGAAAACTAACATTATTTCTGGGATGCAGCACACTTCTGCCCTTGGGAGACATAACGGCTGCTTCTCAAGTTGCGTGCTGGTTAAATTGAACTTCACGATTTGCTTGAGTCATGAACAAATGCAGCTTGTGGCTTCCAGGGACCTCAGTAATGCATTTTCAGGTGGGGTTAACGCTTCACACCTTGCTTTTCTCTTAGCTCCTGGTGCCTTTATGTAGGTAAATGAGCTTTTCCCAGGTTCTGCCAACACAGCAGGGGACACACGATCCTTCCTCGTGCTTCAGCTTAGCCAAAGACACCACAGTAGAAGTCACCTTGCTGTGTTTCCCCCCACTCATGTTCTTTCTCGGCACTAATGTCACAGTGTTATCTCCTGCCAACTGTGTCTGTGCTACCTGTGATCTCTTGGGCTGGGTTTTGTGTGTTGAGTGGCAGCATCCCCTGCCATCCCAACCTGCGTGCTGGGTTGCCTTTGGGTTACTGGAGCTGTGACAGATCTCTCCCAAGTGCTGGACCTGCACTGGATCCATCCTGATCTCAAGATCCTCTCCAGAAGCCTCAGCAGAGCCATTCCAGAGGTCAATAATTTCATTTTTAAAAAGCTTTCAATTTCTGTTGACAGGGCTGGAGTGTTTAAAGATGGCAAAGTGAAGGAGATAAATAGATTATTGACCGGACAGGCTTGTAATTCCTTAGTGAATTGGATTTAGCTTCTTCACTGAGATCAGGTCTCTGCCATAAATCTCGCAAGGAATCAATGAGATGGAGAGTGTCTGGTGAGGTGGACTTTGTTTATTACCATGGCCACAGGTAGGGACTGGGAGCAAGTCTCCCATAGGAGTGGAGGGCAGGAACTTGGAGCCAGACATCTCTGCTGGGCCAACCTTGGCAAGTCCCAATGGCATCGAGGTGTTAACTGCACTGGGGCTTGTGGTCCGGGGCTGCAGGGGCTTTGCACACACGGTTTGCATTTGTCATGCTGAAGTGGTGCCCTGTGCAATCATGGCTATAATGAGATATCCTGGCATTAAAAGACACTTCAGCTGCAGAGGCTGGAGATGGGAGGATGTCACCTGGCTTCCTGGTGATGCTGTGTCAGGATAGAAAACTCCCATCCGTGCCTGGTCATCTCCAGGCTCTGAATCCAAACAGTGGCCTTGTGCTCGTGTCCTATCTGGCTGCAAACTGGAGGCTGCCCTAGCTGGGCTGGGCAAGGATTTCAACCATGATTAGAGAGACAGCGGGAGCTGCCAGCAGCAAAAAATGCCAAAACCACAAACTTCTGTTAACTCCTCAGTTTAGCTAGCAGTGCCAGAGAATAAAAACTCACTGCAGCCTTTCCAGCATTCCTCAAGGGTCCGTGCGTGCTCTGTGATCCTGGCACCAGCACAACGTCTGTGGCTGCTGAGATTTTTAAGTCAGAAAGTGGTTTGTTACTTGGCAGGGCAGTAGGGTGAGAGCTTGGAGCCTGGTGTCCATAAAAGCCTTCATGGTCAAACATCTTGAGCTAATTGGAGTTCAGTGTCTGAAGATTTGTGGATATCCAGGGCGAGGATGTCTAAATGCCCAGTGCGCTGTGTTGGTGTATAGGTCAGTCTACTGTTCCTCCTGCGTTCTGTTGCTTCTCATCCTCACCAGTAAATTCAGAACAGAGAGATAACCTTGACTTCCACAAAATTATTCATGAGCAAACCTGCAATCAAGTTAATCAACATTCATATAAATGAGCATAAACCTAGGAGAATATATAAAACACAGACTTTCTGGACTAAATTTTTTTCCAGGCAAGTGTGCTGACTCCCCCAGCTCCACATCAGCCCTGCTTTACTCACACAGCTGAAGTCTTTGGGTTGTATGTGACATTTCCCAGAAGTTCAGTCACTTTGAAGAACCCCTGGAGCCTCAGGCCTCGACTAAGTGGGCTGGAGGTCTTCCAAAGCTGAGCTTAGTTGGGAGGTTTCCAGTACTTCCTGTTTCCAACTGAGATGGCAAGAGACAAAATAGCTTTTTTCACTCTATTTCATTCTCCTTCTGGTGCTGGCTACACCCCAAAATGCAGAGAGACAATGAAAGGGGCGAGAGGAGGAAATGAACTGAATCTTTCCAGTGTGGAGGAAAGAATCTCTGGGTCCTCAAGTTTTGATCCAGTACAGGGAGTGTATGTTAGGGGTGATATCCACCCACCCTGTCCTAAGAGGCATTTTCTTTATAGCCAGGGAGGAAAAACTTATTAGTTTCCCATCTTCCATGGAAAGCCATGGGCTGGGGGAGTTCTGATGAAGAAGCGTCTTGCAGTTTGGGTTGAACATTGTATTAATTTTTATCTTTTTTTAGAACAACTGCAATCTAGGAAGAGATTTCTAGGAGAACAGATCTGTTGGCAAACTTTTTATCTAGTCAGGAAATCCACAACCAATGAATCACATTTTCTATCAAGAAAACTTTTAGAAAACATAAGCTACTCAACCGAAACTCATCTTGTCTGACCATTCCCAGAAGTGAGCGATGCGGAAGAATCTGAGCTACCTATAGCTGCAAATCCAAACCCTGTCCAATTTTCTCATTGTGTACAAATCACAAAGCTGTTGTGTGGTGTAATCTAAGCAGTCATTGCTTCCAGCTCTTTTAGCTCACCCAGCGGAAAGTCAATGTTTGCATCTACCACGTGCAAGCTTTGCGGAGGGGGTACGGTCAGGATCAGTCAAATTACAAACTCTTTCTGTTTTCTGATGGATTGGATGAGATGGACTCCAGAAATGAATGGTTCCCTCTCAGAGTTAGTCAAGGGTTAGTTATCATTGGCTTCAGGAAGCCTTTTCCTAGCCCAGATTCCCATATCAGCAGCAAAAAACTCGCAGTGGGAACAATGCAGAAGCTGGCTGAGGAGGCTGGTGCCTGTGAGAAGCCAAGAGGGACAGTCTGAAAGGGGCCAGCTGGGATATTCTGCTTGCTCTGGGCAAACGAGGTGGAGACTGGGATGCTCTGAAGCAGGGATTCAGGTACACACACGGGTTGCGTACACTGGCACGAAATGGGCATTGACTGGCAGAAAGGAAACCACTCTGCCCTTCCGGGTTTAATGGCCTTTTCTAAAGCCATGACCAAGGGGACTAGAAGACACCCTGACCACCACAGGCTCCATATGAGTTCCATGGCATCAAATGTCAGTGTGACATGAGCTCTGGGTCCTGGCTCAGTTGTGTCTGAGGTGGGTATCGCACATGGGTGATGGAGGTGGGAATACAGAGTGACACATGGCGATGGTGGGGGTAAAATTGCACACATGAAGCAGTGTGAGACCTTCTGCACCTTCCAGAGTGCTTTGTAAGCAGAGCTGCAGTGAGAGGGATTCCTGCCAGGCTGGGTCCCTTTCCCCGCAGGAAATAAACCATCCCCAGCTCCATCCAAGCTGTTAGCCCCCACTGCCATTCCTCAACATGGGAGCCAAAGCAAACACTTCCTTGGCTAATGAGACACGTTTCCCAGTGCCTGACGATGCCGGGCTCTCCCTAGCTTGGAGCCGCTGTCCCTCACCTTGTTTACATATCTTCATTTGTCAAGCAACCTCTGAACACTTGGTAGGCTGCCTTCTCCCATGCCCTCCAGAGCTGTGAAAAGGTCACCTATCTAACAGGGAGAAGAGCTGGAAATAAACTCGTGTGGTTTTTTTCCTCTATTAAAACATCAGATGTGACATGGGATAGATGAACCAGCTGCCAGGAACCTGCTTGGCATGTACATTGCTGTGTTTGTCTGTCTGCCACAGATCATTAGTTGTTCCTGTTTCAAGGCTGTACCTCTCCGTGCTGTCTCGATGCTATGGATGCGTTATTTCTCCTCGGAAACAATCTGTGGGTGCATACTAAAAATCCCAAAGAACTGTTCAGACACCCAGCTCCCAGGTTACCTGAGATGTCTGAGAGATGTGTGTTAGTACAGGTGTGCAGGTGGAAGGAAAAGGGCTCACGAGGTCTGTTCTTCTCCATGGAGACTCGGGATGCTGAGCAGTGATGCTGTCTGGAGAGAAACCGCCGTGACACGGAGTAGCAGCTCCTGCCTGCATGGAGGGCAGCAAACCCAGCCTGAACTGTTATCTCCTTGTGTGCTGTTGTAGCTCCAGGGACTATGACCTTGCTTTGAAAGGTATTTAATGTCTACAAGGAAGATACAGTCAAAACAATTCTCCTCTACCCAAGTGCAACATGGCAGAAAAAGAAGTGAGGAGAAAGAGTGAGAGGAGGCTGGGCGGCATTTCAGTTACGCTGAGGAGCAGCTCCTTCTTATGTGGAAGCAGATGTCTGTCCAGGGCAGCCCTGTGTGCTTGGATCTGGATGTGGAGTCTGAACCATCTCTGGGGATGGCACAGCTGGAAATGGGTCAGGAGACGAGTTTAGAGGGGCTGTGAGCAGGTTAGGGGCGGTTCTGGCATCCCTTGTCCCTTCTTCACAAGGGTGTCCCATTTATTGTTTTCATAGTCCCTGTTTAACACTGGGACAGAGCTGTTTTCTTCTATAGCAGCTATAGTGATAATGCAGCCCATCCAGATGGCTTAGGGTAGAAACAGGACAAGGGAAAAATGTGAGTGAAGACAGACCTGAGACATAGTGAGCAGGCAGCCAAAGGTATCTTGAAGCTTCCTTACAAAGTTCTCGCTAAGATTCATCCATTCCTCCCTTGGCGGTGGAGTCTGGCGCTTGGTTCCTCTGCTGTGTTCAAAGTATGTTTGCACATGTGACACCTTCCTTCACCTCAACCCCTTGCTTCTGGGTGCCCCATTCAGACTCTTGCTCATGGCATCTGCTGCTGGGGACACCAGAACACTTGATGGGTCCTTGAACCAAAGGAGGAGCCTGAGGGCAAATCCATGAGCTGGACCAAGCACACTTTGCTGTGTCCTTTCCTGACCTCTGTAAATCCATCCTTGTGTCCCCTTGTGCTGTATTTACTCTACAAGTGCTTTGACTTTTTGCTTTGTCTTTTCACAATGAGCAATACCAGTGAAATCTCATCCACACCTGCGGTTCTCAGATGTCGCCACAATGAAAACGATTACA
This sequence comes from Nesoenas mayeri, assembly GCF_963082525.1. Lineage (NCBI taxonomy): Eukaryota > Metazoa > Chordata > Aves > Columbiformes > Columbidae > Nesoenas > Nesoenas mayeri. Next base: position 6,159,842 of record NC_137566.1, read on the forward strand.
ATACAGCTGTGTCTGTCTGCTTTAAACATTGTGTCCTGAGGCAGGTGGCATCTACTAATAAGGGATGGATTTAATCCTTTGTTACTGGCTCGCCCAGAAGTCCTACATAATAGGGTAGCTGCTAAAGAGGGATTCGGGATCATGTGCAATCATACTTAACCCTTTTGTGATGCTGCTAGTGGCATTTATGGCTACTCGGAAATTACTATTTCAGATGTCTTACCCAGGAGAAAAATTTCACTTTTCAATATCTATTTTCATCCCCAAATTGAGAAGAAAAATATTAACTTCCACAAAATATGAAATTCTGCTAAATGTCCATGTCCACTTGACAAAATCAAGAATCTCAACCTTTTCATTAAACGTGGAGCTGCAGCATTTTGAACATTCAAATGTTTCAAACATTCCCTTGAAAAACTAATTTAAAATATTTCATATTTAAATTTAAAATCAATGTAATAGAAGCAACATTCTCCAGAAGAGGGGTGACACTTGAGACCATGTATTTAGCAGTGGACAGAGAAATGTGATTAGAACTGAGAACGCAACAGGGAAACTGAGGCACAGCAGAAACCACATGGCTTGCTCAAGGAAACAGAAGAGTCACTGGTTAAAATTCATGAGTCTGTAACTTCTAGAGCTGCTCTCTGTCATCTGGAACACACCAAGTGGGAGCTGTTCTACCTGATGCCCTATACAGTGACCTAGGTCCCATAGACTTTTTCTGTGGCTGTTTAATTGCTTGGTTATTCCTGAGCAACCTGTGGGAAGCACCCTGAGATGATACCCTCAGGCATTGACTCAAGGGGGAGCTGTTTGCCTGTAAATGAGAAGAGGACCCATTATTTTCAGACACTGATGATTCATTTCACCTTTTTTTTTTCCTGAATTGTTATGCACAGTGCTGCTGTTGCCCAGGTTAGATGTCAATGTGTGCCCTGTCCATGTGGTGTCTATGGTCACCTTCCTGGTGACACAGATTGGAAGAGCTGGACACATCATGCTTTTAAAGATGGAAAGGAGTTGGATAGATGTATGAGTCCTAGATTGTCTTCTCAGGAGATGTTTTGGATTGAGAAGCAAGGGGAGAACTGGGGCTGCCTTGTGTCCACACAAGCTCCTTCAACAGTCATGGAATCATTTTGGTTGGAAGAGACCCTCAAGATCATTGAGTTCAACCAAAACCTAACTCTGGCACTAAACCATGTCTCTAAGAACCTCATCTATACAATATGCAGATGGAGTTGGATGTACTGTGAGGACATCAGGCTTTGCAAACCCATTTTCCACCTGTAATGGAGAACCTGGCAATGGTTGAGAGGTGCAAATTCCTCATCCTTCCATCCATACCCAACGTGGAGCTTGCTGAGCCATCCAGCTGCCATCTGGAGCTGTGGTTTTGGGATTCCCACCCTCAGCCCTGAAGCCATTTCATCTGCCTTTAAGTAGAACAAGGTTTTGAGGGAAACTGGAACTGGAACAAAGCTCCTTCCCCACTGCGGGGCCAGCGGGGTCAATGAAGAAGCAGCTGAGGGTGAAATCAATTAATTCATTCATTACAGAGCTACTGCAGTCACAAAGATATTTCAATTGTGCTTGCTGGGAGGTCCTCATGAGAGATACATCTCATTTTCAGTGAGGTCCCCAAGGGGAGGGCAGAGTCAGACAATTTCATTCCTGCTGACTACAGGGTAATGCAGACGTTCCAGGGAAAACACACCCTCTTGTCACCTGAAATTTCACTCCAGAGTAGGCGACAGTTTGAGTGAAATCAGACCCCACTTCAACCACGAGAGATTCGTGACAGAAAAATCCAAAAACCTGGGGAGCGATGGGGTGGTGAATGCTATTTTCAAGGCTTACAGAATGAGAGCGCGAGGCTGGAAGTACGTTTCCCATGGGCAGAAAAGTTTGCTGTCAAGCTCGTGTTGCTGGGAAGGATCTCTGAAATGGCTCGGTGCTCACAGAGAAGCCTTGCAAGCCCCTTGGTCATGATTCCACCAGAAAACACCTGCTTTGGGCTGTAACCTTCTGCCCCAAATCCATCATGGTGGCCTGATAGACACATAATGTCCATATCATCTTTGTATTCATGCCTCCCTCTGCTGCACGCACCCCTTTACTGTCTGGTCTCATGAGTGAAGTTTGCTGTATTTAAATATAAATCTGGGGAATTTTCAAAAGACTGCAGAGGTCTGATCACCGAACAGCTCTTGTTCCAAGGTATGGTGCTTTTTTCATGCACCTTTGTACCCCAAACCAGAGAGCGGGATGTTGTTTGCTTAATCGCAGTGATGATTTCAAACCCTTTGCTCTTTACAGGGAGATTTTTCAAGAGTCCTACAATCAGTATCTCAAAATCTTCTGAAGATAGAGCCATTTATTGCAGGATTTGGCTGGGTGATGTTTCAGGGAAAAAAATGTCATCCTGTCTCAATATACCATGTTAGCAAGAGAGAAAATGTACCTATCGACAGATGAATAGACAGAAAGAGCCCGCAATTCTTGAGAAAAAAAACCAAGACTTTTCAATCATTTCTATCTACCTGACAGCAAAGTTCACCTGTGAAGCAAGGGCAAAATCTAAACAGCTACAGCATAATCTGAAAAACACTGAAGTGAACAGTGCTATGGAGTAAAAGCACTAAAGTGCTGATGAATCTAGTCCATTCCTTTTATATATAGAGGATACAGATTGCACAAATAGTCCCTTCCTGGGCTGGGCTGAGATCTCAAGAGGAGCAATACATCGTAGGAGGAAAAGACTGAACTTCATGGAAGGTTCAGTGGCAGCAAAGGAGCAAAGTAATAACTGCTTTTCCTTTCTTGTCTTTCCAGACAGGGATCATTTATAAAATGGAATAAGCTTTCTCAGTTTGGGGAAAGAAGGATGTATGGAAACGCTGTTTTTACAGTTCTGTGTTAAAAAAAAAAAAAAAAAAGTCCTTATCCTTGATGCCAACATAATATAAAACTTCATTAGGAGCTTAGTTAAGTAGGAGTAGCTATGAGTACCTAAATTGAGGGTGAATTAATTCAGGTTTGCAGAGGCAGGTGGCAGACTTGCCATTAATGCCTCATGCCCCTGTTCTCTATGGTGCATGTGCTGGGGGTGTTGTATGAGCCCTGCCTGGGAAATTACTTGGGCTTCTGAGCAGTGAGCAGAAGAGAGGGGCTGAAGACTTAGCAGAGTCTGTCAGAAACTGCAAGTTTCATGTTTCCATGTTCCATATTCAATGCCTTTTTTTCTTTTTTTTTTCTCCAAAGCTCTGATACATATATAGAGAGATTTTCTTTCTTCCATCCCCATTTTCGGTACCCAGCCAGGAACCAAAAGTGCTAGAAATACTTCTGAGGGATGTCTGCATAGCCAATTGTCCAATTTCACCGACTTTAATGGCTTCTAGTAAAACTTGCACATCCCTCTCTGTCTGCAATGCTCCAAACCAGACACAGCAAATGACAGTGACAGAAAACCAAGATAAGTGGACAAAACAAACCCTTTGATATACAGAAGACCAAAAAGGATTATTTTTTACTATTTCTATGTTTTTTGGTGGTGTTTTTTTTTTCATTTTTGAGAGATCTTTTATTTTTAATATAACTACTTTTTAGTGATAGAAGAAAAGACATCAAAGTATGACACACAGCTAACTTCAGGGCTGAATGGAATAACTTTTTAATGACATATGGCTTTCCATAGAAATCCCATATGGTCATTCCACCAAATTTACAATATTCAGCAAAATAACTACAGAAGGAACAAAGCCTCCCCCTGCAAGCTCCTGTCATTTGAAGCTCTCTCTGGCCTGATTGCCTCAGCTATTCAGATACTGGTGTCCCCACAGGAGAAGGCAGAGCCCCTCTTTGCCCCCCCCCCCCCTCATATATCTGCCTGCTCAAGAAAACAGCCCTGAGCTGGGTCTGCTGTACCAACCCATGTCGTACCACTGATCGCTGTGACATTTCTGATAATGCACCTTTTGCCCAGAATGGTTTTGCCCTGTTAAAAGTGAGGTGGCCCTGCAGCCAGCCCTATGAGCGTCAACGTGCTGAGCGGTTGGGTAATAATAACCTTGCTGGTCAGAGGAACGTGAGCCAGGGATGGAGGCAGCGCAGAATTCATTGGGCACGGCTGTCTGTGGTCCATCCTGCTGCACAAACACGGCCTGTGCAGGGGTAGCTGCAAAAAGGAGAGATGCAAAACCTTCTCCCAGTCTCAGCAGACAGAGTGACAAGAGTTGAGACCCTTTGGTCATTTGGTTGACTGTGATGCTGACTTTATGTCCTTGGGTACAAGCATCTTTCCCAGCTTTAGTTTCTACAGCTGTTGTTTCTCCAGCAGTATAATTTATTTTCTTGCAACTCTCTTATAATGAAGAAAAGTGTATTTTGCCTCTCAAACCTCCCCATCCTGCTTTGCTAAGCAGCATATGCATTCCAGCCAGCTCTAAGATTAGTACCAGGTTGTTAGGAGGGGCACAGAAAGAAACTTCAGGGCTCTGACAGTTGGTCTTTCCCCTGAGCCTGGCTTATTACCTAACTTCCCCAATTTGACTTCTAATTCTCCAAAAACATACAGAAGAAAAGCAAAAGAGCCAATTAACGAGCAAATCTGAGGATCAGAGGGGCTGATTCTGCTCTACTCTGTGCCAAGCCCTCCCCGAGCTCCCCATGTCCTGCTGCTGGGCTCTGCCTCTGAAAGCCTCAGTCCCTGTGTTTATTTAAGTAAAGCTTCGAGTAGCTGGCAGGGATCAGTGTAAAATGAATGATTCCACATGGCAGCGTGGCTCTATCCCCCTCCTTCCTTGACTTTTTTTCTTCTTTTACAAGAAAAATGAATTCCCCAAAGTCTGTCTGCCTGCTGCTTTCAGGGGGTGGGTGGCTGCTCTGCTTAATTGAACTCTGATGTTCTCAAACTCCAGAAAGAAAAAAAAATTAAATTAACCTGGAAAGGCCTTTTAATTCCAATGTGTCGAGATGTTTTCTTAAGGGAAGGGGTTACAAAAGGACTTAATTCTTGTGTTTCTGCGGCAAGATTTAAACCCTCTTTCCTGGTGGGATTGTGCTATGCCCTAAAATCCAGACTGATGTTCATGACATATTCACCAACTCTGGGCTGCATTGTCATTGCCTTGCTTGGCTGTGCAGGAGTATAAACTACAGGAATATGAAATATTCCTCCTAATTTTCTTTATTCCCAGTTTTAGCTGCGGGTCCTTTACCTGGGATAAATTCATGCAAGCTTAAAGAGGAGGGGAAAAAGAAGAAAAGAGGTGGAATTTTTCTAAGCATTTAAGAGAGTTTATCGTATGCATTTAGGACTGCCCTAGGTAAGGCAGAATGGTAGCAATGCAATGGCTTGTTATGGGTTACACTTGCAACTTTTCCCACTGAAATACTCTGCTTTTAACTGCTTTTAATTATCTGGTCTCTGGTTTGTCATGCTGAACATCTGTTGCAAGTTAGATTTTGCAGGAGCAGTTTTAGATAAAGTGAAGCTGAGTACTTCCCCCTGTCTCCCCCACACACCTTGGAGATCAGTCTCATGTTCTATCCGTTAAAAAAAGAAAATGTGATAAAAATAGCATGAAATGATGTCATTAAAAATTATCATAATGTATCGGGAAAGCAAAACCGTTGGGGATACATAGGTGATCTTAAATCTGACACTTTTCTTTTTTTTGAATCCCTGATTTAGTAATTTTAACCTGCTTCTAACAGTAATGAGGACGTGATTCGTATTTGCAGAGGTCTGGCTCTGATCTGAATAGTTTAAATGCGGGAGAGGAGATGGGGGAAAGGTGCGTGGTTACATGTGAGCGTTTCTTGTCCTTTTTCCTGTACAGGTTTCTGCACAGGTTAATGTGTTGTCAGGGGTGCAGTTCACCCTCCTCAAGGTGGAAAGTAGAAGCAACCACCAAAAATTCAGCCTCTGTGCCATCCCACTTAATATTACACAAATTGAATGGAAGGACTAGCAGAAATGAGGACAGGACGTCCAGGCAGTTTATATCCATCCTCACACTGATAGCATCTCTCCTTCCTTGAGAAGGTCGCATTTCTGTGCTAAGAAATAGCCTAAGCTGGTTACTGTGCAGCATCTTTTCATAGTGACTCGCTGGGGCCATTCCAATTGAGAATAATAAACGATATAGGGAACAATATAAGCGGTGCTATAAATAATAATGCTGTAATTCCACTGATGGCTTATGGTGGCATTATAAATGATCGGAGCAAAGTCAGGAGGTCTCTTCACACCACCAGAGCCTCCTGGTGAAATTATAGATCTAATTTAAGTGCATTTTGGGGGTAAATTATTTATTAAAGTGTAAAGCTTATGGAGATAAATGTTCAAGTAGTCAGACTCCTGGACTAGGTGAGCATTCCTCACCTAGGTCCTAATAATTACAGGTAGAATTTGCCCACAGGCAAAAGGGCTACATCAAGATTTCAACAACATTTTAGGTATCCAAAAGCCTTGGAGGACACTTCTTGGCACAGGGCTGCAATCTCTAGACTTACAATGAAATGACCTCCTTGTACAGGTGATCAATTCTGAACACCAATTGCTCACACATCCATTTTAATCATTGAACTGGGGTTAGGAGATGAGAGCAAGAAGTAACATTTCTCAGGCTGATGAAGAAACATAGGTATTAGTTGTTATCTTACAACTTTTAAGTTTTCCTTCGTTGCAACCCTGAAATGGAGTCCTGATGCTGGTGTTTTCACCTCTTCCTACATATTTAATTCTAATCTCAGTCAGAATTTGTCACTTGCTAAACTAGGAAAGCGCTCACGGGACCGCGGTGAAATTCTCTCTGCCACACACTTGGTGAATGACCTCAGGCAAGTCACTTAACCCGAACGCTCAAAAATGTTTGTTGATACCTGGATATATCAAATCTGCAGGTTGTCAGGACCTCTCCACATCAGCTTGGCTGATGTCTGTGTGGCCAGAGAACACACATCCAAAAGGCCAAGCTCATGGAGGCCTTACCAGATGTAACCTGAAATCTGCCTTTGTGGGGGAAGTAGAGGAAGACTCAGCTTATAATCGCCCTGAAGACTGCATTTTCTGGAGTCTTCTGTGACATAAAAATTGCCCATGGAGCAGGAGTCTCAACGCTGTCTTGTGCCGCTGGGCTGCAGTAAGGATAAATGCATTAAGATGAGGCATTAAGATACTGTGGTAATTAGGAGCCATACAAGTAACTTAGATATAGAATGAAGCTACTAATAATGTATGAATGCAAAGCCTTAAGAGGTTTGCTTCGTATAAAGCACCCAGCCATTTGGTGACTTAGCTCAATTCTCTGAAGCTGCAAATTCAGGCTGAAAATCTTATGAGGATATGCTCGTTCAGTGAGTTGGCTTCTATATACTTAAAATATTGCTGAGGTCAACTTTTTGTCTATAGGCAGCGTTTTTCCCATGGCTTCCAGCAAGACTAGAAAATGTTGAAAGGCAGGGGAAAATGTATGTAAAAAAACAGACAGAGGGTTTAGAGGAAGGTTCTGATTGGGGAGTGTATCTAATGGTCAAACCAGGGAAATGAAGATGGAATTGGTATTCCTGCCACCAATTCACTGTGTAACCTTGTGTCTGTCACTAAGCTTTTTTGTGCTCTATTTTCCTTGTCAGTAAAATGAGTTTTATAATAGTTACCTTCCTGATAAGGGTTTCAGTTAATCAATTTCTAAAGCCCTTAAGTACAGCGAGACACAAGATATCATATCAACAAAGTCCAGCATTTATCTGTGGCTGGATGCTCTCTGAACTGCACCATCTGTAAATGAATAGGACCCGATCTATATGAACCAGAAAAATTCCTATCGACTTGATGAATAAACACTATTTCTTACAAATAATACCTGTGTATTTTTGGCACAGGCAGGATTTGCTTCTTAAAAATGTATTTGAAAAGCAAATTAAAAAGGTTTCAGGTGGGTTGGTAGAATTAATCTCCCCTGATGACTGAATTACTTGCACAATTCACCTGTGTGGTTCCTTGTGGTAACTTGAGTCAGTCTTTGTGCTGCTGGTGGTAGCAGTAGACAGGAAAAGTACTATATCTGTTTTAGCTCAAAATGCTGAAGTTTTGCCAAGGAAAAAGGAGAAGGAAATAATGAACTTTTGACAGGCATTTTTCAAACAAGAGAATACTAAATTATGGTCTGGGAATGAAGATCCTTTCTTACAAGACACAACTAAGGAGCTTAGCTTTTTTTTTAGCCAAGCAAAACTGAAGGCTGAAAAAGAGGAGGTAATTGTTGCGTGTAAGTAGATTGGGGCATAACAGCAGGGAGGAAAAAGAGCTATTAAATCAAAGGGACAATGCTGAAAGAAGAACAAATAGGTATAAACAGACCATTAATAAATTCATGCTGTTAATTGGGAGCGTATGTCTAAACATCAGAAGTCCTGGATTACAGGCAGCCTTTAGGCAGGAGCAGACATCGGTCCCAGCTGTGGATGGAGCCACTGTCACACCACAGCCAAGTGACACGGGCAGAGGAGGGGACCTGACTGTGACTCCATGCCACTCTCATGCATGGGAAATCAATTAATTTTAGTGTTTATTTCGGTTTACTACATTTCTAGGAAAATGTAGGGGATAGCTTCCTTTCTTAACAGTCTCTTTCTGCATATGTCATGGCTGGATTTCAAATTGAGGAGCTGGCTATCACGTCACCATGGCATCATGTATATCTTTTGTCTATTCCATAGTCAAGTATTTTTAGTGTTTCTTCCCTTCTCTGCTGTTACTGTCTGATCTTTATTTTCTCTTCTTCCTCCACCTCGTACCTCAAACTGTTTCAGCCCTGTTGGTCATTAAGTAAAGACGTACAGCTGTGGTTGATGGTTACAAGCTACAGCACAAGTGGAGCAGCTTGAATTAAAAATGTGCTTGTTTCCTTTCCTGCCCTGCTCGCTTTGGGCTGCACCGGCTTTTGCTGCAGCAGCTCTCAACCTGCCTGAGTCCCAACAGCTCGACACTTTAATAATTTAAGTGATTTACATTCCCCAAAGTGCATCTGAACAGATTTATTATGAGCGTTTGCGACCTGTTCTCCTAAAGCACTTCTCTGACGTCTGTTCTTCATTAGAGTTCACCACGCTCCACGGTTTGGAGTGATAATAGGCAGGTAAGCGCTGTTTCTGGAAGCTTATTGTGGGAGCCAAGCCCATTAAGATGGGCTGATGTTGAGGGTCTCTTGTGTTCAGTTAGGCTGCAGAATGTGCAGGTATGATTAAAACAAAACACTTGGAAAAAAAAATTCTCCCATGTTGAATTTCTGTCCCTCTAAGAAGAAATAGAGCATGATACCTCATGAGCTTTTCCTCACTTGTAGGATAGTTTTGGTTTTTTTTATCTCTGCTGGTCTGTCATATTTCAGCCCATCCCTTTGGATGAATAAATTGTCCCCTTTTTCCTTGGACCATTCTGGTCTCACAGAAGATGGTGTCCCTTTCTCCAGGCCAACAGCAGCCTGCTTGGCGAAGCTTCTCCTGCTCCAGGCCAGGTTTATTCTCCAGACTAGTCCTCTGCTCTCCTTCCCACCAAGGTGGGGCTTCCTGTAGATGTCTGACCCATTTCAACTGGCCTTAAACGTATGAATTTTGCTCTGTCATTGCACAATCTTATCTCTTTTATTTATGATGAAGCTATCAAGTGCTCCCTCTAGATATATGCCTCAGAGACTGTATTGTTGCAGTAGACAAGGAAAACTATGGCACTGAGAAAGTCAAAGGGACTTTATCCAAGGCCATATGAGCAGTTTGCAGAAGAAACTGATACAAAATTGGTACTGCAGGCTCTCTGCCCTGTGGATTCATCCCAAAATGGTCCTTCCCTTTGAGTTTGTACAATACCTGTCTTGCTTTGAGTTGCCCCAGTTCAATTTGTCATGTCTTAGCACTTTGTAGTCAAAACTTCCACCTTCTTCTTTTTCACCATTTTACTGCCTGGCTCAAAGTTTCCCTGTGTTGCTGGGTGCACATCTCTTTCTGCTCTGGTTTGTCCACTGCTCTTAAACTCCTCTCCCTTTCTGAGGAGTCTGTCCTTTCGCATTTGAACACACACCACTCATGTTGAGCAGCAAATCAATCCTCCCATTCCCTGTTCTGATGTATCATACGGGAATCTCTCTGGAGCCCACGGTGAGGGCTGCAGCTTCCCCCTGACCTGTGAATTCTCTCCTGCTATGGAGACTGAGCACTGGTCCCTCATCCCCTAAAAGAAGATTTTTTGCCTCATTTTTCACTGGCAGTGACTAAAATGACCAATCTTCTGCCTGCTGAGGAGTAAAAGGTCAGGCCAGGTCCACTCTGTGGCCACTTGTTTTTCTCCACAATGACCAATTTCAGACAGTAATAGAAGCATCAATAATGTCTCTGTCTTGTCTGACTGCTTAGTTTCTTTTTTTTTATTTTCTTTCCCCCCATTGATTGAAATATTGCAGCCTCGATTTGTTAGCTCAGCCCCTGTGAGGCAGACCGAAGCATTTGCTCACAACACGTGTCTTCCCCATGAGCAAGATGTGAAGAGCCGAACTAATTTGGGATCACGGAGGTGTTGACCACAGATTGCAATTTGTGATCTCCATGGCTCGTGCTCCTTTGTGGCCGAGTTCTCAGGGCTCTGGGGAGTCACCTGGCAGCTGAAATTCTGCAGACGTGTTTGCGTGCTCAGAAGCAGCAGATGGAAGATCCTCTCCGAGGACTGATCGCTGTCCTGGTTCAACAGGCTCAGCTCCTGCTGCCAGAGCTGCAGGTGAAGCTGAGAGCTGGATGGAGCCGTAAGGACAAGGGCTACATGGCACACGTGTCCTCAGAGCCACCCCAGCTGTGTCCCTGCTCAGCTCAGTGTAAAGCATGATCCAGACTTGTAGGGATTCAGTGGAAACCAAGCCCTCCTTCCATCTTGTGTGGGGGAAAGCAAAACAAACCAAACTTCACAACAAACAAAAAACCAACCAAACAAAACAACCAACTACCCAAAACAAACAAAAGCCCTGAAAGCAAACAAAAAAAATCCCCAAACAAAACAAACCATCTGTCAGTTGCATCACAGGTCACACTTCTTCCCTGTGGCTGTGTCAGGCCTGACCACATACCCTCAGCCATGAACTCCAGCAGTTGAACTTCATGGTTCACTTTCCTCAGGGTAAATTGAAGTTCATAGTTGCATTTCTGGTTGAGTTGCCTCTCCAGTCTGGGACTTGGGGTTTTTGAGCTGTCACCCATGAACCATCATTTCTCCTTACACAGGGACAAAGGAATTAAAGGTGATACACTCCATCTCTTTTTGTTTCCACCAGTTACTGTGTTTAGCAAGAGGCAGACCTTATTTCTCACTGTTTGCTTGAACTGCTGACTAATTCTAATATCTGCAGCCTCTCAGCCTCTGACATATTGCAGAGCACCTTATTACTGCTGCCACAGCTGGTCCTGCCTCATCAGAGGCTTTGATGGCATCTAATTGTCGTCTTGGTCGCATTTGGAGTGGATGTGAGACATGATACTGGCTCCTTGTGAGCTACTGCTCTGTAGACCACACGTAGCCCATCAGAGTCCTCCTTTCTAGAACACAGCTAGCTCTCCTTGCAAATAGCAATTTCTGTTGGCTGCTGAAAACCTGATGAAATTTGGTTGTTTTAAACAAATCTGTTTCTGCAAGCGCATGCTTCTGACTCAAAGGGCTTTGTAGTTTAGAATTGCTTAAGTTAATTGATATTCAAGCGAGATTATTCAATGGTAATGCATTCATAAACAATGTCGCTGTTTGTTTGAAAAATTAAAACGTTAATTTAAATTAAAATGTAAACAAGGGAAAGACGTTGTATGAGAGAGGGCTGAGAAGGCACTGCGGAACGTATTCTGACTGGAGAAATGTTGTACCTCTATCTGTATGGGACATGCATATTTTAAAATGAGAAGAATAAAAACCATTGCAGGCCCAAACTTGTAGCTCTTCTCAGAGTCTTTCTTTGGTAGGAGCAGAGGACAGTTCAGTGGTCACCTGAGTCTTCAGAAGCCTCTGTCAATTCTCCTCCATCAGCCACCTCTTTTCACTGTGGCTGGGTCTCACCGGGGCATTTGACCATCTGAGCCTGCAAGGTGACGGCACTTCTACACCATGTAATGCTTGCTGGGATTAAAATCAACCCATTCTAGCTGAAAATGCAATTGACCGTTTTCAAAATACTAAATATAAAACTTCCAGCAGAAATGGTTTCTTGGGTAGAGAGTGGCATTTCCAGATATGTTTCTCTTTACTAATAAACCCTTGCTTTATAGATGGACTAAATGGGTTGTAAGCCTAGGTCAATAAGGCAGGCTACAGCAGTAAATAGAACAATATGTTAAAACTTGGATGACCTGGGTTCAAGTTTCTGTAGTGCTACACATCTCTGCAATCTCGAATAAGTCACCTCTTCTCTTTGTCTCTGTTCTTTCTTGTAACAAAGAGCTGTCATCACTTTCTTGCTTCATAAGATTTTCAGAGTATAAATACACAGAATGTGTGGAGACACTCAAATGTAGTGGTAATGAGGGTCATCTAAATACTGTACTTAGATAAGTAAGGATGATTATTTCCCATCTCCTTTATCCGTGCATGATAAAAATGTTTCCAGAAACCATTATATACAACACATAAGCCAGAAGCAGTGGTAAAGTAATTCCCTGTCCTCAGCTATTTTTTGATGTGAATGAGGTGTAGATTTGTGGTAGGAGTGGTTATTTTACCACAAAGCCTTTCTCTCCGTATTGGTAAGTAGGATATATTTTGCATGAGTTTGTTCATCACACCACCCCAATAATATTAGCAAGTAAAATACATAAAGTTATTTATGGTGAGGGAAAATCAAATTTCCTCTCAGAGATTATTGGCAATAGAAGAGTCAGAGTGACTTTAATCCTGTCCAGTACAGAGAATTCCCTGTAGTTTCAACATGTTAGTCTTCTGTTCTTCAGAAATTTATCTTTACTCCCCAGTGGGTCACAGTAAACTTGATTTGGCAGAATATGATCCCTGACATTTCTTCTAACACAGCCTCTGTATTAGATGGGAGTGCTGTGTTTTTTTCCTTATGAGTGCAAGGCAATGAGATTATTTTTTAAAATGAACATGAAAACCTGAGGTGTCTAAATCAGCTTTCAGTATATGGGATTTTATTTTGTTATTATTTATTTGTAGAAAGAATATAAGAAGCAGAAATCCTAGGTTCTATTTTTATGTCTAGTAGCAAATGATCAATTGTAAGTTGTATCCTTTGCGCCTCAGTTTCCCAGTGTTCAGGAAAACCATACAAGGCAAGATATGCCCTGTCTATGCAATTCTATATTCTATTATGGTGTATTTAACTTTTTTTTAAGCAAATGATTTAAAGCTGATAGTAAGAAATACTTTCTTACATAGCATATAATTAACATGTGGCGCTCAATGCCACAGACATTATTGAATCCAAGAGCTTTGGAGGATTCACAAAAGGATTAGACATTCATATGAATAATGAGAAATTCTATTACAGAAAACAAAAAAAATCTATGAGGGATGGAGAATTTAATGCTTTGGGGTATAAAGCAGCTGCTAATTGATGAGGGCCAGGAAAGAAACATGGGTAGGATATCCCGTGATGGTTTGTTACAGGGCTTCTTGAAACTGGGGTGCTGGGTGGTGAAGGGATGCTGAGCCTCTGTCCCGTTCCAGTAACTCCCATCTCAAGGTAATAACTAAAGTAAAAAATAAAGGTCCAATCAAGCCAACTATGGCTGAGCCAGAGTGGTCTGGTAGCCCATAGCACGATGAAACTGCTATATTTGGCATCGCATCTAACTGTTTCTGACTTCCCAGCTATGGAAGGAGATGTTAGTGGTACCAGGAGCTCCCAGTACAAGGAGATGGTGCAGGCAGGGTGTCCCAGGCACCTGGACAGGGTGTGCTGGAACCTGTTCCATCCTCCTCATGTATAACCCCAGAAAAACAAATTAAAAAAAAGCCACAAAGTTGTATTGCACCTGACGGCTCTGTTGGTTTGAATCACTCCTGTCCAGTCTCTGTTTATCCAGGACCGTCCGCAGCTGTGTTTGCAGAGGCACACAGCCATTTAACAAACACGTCAGGTAGCCACCCATGTTTGCAGCTATTGAGCAAGCAATTATAGCTCATTCAATCACAGGCTTTCGTTTGATCGAGCCTCAATTAACGGGGAAGGTATTGCCACATCTGCCCGCAAGTTCAGAAGTGTCCACAATTCAACTTAGATTATTGCTATATTTCTGCAGCCTTTGATAGACTAAGACTGATTACATGAAATAAGAAAAAAGAGTGACCTTCCTTGGACTTTTCCAATGGTATTTCAGTTAGTATTTTATAATCACTGTTTAACAGAGAAATTGCTCTCTGGTTATTAATATAAAAATTATCACCTTCTATGACTAATAAAATCAATAAAGGCTCCTATCCTTTGAAAAGGCCAAAACCCTTCTCTTTATTCATAATTAAGTATTTCAACCCAATCTGGAGCAATAATAACCTTCAAAGTTTTCTAAAATTTCTAATAATAATATCTTACAGAACACCTTTCCACTCAGCAGGTTTCACAAACTGTGGCCCAGATATGAAAAGCGTCTTTATGCCTGGCTGGACTTGGATATGCATGTTATTTTTAAGGAGTTTTTCATGGTATTTCATCATCAGTGATAAACAAATGCCTATAAGAAGTATATGTGTTGCATTGGTAACACAATGAAAATGCTGTTGCTTCTGAATTTGCAATATAATGGCCAGGTGACATAATTTTTAATTGTTGGTGCCTGCATTAAGGCATTTGTATTCACTCAGAGACCTCTGAGGAAAGGATCAGATTTTTGAAGGTCCTGAGCAGTTATAGCTAATTTTTATTAAAAAACAGACTTAAAAACATGTTTTATTTCTTATGTTTGTGTTGGAACATAGTGGCGGAAAGTACTTTGTTATGTCCCATTGCTGCAACAAGGTTGGCTGTGAATATTGAGAGTCAATGTTCATATAGTTGATGGTGATGGAAGCACCAATATCACTCGTCCAACCTGCAGATGGTGGAAGCGGGATTAAAATTCATAATCTTAAATTGAGATACTGCTTTTGCCTCTCTAATTTCTACTGTCCTTTCCTGGTGTTACATTTATCGGGATTACTCGCTTCTCAGGCAAGTTATCTCTTGTCAAGCTTGAATGGCTATTCTCATGGGGTACCGAGACACAAGCGAGCTAATTAACTATCATCCTGCATTTGACGATGACGAGCATCCATTGAGAACCTTCCATCCCAGTGGATCTCATGGAGCTTCACGTATTAAGCAAACTTGCATGTGCCAAGCGCAGGGATTACCTCTTCATAAATGACTGGCAACCAGTTTTGAGTCGAATCACTCGACAGTTTAACAGCAGGCAGCGGAGCCACGCAACAGTTCACGGCAGGGAGTAAGGAGTAGCTTTATGGAATGATTAACTTGTCTAAGAAAATGATGTCTCTGCAGGGCTTTCATTTCACATGTAGCTGCCACCAGGAATCCTGTAACAGAGCAGGCATGAAATATGGGTTTGGGATCCCCTTTCACTGTTGCCTACGTATAGAATTTCTGCAGGCAGGTATATATGTCAACTTAGATTTAGGTAACGATAACTCAAAATTGACCCTTCTGATCTAATCCAACCCCTTCTTAGGCATAAACATTTCCAAATGTGGGTGTTTTCTTACAGAAGAATGTCCTTTCAGTGTCTGTCCTTGAAGCCTGTGAAGCAGTCCCAATGGACGACTGAGCTAATGCAGTACCTTTTTTATCCCTATATTCAAGCCATCTCAATGAGCGATCTTATGTATGTTATGTAGCCCTGAGTTGTGTGGACATGTCCTTTGACTCCCTTAGGCATTTTGGAAGCAACTGTTTGGGGGCGAATCATTTAATCTTCAGAAGTTTCAGGCGTATGGTTTTGTTTGGAGATGGCTTGGCTTTGGCTTTACAATAAGGTCCTTGAATCTGCTAGCAATCAAAATGCACAACTGTAGTTAGGAATGAAAATGAAAAGTCACAAGGCCTTTGTATCCACCTCTCTTTCTCTGTATGTGGGTGAAGATAATAGTTTGTGCACAATATCAATAGATGAAAGAATTACCTAAATAGTGAGTGCTATTGTAGGACGAGACTCGGTGGGTGTGAATCTGTGCAGCCCCACTGAAGATGATGAAACTGTGCTGATTTCTGCCTGCTATGGTTAAGGCCCTTTGGTATTTCTTACTATTATCATCTGAACCTCAGTCACAGCTATCCCCCATGTTTACTCATCACTGACTTTATCACATCCCCTTTCATTTGTTTCCTTTCTGAACAATTTACATTTCACCCCCTTGGAGCTTTTTTGGATGAGACTCCTTTCATCTCTCATCATAATGTTCAATAATGACATTTCCATTTGCTTCCCTTTTCATGAGGCTTCTTTTTGAAAACAGGATTTGACCTCTCTCTTTGTATTCTCCCGTCAGCCAAGAACCACATTGTGCATTAATTTAATTGACTTGTTACATCTTTACAGAATGTGGTTACTTTAGTTTTGTGTGTGTTTTGTTTGTTTGTTAATTTCTGGGTCTTTGAGAACTAGATTATGCAATTTCCAGAGCCTATTTCCAATTACTATTGAATCTTTCAATTGAACTGAATTTCATTGTGAGAGTGGAAAATGGAATGAACTGAAAATTCAACTGAAAACACGTCAGTATTGTTGATACACATGTTAGTGCTAATATAGAATTTATCAGCTTATTTTCTCTTCTAGGGCAATGTAGGGAGGGGAAACATCAAATAAACAAAAGCAAGTACAGTTTTTTTCCTTTTCTTTCACTGAAAGAAACATCTGTATTGCACTGAACAAAACCTTATTTGTCCTGTTTTGATGAGCATGAAACCCACCTGATCCTGTTCTTCAATCCTCAAATTTAATGAAAAACTCCTACTCTTTTCAAGAAATCTCCAGTGTTACTGTTATTTAACTAACTCCTGATCTGGTGTAAACTGGCCTATCACTATTGATTTAGAGGGAATGAGATTGATTTACAGGTGTAGAGAATCTGGTCCATGATTATGAGAAGTGACATTGGTGCTCATGGCACCTCATGGAGAATGAAAGCAGACAGAACATACAATTAGCACAAAACCTGTGTAAAGTGTTTAGGTTGCATAAACAAATGGTGCTTTATTGCTTGATTCATGGCAAGGTACAATATTCCCTGGAAAGGTAAGTGGACTCTGGTCGCTCTCTCCTATGAACTTGTTGGATACCACATGTGCTGTGACATTGTCCCTCAGCTCTGCTGGGACCATCCTTGACCAGGTGCGTCTGACCCAGGTGGTCTGACTCTACAGTAGCTTTATGGCTCCCAAGAGGGCTAAAGACATATTGGTTTGAGAGAGAATGTGACTCAGGGCTTTTCCCTGCAAGAAGACACTTGCAAGTAGCTATTTCCCCTTCTAACTTCTTTGAGGGAATGATGACCAAACCATCAAGCTCGGTCAGCTCAAAACTCTCCATGAGAAGAGCAAGTGCCCCATGCAAAAATGATTACCACATGTCATTGCGATCTGTTGCATGGAGTGAGTACTTTGCCAAGTTCTGGCAGCTGATGGTTGGAGAGCTTCCTGAGTTTCTGTTTTTTCATTATTGTTATTATTTTATTATATTTTTAAACAAGAACACAAACCCACTAAGCCCACAGATGTTCAAGCCCTCTGAGTTTTCTTGTACCTTTTTTTAAGCTATGAGACCTCCCATAGCATCCTGACTAAAATGTGTGTGGTTTGAAAAGGGGCTTGTTTCATTTATTTGAAACCGCTTGCATAATGACTGTGTAGAGTGCCCCATAATTATTCTGATATAAGACAGTCTTGGGCCCCATTCTGCACTCCCTTTTTTCCACCCAGAACTTTGCAGACCTCTCTTCTAACCTCTTGATTTCTCTATTTCCCGAGCCCTTGGTTAGTAAGGTTCTCCTTTTACACCATTACTTGTTCTGTTTCTCTGCACATTTTCCATTTTTAGTTCTCTTTTTTTTTATTTTTTTTGAAATGGGGAGACTTAAATTACATGCACAATTGGAGCTTCGGCTGAACTGTAGATTTATACAGTGGCAGAACTGTGCTTCATGTTTTCTTCTCTGACATTTCATCAGTTCCTGCTATTTTATTTGCCTTTTTGAGCATTTCTGAACACTGCACTAACGTTTTAATAGAACTATCCACAATGACTCCAAGATCCCATTCCTGACTGGAAATATAGAGTTAGGCTTATTTTCCCTGTGTATATTGCTTTAGCACTCATCAGTGTTGAATTTCATCTGTCGTTTTATCACTGAATCATTCTGTATCTCTAGAGTCTCCTGTGATTCTCTATAGTGAGCTTCATATTTGACTATGTTCAGTTATTTTGTGCCTTTGACTAACTTCATCTTCTTGTTATGAATCGCCTTTTCCAGCCCATTTATGAATGTGTTGAATATTTTTGCTTCTTTTAAGCAGTCAACAAGAAAACTTTTCCTGTCATCCCATTAGGTTACAGCTTTTGGGTGTTCTTATATGAGGTTCATTTTTGGTCCCCCAGTCTGAGGGGAATGAAAAAAGATTTCAAGGCCTTGGGACAGATGGTAAAAGAGTCTGGGGCTCAAGTGATTTTTTTCTTCCCTGATGAAGGGAGTAGAGCATCTCCCTTATGAGGAAGGGCTGAGGGAGTCTCTTGAGATTGGAGAAGACTGAGGGGTGACCTCATGAATGTTTACAGATATATAAAGGGTGAGTGTCAGGAGGATGGAGCCAGGCTCTTCTTGGTGACAACCAGTGATAGGACAAGGGGCAATGGGTTCAAACTGGAACACAAAAGGTTCCACTTAAATTTAAGAAGAAACTTCTTCCCAGTGAGGGTGTCAGAGCCTGGCCCAGGCTGCCCAGGGGGGTTGTGGAGTCTCCTTCTCTGCAGACATTCCAACCCGCCTGGACACCTTCCTGTGTAACCTCATCTGGGTGTTCCTGCTCCATGGGGGGATTGCACTGGATGAGCTTTCCAGGTCCCTTCAACCTCTGACATTCTGTGATTCTGTGACTATGTCATACTTATTGATACATCTCTTAAGTAATTAAATCTATTTCTTAATTAGAAATAGAAATATTTCTTAATTACTTAGAAGACCCCAGAATGGCCTGCACTTTAGGATACCTTTTCAGTCCATATGTGGGGGTTTGTTGCTGCACCAGGCACAAGTTTTATTTACAGAGATATGGGAAAATTGAGATTTTATGCTTTGTAAGGATAAGGTTTCGCCTGCCCTTTGTTTTTGTCTGACAACTTAGAGTCTGAACAAGTAATATTTTTGCTCGAGTTTTTCTGATGGGGAGGGAAGCGGAGCTGTGAGCAGCAGGAGCTGTAAAGCATCCTTCAAATTGCAGACCCACTTCACTCCCTCTTCTTCCTGAAGCGTTTGTCCAACACACTCGAGAACCAAAGAAATGTGGATTATCCACGAGCTGAAGAGGATTTTACCTCTAGCTGGTATAAATCAGAACAAGTCCAGAGAAGGGTTTTTTTGAGCTAAGGGTCTGGGCACTTTCACACAGTCCACTTTTATTTGCAGATCAATAAAAAAAAAAAAATTGAAATTGTATTTTTTTTTCTTAATGACACAAATCCCACGGCTCTGTCAGAAAGCTTTGGATCACCCTGGCAATCCCAGCCAGCCTTAAACTCACGCTGTCCATCTGTCTTTAGGAGAGGTTTCTGTGGTTTTGTTTTGGAGGTTTGTTTTAAGGCCGCTTGCCTCAGTAAAATGGCCAAGTGGATCAAGATACGGTCAAAACCCAAGCAAAAGTAATGGCTCTTCAAATAGGAATGATGGTGTTCATGTCTGCAAAATTCCCACTTCTCACCCTAATGCTTTTTTCTTGTCGTTCCACACCCTGTATATTCTGTCACGTAAATTTTGTTTTTAGAAAATCTGAACAAATATCAACGTCTTCAAATCATTAATGAAACAGAGCCTTTATGTTTTCTAATGGATATTTCATTCAATACTTTGATCCAAGGCCATCTCTATGCTTTGTTCAGTGAAATCATATCTCTTTGAAAGGATATTTACAGATTTGGCTATGACTTATCAGCTCCTTTCCATCTGCCTGTCTTGATATTGGCACATTGGTATTTTAGAGAGTTCGCTTAAAACTTTGCAAGCTGAGAAATGATATTCTGTACTGCCAGGGCTTCATTCTTAAACAAGACATTCATGACTTTTCCGTCAGGCTTTAAAACTAGTGTTACAACAAAACCCTCCCATTCAGGTTTATTTTTACCTTTCCTCTCTATGTAATCTCCAAAATCACTTTAGAAAAGTACCATATCAAAAGCTGATATTAAACTCTTGAATGCCTGGCAAATGATTTGAAGCAACAGCTCATACTGGGGTAAGCCCCGGAGATTTCTTTTGTAAAGTTTCACCTATGGAATCTCTTGGAGGTAGATTTTTAGAGCTTACTATTTACTTCAGTCTGGAGATAGTTCTTTGCTTTTATGGCTTGTCTACTTTCTGTCCACCAGCTCTTTTGGACAGGAATGTTGCTGTTTCCCTACTGCTTAATCTTTTTCTCTTGCTACTGGTTTCTTTTGCATCATCCCAAAAAAGCATGAGCAACCCACCAGCTCCGTAGCTGCTCACCGGAGTAAAGACGGTGATTTACACCCTGTAGTGAAGTACAACAGTGCTGGGAAGGGCAGGTTGTGCAAGTCTGGCTTTGCTGCAGGACCTTTTCTGTAGCCCAGGAGCAACAGGCTGGTCTGATCCTTGGCTGATGTGGAATGATAAAATGCCAGTGGGTTTACATGTTGAGATCTCCTTTTTTTGAGCATTAAAACATTCTGACTTTGAAAAAGTGTCTGGCAGAAGTTGCCCGCTGTGACCTGTGTTATTCTCTTCCTCGTTGTCTGTCATCTTCTCTCTCCCAAGGGACCAAGTGTTTTTCTCTCCCCAGCAGCCAAGGGAAGCATCTCAGGTCAGGGCTCCAGTAGCATCTCAGACACGTGTCCTCTGGAGCCTGCAGCAAATGCTTCTTTATAATTCATGGGATAACCGAGGGTAAAGAAAATGCCATGTGTAGCCCCATGAAAGAGCTGCAAACTGAACATCTGGACATTTTCACATGCAAGAGAAAGCACATGTTTAGTAAGCGTCACAAACCCCAGTTGCTATTGCAGAGTTCTGCTCAAAACCAGGTGTTCTTGGGGAGTTAGGGAGGGAGTAACATCAGTCTGGGTAATGGAAGTGGGGCGTAATATTTCCTAAAGCATTTATATAATAGGTGTCGCTAGAATCTGTATCTATATAGGAGAGTGTTAACGGTTATCTCAGTTGAGTTATAGTGGGCTAAAATATAAAAGCTCCCCTAACTTTCTATCTGAAATAAGTTTTTTTTTCTTATCTCCCCATGAAAAGCTATAGTGGTGTCTCTGCCTTCTGCACAAGTCTTTTCCTGACTTAAGCACTAACCTCCATGTCATTGCAGTAAGTTATCATTTATAATCTCTGACTTGAGACTTCTTAGTCCTCATCACCTCAAAATATGATTTGGACCATATGATTTCAGGAAAGAGAGAGAAGAGGGAGTGTCTTAAATTTATTATTTTGTTTTTGTTTATGGAGAGATTAGAGGGTGGGTTTTGGTTTGGTTTAGTTTTTCTCCATTTGTCTTAAAACTCCTTTTCTAGTGACAAAACTGACGTTAAAACAGAAGTCCACTTCTGCCAAAGGAACTGACTTCTTTTAGGTTTACATCTTTTAAAATATTCTGCATTTAAATACATGCCTTATGCTGCATTGAAAAAAAAAATCACTCTTTAGCAGGAAATTCTCATTTATTTTTAATGTTGTGTCCCTGAAAAGCCAGATTTTGAGAGGAACATAGAGCTGAGTGGAAGTGATATGTGTTCTTTTTGAATCATTCCGACGCAAACATCAAGAAATCCCATAGCCAGTTTCGAACAAAACCTTTCCTTTTCACACCACATGTTCTCTGGGAGGTATTTTAATCGTTCTTGCCTTGCTCTGAGGAGTGCAGGGAGGCAGAGGTACCTCCCCTTCATGCAGTGCTCTGATGCTGCGGGAAGATTGTGACCCCTGACAGTCTCACCTTTTCTTTCCTGCTGCACAGTCTTTTCCCAACACACCTCTGCCCTTTCACCATACCTCATATAGTCCTTTTTTTGTTTGTTTTTCCTTTAGAAGCTTTTTGTTCTCTAAAGAATAAGTATTGTGCATATTAATCCTTTATCATGCATGTAAAGTGTAAGCAATTTCTCACCCCTTCTCTTGCTGAAATATACAAAAACATGCACACAATTCAGCCACAAATGTGCATCACCCCCTTCCTGCTCATTTTACACACTGACTCATTCCAGAGCCATGCACTACGTGTAGTTTTTTCGTCTCATACAGGTGATATATGCCTTCACCATTCTGGAAAACCATCCATCTCCAGGTTTCCCCCATGTGCAATGGGGAGGTGCAATCTCCCCGAGCAAATCAGTGCTGTTACCTGCAATGCACCTGCAACACCCATCCACACGCACACACACTTCCCTGTCTCCCTGTTTTTCTTCACCTACTCCTACTTGTTACTACTCCTTACTTGTTGAGGTAAAGTTTACCTTAGCATAAACTTGTATTTCTGGAGCAGGGCAGTTGCTGTGCCCAGTATATTTTTCTATGCACAGTAGTAACAAAACATAGGGTTGCAACGTCCAGGTAACTCACCTGTCCTCATCCATGGAGCAGGAAAATCTCTTTATGCTGGAAAGCAGCAAAAGCATCCAGGTAACATTCAGCTTCAAACTCAACTGCTTGGATTTTGGAGTCTTTAAGGATGTATATGCCTAAAATCCCCTTACAGAGTTCAGATACCTTGTATGGATACCTGTGTGTAGGAGCCTGAATCTTCCAGCTGACATCTATCTGAGCAGCCTGATGTGGGTGAAGATGTCCCTGCTTGCGGCAGGATGTTGGACTAGATGAGCTTTGAAGGTCCCTTCCAACCCAAACTATTATGTGATTTGATACTCTTTCAGTCTCCTAGGCATCCCAGTGGCCCGTTGAAGTGATGTTGATGTCCAGCTAATGCTCCGTTCCCTCTCCAAACCCATCGCTGTGACCCAAGGCTGGGTGCTGTTGTGTGAGTACATAATGGATGCTGCATTTGCCCACGTGTACTGTACTTCCAGTATCCACATCAGCGCTTTGTAAAGCCCTTTGGGACACTGTGAACATGAAAGACGCTATATAAAACCCAAACCCTATTCTATTCTAGAACCGTGCTTTTAAGTCCTTTTATCACAGAATGAGGCAAGGGTTGAACTGAGCCCAGAAATAGCAATTTAAAGTTTTCATGAAAAGACTAGAACAGTGCATGTTTGGTATATTTTAACATAATCCGAGAACAGTAAGTGCACTAAAAGCATACCACTTATTTGTGGGTGGGGAAGTGGAAAGGAGAGGGAGAAATGTAAGTGCTTGTTTTTCTTTGGGATTTGATTTATTACAGGCTCTATCAGGATGACAAAGGGGTGGGGGAGAACACCACCCTCGCAAAGGTCTCCGATTGTTTGAGTTCAGGAAAATAACAGCTTGCTTCCATTGTCTCAGTGTGGAGAGATACTTGGGATGTGATCGGACGCTATCTGTGGAGCTGAAGAACATAAGGAGAAAGCTCCAAGTTTTAATAGCATATAGCAAAGCTATAAGGTTATGAGTTAAACGCAATTGCTGGCAGGATGGCTGCAAAGAAGTGTCTGTCCGCAGATGGCAGAGATTTGAGCCAGGGCCTTGGGATAGCAGAAGATGACACTGGAAAATAAAAAAAGAGGAGGTGTCAGATGATTTAGAATTCAGGCAGTCACCTCCAACAGTGTGTTGGACATTGCAGTGGGATACATAGAAAAAGAAGAAAGGGGGGCCTGGGGTGTCTGGGGTTATGTGTCCCAGACCCTTTTGTGTCTCCTCGCAGGTTGTCCAAGCTCAGCTCTGCACGGGGGCACCAGAACAGCATCGTGTGCTCAGGCTTCAGTGCACAGTCCCCAAACGGGGCTGTACATTTGAAAGGACCTAAATATCAGACAAATTTTGAGTGCTTTCTGGAAGTACCCACAAGTATTTTCACTTACTATTTCATCAAACTTCACTGCACTGACACATTTTAGCAACACTGATTGTATATTATATATTAATTTGGGATTCTTTGCTGGAGGTCTTGCATAGCACTGACTTTAGATACATTTATCTATGGGAATTCCCCAAGGAAAAAATGCGTGTGCTAAAGCCCCATAAATTAGTACTTGCTGAACTCACCAAGTTCGTTTTTAAGCTGCTAGTGTATTTTGTATTAGTGCAGCTCTAACTTTTGAAATCAAAACATTTTATGATACTGAGTCGAAGACTTTACTAAAGCCAAGTCCATCAGTGTGATTATCAGTCCAACTTGGAATCTCCCCAAATAATTAGATCAGGTTTATTTGATAAAACCTATTTTCCATAAAATCATGTTGACAGTCATTAATTCTATTCCTATCCCTTAATTCTTTATTAATTGGTTCCTCTGTTAGCTCTTCCATTCTTTTCAGTGCATTTATGTCAGGATATATTATCAATCCAGAGTAACGAGTAATCCTATATAGCATTTTTTAAAATGTGACATTGCTATCAGAGCATTCCGTAGCATGTAACTCTCGTATTATTTATGTCTTCTATTAGGATTTGTGGGATAGATATCTTCCAAACCATATCTTGATTTAGAGTATCCAGACTGGTCTATAATAGTCATTCAACTATTGGTGAACTTGCCTTGCCATCAGTTCAAAGGTTGGGGTTGCAGTAAAATTGACTTCTCTGTTGGTCATTTATGCAAGTCTTAGAACTGATTTTTCTCACTCTCTTCACATCTCCTTGCCTTGTAAGTGTGGTCTTCTCATCCTTCCCCTCCTTTTCCATTCCACCCTTCCTCAAAAGGTTTTATTTTTCAGTTATTACCCACCATCCACAGAGCTGCCTTGCAGCAATGTGCTTTTTTGCTTGAGTTTTGATCCCTCTTACCTTCCAGCTCTGTGTTGCGATGGACACGGTGGTTCTTGTGTTTGCCTTCTCCACAGACTTTCAGCACATTAGCTGTCTTGATTTATTTCTAAACCTAGGCATAGAAAACTCTGAAACCTGCTCAGGTCCTCTCCCTTCTTCCAAAATCACCAGTTTTTTCTTTGCTGTTGTGGACATTATTTTTGTCTTAGAGATAAAAGTGAAGGGGTAATAGTTCTTCCCTACTACAGCATGCGACCTATTGGTAGAATTCTGTGATTCCAGTAGTGAGGACTATATCATCTTCATACTTCAAATTACAAATCAACCTGAAACTTACTTCAGGCAGGCTCTAAAATCTTTTCCTTGGAGCCTTCTCTTTCCACAGCAGCATATAGACTGTTATTGAATAGAATTGCCTTATTTTTTTCTGTCATTATTATTATTAACAGTTTGTCATCTCGGCTTTATCATCACCAGATGTAGCATGTTGTAACAGTCTGATATTGTTGTTAGGTTTACCTGTATCCCTAATGTACTTTAAAAACTCCCTTTGTTTCCTTTGGCTCTGCCAAAGATGGATTTTCCCCCGATGTTTTTTGTCTGTATTAAAAATGTGTTATGTTTAAAAGAGCCAATAGGAAGTTAATTTTAGATGTGGATTCCTCCTTTCATAAAACAGTAATCATCATAATAATAAAAATGTGGGAAAATAGCATTTCTGTATTTTTATTTCCCTTGTCACTGCAGGTCTCTGTTTAATATTATACAATACTATTATCTTGGTTAATTTTAAATGTCACAAGCACTGAAATTTCTACAATTTCTCGACAGAGATATATCCGGATTATAATAGATATTCCTTTCAGATCTTTTTTTTTTTTTTTCCTAACGATGACCTTACATTTTTACTCCAGTGAAGTTTCTCCACATCGACACCATTGTAATTGAGGGCAAAAATTGGCCCTTTGACATCAATGGAATTATAGTAGAGATGAATCTATTCCACTTAGATCATAAAACCTTTCCTTGTAAATCAATCCTTCCAGTCCCTAAATCATCTTTGAAGATGTTCTTTGAGTTCCCTCCAAGTTGTCAATATGTTGTTGATGCTGAGATACTCAGAACTGACTGTTTGTCTCACTGAGCCCAGAGAGAGGAAAAAAATGACCTCTCTAGGCAAGAATTTATATATATCCTAAATAAGCCTGTTCTCCTGTTATTTGCTGCCATATTAGCCTGATGTGCTAATGTGTGATTTATTTTTATCCTTCAGTCTTTCTGAATAATTCACTTCCTGAATAGCTGCAATTCAGGTAGTTTGTATTCGTTCATTTTGTTGTGCAACTGCAATGTTTTCTGCCTGTTTCTACGCCAGTTTCACCAGCTGCTTAGTATTTTTGCACTTGGGCATTTTGCTGACTTTTTTCATCTCTTTGAGGTACAGAGAAGCCTTTTTTTTTTGGGTTTTTTCTCTCTCAATCGGGCACTTTCGTTCTCGAGAGACCCAGAGGCTCCTGGCAGTCCTTGCGGGAGCAGTGATGTGAGTGGGCGTTATCGTGGCGAGGGCGATCACACCCCGGCCCCTCGTCTCACTGCCTACCAGGTGCTGAAAGGGGCAATCAGCTTGGGGATGTAGCTGGGCTTGCATCAGTAGGGCATCACTTGAGAGCTGATGAAGGCTGGGAGGCCTCCCATACCCCTGGGGTGAAATCGGTGTGCTTAGCTTGCTCTCTGAAATGCCTGCACACCAATGCATGCAGCATGGGGAATAAGCCAGAGAGTCGCGGTCAATGGGGCAGAGTCCAGTTGGAGGCCTGGATCTAGTGCAGTGCCTCAGGGGTCAGTACTGGGGCCTATATTATTCAATAGATTAATCAGTGATTTGGACGAGGGCACAGAGTGTACTATCAGCAAGTTTGCTGATGACATGAAGCCGGGAGGAGCGGCTGACACGCCAGAAGGCTGTGCTGCCATCCAGAGATCTGGACAGGCTGGAGAGCTGGGCAGGGAAAAATTCAATGAAATATAACATATAACAAGGGCAGGTGTAGAGTCTTGTATCTGGGTAGGAACAACCCCAGGTGCCAGTATAAGTTGGGGAATGACCTATTAGAGAGCAGAGTAGGGGAAAGGGACCTGGGGGTCCTGGTGGACAGCAGGGTGACCATGAGCCAGCACTGGGCCCTTGTGGCCAGGAAGGCCAATGGTACCTGGGGTGGGTTAGAAGGGGGTGGTCAGTAGGTCAGAGAGGTTCTCCTGCCCCTCTGCTCTGCCCTGGGGAGACCACACCTGGAATATTGTGTCCAGTTGTGGCCCCTCAGTTCCAGCAGGACAGGGAACTGCTGGAGAGAGTCCAGTGCAGGGCAATGAAGATGCTGAAGGGAGTGGAGCATCTCCCTTATGAAGAAAGGCTGAGGGAGCTGGGTGTCTTTAGCTTGGAGGAGATTGAGGGGTGGCCTCATGAATGTTTACAGATATATAAAGGGTGAGTGTCAGGAGGATGGAGCCAGGCTCTTCTTGGTGAGAACCAATGGTAGGACAAGGGGTAATGGGTTCAAACTGGAACACAAAAGGTTCCACTTAAATTTAAGAAGAAACTTCTTCCCAGTGAGGGTGCCAGAGCCTGGCCCAGGCTGCCCAGGGAGGTTGTGGAGTCTCCTACTCTGGAGACATTCAAACTCACCTGGACACCTTCCTGTGTAACCTCATCTGGGTGTTCCTGCTCCAAGAGGGGGACTGGACTGGATGAGCTTTAGAGGTCCATTCGAATCCCTAACATTCTGTGATTCTGTGAAATAACTGTCCCTCTTTAGTTTATTCTCTAAAATGAAGCTAACAATGTGGCCAGCCTCCATTTTCCAGTTATGGCTACAAATCTTGTAATCTGTTTACGTTTTTAAAGGATATTTTGGCCTTGTTACACCTCTATACTTCCCAGTGCTCTAAGAGCCAAATCCAAAGTATATTTATATATAATGATACTTCCATTGATCTGATCTTCCAGTGCCTTTGGCACCTCTGTCCTTGTGGGTATGTGAGACATGGGGCTACATGCTTTTGGCGTAAATCAGCACACTTCTTTTAATGTTGGCTGGGGAACTGCCTGGCACAATGACTCATTAGCTGCAAGTATAGTTCGAAGGGTGAGATTTTATTTTGTCTTTTTTTCCCTATTGTTTTCATATTCCCATGATTTTTCCATGCCTTCCATCCTACTTGATAGCCCTGCTTGGATGAGTCCAGCCCCAGACTGTCTCTCCTTGGCTGTCTAAGTCAGACAGTTTTATTTCTGCTGTTCATGGTCTTTTGTTTTTAGACCATGTGCCAGAAAGCTCTGGGGTGAGCAGGGTGAACGCGCTGGGAAGAGGGGAAGCATCTCCAAAGAGGGACTGGTGAAACAGAGGAAAATTCTGGGACTTCTCTTTGAAAAAACAGTGATGAAGGTTAAGCTGGAGCCAGCTGGCCCTGCTGGCTGGCACCGCTGATAGACAGAACCTTTATCAAGTGTCAGCAAAGACATATGACATTTATCACCGTGGAAAGCCGGGTGCTGCTGCACTGACAGAGAATATTCAATACACGCCATCTCCACTGTACTGAGATCCCTTAATGGTGTGATTGCTCTCTGAGACCAGGACAGCTCTTCCTTCTGCCTCATCTCTGCTTCCTTCAGCTGCTTTTTGCTTCTTTTTCTAGCTCTCCCTCATTACAGTTTTCTTTCCTTTTTTCCTCCTTTCTTTTGTGGTGTAACTGCAGAAGAATAATTTCCAGACTTGGGTTATAAAACATTTCAGATCACTTCAGGTCACAAGGAAGGTAAACAGCTGCAGTTTGTGAAATTCAGGCTAAAAGTCTGGAATTCCTTCATCAATGGAGCTAAACCCTTTTCAGGTTTATTAGGACTGTGAGCCAAGCTTATGGGCACACTGCTTGCTGCACAGAGTGCTGCTCGATGCGAAGAAAAAAGATGTCAGGCACTGCAATTAAGTGATTATGCAAATCTAAACAGGGATTTTGTTTTAAAGTATTTTCTGGTGTGAAAATGATGTGATTGCAAGAGACACGAGCCACTCTTAGAGTCCAGAAACAGGGGCGGTCTACCCCAGCAGAACACACACCTGGGAATAACTGAGCCAGTCACTGGATGTCACCATTGAGCTGCAGAAATCTGGCTTAAAGTTCATTATTCATCTGCTTTTAAAAGTACTAGTTTTTAAGGAAAGCATCTGTCACTGGGAAGCCTTGAGTGAGTCAGCACCTCACTGCGGACTGGACCTTGTGTTTTGCTGGGGGTTCATGTTGGTGTCTTGCTTCTGTGGGTTGAAGTTAAATGTGCTTGTCTTCAAAATGAACACAGTGAGCAAGGGTCCCTCTGAAGTGACCGAACGATTTGGTGGTGGTTGGATGAACGTCCTGAGAACATGACGACACAGGATCTGGCAAACATCGGAAATGGTTTCCCTTTGCTGCGCATATATTGGGGTGCTGTGGGGAGGGAGATGCTCTGCTAATGAAATACTAATGCAAATCATAGTAATATTACACAAATTTGAGCTTAGCAGAAGAGCTGAGACCAGTGTTGCCCTGTCAGACATTCAGTAGCCACCAGCACCAAAAGGACTCGTGTCATGAGAATGAAAGCCCCGAACAGAAGGAAGACAGAATAATTTTCACTTAACTGGAAATGTTCGGTTGTTTCTGGTCTCTTAGGCTGTTGTGTAGGAAATTATCTCTTATGATCCAACTAGTAGAAGGGAATAGGGATCTACATGGGATTGAGAATGTACTCATAGCATAGATTAAAATAAATTTGTGTATTTCTATTAAAAAAAAAAAGAAAAAGGGGGTGGAGGGGAACAAAAAGCCAACAGCCAAAGAGAAAAGACATCCTTTCTCAGATTCTCTCTCTTAAGAAATGGAAAACTGTCCAAGGAGTGATGTGCGGGTTTGGTCATTCTTGAGCAAAACAAACAAAAAAAATAGGCAGGAACTCCATAAGATTCTTGAACATGTTAGGCAAGTTTTTGATAAGAGCAATATGTCTTAGTGTAAGTAACTCATCTGTAACAGGTGAGGTTCTGTATAAAGCTAAGTCTGAATGCACATTCAGGTCAAAAGAGGCAGCCGAAGAACAGGCAAACCCAAGTAACCTTCTCGGGCAGCCTTCTTTCCCTTTAAAGTGAGACAGAAGGCAGAAAATTCTGGAAGTGAAATTATAGTGGAATTGTATCGGCTAGAAGATGTTATTTTTTGGGGATATTGGTCATCCTCTGTGAACAGGAGGCTGTGCTGTTGGGAGATAATCTATTTGGGTAGAAGAGAATCTAGCGGAAGAGGAGGGGTGTGCAGAGCAGGTGGGGTGCAGGAGAATTGCACTGATAGCAAAGGGAGGATGGAGAGAAGGGACAGGGAGCCCTAATTTAGCACAAAATCAAGATGTTGAGAACCAGATTAACTGAGGTACCAGGAGACCTAAAGGAACAGAAAAATCTTTAATTGCCTGTACGCTAATGTGAAGATTCTGTGTAGTGAAGGAGGAGTAGGAATTGCTCACATATGAGCATAAATTCGACCTACTTTGGTGTTGCTGAAGCCTGATGGGAAGATTTGCATGAGTGGAATGTTAAAAGCAATGGTTAAAATTTGTTTAGCAAGCAAAACTGGGCAAATAAAAGCGAGAGGGTTGTATTCTTACGTCAGAAATGGCATTGCATGTTTCTGAGTCTCTGAGAACTTGTGTTTGAACTAATGTTCTGCAAATAAAGACCAAATTGGGTCCTGAGTGCTGTGCGTTGCAGACCAGAAAGTGACTTGATTTCTCATCTGGCTCTTTGAACACCTCCCTATTATAGGTAGGAAGAAAAAGACTTTAATCTGAATGGCATATAAAGGAGATCTCACGCTGTTAGAACTAAAATATCCTTGATTTTTATTTTTTTTTTAAACGAAGATGACAATTTCCTAATTTTAAAAGTGTTTTATCCAACAGAAGGGAAAATGGTGCTAGACCTCATCATCTTGACAGGTAAAGAGAATTCACTCACAGAATTAAAAGCCAGAGAGTTGTTTAGATGCAAGTGACATAGACTTGATTACATTTGCTACATGCAAATGGCATAACATCCAAACCACACAGATACACATGTACACAGGGCTGATTTCACAAAGATGAAAGCTGTTATGAACCCAATCATTTGGGTAAAGGGGAGAAAAGTAAATAACTGGGAACTCTATGACAGCATTTTATATGCTTCAAAAATACTATTAACACTAGCAAGGGAAAAAAAAAAGATTGAAAAAACCCAAAAGAAACAAAAAGAATACTTGAAGAAAGGCTAGCCTGATATTTAGAGGACAACTGATAACTTGCTGTATAAAACATGACCTAGTAAACATGCGCAGGTACCAGATTCAAGCCAGTCTCTGGGTTTGCCCAAGGTAAGAGTGCAAAATGTGCAGCCATCTCGAAGCCACAGACGTAGTTCTGCTCTAAGTGTTCGTGACAGTTCAGTTTAGGTGTCTTCAGAGCAGTGAATAAACTGTGTACGTGGATGAGCCCTCAGTCATTTAGCTGCTCATTGACATTGAAATTGCACTTTGTGTACCCTGCCAGCCCAAGAGCGATGCACCATCTGGTTCCCTCTGTTGAAGGGACACCGATAATTCCTTGGCTTGACTTGTGTCAGTTTAGGAGTGAACTTAGGAAGGAACGGGAAGTGAAAGGCCAGCAAACACGATCGTTTCATAAAATACACAAGGAATTCGTAAGAGGTGGAGATAGGCCTTAGACAAACCTTTCTCTGGCCCATAAGTGACATTTCTGGAGCTTCTGATTTCCTGTATCTGTGATGCTCATAGGAATAATTTTAATGGGGACTTAAGAACCTAAACATATCTCATGTCTGAGCCCAAATCTCTCTGTGTCTCTTCTTTCTCACAGGATTGAGAAGTGTTCAGTGGAGATGACATTGTGGAAACTAGAAATAACATATAATGGTGTTTTTCTGCCTGTGCTTTAAAACACCCCAGGCTTTAATTAGGATAGCAGCTGTGCTGGAAATGTTAGCTACACTTTGTGATAGGGAAAATCGGAGGAGTACTTTGGTCTCTTACAATTCCTGTCTTTTTTTTTGAATAGGTTGATCTGAAATACAGTTCTCAGAGTACTTGTGTAAACTAGCATGTCTTTAAAAAGAGTCTGCCATCCATCTTCTCTATGCCAGAGTGATGGATTGTGAACCTCTGAGTAATATCTCTTGACTGAGTGAGCCATCTTAGCACCTCCATGGAGAACAGAGACATTGCTGGGTGAAACACAAGGGATTGATATATGTATATATGATTTTTCTTTTTGCTAGTAGCAGAAGTGGGAATATGGCTTTTGGAATTTTCAGATAATGGCTAATTACAAAATTTGGATGATATTTAGTGAAAAAATGGGCAGTTAAAAAAACATTTTTCTGATTTTTTTTTATTGTCTGATAAAACATGTTTCCTTAAATTTCTATGAAGGTCTTGTTATGAACGAGACAGAACTATTTGCCTTTGTCATGTGTGGTTTTAGTCTCAGACCTGCCCCGTACCAAGCTCTTGGTGAGAAAGGGCATCAGTGGGTACTGGTGAAGCTTATGAAAGGCAACTCCCTTTCCCAAGCACTGCTTTAAATGTTCTGCTTGAGTTGTGCAACCAGAATTTTCGCAGTGGTAACTTGGACTGAGCCCAAGTTCGAATGTGGATTATTCAGCTCCGCTGCTCTTGTCCGCGGGTCCATGCTCCAGCAGGCACAAGCGCTATTCAAAATAAGGGCACAGATGCCTAAACTCTCTTTCAAACTCCAAGATGCAGAACCGTGCATCTGCATTTGTGAAAATGGTTTCTGCTTAGGAGAGGGGAAGGTTTACAACGCTCAAGTTTAGATGGCTTGTGTTTGGGGTGTTCTTGAGACTTCAGAGAAAGAAGCTTGTGCGAGGGGCTTCAGGTCTCCTCTCAAACTGGCTCCTGGAAAAGGCTTTTTATGACATGTAAAGTCTGAGCAACCAACCTAAGCGCTCCAAGGTAGAGGGCTAAAACTTAACAGAATAAATGCCACATGGAAAGTCAGTTTGGTTTCTGGCACGCCAAGAGTTAAAAATCTCGACATGTTTTTCCTTGGCTGAGCCAGAGGAGCAAAATAACAGGGAAATGAAAAACAAACAAACAAAAAAAGGCAAAAGCAGAGCTAGGGAAAAGAAAAGAAAACAAACCAAAAACGAACCCAAACAACCCAAGCCTAAAACAAAACTCTGGAAACAGAGAAATAAATATGGCTTAATAAGTGGGACACAATCTACAGTCTGTGGAATTAATGCCCTGTTTTCTGCTGGCCAGCTGCCAAAGTGCCGCACAAACAAATCCAGAGAAAAGCAGGTTAATGAGAGACAGCCCAAACAAAAAGAATAGTTAAAAAAAAAAGTGAAAGCAACAAACTCACCGAGCTGCTGCTGATGAGATAAATAAGATTTGAACTGACATTATCTGATCCGCTTGCTGTGCATACTACGTTTGCTAGAGCCAGTCTTTTAAGTCTCTGAGACGCAGGTTTCAGGCTCATCCTCTCAGCGGCCATCACTGCGTCTATCTTATCCATCTTTCAACTTGTCCAGCCCTGATCGCAGCGGGACTTGGTTGCATCCTGAGCCTGTTGCTAGGACAGAGGCAGATTCATCGGGAAGGCATTTGCTGCGCTCTGCATCTGTCAGCAGTCCGAAGAGCCAGAAGAATTCCTGACATGATAGACCAGGTGTCAAAATCAATATATAAAAAAGATAGCGAGAATCCCTGATGAAGAACGCAGCTTTTCAGAACTGCCGGCCCGTAGTTGTCTTTGCAGAAGATATTTTAAACTTGTTTTGATTTTTCTTTTCCCTGCTTCCATCTGATGCCCCAGCTCTGCAGTTCTCCTGCAATTATTTCTCCCCTGCTGCAGGCTTGTTTGAACTTTCCAGACGAAAGGGGTGGCTTGAGGGACCTAATCGCAAGGTTTGTAAATCCCACCAGGTTTTCTGAAGTTGTGGGTTTGAGTCCCATCTGGCCTGATTTAGGAGTTAGATAAAGCTCACTGGGGTTACAGCGGGGCTGCTGCAAATAGTCCTCTCTTCTGGAGCTGTTGACCTCCAAAACTGGAGAAGGAAATAAACATCCAAACCGGTTCTTTTACCTCGTGTACACAGCCCCATGGCTGTGCTGCCATCCAGCGAGACCTAGACAGGCTGGAGAGTTGGGCGGGGAATAACCTAATGAAATTTAACAAGGAAAAGTGTAGAGTCCTGCATCTGGGCAGGAACAACCCCAGGTTCCGGTATTGGTTGGGAAATTACATATTAGAGAGCAGTGTAGGGGAAAGGGACCTGGGGATCCTGGTGGACAACAGGATGACCATGAGCCAGCACTGTGCCCTTGTGGCGAGGAAGGCCAATGGCATCCTGGGATGTATTAGAAGGGGGGTGGTTAGTAGATCAAGAGAGGTCCTCCTTCCCCTCTACTCTGCCCTGGTGAGACCCCATCTGGAATATTGTGTCCAGTTCTGGGCCCCTCAGTTCAAGAAGGACAAGGAACTGCTGGAGAGGGTCCAGCGTAGGGCAACCAAGATGATGAAGGGAGTGGAGCACCTCCCTTATGAGGAAAGGCTGAGGGAGCTGGGTCTCTTTAGTTTGGAGAAGAGGAGACTGAGGGGTGACCTTATTAATGTTTATAAATATATAAAGGGTGAGTGCCATGAGGATGGAGCCAGGCTCTTCTCGTTGGCAAACAATGATAGGACAAGGGGCAATGGGATCAAGCTGGAACACAAGAGGTTCCACTTAAATTTGAGAAAAAACTTCTTCTCAGTAAGGGTGACAGAGCACTGGAACAGGCTGCCCAGGGGGGTTGTGGAGTCTCCTTCTCTGGAGACATTCAAGACCCACCTGGACATGTTCCTGTGCAACCTCACTTAGGCGTTCCTGCTCCAGCAGGGGGATTGGACTAGATGATCTTTTGAGGTCCCTTCCAATCCAGAACATACTGTGATACTGTGATACATGCATGAGTGAAAAGAGCATGTGGGTGCTTTGGTAAGCAGGCAAAGCTGATTACAAAGAAATGGAGAGACTGCTATAAAAGTCTTTAACAATACATTTTCTTCTCCTTTTACGATGCTGCAAGGCCCTTGCTCCTCACTAAGACTTGGGTAAGCAGAGTCATAATGAAAACAGTCCGGGTGCTTTTCCCAGTTTTTAGAGGAATCTGTCTGGAGAAAGGTCTGTGACCTCACACAGAATAAAATCCCAGAGCCCCTAAAAATTGTCTTTGACTTCACAGACAGAACCTTAATATTTTGGTTTCCATGTTCACAAGTTCCATCCTGTTTCCTAACTAATTGTACCGAGCAGCTTTTTCCTCATGTCCACTGGGCTGGTGGCTGAAGGTTTGGAATAAAACGTACATTTAGCAAGGCTGTGAATGCAAGCCAAAGCACAGAGTTCAAACTCGTGGTTGAAAGAGTCTTCCCGGAGAACAACTTGGAGCTTTCCTTCTTCAGCTGCACGCATTTACTAGTATTTATCTGTTAGTCAAGCTTCATTCCAGAAGCATATACATCTTTGTCTTTGGGCTTGAATGTGAAAACAGCTTCAGCAATGCATTCATTTACTGTGCTTAAAAGCCACTGACTTTTAAGGCCCTGAGAAATTAAAGCCTAGCTGAAGAATTTTCCTAAAAAAGGGATTATTTTTTTCCCTTGAACTGGGACTATATTTCTCTCCCTCTTCAACAACTGCCCTTGAACAATAAAGGGTTGTCCAAGATGTCTAGTCTATGTTCATATATTATCTAGTGTATTTTTACATATATGCAACATACAGAAAAATTCTAAGATGACATTTTATCCCACCTATTTTGATAACTATTTAGTCTGGGATAACTGAGCTTGGGCTAGATTTGATTCAGTGGCTGACCATTAGGCTGCTAAATTTAGGGGAAGTAAGTCACCTTTTCTTGGACAAAGCCCTTTGAAAACCCTTTGCATTTCAGAAAATCCAGCTATCAACCCAACAGAACAGATTACAGTGAAGAGTTGCAGCTTTATACAATCATAAGATCTATCTCTAACAATTCACTTAGTTTAAAATTGTCTCAATTGACATAATCCCACAGTGCTTGTCCACTTTCTGTGCTGGTGAATCATAACAATCCCATATGAAAAATAAATAAAAGCATATTTTTTCCTTTAATTTTCTTCAAGTTGCGTGCACTGGGGGAGAAAAGGTTTCTCTGAGCAATATAATTCAGTTTTAGTTAAAATAGATACACAAGAAAATATGCCACTGAAAAGCTAGAGGGGGTTTTGAACATCTTCCTGCTGACAGGACAGTTAGATAGCCACTGATGTGCTATTAATTAGCAGAAAGAATAATCGTAGATTGAAAAAATCTTTCTCTTTGATGTCTTTAAGGCCTTAGTCTAGGCTTGGAGCCCCAGAGAGCTTTCATCACAATAACAACAGTACCCTTTATGATGATGCCAAAGCCTAAATTACATGTAGAGACAAATGCTTTTGATAAGTACAAGACAAGATGCACACAAGACAGAAGCCGACCTCAAAATTACAATATAAAATCACAACATAAAACCCGAGAAACGCAAGGGGAAAGAATAAGCAAATGAACCAAGATCAGGGAAAAAAAGAAAAATGTAATAGCGAGTGTAAAGACATTCACTGGTCGTACAAAGTCATTGCAAGTCTTCACATGTCCGATTGCAGTTTATTGAGAGCGCTGGATAAGAGATGAAGGAAGCGTGATGTGAAGGAAGGCAAACATAGTGGTGGGTGATAAGAAATTACCTCAAAACAGCCTTAAAAAAAACATCTAAAAGGTGACATTAAGTTATTTAATTTGGGAGAAAGGCTATTTTTAACATGAGGAAAAAAATTAATATGCCGCGTGCTGGGCTCTGATATTTTCCACTCTGTGCACTTTGGTTACCTTGAGCCACAAGACACAGAGATGCAGTGATTAGCTGAGAACTCCAGTACGTAGATTTGTACATAATTCATAGTTTGACTTCTCTAAGTTTGCATAATAAATAGTTTAAACACCGCAGAAAATGTCTGAGAGAGGAAATTAGGATTCTGGATGAAAAAGTTAATTATACCTCGAAGGATATTTTTTTCAGATATATACGGGTTAGAAAAAAGCCTAGAAGTGGATAATTTAGGAGATGGAAATGCAGAAAATTATGGGAGTGTTAGCAACAGGAGAGTTATCTCCTTAAATAGGATAATTAGACTAATTTAATTTTTTAAACTGTGGCATTGCATTATAGATAAACAATTCAATAAATAGCAGCCTGGACACTGCTGCTGCTGCTACAGATACTTCTTGGGTCTGTGTATAATTTTGTTTTTCATTTTCAGCATAGTTTTCTGCAGTACGAATACAGAATTATCATAATGGGTTGCTTCCTATAGTAAGTCATAAAGGGCAGGGACAGGAAATTACGAAGGAGTGGAAATGAATATTGACATCATTAAATCAATCACTGCTGATTGGATCCAAAGCCTGATGAGTCAGTGATTGGATCCTGTAGCTGGAAGACACTGGGGACCAGCTCTTCAAAGATATTTAAGTACCTGCCTTTTGCTGATTAAAATAGGAGTTAGTTGCCTAAATAGGAGTTAGATGACTGATATCTTGAGGAAACTAAAATATCTAATGCCTAAATATCTATCCTGAAGGAAAGCACATTTCTTCTAATTTTCAGCTTTTTTTTTCAGAGTGATTGCACCAAACCACGGTGTTCTGACCATGCATTATGGTGTTCCTACACCCTATGTGAGTGAGAGAGGGGAAAAAAAAACAAAGAAAGAGAAGAACAAGTATATGAACTAATGGAGGCATTAGAGCAACACAGGGACATAGGGGTGCATGTCACAGGAGTTTGTTTTGGTCATTTTTCTTGTCCATGTAGTGGAAATCCTACATACACCAGGTTCCTTCCAGGCACTGAGAGTGATGAGGCAGGACCAGGCAGTGACTGGGAGCTTTTCCAAGGTCAGAAAACCACCTTGATGCACCTCCGAGATGTGTTTCAACTCCAGCTGTCACCCAGACACTGCTCTGGGGCAAGATAAACTTGTGCATTCTTCTCTTTCCCCTTTGTAGGTCCTTCTTCAGGCTTGCATTTATTCCCCAACACATTGCAGTGACGAGGGGCAAGGATGCATCAGGAAAAGCTGCATTTGATTAGGTAATGGTGAGCTGACACCTGCCAGGTCTCTCACACAGCATCTGATCAGCAATTAAAGGGATGATTTATGGTTTAAAGAGGGGATGCCCTTCCTCTCTTGCAGCTTGGAGGTTGGGTAAGAGAATAATTCACAGGCAACAATAAGAAACTGGGGTCTCTTGGTAAACTGAGATTTTTGGATGCAAACTTCACTCATTGGCTCATTAGCACCAAACATGGGTTAAGTAACCTTCCAAGTGTTTTACTTAAATGTAATTTACTTTCTGGGTAAATTCTGCCCTGACTCAAGCAGCCTCTTTTGATCAAACTTATAATTCTCTTCTCTTTCTCTTTTATTATTACTATTATTTTCCTGTGAATTGAGGCTGAGTAGAAAAAGGTTTCAAGAGACCCTGGAGTGCTTAACTGTGGGAGTTTGTTGTTTTTTGTGAAGTTTGTTGTTTTTTTTCTTAATGTGATTTGTGTGATTCTTATGAAACATAAACTAACAGCTTCCCATAGGGATGCCAGCCTATAGTCCATACTACTGCAGACGTAGATGAAGTAAAATATCACAGATGGATGAAAACATGGAAGAGCTGAATTATTTGCCTGCCAGACTTGAAGGATCTAATTATACAAGTCCTAATTTTTATGGCATATCCAATTAAAATAAGTTCCTGATGGCCTGATAGGGAATAATGGTTAGTAGGAATCATATGGGGAGAGAAAGGCTTATAATGTTGGTGTCTTCACTCAGGATTGTGTATTCTACAAATTACTATTTAATGTAGTTCTAATGTGAAGTACTTGGTCACAATTAGGTGGTGGAGATAAATGTCTCTGAACACAATGACGACAAATTTATTGGATTCAGAATTCAAGGAGAATGTAGAAAAGTGGAAGAATAGGGGGAGTAGAGTGGAGCAAATGCAGAAAATAGATAAATGAACTTCACAAAAGAGAAGAGATGCAGGATAGTTGGCAGCTGCTAAAAGCAACCATGTTAAAGTCAGAGCAGGAGGAAAAGCAAGAGACTAATATAAACACACAAAGATGTCTTTAAAGACTTGACAAATTAACTAAAAGTATTAATAAACCACAAAATGCCTTGATATTTGACTGAGGAGGATATAAAAGAATAGTGCAAACAAGCCAGGAGAGAACTGGAGAAGTT
The DNA here is from genome assembly GCF_963082525.1 of Nesoenas mayeri. Lineage (NCBI taxonomy): Eukaryota > Metazoa > Chordata > Aves > Columbiformes > Columbidae > Nesoenas > Nesoenas mayeri. The sequence continues at coordinate 6,199,405 of NC_137566.1, forward strand.
CTACCTCCAAATGAAAGGGCTACAGATGGAGAAATATAGACTTGTGTGTAGGTGACCAAGGAAAAATAAGACGGATCTTGTGAAGCACAAGAATTTTCCACAACGGGAGACAAATGGGTTAAAGAGCATATAGGTGACTTGTGTGTGAGTCAGAGTAACCACACAAAGCTCTCAAAGAAACTGCTATTGCAGTCTCTGCAGGATTAATCATTATCTTTGACTACTTACCAATACTGGGGAGGGCCCAGAGGAGGGCAAACATAGTTCCTACACTTGAAGAGGGGAAAGGTAGACCCTGGGAGTTATAGACTAGTCTTTTTAACCCAGAAAAATACCTGAATAAATTATTAAACAATCAATTTATAAGCATATGCAGGATAATAAAATGATAAAAGGTGTAGTCAGCACAGGGTTGCAGAAAACAAATCTTGTCACATCAGTCTAATTTTCTTCTTAAACAGAGCCACCTGCCATAGTGGTTTAGGAGGATGCAGTACTTGTGATGTATCTTCATTTAATGTGATCCAGCTTCATTTTCTTATAAGCGAATCAGGAAAATATGATCTAGAGGAAGTCTTCTAGATCAGGATGGGTCCACAATGGGCTGAGAAGTCACACATGAATAGTTCTCCTTTGAAGTGGAAGGACATTAGGATTGGAGCCCCAATATTTTCAATATTTTCATTATCCATGTGGATGATGTACGAAGGTGCACATCTCTAAAATTTACAAATGACACTTTGCTGGAAGGGACTGCAGGCAGTTTGGGAGACAGGATTAGAATTTAAAATGATGCTGATGTGCTGGAGGAGCAGTAGGGAATCAACAGGATGAAATTCAGTAGGACGATGGTGCAAATGACTCTTCAGGAAGGAGAAGTCATGGCTGTGGCCATGAAAACAGAGAATAACTGCCTTGTTGGGAGTGCAGTGGAAAAGGATCAAGGGGTTATAATACTGCACAGGATGAATATGAATTAACAGTGAGAAGAGGTAAATCTGGCTCTGGACAGCAACAGCAGGCGGGTTGTATATTCTGCTTAGCTGGGCACTGAGGAGGCTACAGCTGGAGTATGAGGGTTTGGGTATCCAGTTCTATAACATGGACAAAAATAAGAGATTTGAACATACCAGCAAGGAGGAGAAAAGTTTCAGAAAACAAGACCTGCAAGAAAAGTTGCAGCATTGAAGCCTTAATAAGAAAAGACTGAGAGAGGACACAACACAGCCCTCTAATATGCTAAAGGATGTTTTAGCAGAGGATCAATTGTTCTCTGGGGGTGTAAGGCAATGAGTACTAGGTTTAATTTCCAGCAGAAAGAAAGTCTGTGTTAGATGAAGAAATTTTAGCTCCTAAATCAAGTAGCAAGGGCAGCCATGGACTTTTAGTGAGTGCTGTTAAGAATACTTTAACAAGCTTTCTGTTGATGGACATCTAGATCAGGGATGTTACATTTCTTGAAGCTGAGGAGTGACTTCCATTTCAATTGGGATCACAATCTCTATCTTTGGAAGTGATCAGAAAACCATCCTGGAGATAAATCTCTCTGCTAGAAGCTCCATCAAAATCAATGCAACTCCATACAATACTGGAATAGATTAAAAAAAGAAATAGCGCTCAGGAGAGTTGTGAGTACATACAAGGATGTTAACAACGGATGCTAATCCATTCTTTTCAGTCCAATGATAAAATAATAGCATCAAAAAGCAACTTTTGCTGCTCCTATTTCGATTTTGAAGAAGAGTTCAGTGTCTGAAAGCTTTTCTGACCTTTCCCCACCCCCCTCCTCAATTATATCATTTGGGATAATAAGAAATAATACTTCTCACAAGGTTTTCCTCACTCAAATGAGAGTAGCTACAATATTCTTCCTCCTTTTCCTATCCACAGCATATTTCTTCATAAATAAAGTCCGTGGGACTCCAGTACTTCACATGTGAAAAAAATAACATAAATGTCCTGTCTTTCTCAATGCTTTTCACAATAGTAGTTCCTGCTATAGTTATTATTAAAGAGTAATGAATAATAACAATAAATAATATAGGTGATTGCTGAGGTGTGATTAATGAAAAACGATAAATAATGGGGGAGACATTATGGCTTGTCATATAACGTGTATTTGTTACAAAATCTGAAGTAGGGCAGGAAAGCCTCGTGCAGTGATACAATAACTGCATTTTGTCACCATTTTCAGAAGGGATCAGGGCTCACAGTAGGAGTCAGATTTTCTCAAAAATGCTCCATTTTCTGTGCATTGATTTCTTTTGATTATATGCACCATGGTAAAAACTGCTAGAAGCAGAGAATGGCCAAAGATTTACCCCTTCTTTGGGGTGGTTAAATAAGAAACAAACTCTTCTGAAAATCACATCTGTATTTCAGGTGCTGAGGTCTTGGTAACTTGGTTCTGAGGGTTTGGTTTGAGTGTATTTTAAGATTAAGCCCACATAGCCATCTACATAAAAACCCCCAAACCACTGTAGTGGTAGAAAAAATGAGAAAGTAAACCCTGGTTTTGATTTTGATCTTGGTGGTAATGAGTAAAAATTGTGACTAATTATAGTGGGTTAATTGGCATTTGCACAGGTGCAGATGTGACATGTGAGCACACCCTCTGCTACAGATGTTAAAACCTCATTTTGATTTCATAAATAATTATTTTATCAAATGCAAAGATCTGATTTAACAAAGCCTGGCACCTGAGCTGAATGCGAATTTGACACAGTGACTTAGAGAAGCCAAGACTCTGTCCCCTGCATCCAGGTCTTGCCCTAAAACCTGAATTCACCTTACTGATGAAGAAACGGAGTTTGTTTCTTTCTTACCGGTGAAAAATCTGGAACAAGAGTAAGGAAACAAATGCGGTTTCTCAAGCCTCATACCTGGTCTAAGCAAAGCTGGACTTTCAGCTGGTTATTACCAAGCCACTTTCAGCTTGCCTCGTGGCAGCCGATAGCGGTTTGTGTCTGACAATACATATGGCGGTAATAAAAGAACACTTATAATTTTATTGAGGTGTGAACAAGGCTTAAAGACTGATACTACACGCAGGGAGAAGGGGAGAGAGACATTCACAATGCAAGGGATGCGCATCCGAGCAGGAGCTCCAGCTCCAAGGGGTCTCTTGTGTCTGCTGTGGGGTCAGCACACCCGGCTCTGAAACCTAATGAGCCCTGACTGATGCTCAGCCACAGATCGTGTACTTGCGGCGAGGTGTGAATGCTTTTGAAAGGTGAAAAGGATCTTGGAAAGCTGCTGTCAGATGGAAGTTGCTTCCCTATGTTGTTCTAGTGGAAGAACAGAGCCCTTGGATTCATGCTGGTCAGAACTGGGGAAATGACCAGCTTGTTTCCTTTGTATCGACTCCTGGTCAACATCAGCATAGTGAAAGCTGGCACCTAAAAAGTCAATGGATGAAAGAAGGGTCCCTCAGGGCATGTGCATCTCCTTTCCATATCCTTGATACGCATTTCATCCACTGCCAGGGGACACCTAAGAAGCTGCAGGTAGAAATACTGAGGTATTGCACCCCATACCCTATTTAAATCCCAGTATTACCAGGTTTCCCTGCATACCTTTCTTTTCAGTGGTCTTACTTTTAGCTTGGTTTCAGACCCTTCTTCCTCAACTTCAACATCTCTTGTGGTGTAATTCTTCATATCACCTGCTCCATGCCCAGGGCAGCCCTATAGGTGTTTTCTTTCAAGAATCCTTAGCTCCCAAATTAACTTCTGACACTCATCCTTTATGCTCTCATCCAGATATGGATGAAGTGTATATAGGATAAAGAAGAAAGTCTTGGGAGGGAAGATTGGCAGACATATTTCTCTTTGCTAGATTCGTGTTGAAATTTCTGATGAATTACCCATCCCTGCATAGGGGGAAGCCTTTATGGCTTTCACAACTGTCTCTGTCAGATGTTATGTTCTAACCTGACACATGCACTTGCCTGTCTGGCTTGTCTCTACTCTCCTTTCTTCAAGCTACTCTTCACAGCAACACAATAAAATAAATAAATAAATAAAGAGAAACCCAAACAGTAGGTGCAATTAGAGCTGTTGCTGATCCAACTATTTTGAAGCTAACTCCACTGAGGTGAAGTTATACTTCTTGTCATTTTACTTTTCTTGTTCAGCTCTTCGGTGACCTCCTTGAATCTTTCAGTTAACTCCGTGCCTTAGGACAGGTAGCAGTGCGAAACCATCCAGGGAAATCAAGAGACACGTATTGTTCCTAGCAAGAGGAAACATTTTCCCAGCTTTATAACAACATCCTTTCAGCTAACAACCCTGTGGCTGTCAGAAAGTCGCTCCTTTCAGCAAGCGCCTTTCTAAAAAAGTCCCAGACTCCGACTTTGAAATGCACTTGGCAGCAAATGCTGAGCCAGCAGAGGAGAGAACGCGTCGGTGTGCAGGGAGAGGAATCAGGCAGCGCCGTTTGGATCCTCTGCACTGGGATGATCAACATCAGGTGGTTGTTTACCGACTTCCAGATTGTACTGAGGGGAACATTGAACATCTGGGTCAGCAATTACAGCTCCTTTCTTAAGGCGTGCAGCAGAAATCTTTGGAGTGTAAACAATCTAGCAAGAATTCAGCAAGAGAATGGGTTAGGAAGTGGGGAAAGACAACTTCAGGTGACACTAGCAAACCCTGCTGAGATCAGTCATCATCTGGTGGGATTATTTGATATGTTACCCTGTAATCTGCAGTAGAAAGACATGAGAAAAACATGTAAAGGAGAGGCTGCAGGATACCAGGCGCACATGGTGCTCTACCAGTGAATTACTGATTAATAACAGAAAAGCCACTGAGCTTCTTGTGGAGCCTGCCTCTTCCCAGTGGTATTGATCTTCTTTGTGGTATTGATCTAATTGACTAGCCTTTAGAACACTGCTTCTGTTTTCATATGGCGAGTTGTTAAATATTTTTTGAAAGCAAAACAAAAATATGAAACTCCCGTCACAATGTTAACGTGCAGTCACACAGAAATGAGGATAAATCTTTGAGTATTCATTCATTAATTTGTTTCCTTGCCATTTTGCTTGTTTACAGCATGTAGAAGTGCATTTCCACTTCTTAGCTCAATTGCTTTCTGCAATCATTTCATGCAATGTGCATTTCATGCAAGGTGTTTTGCAAGCCATAGACTGAGAAATCATTCTTTAGAGAACATACCATTTGAAAACATGCATGGTAAACAGAAGTGGACAAATTATTGAATGACCTCTAGTCAACCCTTTTGCTTTCCAGTAGGCTCAGGAAGATCGATGCTTTTCAAGACACAAGTTTGTCTAGTCTGTTTTTAAAAACCTCTGTGATGGTGGTTTCACGTTCTCCCCAGGCACAGCAGAAAGAGCTGAGAGCTTGGCTACCATGAAGATGGAGGCTGAACAAGGCAAAGATTTCCTTCCAGCCATGAGACCTGGAAAAGCAGAAAAGCAAGCAGGAAAAGCCCAGAGAGAGCTATTAATGACCCTCAGGAAAGCCTGCTGCTGGCAGTTCCCTCTAACTCAGTATGGGCTGTGTAGATGAATTGCAGGTGCTTCCGTCCCATAAGTCTGTGAAGTTTCCTTTTGCTTTAATATTTATAGGAAGCCACTATAACATATCAAACGTGTACTCGTCTTTACTCCATTACTCATGAGAGAGATAACTCAATATGTCAAATGTGCCCTGATCAAGGGGCAATTTCTCTTCTCCTCATGCCAAATGCAGACCTGGTGTAAATGGATGCATCTCCATGAAAATTGTGTCTTTTTATGCTGGCACGGAGCACAGCCCTCTTGTTCAGTCTACTGGAACGTTTCCCAGATACCAATGTCAGCTCCTCAGTTCAATCCCAAACCCTTTTCTTTAACCAGCCCTACAGAAAGAACAGACTTGAATTGTACTTTCACGCCTTAGTACTTTGTTTAAGAGCATGAAATTGTCTCTCGGTGAGTGAGATGGAGTCTTTCAAGCTCGCAAAGAAGAGAGACATTTTTAAGCACCCTAACCCACAGGAATGTAATAGCTGCTGAGGCTGGAATTCATCTGCCTCCTCTTTAGAAGCCGAACAGCAAGAGGTCTGAGATAATCACCCCAATCTCTCTCTGTAGTCTGGGGCTGTGGGTATCTCCAGCAGCAATTCATCTGGCCCAGATTAGACCCTGTTCTTGAGAATGAAATGAGATGTCTTCCAAGGGAGCCTGTTTCTCCCTGCTGGCTGTAGAGGAAGCCTGACGTGACTAGATCAGGCTTAGATGTCGAACACCTAGATGCTTAAATTAAGGAAGTGAGGCTTACTCTGCCCAGCATATAAAATTCCAGCAGTTTAATTGATGTGATTCTTTGTACATTAAGAACAGCTTATGAAACTTCAACCTTGTGTTGCACTGATTGAGTCCAAGCTTTGAGAAACAAAAGTGAGGAGGAAGAATGCTTGTGCAGCCATAATTCTGGGATTATCTCAGCTCCCACACATCCTTTGGAAATCCTAGCAGAATTCCATGCTCAAACTAGACTTGGACAAGGAACTCAGAAGAAAATATCTTTCTGAAATACTATTTCATAGGCCACAGAGCAATGAAGATTTACAAACTCCTTTAACTCCTTTTTGTTGTGTTGTGTGTTCATTCATGTATAGAATTCCTCTGGCTTCATCATTATCTGTTGTGCTTAGATAGGCTTAGAATGAGTTTTCATTGGTGGGTGGTTAGTTGTTTTGTTTTGGTGTGTGTGTTTTCTTTCTTTCCCTCCTTTATTACAGTCCTCTCTACTCCTGCATCTCCAAGTAAATCCAAGACAGCTTTATTATTTATAGAGAAGCATAAATATCTCTGGTGCTCTATACATCAGCACAAATGCATTACCTGACCTCAAAGCGTCCTTGTCACAAAAGTATCCGGAAGATACCAAAACAAGTGAAGAACTGGGACAATTCAACATGGTGTTAAGGCAGTGAGGTTGCCACTACAAACATGGTGTGTGCTATGGGAGAGGGCTGTTGTGTTTGCTTATATCTTTTTTCCATACATGGAGGACTATACATTTTGTAGGCTTAAAGAAAAGGTATTTGCCATAAAGGTGAAGAGTAAGAAAACAAACCAACCAACCAAAACACACACAAAAAGAAAAAGGGAAAAAAACCTGAAGATGCTAAGCAGCAATAGTAATTTGATTTACATTTCATGGAGGGTTACTTCAGACAAGCAGTTTGATCCTGTAAAAATTTAACCCAGAAGAAACACAATTTGCGATCCCTCCACAACATGCACCCAAGTTCAGTGGCAACTTGTGTGTTCAGTGGGAGGATGAGGAGACTTGCACACTTCAGTGTGATCGTAGAGCTCCTTTGATTCCACCTGGGTCTGTGCATCTGGCATCGGTAGGAGAAATCTTCTCCCTGTTCTGTGGAGGGAACATTTCAAGCATTGCCTGTGTAAAGAGGGACAGACAATCGATGCACTCAAGGACACCTCTTTGAATGGGATGAGTAAATGTAAAGTCATTGAGGAATATTGTTGGGCACTGCTGAAGTGCATCCTGTGCTGTGTAGTCTCAGAGCAATTTTCACAATGCAGGGTGTGGGGAAGAAAAAGAACAATCTGGAGTTATTGCATTTAAAACATAGTGGAAAAAAGGAAAAAGTTGGATGTACACAAGTGAGGTTGTGTTTATTCAGATACCATATCAAACATATATGTGGACTCCATGTTAGTAGAATAAGCATAAAAACATCAATGGACACAAAATGCTTTAGTCTGCATATGTCTACAACCCTGCACACACCAGCACATACACACGCTGCTCTCATCCTATGTGAATACTGTTCTATTAACAGTTTTCCAGTTCAAAAGCTACTCACAGTCTCTCCTGACTATGCACAGACAAAAATATACAGAGACACAAACCGTGTGTTCTGCTCAGTAATGCAACATTTTGCCACTAAATCATCATCTTGATTATCAGCATCAGTACTGTGATGTGCTCAGTTCTGGGATAGATTTCATTTAACTGCTTCCCCTGGTTATACACATGAACATACCTACATCTCAACTTAGAGATATCTTCCCTAGGAAACTCCACCAAGACCTCAGCTGGCATCTATTTACTCCCACGCACTCCCTTCCGTAGACACAGTTTAAAAAAAAATATCACATCACTGTGTTCACTATTTCCCTGAAGTCAGAACTAAGTCCCGGGAAGCTGCCAGAGGTTTAGAAGCTAAGCCAGCCATGCACAGCTCCGGTGCTGCTGACATTACCAGACGGCATTAATTTAATTCCACTCAGTTATGCTTTTAAATTTGATTTGAAAAATGTGTCATAAAATACCATTGAGAAGTGCAGAGCAGCATTTTGAAGCAGGCTGTGATGTTCCCTGCGCTGACAAAGTCGTGGGGAAGGGAGTGTAATTTTCATAGCTGAGTACTGGCGGCATGTTGGGAGAGATTCCTTTGGAGAGTGGGTTGAGTGAATCAAGAATCATGGATAAACATTATATCCACTAGATATTTTCATGGTGTAGCAGACCCAGCGAACTCTGATTTAATGCTTCAAGGCCAAGGGTTGATGGAGATAGAGAAGATATTATACATGTGAAGTCTTCCAGATCTGTGGGCATACCCAGAAAGGAGCAAAGGGACGAAGGGGACTGTGGAGCACAGATCTGCAGTAGAGATCTGGGGAACCATTCAGATTTACATTAATTGTGTAAAAATGAGGAATGTTAGCAATGAAGAAATATGGTTTTGTCCCTGACCCACTGTTACTCGAGAAATATCAACACCTGTTGAAGACAGAGTGAGCTTTAACTGGTGCCCATTCTACTACAGGCCCCTTCCATTCTTGCTGCTGAGTAACAGCTCTTAAAGCAAATATTGGATTCCATTCCCATTCTCATTTTTTCAAAACACAACACTTTCTCCCGCTTCCATAGCCAGCCCATTTGTTCAGACCAGTGCGAGGCATCCTCAGAAGTACCTGCACACGGTGCTGGCTTGTCAGCTCTAGGAGCTGGCACATATATCTACAAACTCATACCTGGTAACAGAGGAGCAGATGGTCTTATGAAAAGAACTGTGTTGGGAACATTTTCTCCTGTCCAAAACCTCAGATTCCTTTTTTTTGTGTCCCAAATCTGAATGTTATTCTGAGAAGGCAAAATTGTTAGTGGACAATTTGTAAGAAATAATCGAGTGAATGAAAAAGTTTTGTCAATGATTATTATTGTGTTTTAATACTATTATGAAGTTGTTGTGATTTCAGACAAAGAAAAAAAAAGCTGGGGAGTTGAGCTTTCCTCAAACACATGTCAAAATTTCTACAAATTTCTTTAAGAACATTTAAGAAGTGGATTTTTACAAAGTTTTGTACAAACCCTAAAGGCTCTTTTCTGTCTCTAACAAATCCCATACCCCTGTTGACAGTAAAACCTTCTCAGTGTCCAGTGTGGTCTGAACAGCTTCCCCCATTGACTCATCGTGATGGGTTCACCCCCAAGGGACGGGGCTGGTCTCTGTGACACCCATGAGGAGCTGGGTCAGGGGGCTGCATTTCTCCACTTAGGTCATTTGGTTTCCTCCACCTTCTGTTATGATCCTTTGTGTTTGTGGCCATGAGCATTTAATCATAGAATAGATCACATAACCTAACACTGACCAGCACCAAAACGTGTGATAATGATTGTATTTGAACAGCTCTGCTGTGGATTCTTAAGTCTGTCTTACAAAGATGGAATTCATTGCCTTCATCCTTCTAATTTAAACCTAGACTGTGGCTCCTGCAAAGTACCTGTGTGAGGGGCTCAAAGGTCTCGCTTTCTAAAGAACTGCCCTTTCATCTCTGTCCCTTCTCTTCTTTCCCCACTTCTCTTTTCCTCTCCGCTCCATTCTAGTTTTCTCTTTGACCGTCGCTTTCATTTCTATTTGTGACACCTGGGAGGGCAGCGGATCGAATGGAATCGTGCCTCACCCCTGGCTAGAGAGCCAGATGTGAATACTGAAAATCTCTCATCCTGGCAAGCACCCAGGTGCTCCCTCACAGCCTTTAAGCACCTGAAGCACACCCTGGGACTACTGAGCAACCCGCTGCATACAGCCCTGGATATGGACTGGTGCACACCTGGAATACCGAGCGATTCTCTCCTCGCGCTGGAGTGTCGAATGACCCGCAGCCACCAACGCTCCCGGAATACCAAGCAGCTCCGCACCTTTGCAAAGGCAACTGCGTCTGAAGGGAAATTCTGGGATGTGGCTCAAAAGCAATCCTCCTGCAGGAAAAAAATAAATAATTGGAAAAGATACCTGGAATCATCCTGAAGCTGCGGAGTGGGATCCTGAGCTGGGATTTTCCAAAGAAAATGTAGAATACAAAGTGCCTGAATGTTTGCGAAGGATGTAATAGGAGCAAAGCACCTAATTCACTTTCTTTAGGCACTTTTTAGACATCCAGCCTAAGACTGGCTGTGTTCCCTGGTGAACAGAGAAGGGCATTGCTATTCCTGCCAGGTCCCAGCGTCAGCACCACAGCAAGGGCCATTTCTGCACTGGGACAGACTGAGACAGAAATGCTGGGGACCTGGCTAGTGAACTTTGAATGACCTACTCTCGAAGCCAAAACACTTCCTAATTTTTCCTTTCCTAGGGTACCTTAGGCAGGAGATAGACCAAAAAAAAAAAAAAGGTTATTTGGAAACTCATTTTTCCCCTCCAGGGTATTAGCACAAGCTTTACAAAGGCTGATAATCCCTTTAGACAACAGCAGCAAGAGCAGCAGCAACTACAAAGCCCTAAGCTTGGAACTCAATCCCCTGGTGATGGGCTGAACCCTCTGCTGAGGTTGCAAAGGAAAAGAGAAAGGTGTGAAGATATTTACATCAAACACATGGAACAAGAGGGGATTTTAATCAAACTTTTCTTTTTCATCTCTTCTTTCTTCTCTTGGAATCTGTTTTTTTCTGTATCCTGATGAAATTCGATGCTTGCTTTTTAATTTTTTTTTTTCCAGTAAAAAGGAGGATTTAAAAAAAAAATAGTAATCACAATCCCCCCTGAAAATTCTGAGTATTAAAACTCCAAGGCAGTGCATCTCTAAAATCTATAAGACTGTAAGAAGATAAGAGACAAAAACCCACAGAAATGTTTCCTCTCTGTGTCTTTGGAAGTTACAGACGCGTGTATAATACCCCTAAGCTGGGGTAATCTGCTTGCCTCCTCCTGCCTGTCCTGATGCATGCGGATGTACTTAGCATTAATATTCCTCACACTACAGCAAATGAACACCCAGGAGGCAGCTGACTCAATCAGTGCTTGTTTTACTTACTGTGTATCACTGAGAAAAGACCATAAACTAGAGCACGACAGATCTGTAATGCTCGTTTCAATATGCTTCCCCTGTTTGTTCCAGCCCTGATGAACTTTCATATTCAGCCAAAATAAAGGAAAAAAAAAGGAATTAAGAAATATATTATAACAAACACATTAGCAATATGTGGTAAATTACCATTGGAGATTCCAGTTCCTCATGGTAGGAGCATTTGTGGGTAAACACATTTGTTTACTTCATTTTTCCTGCTGCCTTCTCCCAGCGTATGATTATTCACTCAACGATGTCACGACTCCCAAGTCTGATGTCATGGCTGTTTCCACAGCAACCAAATTGAATCAAAGGCAGATCTGAAACCAGGTAGGCTGGAGCAAAAACAATTTGGAAAAAGCATTTGTCCATCCTCCCCCATAAAATTGGTGGGCTCCTACCACTGCTGCTTGGAGGTTTGAATTTGTATTAATTATGATGGCACAATCACAAAATGCAGAGGAACTAGCTGTTATTTTTGGAACAGATACAGCTGCAGAGTAATTGAGAGGAAAGCCTGTACAGACCATACAGATGAGCTTATTTCACTTGTCCAGAATCACATACCCAATCCGATGGGGTATGAGATATTGCCCCTATTTCCCTGATCAATTCCTGCTATCACTGATGGAGATCTATTAGTCTGGTCAGCAGTTTTGAGGATGAGAATGTATTGGTTGGGTCTGTAATGACTATAGTGGGAGCATAGACACCTACCTTAAAAGCAGCCATCTACTAGTTTCTTAATAACAAAGCTTGCCTCCCTACAAGTTCCTTACTTATCTACTCACCTTAAACCTCAGTTTAACACATCCCACCATTGTTCACTGTATTGACTTGATCATGAAGTTCCCAGAGAGGCTTTAATTAAATTTGCAGCTGAAGAAGCAGATCTGAAGAGACAGAAAGGGAGATGATGCTGGGGCAGTGGAAAAAGCTTCAGGGGACAACCTTCCTCTGGATGATATGAAGCTGTGAAAGTTGCTCTGATTCATGGAAACCACAGGCAGGCTGGGGATGGTGAAACGTCTTGTAGACCAGAACATGACTCTAAGGTAGTGCAGAAAGCTTTGTGTTTTGAACAATGTCTCAAATCAGAGACACTAGATTATTTCAGCTGAATATTTCAGTGAATTTTTTGGCAGATACATGGAAGCATTTTGGAGGGAAGGTGGAAAGTGAAGGGCAACTCTTAACAAATCAGAAACTGGGTGTGTGAGTGTGTGGATAGGATGGTATGGCTGGCTGTCCAGTGATGATTTATGTGTAAGTTTTGGTTGAAAGCTCAGTAAACACGACTGCGATGATGAGTTGAGTTGACAGTGAGGCTGATCTTTTTTTGGGCTCCTGGCACTAAGGGCAGGGATGCAGGTAGTCGGCAGTTTCATGGTCAGTGAGTGTTTAGTCAACCCAGGTGCCGTTCAACGGGCTTTGCTTGACTCACAAGCAGTCAGAGGAAACTTAATTCAGCTGCAGTTGGAAGGCATGTTTTTCATGCTCTAGTGACTCTCTGTTTATTGCATTCATTAGCTTCAAAGCCAAGATCAGCCTGTGGGATCCCTGCCTCCTGCCTCGTGACCTGGATGCGTCTTTGCCCGTCCGCTCCATGCCGTTGTTTTCTAACAGCCTGTTGCAGGTTGCTGTTATGGCAGGGCCTGTGTAGCAGAAGCCCTCATAGCACCAGCTATAATCTGAAGACTGTATGTGTTCTTTATGTCTGATAAACAAATAATGAGTTTTCTTCCTGGTTTTACCTGCTTTGTGTTTTGAGTCAGGCTCAAAAACATGCCGAAGGGCTGAGCTGTCTTGGCAATACGTAATATGCTTGATTCACAGGAATTTGTGTCTCGGTATGGGGCACGTCATTCAAATGTTTTCGGCTTCAGACTTGGTGACAATTTGGTTCACGCTGGTCTGCTACCCATAAGAAAAACAATCACATATTCTGGGGGCCTTGAAACAAGCTCTGTTGTGATAATTCTGTTTTTCTTCCCTTCAAGTTTTGTTTACTTTCCTCAGACTCCTTGCCCAGAGCATGTAAATAATTACAATGCCACTAAGTAACCCAGATTGGTACCTATCTCATCCTTCCTCCGAGAACATCCTTTGTTTTTCTTTCTAGGAGTTAAAAGTGGTTCCCAAAGACCCAGAGGGGCAAATACTAGATGGTCACACAGTGCATGAGTGCTGTGAAACAAGCAATTTGCTCTTCACCGTGCATTAGAGTTTTAGCACTCCTAACTGGGCACAGGTCTGGCTTAACTCTGAGGAGTTGCTTGAGTGCAGTGTTTGGAAGGTCAACCCCATTCTCATTGCTACAATTTCTGAATTCTGAATAAAAGAGAGAAAAAAGTGGTGGCTTGGTAGGATTACATGCTCTGAACATGAGTGTACGGACAGTGTGCACCAACATGCCCCAGGGAGCTTCTCTTCCAGTCTCAGCTCCTGTTTGGATGCAATCTCTGGGTGCAATCTTTGCCCCCTTATAGATTACGTTTATAATGCAAATATCTGTCTTCCTCCTATGCAAGATTTGTGGAGTTTTTACTCACCTACTGTTTGGGCACATTGCTCCAGTTCAGTCATGGCAGGATCATAGATGGGGTAGCCCAGTCCCAGCTCTTCTTAGCCTGTACAGTGGTGTTTTCTCACAAGTCAAAGACTCAGTGATGTTCCTCACTAAAGAAAGCTCAAATTATTAATGGGGAAGGACTTGAGGACGTGAGTTTTAACCACAAGGAAAGGCCCATGCTGGGGAAAGAAATATGACTCCGCACAGCCAGATTGGGATGTTTCGTGGCACACGGCGCAGGCAGCCCTACTCATTAGAAGGCCAGGAATAGGCATGCACTTGGCCTGCCTAAAATAGAACGTTTTTTCTGCGTCAGCATCTCTCTCTCCTCCATCCTCCATGACATTTTCTGATTACATCCTTGAAATGTCACCTGCACATCAGGTTTTCAAGAATGGCAGCTGAGTCCTGAGCTCAGCTGGAGATTGGGAATACTGGGAAGGAAGAGAGAAGCTTCACCAGCAGAGTCTGAGAGGGGAAAAAAGAGGAAAATATCTGTCCCAGGCTCCTCCCTTCAACAGTGAGGCTCCTGCCTTATTGCTCAAGGGGGCACTTTTGCTCCTGTTGTGAGAAGTGCTTGGGAGACTCTGGGTCAGAATGAAAAGCAAAGAACGTTATCACAACCTGTTCTGGGACAAAATTAAGTGGAGGAACTGCATTATAACCCTCAGGACCTGACAATATGCTATCAGCAATGCAGAGATTGCTGCTTGAACTGACACTGAAGGTGGTGCTCATCTACTACCATTCCCCCTATCACTCTTATTCACAAAAGGTCTGAGAAATCTTTAAGGTCCTGGGCTCTGACACTGCCCTGCCAGCTCTCAGGGGGACCCCTCCTGACTCCCCAACCCCCAGGGAGCCCCCAGATCTCTTTGCACCCTGATCCACCTCTTTACGTCTCAAGGCGAGATGTTCATGTTAGACCAGACAATTTAAAGCACATACTCTTTGGAACAGGGATTTTCTCCCTTGTTGTGTATATGCAACACTCAAACTTTAGATCATCTTAGCTTCCTATATTATTAAATACTGCTGAAAGAAATTTCCCACCTCCCTTTGAATGCTAAAATTTGTCTGCTTTTGGGATCAGATACCATTTTTTTTTCCCCTAAATGCAAGTTGTTTACCTCACAATCAATAACGGATCATACAAAAATACACTGTTTTGTTTTTCTAACAGGCATCTAGCTAATGGATGAAGTAATTCAGGGAGGCTATTGTATTTCATTCAATAGGCTATATGTAGATTTGTTGTGGAGTATAAAATGTTCCCTCTTGAAACGCTAACAATAGGAGTGCAGTCTGCCACTGACCTTGTGCGTCGTTGCTGAGCTGTATGCAGGTAACAATGTGAGCCCAGACTATAGGCACTCGGAACACAGAAATGTTTAGTTTGAATAGCAGGGACACATCCTCTTCCATAGCGCATGTGCCAGCATCCGCCTGTGTACAATTATGCACAGTTCTTTTAAGGTTTGAATGAATACATCTGATTTTTAACTGTTCTGGGAAAAAAAAAAAATATTTGTGACTTCCCATGCATGAATCTTTGAGTTTAAAATACTTAAAAACTACAAGCTTCCACTACTCCTTGTGAATGGGTATACGTGCTTTCAACAACAACTCTATTGTAAGGTACATGGGCTGCCTTCTCTCTCCCTGGAAGTAATTGTATTTCTAAAGAGTAACAATCAGCATTTGTGCAGACTTTTAAATCCAATGTTTCCTAATTATGGGTGAAGTGAGTTCTGTTGATAACCTGTAAAACATTTTCATAACTTATGAGGTGCAAAGAGATTAGCTGAACTTATGATGTTATTATTCTACACTGTCAGTGTATTAATAGAGAGCACTAATGGAACTATTCTCCAATGTCAGTGGGATGGGATCCATCTCATTTCATTAACCACCTGTGAGTTAGATATCTTGTCTAGGCTGGTTCAGGATCTTTCTAAAGTCTGTGCACAGCATTATACCTCTCACAGAATTGCTATTCTCATACCGACTCTGATATCCAGATAGATGGGATGAATCATCTGTCTTCTACAGTTGCCAATCACCCTCTGGATGAACCCTCAGGGGATGGCGAGACTAAACCCCGAAATTTTAGTTGGCTAAAAGTAGCTCAGAAGCTGCACTCCAATTAATTAACAAATTAATGAATGTGTCAGTGGACTGGGGCTAAATGAGGCATATCCTTAGTACTCAGTAGAACATGAACGTTTCCTGAACAGACATCAGTTCTTCTTGTCCTTGCCCGTTCCCCTAAAAGTTAGATCCATCAGAAGGGAGCTGCCTGACAAGCTCACTCTTCCTGCTTTGGATGCAATGCAAACCAGAGCAGGTTCCACCCAATATAAACACAGATGAAAAGCACCAGAGATGACAGCATGGCCACATTTTTGTAGATTTCTATACAATCAGAACTTCCTTTTCATTCTGATGTTCCCTTATGTGCCCCTTCCACGAGATTCCTTTGAGGCCAGTGGAGGGTGCCAGCTCAGATGAGAACACACAGGTACAGCAGTAATTCTGTGCCCTCTGGGTCTTCTTGACCCTTAGATAATGTCTAACCACAAGCCATTAATTGCAGCAGTGGAGCCCTGCTGCTTTTCACATGCTTGGGTTTGCAGAGATGAATAAAATCACAGTCCTATAAAGCTATTCACTAAGTTCAGAGATCTGACTTGGGTGTCAGAGATAACTGGCCAGAAGCCCTAAAGCTCCTTGTAAAATCAGCAGAGAAAGACTTGAAAAAATGGTAGTTCATGCCAGGATCCTAACTTATCTGTTCCAAATCTGGAAGAGCAAATCCTTCTTTGCTGGCTACAGAAGGAGCCTAGGAATCTGACCCACTAAACTTGGATGCCCAAGATGAGTCAGTGTGAATGAGAGATGATGCATTAAGACTTTATTAGTATTTGACAGCCTTTTGATCATGGCATGTAGTAGTAGTAAGTGAAGACATGAGGGTGGGAGAGGTGCCAGCCTGTCTGGCTCTGGGTTTGTTCCAGAACATCTCAGCTCCTGGCTGTCCTGCAGCCGCCTCTCCACAGACCTCATCCTCTGTTAACTGACAGACACAACACCAGAACTATTAAAACTATGTATCCCTCTCCTGGAATTTAATTTATCTATTTTCTCTCAAAATAAACAGTTTCTTTTTTGTCGTTGCCAGAACAAAACTCTTCCACAAACTCCAACCTCTTCCTTTTGTCCCCACTTCTCCCTGAGCAGGCCTCATGGGAGAGATTTTTCTCCAAATCTGTTTGTATCTGCATTTTCCATACTCAAAATCTTCAGTGTCTTCTTGGTCCCGTGCTGGAAGCCTGCAAGCTTCTGCAAACCATGTTCAACTGAGGCCTTCCACCATGCTTCCCAGAGCATAAACGCAATTTTGGCTGGAGTTCAGGGGACATCCTTTCTACCCTCAGCAGATGGGGGTTGTGACTTTAACTTCGGGCCCCAGAGGTCTAAAAATCTACCCAAATAACCCTCTGCAAAGACACCCTCAAGTAGACACCGATGGCAGCTGCTGCCTACTTCATCCTGATGGGTAATGCCACTCTCGTTTATAATGGCTGAGGATGAGAACCTTGCAATGGCTTTCATTAGTTGGCTCTCATAAGGGTTTTCTTTTCTGCAGGGCAGGAAGGAGCCTGGGGAGGGAAAGCATCCAGGAAAATCTCAGTAAGAGTGGTTAGGGGGATGCTATTCCCACAAGGAGCTCTGTTTGACTGGTGGAAAATGTCTTCTTTGTTGATAGCAGCTAATGCAAAGCGCACCGCCTGCAGCTTTTTATTTTAATGTAGACATCTGAAAGTGACTGTATGATGGAGGGAGAAAGGGAAAGGTTATGTGTCTTCGCAGGCCCAAAATGGCAGTGTAATGAATATAAAAGCTATCCTCTCCTCCTCTAATATATTCACTCACCATTCCACCCTCTTTTCTAGTGACTGTA
Organism: Nesoenas mayeri; assembly: GCF_963082525.1. NCBI lineage: Eukaryota > Metazoa > Chordata > Aves > Columbiformes > Columbidae > Nesoenas > Nesoenas mayeri. Next base: position 6,217,279 of record NC_137566.1, read on the forward strand.
AACAACATTTGTCATCAGCAATAGGCTACTTTTCATTATAAAACTGATCTGGAAACTACATTTTTATTTCACGTACATCAGTGGTGATGGGAGAAGAAAGAGGCAAAGGGAAAAATAGATGTCGCTGGCAGGAGAGGGACCTGGGACAAGTGTTGCCTGTGCAGTCCTGGGGATCATTGCTAAGTCTGGCCTCCAAGACAGAAGATGGTCTAGTGCCTCATTAAATCCTACTGAGCCAACAATGATGTATCATACTCTTTCAATCTTCAACTAAGTAATGCAGTAAAAAAAACCTAATTTGCACATGTTTAATGCATTCATTTAGCTATTAGTCTTTCAACAAGAGATTTAATAGCAAATTAACAGTTTTTTATGAAAGAAAAAACAACAACAAAACTCCCCACTTAGTAGAATTACTTTTGTGTCAGAGCACAGTACAGGGTAATGGGCAATTAGGGGTTTCAGAGAGGAGGATGGGAAGATGGGTTTAATTTGTGTTTGGTTTATAATTAGCCGGTGCTTGGTGCTTAGAATGAAATGCAGTGGATCCCCTGGATGGATAAGACACCAACTTGGGCAGAAAGCACAGGGGCTAATAAAAATGAAGAAGATGGTAGGAGCTAAAAAAAGTCAGCACTCCACACCTGAAAAACTGTTCTCACGTTATATGTTTTTCCGTGCTCAAATAAGACTTTCTTGTGGTCGGAGGCTGGAGATTGAGTTTATGGTGTATTAATGCAGGTCTTGTGGAGTCTGTAGGACGTTTGACACCAGTTAACAGGACAAAATCCTTCAAAGCACAAGCAGCTGCTTTGTACATTTGCTCATCAGAACATTGAAGACTCAGCAGAATTGCTGTCTGTATTTTAAACCTGGGCTTAAAGTTGAGCAAACTCTTAAGCGCACTGCTTAATAAAGAGGGATTGTTTATTTAGGACCAAAGCCTGAATTTCAGTCTGACTTTGTTTTAGCAGATACGTGCCAGTGCAGACGGCTGGCACAGGGGCTGTTTTGTAACTTTAAGTTTGTGTAAGTCTCTTTAAAGAAAAAGTCTTAATAAGAACACTGAATTCCAGGGAAGACTTTGGTGCGAAAGAAGAATTGCAGAATCAAGTCATTTTCTGAACTTACTGAAAATAAATACAATACTTTACTTGAAAGAAAGGAGTGGAGCTGTGTTTGTTTACTTGTTTATTTCTAAATGGCACTTCTAAGTTTTCTATCTCTTTGAAAAAACAGTGGATAGAATATCGAACACCAAATCTATAGAATCTTGGGCTTGCTTTATTTTTTCTTTTCTTTTCACACAAACTTTAGGAAAAATATTTATTTTTCTCTATTAGAAAAATTCTTTAAGGGAACCTACACTGAGCTTTGATTTTCAGCTGGAGTGAGACACAGAGAGGAAGAATAAGCAGAAATCAATTTCTTAAAGGTCTGAGGAATCATAAATACAGTTCCAATCAATATTCTGTGTGTGAGAGTATGTGTGTGTGTGTGTCTTCCCTCACACACATCTATTCAAACAACTGCTTTCCCATAATGGAATATTCAAATCCTCAGGGATAAGAAATGGGCTTTACAAAGTGGAATATTAGCGTGAGGCAGTGGATCCTTTACATCTGCTTTTCCAAAACTTTTCTCCCCATAGAAGATTCTGTTCTCTCACTGTTCTGATTTTGTGTAGCTGTAAGTGCATTGGCATTCAGGACAGGAAAACACCCCTTAGAAAAGCACTTTCTTGCAACTTTGTGAGCTTTAAGCAGCAGCCTGAAATTAAGCAGGTGCTTAAGCCTGGTCACAAGTAGGCAGTGCAGCCACATCTCAATGTCCTTGAGGCTCTGTAGGTGATGCCAGTTTAACTCCTTGTATCACCATGGACCCAAACAGTAGTTTTCCTGCATAAAAATTCAGGAGGATCCTTAGGGCTGGAAGCTGAATGTGTTTGCATCCCATGTGTTCTGAATGATGCTCTTCCAATATTTACCCAAGGTAATAGATCCTGGTAATAAGACTTTGAACTTCGGGAAGGTACAGTTAGAATTAACAGCCTGTGTGTGCGGCTTGGCTGGAGGAGCTCCTGGCAGAAGATACTGTAGGTTATTCACAGATATTTCAAAGTCGGGGATTCTGGGCTGCTGTTTGGGGATGAAGCAGAAGAGATCAGGAGTAAAGGAGGCTCCTGGATCCTGGAATGCAGCTGTACTGTTACAGATTTGTATTAGTGCTGGAGGGTCTGTTGCTGTAACATGCTGCTGCTTCTTGAATGTGCTGAAACATCGCAGAGACTTTGGACATATATATATATAAAAAAAATACATATATATAAAATATATATTTATATATATAAAATATATAATATATATATAATATATATTTATTTTATATATATAAAGTATATATATGTAAAGTATATATATATATATATATATGTACCTCTATGCTAGAGGCTCCTAACTTCTAGGTCCCACGGCAGCAGAAGTCACAGATATTCTCAGTGTTATCCTGAGCAGACGCTTGTGCAGCAAACACTGTCAGCTCCTTCTCTTCCCATCCTGGAAGCCAAGTGCTATTTTCCCCATTATTTCCCCTTTTTCCCTATTCCCCCTTTCCCTGTATTTCCCCACAGGACCATTTCAGTGCAGCGAAGTGGGGAGGGACCCAGCCGCCCATGTCTGCTGTTATGGATGGAGGCAATGACATGAGACACAATGCCTCATTGCTCCCCAGTCTACCCTGGCTGCACGGCTGCCCAGCCTGCAGTTCTCTGTCGGGAAGACACATCTGAATTTCATCATGTCAAGTTCTTCTTTCCGAGCAGCTTGGTGTGTGGGCTGCTGCCTGCTCTCTAAAAGCTTTTGAGATATTTGTAGCTGCTCTGCTTGTTCTGATTTTGCTGGAACAAAAATAATTACTCAAAGGACAGGAGAAAAAAAAATGTATGTATGCGTACATATGTACGTGTGTATTCAGAAAAGAGGAAAAAAAATGTGAAGCGCCAAAGGACTGTACAATGTTTGAAAGAAATATCATAAGGGAGACAGCTTTGTTCTTGCTGCACAGTGAAGGTCTCGAATTAGGAAAGTACTATAAGAGAGATTTTGTAGGTTTTGGAAACTACACCAGGATCACAGCTCTGCCCTGGAGTTTCATTATGCGCTCTCATGTGTTCTGGCATACATTGGTAAAGAAGCGTCCTGCCAGTCTGTAAGGGAGTAGAATATGGTAGGGGGACTGATCATGTCCAGCTAATGAATATTGCTGATATAATATTAAATAATTCTTCTATGTGGTCTTCAGCTTTCTGAGATTAATTTCACATATGCAGAGAAATATGCACAGAGAACTTGCGACTTTTACTTACTGGGTGTAATGACTGATAAGGCAGATGTGCAAATTTCCCTACTTGCCCTGGTGCTATGACTGAAGATATTTTAAATCATTCCAACCTCAAATCAAATAAATGTCTCAAATTTAATCTCTGGACACTTTGAGCTGAGTTTAAGGATAAAATTTGTCTGATGTAAATCCTCAAAACAAGCTCAGGTGGGATGGACATGAAGTTTCAGCTTTTGCAATGGGTCATGTCACAGGAGTTATATTCTCCCGGTCCTTGCCAAACCTTCCCATCACTTTGCCTCTGAGAGATCGGCAGCAAAAATAGTTGCACATGCATGTCTACAAAATCTGTCTCCATGTTATCCCTCCCCCTTTGAAGTGCAGCAAAAGGCTGAGGCTAGCACAGCCAGTTTGTTGTAATTGAATTTCCCTGCCGCGCGTGTTATATTTTATCAGTCTGGGCTCTTTCGGCTTGCAGCGATGACTTGGAGGTATTTGCATTGCATAGAGCTGCTGAGGAGAGTGGTTGAAAAATGGTGCGAAAATGCTGATAAATAGTTCTAAATGAAAGCAATTTTTTAGCAAGAGAGCCCGTAGGCGGCCTGAGTCTCTTTTTTGGTGACTATGACACTCCAAAGAGAGATCTTCCAGTAGCAGCAGGCACACAGGGACAGAGCTGTATCCCTGAGCACTGAAGGCTGCAGGAACCAAGGTTGGCTTTTCTCTGCCTTATTATTGTCCAAGTCCAGCTGGATCAACTTGTCAGACAGATTAAAGCCCCAAAGCTCTGTTGGGTACCACTTCATGGGGTTTTTTTCCCCTATAAATGGGAAACAGGTGGAGGACACTGGAGCTAACAGGAGGACACAGCTTTCCCTCTTAATCTCATCTACCCCTTGAACCAAAGGTGAGGGCCACTCCTCACAGGTGTTCCTGAATGATGGTTCATCAGACAAACATCTTAAGAGCCAGATGAGCTCCAGGTATGCTCAGACCTTGGTCTACTTAACTCGGTCTGGTCTCACATTGTTCTTTTTGAGATCAAAGTAAGGAACTCAAGCTCATAAAAGCAACAGCTCAAGAACCACCACATCAGCTAGTCACTGCTGGATGGAAACAGAGCAGCTTTCCAGGTTGGTTGTTTTTTTAAATTAGGGTTGAGGCCACTTTTAAAGCTATTTTGAGATGTAATTAATACAAGAATAATGAGATGGGGGTTTCTAGGATTGAGCTAATGGAAATGAGATATTGAAATGTGAAGCTAAAAGTACTTTAACCCCTCCCACCATCTATCTCCAAGTATATATGGAAATAACTTCCTTCAGCCCCTTGTACTTAAGGCTCCATTTGCGCTGCTGCCTCAGCTCCTCCTGCATAGAAGGCAATGAGTTGAAAGAGTGATTTAGATGCTATTAACACAAACGAGAGGAGACAGGCCAGTACTTAGCACGACAGGCTCCTCGGAAAGTTTAGACAGGGAGAAGCTGTTTCTTTTCTCTCTGTCGTTTCCCCTTTGCAGCCTGCAGATGAGAATTTCATAGTAGAATAATTCAAGGAGAAGGAACCCCTAGGTAATTCGGCTCCAGTCATCTGGCAGTCCTTGAAGCACCAAGTCTTCATGGAACAGTTATGTATACAGCAGCAGATGCTGTGTGTGAGGACATATAATAGGGAATTGTGCAGAATGAGTGAGAATGCATCTTCTAAATACCCAGTACAAGCATTCAACAGGGGAACTCAGGAAACACAGAAAGAAGAGGCGCTGAATGGTGATGTTGCTGCTCTGTTCAGTTCATGCTCTGAAATACTTGATCCCAAACAAGTAGGTTAGATGGGAGGTACTGGAGGGTAAAGTAAAATGGCTTGTCCAGGCAGTGAGATGACTGAGCACTCAACGATCTGCCTTTAAAACATATTCAAAGTATAAGAGCAAACGGGAAATCAGATCTATAAGGCCCGAATTAAATCTGGTATAGACCTCAGATTTTTCCCGACTGATAATGGCAGTTAAATCTAGTTTTCAGATGTGCATTTCAGTTTAAGACCAAGAGAAATGAATTCAGCTACTAAAGTGAAAGTCATTTTTGTGCAGAACGCTATGGGGAAAAAAAAAAGCTGTTCTTTGCTCTCTGTGCCACAAATGTATTTTGGGTAAACTTGTGTGATTCATGGACAAAAGTACTTCTGCTTGCTTCCGTTTATAGGCGTGAACCTGACCCCAGTATTCAAAACCCGTATTTTTCAGTTAAACTTGACCTGTCTTACACTGTCCATCCTTTGGGCATACTGGAGAAATGACTCCGGCCCTATTCAAAACCCTGGGCAGCACATAGACTTCTAATTAGAGTGAGTATCTTTATTTTTTCTGTCTCCCTGGAAGTTCTGAGGAATAAGATCATTCTCCTAAATCTACAAATAAGTCTATTATTGTTTTTTTTTTTTAATGTAACCAGCTACATTAACACAAGGGCAATGGTTGGAAGTTCTAGGATAAAATAGTATCTATTGTGTAATTCTCTAGATTAAAAGCTTTAGACAACTAGGTGGATTCAGAAAGTCAAAAGGATAAATGTCCAGTGACAATAGAAAAATCAAAGGTTTCCAGGTACCCACTTGGGTTATGAGTAGAACTATAAAGAAAGGGAGTGATCAGCAGTGAGAACAACATCTCAGGTGAGCTGTGGGGATAAAGTGAGAATTGCAAAATGTCGAGTTTTTAATTTCCTTGCAAAGGAAATTCTTTACAGAGGAAATTAAAACAAACGTTAGAAATTCCTTACCGATAGAAATAAGGAGAATATAATGAGAGAAGAAATACTGACACCGTGCAGGAAGTATGGGACCAAGTTTAAAAGTAATCTGCATTCATTCACAAAACAAAATGAATAATTTTGATTCAATTTCAGCAAGGATCTTGATAATGACCGTAGCAGAAAGGCAGGACATGAATGGGAAGGAGTGTATGGACATTTAAATTACTATAGCTGAGGTAGAAGTAAAATTCACGCTGTTTGATATGATGATAATGAGAGGAACAAATTGCTTTCATTTCTGATACCTGAAAGAGTTGTTTTACAGAATGTTGGTTCAGTAGCAAGTTAATGTTATATGATAGAAGTACATGTATTTTTAGAAAAAAATGAAAAAAAAGAACCACAAGAAAGAATAATATGGGATCTTGCTTTGAGAAGTTAGCTAATTTATATTTATTTGATACAATTTAGATCTGTACCCAAATAAGCTAGCAACATTTGATACGTGCAAAATGAGAAATATTCATTAAGGCAGCAGTAGGTAAAATGAACTTAAATCCCATCAGAAGAGTGTTACAAAAAGAGATAACTACTCCAAGAATGGAGGTATTTCAGTGGGGGTGGTTAGGAGTAAAATTCTTCCAGGACCGGTCCTGTCTGATCTGAATTCACATATTCATTAATAATGGAAATTAACACAAAATACCGGTGATAAATGATATTAGAAAAAGCAGGTACAACGTGAGTGGAATTTCAGCCTGTGGGCACAGTGCTGATGAGAATTGGACGAGTGAACTGAGAAACTTGTGTAGGGAAAACAATGTTTATGAGCCTGAGAAAAATACCTGGATATGTTAGACAAGCTTAGAAGAGTCTGCTGAGGTATCAGTATGTGATGGAACTGGGGAAAAGGCAAATTCTGAGATGCCTCAGGCAACGTGTGTCTAATAAAGCAAGAGAAATGGAAATATTTTTGTATTAGAGCCCGGGAGACATTCATTTGTAATGTTATGTACAGTTCTAGACATCTGTGTCTCATGTAGACTAATTCAGTTAAGAGCAGGTTCAGAGGAGGACTGATGGGATAATCAAGTGGATGGAGAGTCAAAGGCTTGAATTTTTAAGACAGGTAAACAGTTGCTGTTGCTAAACAGAGTGGTGAGGGGTATGTGGAGATGATGAGCAGGAGAATTAAAAATGCCAGAGAAGGAGATGATTTGTCAAGCTCATGGATAACATTGACACAAGAAGAAGTGAACGTCAACTGGCCTTGATTAAATTCAGGCTGAAAAATATAAGCAGGCTTCTCAAAGTTGGAAGAGAAAGCTCTTCAGCAAAGCCTTTCAAGGGGAGAGAAAACCTGAGATTCATCTCACCTACTAGAGACACTGAATGAAGGGACTTACCTGACGGATTTAGTCACACTAGAGATCTCTATAGTTAATGTAAAGAGCCTCCTCCAGAGTGTGACTCAGGTCTCCGATGTATTGAATTGGCTTGGAGGGGTCTCCTCACTGACCTGAGATCTAAGGTAACTGGTACCCACTTCTGATTTCTTGCATCCTTATTGTGTGATGGGTGAATCTACAAGTGGAAAGGCCTAGTTAATTGTTAGATGAATGATTATTATTTTAAGGATATTATACGGAGTGTGTACCTGCAAGAGCAAATGCAGGTTCTGTCTTGGTTCTGTTTGATGTTTCTAAGTTCCCACATATTGATACCATTTTACATACCCTTACAGCCAGCTTTTTCTTGCATTTAAGCTACCAAAGTATTTCAAAAGGCGGCTTAGGCTGCCAAGGGTACTTTGTCTTATCTTAACTGTGTGCACTCTCTAGATTCTGCATCAAATTCTAACATGGTCTCAGGTGTCACTGGCAATCATGGGCAGTTTAATTTTGGGAAGAAGGATGAGTTGTTCATAGTTCTGTGGGCAGTAGATTTTGTCTCTGTTGGAGAAGGGGGAGAATTATTGACTTCCAGTCCCTTGAAATTGAGTCTAGATTTATTACAACAAATTTTCTTAATATTGCGTGGATTGCTGAGCTGTTCATAGTATGGTTGAAGCTGTACCAATCTTTTGGCAACACGTGATCCTATCACCTCTCTATTTTACAGGGTATAGTGGCCTCTTTTATGAGATATAGCAGTGTGACTACGTCAATATATCTCCTGATGTACACCAGTTGTTATATCCTGATTTTAAAGAAATTACTTTTCATTTTCAGTAGCTTAAGAAGATCAAACATCTATGACTATGTTTTTCAAAGTACAACATTTAAATGTCCCTTTCCAGGCCTCTCACTGATCTCTTTCTCCATTTTATAAAGTGGTACTAATTTGAAGACATTTTAAAGTATGCAAGAAAGAAAGCTGGAAGTGGAGATTTGAAGGTGATGAGGCCTCCAGTGAGGGTGAGGAGGAGGAAAGGGAAACTTGATAATGCTGCCGTTCCAGGGATTCTGCCATTAACTGATGCATTATTTTTCTAAGCTCATTAAATAACCCTTAGAACTGTGAAAAGGTCAAGAGAGAGGGGATGGAGCTGAAACTGCCTGTGGATTTCGGTCGTACAGCAATTTCCCAAGAAGTGGAGGAAGGACGGGGCAGGGGTTGGAGAGACAAGGAGGGAGGGAAGTGGAAAAGAAGTGCTATTTTTCTGTTGATCCTTTTACTTATTTACAGCATTTCCACCTCCCCTCACTCTGAAGTCACTAAAAAGATCTGCCCGAGATGCTGAAAACTAGAGATGAGGCTTTCAGAAAATGTTATTCTTTTGCTCTTGCTTTTTCTCCATCTCTCCCCAATTTCCTGCCTCTTTCTCCCCACAGATGTGTTTCCCAGACTCACTTTTGTGTTGGGGAGAAAGCTGGTTATGGAGAAAGACAACAGCCAAGTGAGAGATCCAAAGAGAAACAGTCACAGTGAAAATTACTGGTTGTTTCTTTGCTCTTCACCTGCCTTGAGTGGTTCACTTAATTAACAATGCATGTGTGAGCTGACAGGTTTGGCAAGGAACAATAATGCAGTGGGAGGTGATGGAAAGTAGTCTTGCTGGGAAAGTTGTTCCTGATTTACAAATACACCTGATTATTACAGAGTTGCCCATTAATGACACTGTAGTTTTATAGCAACATTTCCTGTTCCCAACCATTGTTTTCATGGGGTTATGCCAAGGAGGCAGTATTTGTCTCTGGGAACTGAAATTCATCTCCCAGAACAGCTTTGTTTTCATCGATTGAACATTTGAAAACAAAAACACAGTAAAACCTGCCTGGTTTCCTGTGTGCAAGGGACTCAGTTAAAGGTAGATTATTTTTTTTTTAAATTTATTTTTGTTTTCCCAAATATAGGACCTGTCTCAGTTTTATTCTTGTACCAGATGGTGGGTCCTAGGAGCCACTGGGCTCAGGTCCTTTGCAGCATTGACTCTGAAAGCCAGCACACTGTCCCCCTCAAAAGAGACCCAGTTCTTGTCTCCTTCACTCCAACGAAGATCAGGTGCTACTCTATCAAGTCAGGGAATTACACTGGTGGAGTAGATCCAGCAGGAAATCCAATGAGAAACCAGCCAAGCGGTTGGAAATCAAGATATTTAAACTTGAATGTGTGTGATTTTCCCATAAAATTAAAGGCATTATGAATGGAAACATAACCCACCATCTAAATATTAATGCTTTGTAAAGTTTGGATGTAAACTCTGTAATTTGGGCCAATGTCTAACAGGGAGAGGAATTGAGCTGGCTTTGCTGAGCCAAGGGAGAAACCACATGTAATCAGGCAAAGCAGACTAATGATCTGCAGCTTTCTCCAGCGCTCTCTACGCAATCTGTTTTTCTAGTTTCATGGCTGATGGGGATTTCTGGCAGCTCTTGTCATGGACTACATGAAATTTTGCCCCAGGAAAGTCCTCTTATTTGGATCAGACTGTGCTGAGTCCCCCATTCGTATCTGCTCCCAGATTTGCTTTGTCTGGAGCTACCAGGAGCCCCTGCAGAAGTGAATGTTTATCCTCAGCGTGTTCCCTGCACCAGTCATCTGTCCAAATCCTATTGTAACTTCTTATCTGTAGTAGCTGCTTGCTGCTGTTGTTTACAGCAAACAACAAGTTGTAGTCATATACGGATCAGCTCAGATGTGGGGTTGGTGTCTTGGCAGAGGTAGAGTTGTCTTTGCCTGTAACTAAATTATAAGTCTTTTTGTAGGGTAGCTGTAGAAAGCCCAAGCCTGTATTAGAAATACTGCATGTAGGAAGGGTCTAGGTGTGAAGGCCATTTGTTGCTTTTAATGGGGTTTATTTTTAAGCAATATTGCAGGACACAAAGATTTCTTTGCAAGTCATAAACCCTCCAAAGAGATAGTGAGGTAGAAGCACAGAGGCACAAGGTCTTCAAACCCACTGATGCTGTGGGAACCTGGGATGTGAGAAATGTGTTTACCTGTTCACAGATCTCTCTCTTAGCTGCTGCAGATTCCCTTGAACAAAGAAAATGTTTCCTTTAAATCCATCGTTGTTTCTAAACTTGTGAAAGATACAAAGAAAAACAAGAAAGAAAATAAACAAGACAAGTCTTCAAACTGAACTAATAGAAAAATCAAGGGTAATGCAGCCTGACCAAATAAAAATAAGGAATTTCTCCCTTTTGCGAAGAAGTGGATGATATCTTAGGTACTCTGTGATAATATGAGATGAAGGCACAATGTGAACCTGGTATGTGGTTTAGTCAAGGGTAGTTCTATGACAAATGAGTGAGTAAAGAACATTATTCGGGTCCACCACTCAAAGAAACTCCCAAAGAGAACCCATATCCCTTCACTTTTTTGTGCAATCCAGTGAGACTGTCTCTAATCAAGTAAACCACTGCCCCGAACACAAAACATGCCACAGAGTTTGATGCAATGTTGCCCCTCTTCTTTGAATAGAAATTACTCAAAAAACCTGCACAAATAAGAATTCAAGAAATTAGATTCTATACAAATAAATACAGTGTTGTGACATTTTAAAAATTTGGTTTTTTCCAGACCCAATGAATATAAAGCACAAATTTCTGCCCTTTGCCTTTAGAAAGCTGGGAGAGTGTGTGTTTATTTATATCAATGAAGAAATTGTGTGAAAGCTTCATTTGTGTGGGTCAGAAACAGAACAAGATTGTTTTCTAAGTTCAAGACTATTCCCATCTAGGACTGAGTTTTAGTTACTGGTGTTTCGGTGCATTAAGGTGAATTCACAGTACTGCTGATAAGGGTCTGAGAGCAATCAGTTCTCATATCTGGATGTCACAGAACCCTATTTTGGCTTTCTTTAAGCTTGTTAATCTTGTTACTTTGCTGAGCGTACATCAGTGTAGTATTTGGACTCTGAAAATGTAAATCCCAGTGGTATCTTCATTCAGCTCCACAAAACACTTTTGCATTTGGCAGCCCATGCGTAAGAGTAGTTCTGATGCTGTGTCTTAGTACTGAATTGGGGAAATGGGCACACAAGCCAGATCTCTAGTGCTCTGTGGCCAGGCCCTGGCTCAGATGGCTGTGGGGCCAAACCCTCAAGTGCTTGCCTTTTTAGCCAAATGTACAGCGTGGGTAGATGGAGATAACACAAGGAAGAAGCATCACTTGACAGAGGAGATAGTTGTGTCCACAGGAATTCCAGAAAGTGGGTAACCTGAATTTATACATCGCAAGCACTGTAACAGACTGCCCAGGGAAGTGGTGAAGTCACCATCCCTGGAGGGGTTTTAAAGATACGTAGATGAGGTTCTCAGGGACATGGATTAGTGCTGGTGTTGGGTTAACAGTTGGACTTGATGATCTTGAGGGTCTCTTCCAAGTAAAATTATTCTATGATTCCAAGTTTGCACATCAGTATTGCAGGTTATGTCCAGGAACACAGAGCCGAGGAAGGATGCTCACCCACAAACAGGCTGAGATTAAGGCCAGTGGGATTAGGGTGTTCATCTTTACTAGGCGCACTTGAAAAACCCCCGTTTACGCTGCTTGCTTCCGAGTTCACAAAGAGCAGAAGAGTAGTGTCTCAATGTTAGGACGTGTATTCCCCCACTGACAAGTGTGTGAGGACACACAGAGCCAGGCAACACATCTGTAAAGCAGAAGTGTTTGGTGTGCGTTACCCTTGGGATTAGCACTTCAGCAAAGCCGCGTGTTGAGCCAGAGGAACACATCTTTATTTACCGAGCAGATTTTGCATGTTCGGTTGTGTGAGCGAGTAAGTACAAGACAAGAGACGAGCTTTTCTAGGATCGGAACAGTTTCTTTGTCAGCACTGTGGCTCCTCCATTTAATTCCACAAATCTGCTGTAATCAGGGTGACTTCACCCATCAGCTCAGCTGAGCAAGTGCGGGAGGAAAGAAGCATCTCTGACTTTTCAGCTCTCTGCGTTCTCAGGCATTGCATCAAAGTGGCATGGAGCCTCCTGGGAAAGGGATTTGCTATAACTCATGTCAGTCCCAGCCACATTATGTTTATGGATATGATAGACTGAACACTGAAATTACCATTTGCACAAATGATCGCACAATTCCTTCAGGCCTACTGTGTCCCTTTAATAGTCCAATCTTTCAATAATGAAGTGGAGATCAGTCAGGACTCTCTGGAAATCCCATCTTTTTCTTTCATTTCTCTTTTTCTCCCTCCTCCTTTTTTTTGGGGGCCTTTTTATTGCAGATATTATTTTCATCCTTTCTCTGAGCCAGATCCATTTACCAAGCGGTTTTAAGGGAGATCAGAAATGAGATTCTCAATATTCTGTTAATACCCCAGAAGTAGCAACCTGGCAGACAATTCATTGCTGCTTGGGGCAATGAGTCATGCAGAACTCAGAAGTTAGGGAGCTACGCACAGGGAAGAGAGATGCTATTCATGAGACCTCAGAAACAAATAAAGATACCTTAGAGAGCAGACTTTCCTTCCTTTACTTAATACTAGTCTCGCATGCCTTACTCCATCTCTTTTCAGTTTCCACTCATTTCCATTATACTTCTGAGATTAATATACAGGGCCAAACAGCTGCCTGATAGTGTTAAAACCAATGAATGTATTAATTGCATGGATCAATTGAAGACGTGCACCAAGGTCTAAGCAAAACTAAGGAGGGTTTGATCCTCTTAGTTTTTCTCTTTGTACATGGTTCTACTGCACTTTTGTTCAGTGTTTGTCAGGGAAAAAAAGTCTGTGAGAAACAGCAGGACTTTTTGTGAAGTGGGTTTTTAAAGACTCAGCCATAGCTTTAAGGTGTAAGGGAGGGTTAACAGAAGTGGGATGTGGAGAGTAGGATACAATAACATTACATTGGTCTAGAGAAGAATAAGTAGAGGTGAATAAATTTGATCTTTCCAAACGGACACCGACGTACTGGCTGTGGTGCTTGACACAGGGCATGGTTGGGAGAGGTGATGGGAATGGGAAACCTGCTGACAATAACAGAAGTTCCTGCCAGTTATATTTAGCTAATAGCCTGGGGAATTGGGAGCAATAAAGAGATTGTGCCCTAGAAAGGAGTCCTGCTGTGTACTGTGTGTCCTTGTTTGGACTGCAGCCCACCGTGCCCGAGCCAGATGATGAGGTGGTGTCAGTCCATGGAGCTCCATGAAAGTCAGTGGCCTGGACTGTCAGGTAACTTAAATCAGTAGGTTTGATGAAGCTGTACCAGCATATTCCAATGAGAAACCTGGGTCTTGCCTTTCTACCTCTTATTCATGCATTAGTTGATTTCTGCATCTCTCTCCTTAGCATCTCATTCTGTCTCCTAATTTCTCCAGTTTTCTCCTTCATTCTCCTGCTGCTGCCTGCAGTGCTTTTCTTTGTCTCTCTCTTCTCCTGAAATCTCCCTTTCTCTTTTCTTTAGCATAAATTTTTATTTTCTCTGTTTTATATTTGGGTCTCTTCACATTAGTATGCATCTAATACTATTTCCAACCAAAACATGTACAAGATCATGCTGACGTAAAACCCACCAAAGACAAAGGTCAAAGCCATTCAATTCCAGTTCAAACACAGTCCTGCTCAAACCCTGTTGGTCAGAGGACCAAAGTTTCTGTCATAGTGTCTTGTTCAGGAGCAAATTCTGCCTGGAAATCAGTTTGCTGAGTCCTCTGCAAAGTGCGAGAAGCAGCTGCAGAAATTACTAAGGCGTACTCAGAATTTCAGCAGTCTCTTGGTGGGAGATTCCACTCCTGGGTTGGAAGCCCCCATCTCCCTTCTACCTTTCCAGTGATGTGAAGCTGCTGATGTATTTGTTTTTAATTATTTCCCGTGCTGCTTTCGCTCTGTTTTCTTGCTTACGTTAACACGGCTCTTCTTACCGCCTGCGCTCAGCTGCCTATTTGTCATTTCTGCTGTTTGATGTGTCGTGGTAATCTATGTGCACCCAGCCTGCTGTGCATCGATATTTACTAATGGAGCTTCTTGTATGCAGAGGCTGTTTGCAATAAAAAGATAATGAAAAAAACTCCTTGACCCTGGCCAAGCAGTTAGCAAAAAGCGGAGCTATCGACAGTGGTATATCCACCGTCCCTCCATAGCGAGGGGAAGAAAGAGCCTGTAGAGGAGGGGGAGAGAAGAGATCCTGAAAGAAGGGGGAATAAAGACCTGGGGAAGATGTAGAGGAAAGGAGGAGGAGGAAAAATACAGGAGAAGCAGTAGGCAGAATGGAAGCTATGTGAGAGAGAGCTCATTACAAAAAAGAAGAGATGGGCAAAAGGAAAATGACTGAAAAAGACAGGAAAATGCTGTAAATAGGAAGGTGAATGTGAGGAGAGGCAGGAGAAAAGGCAGAGACAAAGGAAGAAACACAAATGTGGTAAATTATGGAGAGTGAGAATCCAGTTGGCTGTAGAGTAGATAGATATTGCACTGTCCAGAATCAATAGATGATTAGTGCTGAGAACACAGTGGCCATGAGTGGAGCCAGGCTGCTTTACACCATCAGTGCATGCAATCCATGAGCTTCCAAAGAGACATTTTGATTTACCGCAGTTGAGGATTTGTATCCATAACAAAATCTCTGTCTCATAAAGAATATCCAGCGTCACCTCTAATGAGAACACAGCTCCTTGTTGCATCCAGGTCCTGAAGCTGCAGCTTCTCTACCAGCCCTGTCACCTCAGATGCTCCTGCCCCTGTTCTTAGTGAATCCACTTTATCAGGGTGAAATCAGTTGTGTACAAACTTGCTCTTTGCAATGCATTTGTGGCCTCTGGCTCTTCTTGCGGTATGCCTGCTTATATGTACACAAAAGGCAACAATTCAGCAGCAGAAATCAAGAAAAGATGATGCTAGAAGAGAGGTGTTTTTCCAGTGGTGCAGGATGACCAGTGCATGCAGCTCCTGCCCAGCCCACCATGAGGGGAAAAACAAATCATCATAGGGACAAAACAGTGCCCAGGGCTGTCTGCAAGGCAGCAACCTGCCTCCTAGGGCGGCAAGTAAACTTTGGAGGACAGCACATCTCAGCTGTCCCTCCCATGACTGTCAGCTGGGATCTGCAGGGTTTGCTTGCTCCTGCCTGCAGTGAACTAAAATGTGAGCTGTTCAGTGCAGCAAATGAAGTGAAACAGGCTAAATTCAGTGCATAGTCTTTATCATAGCTCAGAAGTAGTGGGGATGCCTGTGCATCAACTGGTGGTGGCACTGGCTGCCCAGCCCTCACCGTGTCACCTTTCCTTCCTGCAGGGCTGGGAGTTTCTGGGGTGCAGACTGCAGCCAAAGGCTCTGCTTGTGTTATCAGATGATTATTTGTTATCTGGAGCTCTGGTGACTGCAGAAGTGAGAGCGGAGCCCTCGCAAAGGGGCTGGTCGAGAGCTGCGAGCGCAGCCACCTGGGGCTGAGGCACATCCCCTGCTCCTGGGCAGCAGCGTAAATACGTTAAGGAGCGGTAAATCGTACAAGAAAACCAAATTAAATCTGAGTGCTTAAAGCAAAGCACTGACAACCATACTTAATGTCTGATTCCTAGGAGAACTTAGTCCTTGGACCCCAAAGACTTGCTCTGGCAAGTTAATTACACAGAAGTGACGCAGCAGCCAAGGGGTCCAAAGTCCTCCTGGCAGGGGCTGTGTCGCTCACCAGGTCCCTGCACAGACATCCCGAGTGAAAGGGAAGATGCTCTCCTGTTAACGTGTAATTAGCAGCACGGGGTGGCATTTGATGCCATCTGATGACTGCGTTTTGTTGGCATTTGCTAATCCTGCTGCAGGATTTCACAGGCGCAGGAGGAGCGGGGCTGAGCTGAAGGGGATTAGCAGGAGTAATTTACAGGCTGGGATGTTATTCAGAGATATTCCTGACATGGACACCAACCTGTGGGTTTCATCCGATACAAAAGCAATTATCAGGGACTCAGTCCAAACCAAGGGAACTGCAGGGTCTATTCCCTTTTACTCATGTTTGGGCAGCCAAGGCGTTTTTTAAAACTTGTTTCCCCATTGTTTAACTGTTATTAACTTGAGCGGTTTGCTGTTGGAAGCTAAATGTTTCTTTACAAGGTTTCACTGGAACAAGTCAATTGCAATGAAATGTTTGATGGAGAATAGTTAAAATGAATTGTTTTGACTTCCTATTTCATTTGGGTAATGACAAAATGTTTTGCTCTGAGAACAGAAAAAACACTTGGTTTCCACATTTTTTCCCAATCTCATTTGTATGGATTTTATACTACATTAAGGCATTAATTTTAAATAGCTTGTAGTAGCATAGAGTGCTTCGCATTATGGCATTTTGATGTCTCCATATGATTTTAATTTTATTTTTTTTACACAATTTCTCTTCCATGGGAAGGTTTTAGAATCTGTGCTGCTGCTTCCAATTCACAAGAGGAATTTTCTATAAAAATTGAAGTTTACTTTTCTAACTACAGCCACTACCCCAGCAGCTCATCCTTTCCCTTCTCAGAATGTTCACCATCCTTCTTGCCTCTGCCTGTTGTTTAATATGGTGACAGAAGTTTAAATATAAAGTCGATGAAAATCTATGAGGACTAGGCTGGATTAGATTAGCCTAGAAGTGGAGGAAAAGAAGAAAGGAAAAGGGAAAGAAAGGGAAGGGACATTGTTTTAAACAAAACTGTTGATGAACTACAGATTTAACAGGGCCATTGCATTTTGGAAGGTTGCCTTACTTCTGTAAGTCAAAAGCGGGAGGGAATCTTGATGCTTCAATCTGTCCATTGCTTGGGACAACTAAATGTCAGTGGACAGAACTCCTGGAAAACTTCTCTGGTTGCGGAGCTAAAAAGGACTGCAACTAAATTCTTGTCCTGCAAATGGATTGTTTGCACTTCTTCACAAATATGTTAGATAGCTATTTGAGAACAGTAAAATTCAAATAAAAACACACACAAAAATATATATATATACACACACACACTCTGTGTACGTTTATTCAAACTGTAAATCGTGTGTTTGTTAGCTTCCAGTGAATTTGTTACTTGCACAGATGCAGCTGGGAGCCCTATAAGCTGGCACAGTTCATCATATTTCCTGTAGGAGAACCTCCCCTTGCCAGTGACCTGGGAGCCAATAATACCTTATGAAATTCATACCACTCCATTCCCTGACTCCAGACCCTTCAGTCCCAGCAAAAGGGCCGAATCCCTTTGCTCATGTGATACCCATCCCAAAGACCTTGTAAGTGTCTCCCATCCTTCAGCAGCAGCCGTGGCGGTCGGGCGGCTGCGCTTCATTTCCTGCAGAATTTCAGCTGCTCCGGTATTTATCAAGAGCATCTGTTAAACAATCTGGAGGGGAGCGGCGATGGTGCCATTAGTGAGCGTGTGAGGAGGGAGGTTCTCAGCAGCACAGAGACCTGAAGGGATGAGTCTGTGCGTTGTGTCTTTGGGGGTGTCGTGACCTTGACTTCTTGTTGATGAGTGATGCTGTGAGTCTTAGAGCAGAAATGACAGTGATAATGTTTCTCTGAATAGATGTGTTCTGGTCAGCAGGGCTGGAGAGGGATGAAGAGGATGGATCATTAGAGAGACAGAAACTGTCGGCATCTCGGCATTGGGTTCTTACAGAGATAGTGTCTGTGAGTGTAGCAAAGAAAAAACATGTAGGAGTGTTTGTCCCCTTTCCCCTAAAGCTCATCTTTTATATGGAACATTTTTTGTCCTCACTGTTGATACTCTTGGGCTCCATAGAGCAACAGTATGCACAGGAAACTGAAATCTACTGAGAAGATTAGTAGCATGCGCAGAATGTCAATCGCTTTGTGAATAAAACAGCACAGCTGGACCCGCAATGCCCCAGACATACACCTGCTGGGACCTAACCCTATTTTTAAGTTTACAGCCACAGCCTTCATGACCTTCCCAAACTATCAGTTGCTTTCTGCAAAACCAGCATAAAAAATCCAGTGGTTCTAGTTCTGCGTTGGGCTCAATGCACCCTGCAAGCTGCAGTGACACAGAGGTTGCTGTGTAAGGATCATCTTTGCTGAGGCATCACTACGCAAAAAACCCTAAGCAGACCAGATCCCTTTTCTTTCCCTAGACAGGCAGCCCTGATGTGAACGTACAGTGTGTATTGATGGTTGAATGGTGTCCAGGGCCCAGCAGCAGCACTTCTACTCTCTTTTTGAAATGGGACTTTGTTCTAACAATAGTCAAACTCTGTCACAGACAAAACTTTTTCTTTCCGTTTGATTTACTCGTCTGCACGCTTATATAGTCCTAATTCATTTCTTCAATGGCCCTTCAGCTGTTATATTTGTGCTTGTCAGGGTGCTTTTAAAATTATTTTCCCCTTATAAATATATAAAACATTTAATGAAGAAATAATGATATTTTCTCATGTCACTGACTATTTACCCTGTCATCTTTGATGTGCTTGTAATGTGGGCGGACATATTATTTATGACCAGGGAAATTAAATATTATTTCACTTTTTTTTTTTCCCTAATGCAATCTGTGTCATCTTCCAGTTCCCAATTTCTTTCCATTAAAGTTATTGTCTTTGCTGTTCCACTCGGCCGTTTGCTGTTGGTTTTGTAACAGCGCTGCCAGAAGATACAGAAAAACATAATGGAGAAAAGAAATGGCATAATTTGCAGGAGATACTTTTCTCATCTCATTTAAATGAAGACAGTTTGTTCCCGAGTGTCAAAAACATCAAGAGCAACAAAAATATGGAAATTGGTAGTTTCTTGCACTAGGAATACTTCCAAAGGTTTGGAGATTCTGTCTGATTCTAGCAGCTACTAAAGATGTGTCCAAGTCAAACTTGAGCATGAAATAACTTAAAAGCTCAAATGCTTGCAATCTGAGCCTGAATGTTTTAAGTTTTTGGCCCCAAATGCTTCTCTCATCCGCTGCCATAATGTCCTCAAAACTGGAGCAGGAAACACAGTCCCTAACAGTTATCATTTGGGTGTTACATGGATGAAATAGAGCTGGACAAGGTGATAGTGTGGTGTGTTTGACACAGCCTTTCACATCTGACCTCTGCTTTTGCATTTTCTGGGCCTTCCACAACAGATGGTGTGAGATGAGACCAGGGGACAGGACCCTTTGTGCTTCCAGCACCTGCCTCACCAGATGATGGCTCATCAGGGGCTCTTGGGTGGGATTTTTCTCACTCTAGAGCTGATTCATCTCTTCCCTCTGCTTTAGTCACTTCTTTTATGGTGGGTGGAATTGCCTTTCACAGGTGACGGTTCCTCTGTGGACGACAGAGGAAGCTCAGACAACTAGCTGAGATGTGTCGATAACTTGAAGTTATATAGACTAATGGGGAAAAACTCTCATCTATTCTTTCCATCTGTCCTATTCCTATTTTCAGCCACAACAGCTACAATACTAGTTTCCCATAGGAATCGGAGCTGAAGGCTAGCAACCTTGATTGTTGGAACAATAAAGATCACTCTGACCAGTTTTATCCCAGAATATTCTTTCCCCATAGCTTGCATCTTTTCATATTTCTTCCCGGTTGTTCCTCATGCTTCCTGTGTATTCAGTAGCGTTATTCTGCAGAGAATTTTTTCCCCTGCTTTCTTTTCAGAAATAGCTTTATATCACCTTTCTTTTTCCCTTTTCTCTGCACCCCTGCCCTACCCCCCCATATCTCAGCAAGACTGCCTGTTAATCTCTTCTTTTGCAAAGATTAGAAATCTAGTTTTTCTTTGACCTTTCTGAACAATCGGGATCTTAGAGTCCCCAAGATGGGTCCCCATTATCTCATCTTTTGGGCTGCTGACAATGATTAAACAGGACAAAGGATGTGCTCAAAGCTATGGAGTTTCAACCTGTCCTTAGGGAGTACCTAGAAATAAAAGCAAGCAGAGGGGGAAAGCTCCATCAAAAATAAAGGTTTGACCTTTAGAAAACACCCTTGGCTAGTGCTTTCTCAGCTTTCCAAATATACATAACCAATATTTGCAAAAATAGGTCTCTAAGTGCAGACACCTGCCTCTAGACTGGTTCCCCCGAGGATGGGCGTGTGCCACTGAAATGAACACTCAGGACTTTTGAAAATGAGGTCACAAACAGAAACGTAATTTTGAACTATTATTTTTGCTTATGATATATCTAGCCATCTATCCATCCACCTGTGTGCTATGTTCTTCACAAGTTTGTCTTCAGGCTCAGATTACCCTTGTGCAACAGCTCAGAGCAAGGGATCACTGAAACTTCTACCACTCATCTAACAACAGAGCTGTGACTCTTCAAGGCGCAATTTCTTTACCAGCTCCTGTTTCCAGCAGTTGCTCATCTTCCTTTCTGAAGGAGAAAGAGCAACGGTTGTCCATGCAGGGCCAGGTGAATTACCAGGAGCTGGAAAGTTTCTTCATCCAGCCCAAGGATTTGTAGTGCAGGGCTTTGTTCCTGTGTACTCAAAAGAGCAGTGTGTATAAAGAACCTCGTGTTTCTCCTGTGCTTCTGTCACCTCACGAAGACCAAACAAACCAATAACTGATTTATAATCACAGAATCACAGAATGTCAGGGATTGGAAGGGACCTCGAAAGATCACCCAGTCCAATCTCCCTGCTGGAGCAGGAACATACTATTATCTTTCCTTACTCCTACTCACCCACTGAACAGAGAGCGAAACTAAAGTGCAGACAAATTGCATGACAAGACTGTGACTATAGGTTATCTTAAACAGCTCAGGTGGTAGAGGGATATGTATAAAGCAATCTGGCTGCATACGTACATACTTGCATTTGCGTGTATACATGTGCTGGGATACCCACGTGGACAGAGAGATTTTGGCTGCTTGCACAACTGTGTTCTGCTTCTTTACAGCATCTCTGCCACGTGGCTGCAGGGGAAGCAAAGGCAAAGAGGGGAGTCATTAAGAGAAAGTTAAGAAAAGAAAAAGAAGATTTTTTTTTTAAAATGGGCTGAAGTATGAAGAATGGCCTTTGTGAACGATTCAGTCATTTATCATTATTTCATTGGCATTGTATGAATTATAAATTCCAGACTATAATGGAGTAATATCTCATCTCCTTTCCCCCTCAGTGGGCACTGGATGAATGGTCAGGTGAGCTGCACTTGGACCAGCAGCATCCTCCAGAAGAGTCACTGTTCAACTCAGACAGCTCTCCTCGATTTCTTTTCCATAAATGCATGTAGATCTTTTATCAATCTTTTCCAGATGCTAAAATTAATGAGACCTTAGAAAATATCTTTTATCTCTTTGAAGAAAGCTTCAAAAATGTTTTATTTTCTCGTATTTTTTCTTTCCTATTGAAAAATAGAAAAGGTGAGGTGCAAAGAAACAGAAAAGGAGAGCTGAAAACAAGTAATGTGGCTTTGCAATTTATCCAAGAGCCAAGGGAGAAGTGGGACACAAACTCATATAGTATCTCAGCTGATGGGTGGCAGCATCCAGAACTGATGTAACTCACTGGCATTCTCTTGGGTGTTTTCATACTTGCATAGACACACAAGTTTGCCTATAGAAGAATGGGTTCATAGCTGTGGCATAAATGGGATTTGTCCCCTTCAAAACTGGTATTTCAGTTCAGAGAGCTCTGAATTCTGGAATATTCCTGTTGTACCCACAGAAGGATAAGACTAAAATGCACTAACAGGGTTAAAAAAAGAATATTCCTGCTGTGAGAGATTCAAGGAGCTGTGAAATATGTTTTAAGAGGTAGATAGTGTGGTGTTTACCTAGTAGAATATCAGGATTTATCAGAAAGTAACGGTGGCTGTAAACGTGAATGGATCAGCTTCCATCCATTTTGATTTCCAGTTAATATTACACTTTGTGTCACAGCCAAAGAAAGAGGTCCTAAATAGAAAAGCTGTTATCTATATATTATTAATTTGGGGGGAACTTTTTTCAGTTTTCTTTGTTACACGTTTATTTTCAACCTTCTTACATAGCAACTCGTCTCCTGGTCTCAACTGCCCTCCTTGGGAGATGAGATGGAACCCTCGAGCATTTGAGGGTTTGGGAACAGGGATCTCTGATGCAGTGTATGTGAAAAGGAACACCCTGTCTTAAGAAGAAAATTCCCCAGTACGCCATTAGGAAATGCTGTAGAATTATTTTTTTCCTCTGAGAAATACACTGAGCCTGATTTTCAGTTATGTCATTCTCTAGCTTGGATCAAGAAAAAGGTGGATAGGGGAGGAAAGCAGGCTAGGAGCCTTAACCCAGCTTTGTGATCCTTGAGCCCTATGGCTTTAAAGAAGCCTGACATGTACATTTGAAGAGGTCATTCTACTAAATCTTTGTTTCTTAAGTACATTGTATTTAGACAGAGGTCCTGAGAACATCCACACAAATGCTGATAAAAGGCTAGCAACAACAGAGAGATTATTCTGTTTGAATTTGAGATTTTCCAATAAATACACCTGAATCCAAATCCTGTCCTTTCAAAAGTCAAAGGGTTAAACTTTTCATCACGGCAAGGTATTCCCCAAGCAATCCGCATTGCGGGCTCTCTGAAGCAAGAGAACATTGTTGACCCAGACGTCACTAACTTCTTTGCTTGCAAAAAGTTCTGGCCGATGATGAACCTTTGTCCTTTTTCTTTGATTAGCTTTACTCTGGCTATAAATCCTATTTTGGTTCTTTCTTTTTTTTTCCTGAGGTCTGGCTGAGGAAGTATTTCTATTAACCTGGAGTATCTGGCTCTTACTGTCAGGGGATTGTAGGGCTGAGTCTCCTGTAACAATAATGTTTTTTATTCTCTTGAAGCACCAGTCTAAAAAGAAGCAGATCCATGTTTCTTCTGTGGTTATTTTACTAGCTTTGAAGCTGGCAGAGCTGTGTAGACAAGATGTCATTAGCTTAAAGATGGCAGTCATTAGAATTTCCATCTAAAATCTGCTCTCCGCACAGTCTCCATGTCTGTCGTCTTCGCTGTGAGCTTTAATTTATCCATTCATAGAGTGGGAACATACTTCTGCTACTTTCATTACTCAATTGACTTTAATTAAAAAAATCTGTAACACCTCCTGTCTTGGAAGGCTGTGAGATTGGTATCCGAATGTCAGGGGCCCTTGCAACTGACGGGAATGGCAGTCGGCCGTGAGAGCTGCAATTTCCACGTATCGAGACTTGATGGGCTACGCCGCGTCGGTGCGCAACGCTCATTCACATTCATTTGGAGCCACCTGTGGGTCCCTGCGTCTTCTGCGTGTCTTCAGCCTCAAGGAGGAAAGGGAGCCTGCTTTGGGTCCCTGATGCTTTCTGCTCAGTTACAGCATTTATTCTAAGCTGTACCACCCCGAGGCTGCGGAGACTTACTAAGTGCATTAGCCTCATTACCAGAGAACCACAGCAAAATCTCTCTCCATTTCTGGCTTTTGCTCAGGGTCTGTGACATCCCTCCACATCTCACAGGTGTAAAATGAGGCCAAAATATGCACAGCGGATGTTAAAACCCTTGTCCCCAAAGGCAAACTCTGTAGTGACTAATCTCCGGGAGACTCTAGGATTTTAAAATTGGTGTATTTTCTACTTTCTGTTATCTCCACTCCCTCTGAGCCTTTTGCTGTGTATTTACTGTCCCTTTAGCCCTTTCCCTGTGCTAGCTCCCCACTCTGCATAGCCAGTGCCCTCAGCCAGCAGCACTTTATCTGCTTCCAATGTAGCGTGTCCTAGAAAGAATTATAGCATTGCCTTTCTCTCGACAGCTAGGTCATCTCTCAGTAACATACAATAAGCTGTACTTGGGCCAAAGGAAATGGGTTTAGCCTGGCGGGTAATTAATTTTCTTAGGATCCAGTTTCCCACACTGAAATTGGTCTCCATCTGATCAATTAGAAGAAAATTTTGCAAATGAAACTGATTATGAATCATGGGTTTCAGTTCAGTTGTGGAAAACCTGATACATGACTGTTGGAGCAAGAACCAGAGAGAAGCTTCAGCCCATTTATCCTGGCTGCTGAGACTGAAAACACCATGCACACCCTCGCTCCTTCAAGGAGAAAAAGGTGCTGAGACTCAATCAGATCACAGCCTGGTTCTGAAAATGGTCCTCGCATCTCCTGGGCAGGGTCTCCTTGGATGTCAAAGCTTATCCGCTGGCCTCGTGCTGTCCTGGGGCCACCCTGCTGGGCGCTGCAATAGTTTAACTCTGGCAGATCATGTTTCCTTTTGCCTCCAGAGATGCAAATACAAAATCAAAGAGTTTTAGGGTAAGGAGCATCCCCAAGATGTCTTTAATTCACATGTAACTGAGGTTGAGATCTCTGTATCAGAGCCAGCTTCTCCTTTCCATTTTCCTCTGCAGGTGATAGTCACAGAAATTACGGCATCATTTCCAGTTGCAATTCCATTTTTAAAAGAACAACAAAATTTCCATTTCAGCCAAGAGCAAGCATAGAGGGTTTACTAACACAGCTGGAATAGATGCCACTGGAGTAAGGAGAACACTCCCCATCCTTCCTGCTCTTCTTTCTGCTCCAAGTAGCCCCTGACACTGAGCAGCACTGTTAGTTGGTTCAGATGGTGTCCAGTTTAAAACGAGATGTGACTACTGTGTCTTTAAAACATGCCCAACATTTTACTTTAAAGGAAATAAATACCTTCAAGTGTTGAAAGGAAATTTTGCTGAGAACCTTTTTTTTTTTTTTCCTACTGAAAAAGCCATGACACTAAACTTTACAGTCATCTCAAGCCTGGAATGGTTTTTCATTTGTGTCAGATTAACCAAGTTAAAATTCCCTCTCACAGATTTGGCATTTAGAGGTATTATACTAGAAGTAGCTTAATAACTTTCACTTTAAAAAAAAAAAAAAAAAGAAAAAGAATAAAAGTGGTTTTTGGCACCATGCAGAGTGAGCAAAGAAACGCAGTTTCACAAAGCAGGATGTGCTAAAGGGGATGTGCTGCAGCCAGAGATGAGGACCAAGGCTGGATGGACCTTCCAGTGAAACAAGCCTGCATATGAAAAATTCATCACCTAAAAATGCAGGCAGTGATCGCCTCTGTTTTCATACACTAAACTGGGTCAAACCCACTTAGTGCTTAGGCAAGACATGCTCTAGAAAAATAATATATTAATAAAAAGGTGCTGCAGAAGATGGTTCTCAGAGGGTGGGAGTGTTGCACTTTATGTATTTCCTATAGTTTTATTTATAATATTAATATTTTATATAGCCCTTTCTCCCTCTGTTTCCCAAGCACAGAGCTCTCACAGAGGGAGAACTGCATTTGTAGCTTTGTCTTAATTTGTAGTTGAAATATGTAATATATTTCCTGTCTCATATACTGACCTGTATTCACGCTGGAGAGGTGCATTGGGAAGGGAGAACAGGGAGGCTGGTGGTGCTGAACAGCTTCCGTAGGAGGAAACGACAACGTTGGGTCATACCTGAGACCTCTGTGTCACCAGCGTGGTTTGTTCTTAATGAATGGAATCTCACTGTGCCAGGGAAGCAGAAATGCTGATTGGGGCTTTCAGTAAAAAATGTAATACTGTTGTATACCTTCAAACAGAGGAGCAAGAGCCAGGACATAAAGGCAGACAAACCTGAGTACTGTGCTGCTAAAAGCAAGTGCAGAGAAAGGAGAATCGTAACCCTTGCTGCAGAGGAAACATGTACAGATGCTGTTGAGGAATATGTAAAGATGAAATTTCCAAACTGAACAGTCATACCTAAAATAGTATTCTGGCTCTAGGCTCTTAGAGATGTTGCTTTTAAGATGCAGTGGAAAACTGATGTCCTGACCTCTTGTGGTCACTAAATATACAGTGCCAGATTTTTGCAGCATATGGTTATTTTCAACTCACTGTCTCCTTCCTGAATTTTTATTTGTTTTACTGAATAATGTTATCTTCAGCACACCCTTCATAATTTCACCAGGGCAGAGCCTTACTGAGTGTTCTAATTCTTTTGTAAAAGGTACAGTGTGACACGGTTGGGTATCACTACCCCTGACAAATTCCAGAACACTCTGCAACACAGCCACAGACAATGACATAAAATTAGCATGTGATCTGTTGTTCTATATAGCTGTTTTCAACCATTCCTTGGAAGCAGGACTGACTTTTAGGGCACGTGAAATGATCCTTGAATGTAATTTGACAATCAAAGTTCAGAAGTAAATACAAGATCTTTTAGAATGAGAAGATGCAGGCTAACCATAAGAATTTATTTTTACCATTGCCTTGAAATGTTTCAGGACATATTCAGCAAAGAAACCATCCTTGAAGAGCTGACATAAGTAGTAGGGTGAAGTATCTTTCGCTTGGGTGTTGGCAGTCTAAATTATACAAGATTCAAGTTTCCGATATATCTTATGGTTACTGTCTGTGTCTAGTGAGTTTTGCTGTAAAGAAATGATGGGTTTTGAGCCAACCATCTGGCATGACCACATGGGAAACCAGACTTTGATTCACACCTCTGCAGGCTAGAGTCAGATGCTGAGAACATTGAGGACCTGGCTGTAGGGCTTAAAAAATGTCATTGTTTTCACTCCATCTTTGCATGGTCCTATTGGAGAACTCCAGATACAAGTACAGTCAAGTATGATGACCATTGAAATTTAAGAAGAGGCTGAAAACTTTGAGGAGGAATAGCTTATATTGCTGGAAGGGGGTTAAAGATGGGCAGAGAGAAAAAAACAAAATAGATATTAACATGTTTGACCTACTGCATTTTGGGCTGGCTTCTGGTGCTTGTGTAAAGAAGTAGTCCCTAGTGTTAGCTATGGTTTTCTTGTTTCTGTAAAGCTGCAGGATTAACTTCTTTGTATGAAGCCGTGAGCTCTGGGAAACAGAATACTACTCATGTAGGTGATTAATTGGTAATGTTTTTTTTCTTGTAAAACCAAAACCTTGGTGTTTACTATGACCATGATAAAGGGCAGGCACAATCTGAGCTTCCTTCTTCCTGCCCTGATAATGCCCCAACTCTCACCATCATCAACATCATCAGTGGTTCTTGTCTCATACTCCCCGTGCCCTCAAATTCAGAGAGAGGATGGGATAATTCACAACGTGTCTGGTATTTGAGTAAGATACTTGTCTGGATAAGACCGCTGAATGGCTTAGCTAATGCTGCTTAGGTTAAGAGGATGTTGATAACTGAAAATCCAGTCCAGCAGTTTATAGGCTTCAAATAGGGGAAATGTGAGGCAGAGTGGCAGTATCACACTGGTTCCAGCCAGCGAACACATTTCCCGCTGTGCACCAAACAAACCAAAGCCAACGGCATTTCACTCCTGGACAGCCAGCTAAGAGAGAGAATGATGGTAACGCAGCTCCGCGGTCATAAAGGTCCATGTTGCTGCTGTGAGGTCATCACGGGATGAGGTGCAAATGCTGTAAATGAGGGGAGAAAAGACTATTTTGTACCATAATGCATTATGTACAAACAGTAAACAGATACTTACCCCCTGAATGTTCTTTTGCCTGAGATGGAGAATGAAGCAAAAACAGTCTGCGAGACAGAAGCAGAAGCTTGTCTCTCCTTTAACAATCTGCATTCAACCATGTTCAAAATAGCCACTTGGCAACAATTCTCTCAGAGGGAAAGTGGTGTGGAGCGCAGAAAATAAGGGCATAGCTGTAACCGAGGAAGGAGAATTGAGCCAGGATGTTGGTTTTGTTCAGTTCTGCTCCTGAAGTCGATCCAGGTTGGTTTTTCCACAAGCTTCAGTAGTTGCTCTGAGAACTGAACATTTTAAAAATGGCAAAGGGTTGCAAGGTGGTGACCTGCCTGCAGTGCACAACCACAGCCAGAAGAGGACTTTAACCACCATTAGAAACTCTCAGGAAGCAACTCAGGGAGACACTCATGGTATTCTTTTATTAGCTGCAGACTCAACTATGAAGATGACACAGGGTAGAGAGGGGGAAACATGAAATAAGCCCCTTTTGGTTGCCAGGACATTGTAGTGATTTGGCGTCTTCATCATCATGTGACACAATGCAGGAACAGATGAGATGAGGTTGGGGTTACAGTTCATTAATGCCCCTCCTGTGCCTGGTACATCCCCATCAGGTTCTGCCGTCCCTCACACGGTGGGGAGCGACTCCTGGCCAGATCATCTGGGTGATATTTCAGCAAGAATGGAATAATTTCTAGAATGATTATCTCCTTTCCAATCAGTGGTCAGATAACATCCCTGTGGCAACCATTGCAATTGCCTATGTGGAAAAGTAATGTTCAGAAAGTAATTTAATGTAATGGATTGTTTAGCTTTCTTTTAATTAAATGTAGCAGCTGGAAACAAGGAGAAGACAGCTTTGTATCACCAACCAGTTCTCTAATTGCATGTGTTCTCCACAGACCCTGCTTAGCATACTTCACTTTCAGCCCAAGTTTAAAACCTGTTAATATTACTTAAACACCCCCAAACATTATTTTATCCACCGTTCATAAAATATTGTGGTAGGGTTTGTTTTGTTTTGCTTTGCTATTTATCTCTCCCCTCAAAAGCTGAACTGCTGATGAGGAATCTCTGTCAAAGTAGCTCAACCAGCTCCAGAAATGGTCTCTCAGAGGAGTCCAGCAGGCACACGAAGGGAGGACGGTGCTGAAGTTCCTTGGGAAACTGTCCTTTTCAAACGACTAAATGAAGAGCTCCAACTGTTTATTCCCACCAAATGATTCCGGCTTTTTGAAGATGACTGAACACATTGATGGGCCTTTCAGCTGAGCCCCTTTCATATGAGCACAAAAGGCCGCTTGTAGATTTTATCAATACAATTGTGACTCAGATGGTCATTGAAGTTGTAATGTTGTCAGGCACATTTCTGGGAGTAACACTGACTTCAAAGCAAGACCATTTAATGGCTCCGTTTGCTCCATAATTTTGAAATGGATGGCTTTGGCAAATGTACCAGCTGGAAGAACTGGGGATTTTCAGTGTAAAAGGGTCAAAATTCAGCTGGGTTACAAGGGCAGGGTAACCAGGATGTTAAAAGTGCTTGTTTTCCCTATTGCTTATCCAGTGAGTAGCCCACAGTGACTCGCTCAGATGGAAGTGTCCCCATGGCAGATGCCTAAGGGCAGGTGACATAAATCCAGCCCATGCAAGCCAGTTTCCTCCACATTTGCCTGGCTTTACCAATTTCCTTTTTGCCATTCACACTCCCTTCCTTCCTCTCCATTTTAGAGAGTTTTGTGTGTACATGTAGAGGCAAGAGCTTCTGTGAGATTTCCCTCAAAAAGCTTGGTACAAGGAGGTCACTGGAGGAAAGATATATCCTCCTCCTCCCTAAAATTAAATTACCCAGTGCCCAAGGCCATGGGCAAGAGAGCAGTAGGTCAGGTTAGACGCTTGCACAGTGTTCCTATGGCCATGGAGAACAATTTGCACTCTCATTCCTGTTTGCATCCCCATGGATTTATTTCTGGCTGTGCACAAGGCTAAAAACAGGTTTGGATGCAACATCTGTACTTAATGGGAAGCTGGGCCAAGACACCGAGCATTTGCCAAACCTTTGTCTGATGCGTAAATCTGTACCTATTGCAAAGTGGAAAAAAAAAGCAACGGGGAACAGACAATGCTGACTTGCAAATTTGTAAAAAAAAGGCTTCTAAGATCTCTAGTGGGGTAACTTGCAACTGCTAAATATACTCAGAGAGAAATATGGGCAGATCATTTCTTTCCTCAGTCTCACTACGGCACTTCATGTTTTTCCTCTTGAGAGGAGAAGGGAACGCTGGCGTTGGCAGGAGGAAGACTGGGATAAACAGTGGGTTTAGTCTATTTGCTGTTAACTTCACCACATGTCTCATCAAGGCTTTTTCAAGTTCTCTTGTCTTGATCCTCAGGGAAACAGAACTGAGAGGGGACAACAGAAGATGTGGAAAACAAAAAGCGAGGGCTTTCTGTGTGTGGAGAGGAGGGTATTTTGACAGAATGGGTGATGGTGGCTTGGGAAAGGGGGGAACAGGCAAGTAGAAAATGAGTTTGTGTTCCTGGCTGCTGAATAGCCCCAGGAGGTTCCCAGCAAGTCTGCCGCTTTTTTATTGGAGTTTTGTGCCAGAGTTATAAACCCTTTAAATGAGTCTAGATCATTAGGGAAGCTTGGCTGATCACTGATGAAAAAATATAGCAATTAAAACAAAGGGCTGGAAGAGGGAAGCAGGGGGAGAGGGAGGTGTGGGTGAGCGATTTTAATACTTAATAACAAATACTAATAATGGTAGTGGGTTGGGGACTAATTAAAAGTTTCTAAAAAGAGAGAGGAAGAGAATGGAATTAATCTGGAATGTTTTGTTTGGTAGCTTCCACGAGTGCCTGAATAAACCACCCTGGCTGGGAGCAGGGGTCAAAACGCTGGGAGTCAAGCAAAGCTCTGGAGATAGATTCATTTAAGCCATGGTGATGGATCTAAGCTGTGGTGAAGCACAGCTTGGCAGACTGGTCTGTCTTCGCTCCATGGCTGTGTGTTTTCATGTCTGCCCCATATTTTGAGACTACAAATGTTCATTCTCCCACATGGAGCAAAGGAGCTGTGGAGGGAGAGTAAAGGAAGGAGTTTGAAGGGTGGAGGGGGAAAAACACTCTGAAAATGGGACTGCTTTAGGGAGAAGAATTCTGGATGCCAGTAGCATAGAGCTGGAAACTGTTCACGCAGTGACTCCTGCAGAGATAGCCAGGGTAGGAGCCAATGAAAAAATATCCATGAAGGACTGACAAGTGCAAGTGACTCGGGGAGCCACTTGCCACGTGGTTTTCCAGAGGCTGGAAGAGCTTTCAAGGAAAGAATCACTATATTCTTGCTTCTCCCTATGCTGCTCTTAGCTCTTGTCTCATGTCAGGACAGACAGTAGGTTAGATGGATTTCCATTACTGTTCTTGTTTCGAGCCATTCTTCTATCAAGTGCATCCCTACCCCTGCAGGACTGGATATTCCCCAAAGCAGCGGTCTCACATTTCTGTCTCCAGCCATGTCCTGAGGTCTGGAGGTGATGAAAGCTGCAATAACCCAAGCAGCAACTATTGCATTTCACTCACCAGCCCAGCAGCTGCGTGAAGGACTGTTCAGGCTGGAATAAACATCAAATAAGGTCATTTGTGTGCAATTTCAACTGAACTGTTGTCAGGCACCACCACTGCCATCTTCCATCTTCTATTCTCCTGGATAAAATACCTGGCTGTGGGTGAATGCCAGCTTCAGACACAATGCTCCTTCCAGCACCTAGCTGCTTTTACTTTCTCATCTGTGCAGGCAACTCTTAAGATTTAATTATGGTTGCTTTTTGCTGTTCTTTATCTTAATTAAGTCTGACTTGCTGACTATTTCAAGGGAGATTATGTCTGGGAAATGCCTTCCTGACCTGAGTTCTGAGTAGCGGAAGGAGAGATATGAAAGCCATCATCCCTGGATGTGCCAGGCAGCTCCATCCTTCAGGCAGCAGAAATGCAATGCAGTGGGGACTGGATGTGCAGCAGGAATGTGGAAAATCTCAGTTAAAATAGGACCATTCACCCAGGTTGAGCACAGAGCAAGAAAGCGAAGAGGCTGGGATTTAGCAGAAAATTGCTCTGTATTGTCCTATCTGGGATCTGACTTTTTTTTCCCTTTTTTTCAGCCATGCAGCACCAAGTAAACTCAGATTTATAACGCAAACACCAGCAGAGTCCCCCAGGTCCTTATGCACTCAGAAAAGCCCACAGTGTTCACAGCTTTGCCACAGCTCTCTGCTTTGCGTTATTTTAGCCCCGCATAAGAACTGCTGAGGTGTTTACGGTGGGTCTGTGTGCAGTTTGGCTTGAGAACTCTATCTTGGCTCCTGATATAGCCCTGAAGTGTCCAGCTTTACTATTCTGTGCCAGGGCTCACTCTGTAAATACTTCTACTTCAGCAGGCGCTCTCCAACATGACAGATTTGCTATGAGCAACCTGGCAGCAGAGATTTTTTCTCCTCTCTCTCTCTCTCTCTCTGACAAATGTATAAAATGTATTAGCTTTTCTTGTTCTAATTTATGATATAATAAACTCCTCTGTACCCTGGCCTCTTTCAGGGATTGAAAGCAAAGTGTTCCACTTGCCTGCTTTGGTGAAATCCTACCAAACTGGTGATGAGAAGGAGGGATTGGAGAGAGGGATGGGGCAAGGGATGGAATGGGAAGGGGATGTAGGGGGAAGCAAAGCTGCTGGGGCAGAAAAGGGATGGGAGAGGCAGAGAAAATTTCTACCCTTTGGTTTCTCATTTCACAGAGCATCGTGTGCTTCCCTGTGGGATTTGCACAGCTCGGCTGGCCCAGGCAGAGCTTCTCCAGGTGACTGAGCACTATCCACTTTTTCTTTAGTGGAGCCTGGCAGAATATTTCTTACAACAAGCTACACTCTTTGTACTCACAGACTTAAGTACAACAATCTTGCTGCGGAATTTTCTTGAGTGGGACAAGGGTGCATGTAGAACTATAAGTAAAAACTTAAGGGTAATTAATGCTGTAGGATTTTTTTTCCAGGAGAGAAACACAGTCTCGCAGACCAACCCCAGTAAAGTGTGTTACACATTATTCCAGCACATGTTGTCAAACCAAGATGACTTGTTGCTTATGGAGTTTCTTGTGATCATCAAACCAGCTGAAAGTCTGGCTTGAGTAATTAAAATGCTAATTGGAAATTCACCATTCATCAGAGGAAATAGCAATGAGTTTCTTTCTGTCTCTTTTTTTTTTTCCCCTTTCATTTTCCTCCAGCATTTTCTCTCTAGTGGTGGCAGATGTTGGGGTTGTGAATTCATTGTCTGCCAGAGACACAGCAAAATCCTCTTTCCAAACTAGTTTTCTGTATTTTTGTTGATTGTCTGCTTAAATTAACCTTCTCTAATGAGATGAAGATACGCAGGGTACGCCTGTAATTTACGGGCTGTGAAATTAGTTAGTACGGATATAATACATCCTGGTGGGTGACAGGGATTAGAGAACTGAGAGTACCCAGGTAAAGGAGAAGAGGCTATGTATCTTTAATGCATGATTCATAATGGTGTGGAGGATTATTCTCTCTGGCTCTGTGCATACACACACACATTTACGGGCTTTGCTCAGGACCTTTAGAGACAACGGGCTGGAGCTTGCCCTGTCCCCAGAAAGGCATTTACACCAATAAAAACAATGAGTATAATGTGGATGTAAAGTGCTGCCACATAACCCAATCTATATCCAGCCTTCAGTGTTGTGAATGGAGAAGCATCACAGATTTGACTGGTGCATATGCCTGTGTGTGTGTATGCCTTTTATTTTTTATTTGTGCAGGGTAAATGCACAACAGGGCACCTGCATGCAGAAGATAAAGCTGACTTGCTATCAAACCACTTCTTAAATGAAAGCAAAATATCTTTGGGATGAAGGATTCAAGGAGACATTTCAGGTCCTCAAGCAGCAGCCCTTTCGGTGTCCCCCTTACTGGAGTCACTGGGGGAACGAGTCTGCATTTCTCAGCAAGAGCTGGTTTTGCAGGCTGCGTGCAGAGCGTGGCTGTGAGCGCCTGTCACTGTCCCCTGCTGGAGAAATCACGCTTGTACAAGTGTCACTGTTAGCCATATAAAGCCTTGCAGGCTTCTAAAAGGGGCAAAAAGATTTGTCTGAAATTTCTCAGTTGACTAACGAAAGAGTGTGTGGCTGAAGTCCCCAAGGAAAAGCGGTTGAGTGCTAATGAAAGGGTTTAAGCTTCAGGTTTGGATATATCCCCCTCTGCACCCCCTGGTCTTGAGGCTCACACTTCAAATATTTGGATCCAAATGTCAGACTTCAGTTCTCTAGCTTGATGAGAAGGTGATGCTTGAGTTCTCCCTCTCTCGGGCACAGATCAATGTGCAAACAAAGTCTCCTCTGGAGATGCTGCACTATGGCTTCCCCCAGCACAAAATGACACAGTCCGGTGGGGAGCACCAAGTGTGCCCCTCGATGTGCCGCCTTGGTTTGTAAACTGGGGAAGGGAGATCAGATAAATGAGTGGCTGCCAGCTTCCAGTATTTGAGGGCTAATTTATGGTAATAGGTGTTCGAGACACTCTCAGCCCTCAAGACATTAGTAAACACCTCCGCTTTCATAAAAAAAAAGGAAAAAAACTTCCTTTGTTCTCACGCTGAGCAGATAAACTGGATGTTGCGTATCAGATTCAATTTGAAGGCTGTAACAGAAAAACAAATAAAAATCTCCCTCCCTGCTATCCACAACAGTTTTTTTCCTGTGTTTGGGATATTGTAATAATGGTTTTGTGCCTGTAGGACCCGCTGGGGGTTGAGAGCCCCCGAGTTTGTGTATATGCCAAACATGCTGCCGTTATAATGATGCGAGTCTCAAAGAAAATGAGGTGTGCTAAAGTTCTTTCTAACAATATCCGTTGCTTTAATAGAAGATATTATCACTGTTTGTGAATCTTGTCACATGTTAGGCCTCGAATCTGATGTATTTACTTTAAAAAGGCAGGAGGACAGCACTATTAGTTTGGGGGTTTTGTGTATTTTTTTTTTTAATGTAGTTATTAGAATGAAAAAAAAATCCGATTTATTTGGTTTTGAGTTCAGATGGGTCCTGGATCAAAAAGCTGAAGTTATATCCTGAAATTTAGGAAGATTCATATCATCCATATCTCTCTGTATTTACTAGCCCAAATGAAAACAAAACACATAAAAAGGTGAACAAACAAACATATAAACTAAACTGATGCCAGATCCCCGAATCCACTGCTGAATCTGGAATGAGTGCAGATCTAGGTACGAACTTCTAATCCACTTTCTCATTCCCCCTAATTGTTATTTTTGTTGGACGTGTATCTAACATATGCCAATTATTTGCTTTTTTACAAACACAGT
The DNA here is from genome assembly GCF_963082525.1 of Nesoenas mayeri. NCBI lineage: Eukaryota > Metazoa > Chordata > Aves > Columbiformes > Columbidae > Nesoenas > Nesoenas mayeri. Next base: position 6,252,581 of record NC_137566.1, read on the forward strand.
CCTTGCCCAAAGGTAAACAAGACAGACGAAACACAAGGCAAAGGGTGGCTCTGCATGACAATTTCTCTGGCAGCAAAGGCAGCTCGAGAGGATCCTGCCCTTCTCCGGCCATTGTCCCTTTTTTCCATCTGCACCCTGCTCTGTGGGCAGATACCTCAGTGCAACTCTGTGCAGGGTCTTGAGTGGATTGGTTTTAAAAGATTTATTCTTAAATGTGATCTGGTGTCAGTGCAGCCCTCAGGCAGTTGCCTCTGTATATCTGGAGTAGTAAATTGAGTTGCAAAGTGGGAAACTCTGCAAAATTGGTTTTGCCCCCGAGAAATGATGGTGTGGTGGTGTCTGCTGTGTTAGTCTGCGCTTGTCCATGGCTGGCACATCAGGGAGGTTCTGTGAGATGAGGGTTTTCAGCTGTTGAAAAGATGGGTGGGATAATAGTTGTGGGGGAGAAAGAATAAAAATGTTAGTGGAACGATGGGAGATGGAAGGGGAACACTGAGATAGTGATTTGGGAAGGAAAGACGTGGCTTTAGGAGGAACCACAGGGATGCTCAGTGTAGACAGGTAAACATGGAGCTTGTTTAGGATGCAGGTCCTTTCTGGATGTGGTCTGTTATACCAACCTGCTATTGGATCTTGCATCTTCTCTATCAAGAATCGGAGGTGTGAAAGTAGAGGGGAGATCCCCAAAAGCAGACTTGCAGCACATAGGGGCAGCTGCGGGTTTTGTGGCAGAAGGCAAGTGATGGTGGAGGAGGAACGGCTCCTCTTTGCGGACTGGGAGGAATGAGTTCTTGGTTCTTCTTGGAAGTGCCAAAAGGAGGAGGAAGATGATGGGAACAAATGTGCTGACCAAGTCCCAGGAGTGGCCTCCGTGTGCCCTTGTCATTCCTACCCTGTTTTGCAAGCCATGCTTGGAGAAGTCACTTGGGAGCAGGTTTCTTTTATTCTTGTGAGCTGAGAACTGGAGGAAATCTATGGGAGAGAAGATGATCCATCCCAAGCAAGTGAAATAGCTGCCACCATCTCCTGCCATGTGTGAAAGAAGTAAGTCCTTTCTTGCCTTCATGTTGCAGGGCTCGTGTTGCTATTTCCTCTTGCTCTGCGAAGTGCAGGCAATCCTCTCCGCTTTTCTGCAAGAAACCAGCTCCTCTCCCTCCTCCTCTCACCTGGTGAGGATGCTGCTTTCCTCCACTTTCCTCCACTCAAGTGCCACTATTCTCCTTTATGTTCTCCACCAAAAGTTGTGTATGGTTATTTACTAATTGCAAAATGACCTCATATAACCCACATCCACAAGGCATCCAGGCAGCGGCACTCGGAGCCTCCCCACCTCTGGTTTGTGGAGTTTTTTTCCATCTTGCTCGGCTCTGATTATTGCTGGTCATAAGCAGATTTGAGAGAGGTTGACACCAATGTAGTCAATTAATTCTGTTTGCCACTGTGGCTTTGGGGACCTGGCCGACGAGGAATGGGGTTTGCCAACTTGTGCAGCATCCTCTTTGTTCTGCATTTCTAACATAAAGGAGAATGGGATCAAGAAGGGATGCAGGTTCACTTTGCATCATGAATAACAAGAAGGACATCCACTTTTTTTTCAGCTATGATTAATCTTTTATTCCTCCCATTTTCCCCCTTTTTTAATTTTAACCAATACATGAGTTAATGCAGTTGCTATTTTATCTTATTTTATTTTTTCTGAGTGGGGGGAAAGGCATTAGCTTTACCCATGCTAGAAATCTTGAAGGAGGCAGCAGAGGACTGATAATACTGCTAAATAATAATATATTCCTCAGCTGGTGTAAACTAGCTTAGTTCTGACAATGTCAGAGTAATTGGCATGAGATGTGAATCAGGTCGCATTCAGCCTGAGAATGATATCAGTGAAAATGTTCTAGTAGGAGGTGAACATCAAAGAGGAAAAAGGAAATCAGAGGAAGGTGCAAAATAGAGTTACTTTACCCGTAACATCAGTGTTCATGTCCTGCAAAATTACTACAAGAAACAGCATGATACCAAGCTGCACGAAACAGGTCTTCTTGTCCCAGGGAAAATATCTAGATGAAAACTTGAAAGCCTTAAGTTTTTCAGCTATATTCTGATTAAGGCAGTAGAAATGTTTCTGTGTAGTTTTCTTGTGTCCTGCTCTTTCTGGTCATGTGGGTATTTTAGCTTAGTGTTAATTAGTGCAAATGATGTAAGAAAATGCATTTCAATCTGGAGGAAAAAGAACTAAAAGAAAATTTAGAAAATGACCGCAACTTCTTTTTAAAAAAGAAACCAGAAAAAAAGATTTATTAAAACTGACCCTTTCCTGCAAACAGTTCTGATTTCAAAGAAATGGACTTTTCCAGAGAATAATAGGCTTATTGAAAAGTACCCAGGCAGCTCTTCTGCTGTCAGCGAGCCGTGTTGTCAGTGCCCCTCTGTTTTCAAGGGAGAACACCTTTTCTGAAGAGCTCTGCTGTCTGCGGAGACAAGGACCCTCTCTGGGCTCCGTCCAACACCAACCTTGAGAGTCAATGCCCGCATTGTGCGGATCCCCTTTCACAGAGACCGGCCTCTGTTCTTGCCTCGTTCTTTCATTCTCCTCGTGCGATGTAAAGGTCACTCTTCATAAAAGTAGGTATTTGCTCTTTGTGTTCGGAGTGGGGGAAAAGTATAACCCTTGCATATTACAGAGGCTTTAGGAGGCATTAGTGGACTCTCTGTAAAGTTTCTTGGGCATGAATTCCTTCTTTTTTACTGGCAAAACATGGTCAGAAATGTTCACTCCTCTCTGCAGGTGGGGATGCTACAGAAGGGTTATTTTCTGGCAATGGTCCTGTTTTTCTTACATCGTCCCCATGCTTGAGGCTGGAGTTTTTGCTGTAAAGCTCCAGCACCTACTAATGCACTTTATTCTTGCAGTGAAGAGTTTATAGAAGTCGCTTTCCTTGGTCTCACACTGAATTCCCTCTTGGCCCCACCAAGTTCAGGTTGTATTACACGGCCGTTGTAAATTGGGTAGTAGCTGATCAATAGACACTTGTCCTGAAGATGAATGACCCTGTATCGGATATGGGGCCTCTTCGGAGAGGAAGTTAAAGAGCTGAATTTGGGGCATGAAATGAAGTAACATAAATAAGGATGGCCATTTTGGTTGGCAGTTTATGGTGTTGCCAGTTACTGTTGAGTCCTGCTTTGCCACCGGACTGTGGGGCAGTTCACACCGACCACCAACGAGCAGAGATAACGGGTATGGGAGCAAGGGGCAAAGTGCCTGGAAGACACAATTATTTGGGTGGAGAAAATGGAAAAGTTGAGCTGGGAGCTGCAGTACCAATCATCCTTGGTAGTGGGGGATAAATACTTGCAATCCAATGCCCAAGTGCAGAGCTCTTCCGCTAAAATGACAGGACCTACCCTGTTAGTTAGCAGTTACAGTAGGATCGTAATTTCTATGTGGGTCAGCCACTTCAGAGGAATATTTTCAAGAACTTGCTTGTCAATGCAGGAAATTATGAATACAGTAGACTAAGTTTCCACCCAGTCTGATCAGTCTTGAGTTTAAATAATAACATTTCATCTTATTTAATGAACTGTCAGCCATCTCCTGAGGAAGACACTTTAATGAGTGGAGAATCATGTCCAATGCTTATTTATCTAAGTCAGGAGCATAGATCTGATAACGATCTCTTTTCATCTATGTGTCTGATTCGTCTATCTGTCAGGCCTCTTCCTGATCCATACAAAGGTAATTTGCATAAGAAAGGAGGAACACACTGAATGGTCACTGAGTTTCATTCTTCACAGATAAGGGAACTTCAGCTTCTTTCCAAAGTAGACTGAATGTCAACTCAGAGTGTGCTGAAAGGAAGAAGAAAGTGGAGAAGCTGAAAGGGAAGAAAAGGGAAGAGAGACCAGGGCTGATGCTCCAGCTCAAATTAGTTGGGAAAGACTCATATGGATTGCACAGTGCAAATGTTTCAGCTTAGAGTAACTATCAAAAATAATTTCGTCAATTATCTAGGTCTCCATGCTGGCTAACAAACAAGAAGTGAAAGTTCTATCAGAAAAGAGAATTTTTGTAACTTTCACACCTGAAATCCAGCGGCCTAATCGCATAATGTAGAGAAAAAGCTGTAGGTAGAAGTGAGGGAGATGGAACTGAAAAGATACAGTGTAATTGATAACACAGAAACCAGGCTTCTTCAAGGGAGAAACAGCCAAGCTGCCTTAACTTCGGATACTAATAAAAAAATCTAATTAAAACAATTACTCTCCCCTGGAACCGTGCATAGGCAGTGGCAAGTCAATGTTTTTCTCCATTGCCTACAAAGTGAGCCAGGACAGACTGGCTTTTAACTAAGAGAGCAAAATTAGCGCATACATTTTGTTGGAGGAATATCGCTGCTGCTTCAGAGAGTAACTGAGCCCAGATGAAGCATGGGAGTGATCTTCAGCAAAGCTCAACTATGGTCGGGAGAGCAGACAGGGTTTCTCCATAAGTGCTGTTCATGTGCAGTCTAAGCTGTGTTAATATATAGGGAGAAAGGCACAAGAGGTCTTCCTCTGTGAAGTTTATCTCCTGAAACCTCTATAAAAAAATGTTAGAATAACTTTTAAGAATGCAATTTTCCAACGGTTTCTGTCATGTGTGACACTTCTTGTAGCTCTTCTGCAAAAGGAACTATTACAGGGAATAAAGATAAATTACTCCCTAGACTGGAAACTGTGTTAAGCAGTGTTCATCGAGTCATAGGAAAGGGAATTTGCAGGGACCTTGAGAGGTTGTCTGGTCTGTGTGTATGCCCCAAGGCAGGACCTGCTTGACATGTCATTCCCAAGACAGTGATATGTCCCCTCTGCCTTCTGCTCTGTGGGGTAACCAACCCACTTCATCCAGCCTGAGGTGATTTCTAGACTCTGGCACTACCATTAAACTCTCCTCCACCCATCCATGAATGGGTTCTTGGATGTTTACCAGACCCAGCTGGGCAAAACAGCAGGTCTGAATTCAGCAGCCTGGTCTGAATTCAATATTCACTTTGCTCTAAGCAAGAGGATGGATTCAATGAGATTCTAAGGTCCTTTTTGACCTGTATGATTCTGTGACTACAGTTTTTGTAAGGTGGCACCCAAAACTCACACACAATATTGAAGCCAAAGCACTAGGGTGAGTTGAATGAAGGAGTCATGGTATTTGTTGTGGAAGTGAGCTATGCCACCTTGATATCAGTCTTTTCTTGCTTTTTATTTTTTTTTTTTTTTTCTGAAGGCATGAAATTATTACCTTAAATTCATTCTAATTCCAAAAGCTCTTTACTAATGAATTGCTTCTTTACCTCTCCGTCTCTCCCTTTCTTTTTTCTTTTTGGTTAATGTGTTGTAAGAACTTTCTTGAAAATTTTCTCTATTCTTTACTTACCAGATGTTTGCATAACTGAGAAAGATTCAATATGGGCAAACAGAGGATCATAACTAGTAATAAGTACATTTGCTGTCTCAAAAGCATTAATTTTCAAAAGTTGAGAAAAATTACAAGCAAAATTGATTAGAAGAGAAATTGCAGACAGAGAAGATGCTGATTGCATAATTGGGGCTTCTGTAAGAGGAGTATATTAGATAGCCAAAACCCAAACCACCACAATTTCATATGAAATAAGAAAGACAACTTTGGCTGGAATCCAAGCCTTGAACTGTTACAAAGGAAGAGAGCAATGGGAAATCTATATCCATATATAAGAATTATATATGAAAATCCAAGATGGGAAATGGAAAGACACTTTGAAGAATTATCTGAACTTCCTTTTGGTCTGCTGACTTTAGTTTCTAATAAACCATACACCATGGTAAATAATAGTGTATTCTATAATAATATTATTTTTAAAAACAGCTAGAAGATTGTTACTATGTGATAGGTAGAATGGCCTTAGGCAAATCATGGGACCATGTAATCTGAAGCCAATCAAAAGGTAGAAAGAAAATCGAGGTTTGTCAACATGATTTTGTAGAAAAAGATCTTTTCAAACTGAATTAAATTATTATTTGAGACTGCAGTTTTATTTGATAAAGGTGTGGATGAACATAATGGATCGACTTTTGTTTAAATAATTCCCAGTCCCCTGGCACTTTGTGGTGCTAATTAAGAGCACTTACGAATATGATATTGAATAACTGCTGGTCCTAAAGGTATTGCCTAACCTGGAAGAGGAAACAAACAAACCAGAAAACCCCTGCAATAATATTTCTAAGGGTTTGCACAAATATCAGTACCAGAACTGCTCTTTTCCAGTATTTTTCATGAATAATTTGTAAAGTATTATTAAACCACCAATTGGGGAAGGAGAAGGTACTAGATACTCACAGACTCTTCCATCTGGAAAAAACATAAGGAGAATCAATAGCTGGAAGCAGAAGGCAACTAGTTCAGTTTAAAAACTAGGAGATGTCCCTTTTTTAGTAGACATATTCATTTATTTTCTTATTTAAACAGTGAGGATGATTAGAGCAAACTATTGCATGAAGATGTAGGATCCTAATTACACTGGGAGGGAGGTTTGCAGTGGCTAGAAATTAATCTCCATGGCCTCCTCTTCTGAACAGTGAAGGGAAACAGACTCCTCTAGGTCACGTAAGCCAAATTCCTGCTTTCAATGAACATGTGGAGAGATCTTTTTTCCTCTCCATTTAGTATAAGGGAAGCTTCTGCCATCCATCCCCTTTCCTCCTGAGCCTCCCAGGTGCTGGTGGTGCAATGTCAGGAGAAGGTGATTCCCCTCTCTTGGGGTTTTCTGGGTTAATGAAGAAAATCACAGGGAATGGGCTTGTCAATAGAGATACTAAAAGGGGATCTGCTGGAAATGGCAGAGAGAAACAGGGGCAGAGAGAGAAAAAGCATACAGCTGCTAAAAATTCAAAAGACAGGATGTAGATCTGATGTCCCTTGAGACCAACCTGAAGCTTGAATTCTGTGCTGCCACCAGGACAGGTTTAGGACACTTTTTCTTTTGTACCTGTCACAAAGACAGCACAGTTTGGGAACAGATTAAGTTAAAAAGGAAACAGAAGGTCACTTTTCTGCCCTCTTGGACCTAAAAGGTTTGTGTCCAGGACATTGCAGAGGTGGGAAAATCGTGTCCATGCTGTGCCTGCTGCCTCTTTGGGGTAAGTGCTAATGATGGGCTGATGGGAATGTGCATGTCTCCTCGTTCTCTGGCTGCACTCGCTGCCTTCCCCACTGAATGGCATTAATCATGTCAGCTCCCCTTTCTACAAGAGTGGCTGGTTTAATGGGAAACTTCAGCCAGCATCAATATCCCGAGGGGAGGAGGAAATGAAGAGGAGAGGGTGTAGCAGGGAGGTAGCTAATGGTGATGGCAGCCACTGTCTGCTGCAGAGCGGGGATTTGATAGGGAAAAGTCAGGGATCAGAGCCTGGCTTGACTTTGGAAGTCCAGAGGCAGGAGGGATATCAGTCGGATCTGCAGCGCTGGAGCTGGGAGAGGTCTCTGGGAAGCAAAGAGGATGGTGTGGCCTGGCTGAGCTCCAGGGACACTTGCCAGGAGAGGTGGAGGGAAAGCCAGAGCACAGATGAAGCATTTGAGCCTGAACCATGGGCTAGAGAGACACAGAGGCAAATGTGAAAGCTACTGTGTGCGTGTGATGCTCCTGGAAGGGTGTAAAGTTAAGGGTTCATGGGAGAGGGAACCAACTGAAGCATATCTGAAAGAGCAGCTCTTCTTGGAAGCAGCTGCTGGTGGTCACCATGTCATTCCCTTCACGCGTTTTCTAGAACTCCCCAAGCTTTTCCGTTTGTTGTGACAAAGAGTCGTTCCTGCCTAGAGCTGCAGGGCTGCACCATCTGCTGCTCCATCTTTCTGGGATCTCCATGGTCTGGAATTACCTGCCAGCAAGCAGACAGGCGTGGGATGTGCTTCTGTGTTTCCATGGGTGTGCAGGTTGCTCTGGGAGTGCAAGAGAGGGAGAGGTACACCACCGACTTGGATGGCTTCTTCTCATGCTTCCTTCCCCCATCCTCCTCCTCCTCTTTCTCTTTCCTATCTGTTTTCCTATCTATTCCCATGCTCCTGTGACAGCTTGTTATTAGAAACATTGCTGTATATTAGCTGAAATTAAGTTAAACATTGCCTTATAAACCACTATGTGACTGACAGGTTTCTCACCATACCAGAGCAGATGAGATCCATCCTTTCACTCTGGCTTCCATAGTGCCATCACATTCTACCTGGTATTTGAGTTTCTCTGCTTCTTTTTTTCACCCATTTCCAAGCTAAGAGGAACAAGACATTCACTACTCAGGATGCACAGAGAATAAGCTCCCTACAGTCTCCTTCTTGGGATGTTTGCTCTGCAAACAGAAGGCCATAATGATGAATGGTACTATGAAGAACATGGTCATCTTAGCCCATAAAAATATTCTCCTCTTGAGAAATCCAGCCCCAAGACCTGTCAGTCTGTCACATGGCAGAGAGAAATGAGGGTGACAAAATGTAGATAGCACAGGCAGCACGGGAAAACCTTCCATATATGTAATGAAGTGAATCTGTGGAATTTGTTGTCACAGCATATTACTGCAATGAATAATTTAGGAGGAATCAAAGAGTTTGCAACCTCATTGAGAGCTATGTCCAGACAAAACATGGTACAGGTTGAAATTTATAATGACTAAATCTCTACAACATAATCTAATTATCAGACAGGGTTAGGCAAAAATGACCTCCCATGGGAAGAAATGCACAATTAAATGTGTTAGATCTGAGCTGATGAGCAGGTATGTTAAACCTTCTTCTGAATCACCCAGTACTGAATTTTTTATCAGAATTGCAGTAGCAGATCAGACAACCTTTTTGCTTCTCTTCTTGCCATTATCCTGTGATCTTTTCAGGCACTATATTTTATTCTCTTTCACGTGGGCATTTTTGCAAACAATTTCAGAGGTCTCAGAAATCTGATTTCACACTTGCTTGTGAAAATACAGCTTCAAGCGGGCTCTCTGTCTAGCAGTTTCTAGGTAGGTGATCAACCTGGTATATCATTGTTTGGTTTAATCTTGGGTTCCAAGGAATTTATTTCCCCAGTATGAATTTCATGGCCACTGTTTGTTGTACTTCTGCATACACAGAGCTTGACTGGAGGAGGAAAAAGATTCCTGCTGACTTGAGATAGATCAGTCAGGTTATGCAGCTGTGACATAGGTCTTGCATCTCGTAATCCAGTTGGGCCAACCTGTGGTTGATGAGTAGAATTTGTTGCCTATCTGCCTGTTTTCTTTGTTTTGAGAATATTATACTCACCTGTGCTGCAATTGAGAGGTTGGTTAGTGTAAAAAAATCTCCCTTTCTCTGTCACTCATCCCCACAAACACTAAGCCCTTGCTAATGATGATATTTTTGCTAAAAGAGTGGTTTTCAGCCTGCTTCCTGCCTCCGAGTCATGATGTGCCAAATGAGCATGACAACACAAAGTCCTCCTGTCATGCAGCCTTATAGCAACTGTGAGCACCATGACCCCAAGTTTAGGAGTCACTTGTCCAAGGAATCAATCAAATATTAGCACATGTGCCAGTCATCCCCCTCTCCCTGGGGATCAGAGCTGCATCCCATTCTGCATGTCAGTTCAGAGCCTGACGTTGTTTTGCTGTTCATGTTACTGTCACAGAAGCCGCATCCAGAAAACACCAAAAATGCCCTGCCCATTAAGAAAAGACCTCATTTTCCCTGGCATGTTTTCCGTGCCGGTGGGCTCGGTGCATTAACATTACTTTCCTCTTCTGTGTTTGTGTGTGGTTACGATCGAAGCAAAGATCCGCACCGGAATGACAATGTGCCGACTAGAGCAGCAGGGAAACGTGCTCCATAGGAGATATGGCCCATGTTTGCAATCAGCATCAGAACCAGAGGGCCTCGGGCTGACCCTCTGCCTGCTCCTTTGTGCTCAGAGCATTTTCACAAATGCTGCTGATTGCAAACTGTGGCTGTTCTCTCCAGCAGCAGAGGGCCCAGGTGTTGTTTTATTTTTAGGTGTATTCTGGAGTCCGTTGCAGGCTGTAAACCGGCGTCAGCAGAAGGATTGAAAAGCAATGAAGTGCTGCTCTTCACTTAGAGATATCATTTTCCCCTGCATAACCTCCCTTTCAAGGATTCTGGCCTGTGAGATCCTGGCTGGTTGGTATGTGCGGTGCTGCAGCTGTGATGTGCGGTAGGAAGTGGGAAGAATTTGGCTGCGTACAAAGCATCGCTCATCTGCCCATGTCACGAGAGATCTGCGTGGCTCTGATGGGTGGCCACAGGAAAAGGGGGATCACCAGGGTCACTTTCTATAATTTCCTCCCAAATTATTTCTCCCTAAAGACCTGATCCTCACTTCCAATGCTCGGTCCTGCATGGAGAGGGTGTGGGGGTAGGATGCAAGAAAAGGGGTGCAGGAGCTGTGAGCAAGGGACGTGGGGTCCTTCAGTGAGGCTGGTTCCCTTCCAGCAGCCCGGTCCCACTGTCTCACTCCCTCTCTGACCCTGCAGGTTCTTGTTCAACAGATCTAAGAACAGACATGTCTGAGACCTGGGGTCCCTAAGTCAGGGAGAGGCAAGAGGAATGAACTGCAAAAAAGAGGTGCAGAGCCAGCTCTGAGTCTCCCTCCTCAAATACACAAAGCTTAACCATCTGCCCCTGAATTAGAGAGGTCAGCGAAGCAAAGCTGAACCTGTCAGGATTGCTAAAAGTCATGCGTGGCTTTGGGAGTCACGGAGTGGATGTGACTCCTTTCCCATTTAATTTCCCAGCAGAGCTGGCTCTAGGTGTGAGCAGGGCAGGTACAGCTGGTGACAGCAGGATGCTCACAGCAATAAAATGCTGCTGGCCCTGCTGAGCACATCTGTGCCACAGGCCAGGCTGGCTCTGCTGGGAGGAGACATTCGGGCATGAGTGACTGCTACAGCCTCATAAGGACAAAGGCTGATTTGTTGCATGCAGTGCTCCTCACTCCCACCTTTCCCTGCTCACCTTCTGTGCTTCCTTCTAATTCTGATTGCAGGTGTGCTTACCAAGAACCAAAAAACTTTTTGGCACTGCCTTTACTCCTAATACATTCTGCAAGAGCTGCATCAGTGCTGGTAGGATTCATAGTCTAATTACCAGAGGTGCATGTAGACACGCTTTGTGTCTCCAGAATGGTGTTAATAATAGGTCTGAGTGATGAGAAACAACACAAAATGCTGCCGCTGACTCTGAGACCAAATCCCAAATTGTGCATAGCCTCAAAAAGTGCCATGAGACAGTCCTGGGAAACAGCATTCTCAAAGCATTTTACATGGAGATCAGTGGTATTCTCCTTATTGCAGGTAGGGAAACTGAGGCACAAGGAGCTAAGAGCAGGCTGCCAAAGTGGGCTCAGCCTCCCATCGCTGGGCTGCCACTGCTGTTCTCTCCTGACGGCTATAACTTGTTCTTTCTGCTGGCTGGGCAGTCAGTTGGAAGTACCACCAGGATAACAGCCTGTTGTAAACACTGAAGCTGGTGGTTTGTAAGTAGAGAGGAGCATGCTGAGAAACAAATAAGCACGGGGTTTTATTGAATACACAGTCACTTATTTTCTGAAAGCTGGGATGTATGCGCTTGTCTGTGGTCCATCATACAGAGTATCCGAATGAATGGTCCTTAGCACCTCCTTTCAGTCATTTTTGGTTGCTTGCCACAGAGAGAGCTTTTTCCACATTTGCTATGTGAATTATAGCCATGAGTTTCTACAACTGTTATGTTTTAGGATGGTTTTTTTTTTAGCATAAAGGTCCCCAGTATCTTGTCTGATCTATGTCAGCCAAGGAGATTATTTTCAGCAAGTAATTACAAAGGTAATTATCTGCTCTAGGTGAACCTAGGCGATCTCCAGAGCTCCCTTCCAACCCCAACCAGTCTGTGATTCTGTGATGTTGCAGGACCCCAAATGAACACCATGGCGCTTTTCTGGACTTCCAAAGGGAGCCATCTGTGTTTTCACCAGGCTGCCCTGCTCCGTGGATAAAAAACAGCTTCCATCTCCTTTTACAGGGGTTAATCTCTTTCTACTACTCCCTTGTACCTGGTCACTTTGGATCAGGAGAGGTTCATAGGAGCCATCTGGATGAAACGTGGGGACATCTATGTAGATGCGATGTCTCAGACAGTGGAGTTGGTGTGGCTGTCAGCACTGCTGCACTTGTGTTAGAGCTTCACAAGGGCTCATGTCATGCACGAGAGAAGATAAAGGAACGAGTGAAGATGTTGGGAGCAAGGTAGAGAAATGGGTTTAGGGTTGTGAGGAGGGGATTGGCACATCTTTCTGCAGTGTGATTTTGCTGGATCCTGTCACATTCACCTCCTCTCTACAACCACATTCTTAACAGCATCATTTTAAATTTTAGAGCTCTATCACTCTTGGTATTATTTTTAATGACCGAGTGGATCAGCTTTCATGATAGTGACAATTTTTATGCTTCAATCCACCTCCAAGGTCAATTTACTTTCAATATTTTCCAAACAAATCACTTGGATTGTTTAGAAACGTGCTCTAGTGAAGTCATGTTGTGAAGAGTTTCAAAAATTTGGCATATCTTCAGGAATCAGATTTTCTTTGAAGCAAAATTGCAAGAGCTCTCCTAGAAATAGAAAGTCTGATTCTTGTTCAAATCTAATCTACCTGTGCATGAAAAAAAGAAGGAAAAAATGAGTGGAATGATTAAAAAAACCCAACTTTAATAATGAAGGTGAATGCAAAATCTTTACTAAGTGAGGCTGAGGGGGGATGGACATAAACCTTGGAAGAAATGCTGTAAATATGTGAGGGCAAATAGCAACAACCACAATAACAGTAGCAGCATGTTGTCTGTTTAAGTCTTACCTGTTGACCACAATACAAGAAGAAATGGAGTGTGAGAATAAACTTAGAACTTAAAGCCTATGAGTATTGAAGGTTAGGCAATGTTACTAATTACCAAAAAAGTGAAGATTATATATAAAATATTAGGGAAAAAAAAATGGTGAAAAAAACATTTAAGGGCCTGATCCTGGCTGTGAAAAAGCTGATACTGATGCCAGGAGCAGCAGTGCAAATGGAAATGCAACCCACAGACCTTAGAGGGAAAGGACACATGGATAATGCCTGTAAACCCTCTAGTTAAACAAGAAAGGCAACAGCTTACCGAAGATAAAACTACAAGGGAGAAAATCTATGTCAAACAAAGAACAAGGTGGCAACTGGTGTGGGAGCAGAGAATATCTGAACACAGAGACTCGAACGCTCAGAAAATAGGCAGAGAAATCCCTGAGTGGAAACCAAAACCACTCAATAAAAAAAGCTGCAAACTCACAGCAATAGCCAGTAAGTGCTTACAAGTAGCCCCTGAATGAAAATTAAGGGGAACTTCAAGGATTAAATCAAATCAGACCTTTGAGGAAAGCCCAAACTTTTAGGAAGGCAAAGATGATGATGCTGGTTGAGCCCACAAGAAACACCTCGGGCAGCTGTGGGAACCACAAGTGAGAGAATTTATTTGAGGAAAGATGATGTTTTGCATAGAGGAGCTGGGGTCATTCCTGAGGAACCACAGGGTTAAAAGGGAGAAAGGGCTGAATCCCCTTCAGTCCCCCAAAACCAGACAGTTTGCTGCAACCACATGAGAATGAAAGATATCATGGACTTGGGAATGCTGGCATCAGAAATTATTCCACCAAAAGCGATTGCTGTCTGCACAAGTGCTCTGATGGGGCACAAGGAGCTCTCTTGATCCCCTGAGCTAAGCCTGAGAGGTTCAGTTAAGCAAGAAAGACCTAAAGAATAGCAGAAGTGCTACTGGTAACACATAGCACTTCAGAGGAATTAACTGGTTATTCCCTTTACTGATTCCCTGTTGGCAGACTAATATTGTTTAACCCTGGTGGCAGAGTAAATAACAAAGATGAAAGGGGGACATTCCTGATCTTACTCACACACCTGCTTACACTTTTCTACCTTGAACTTAATTGCCCTGATGCTTCTAAGTTTCTTCCAACCTCAGCTCCCAGCTGGAGCCAATTTAGGTGTCAGGAGAGGATTGGTCAATTTATAAACAAGCTGTTCATCCCTTTTTCAGGGGAATGAGAAGTGATGGTGGTGTAGGTTTGGGAATGAAGGGCCTGCTTGTTTCTGCTGACACACTAGGATTTTACAAGGAGTGGAACCCTTGGGACTCTCCAGGTTGAAGGCACAGCAGGTGAGTAACCTATGAAATGTGTGAGGGTTTAGGAGTGTGAAGTGCCATTTCAGGTATTGTTGCCTAGGATGTCAGAGGAAGCTTTAAAGTGGAGCACGGTGAAGTAAAGAGGTGGGATATGGTAACTTCTTTGTGCTCTTTTCCTATCCTGGGGCTCTCTGCTAAGTGATGACTTTGTATAATTAAAATGAACAAAGTAAATGGCAGCAATCCATCTTCATAATCATTGCATTTTCTTCTTCCCTTTGTTGTAGTGCTTTGTTCATCGCAAATTGGTTTAAAAAAAAAAAAAGTAAAAGTAAAAAAATAAATAATAAAAAATACAGAAATAGAAGTTGAATGGGTGCCTGCAGGGGCTGTATTTTTAGCAGCTCATCAGTTTGCAGGCAAGCTCAGAGGTTGCAGATTCCGATTGCTAACCTAGAATGTGGAAAGCAGGATAACTGAGAGTGCGTGTGTTGTGAGGAGAGTGAGGGTTTCAAAGAAGGGAAGGAAGAGATAATTGGCACCTTTGCTACTTACAAAACGTGGTGGGACACTGTGTGGTGAGGCCATCTGGTTAGTGTTTGTGGCACAAGGGCCTGGTGAAAGACTCTTGTGGAATCCATCTGCAGGAGGGATTTTTACCTCTTCCTTGCCTGGAGCTGTGAATGTTTATGTGTCCACTCTGGAGAGGCTGGATCGGGATATTTGCAGATGGGGCATGTCAGTTCCAACTGAGATACTGTCTGGGAGAAGGAAGTGAGCAAGCAGAAGATGACAAAACAGATCTGCCAAGAAGTTGGAGCAAAGGGTGATCTCTGAGTGCAGATCCAGCTCACTAAATGTGAATGAGGTATGAGCTCTCTGCAGCCTTAAAATGTCAATTATGTCCAGTTTAGCCTTGGATCTATGCACAGGAAAGTCCCTAGGCAGAAGGTTGCTGTGAGAAGGAGTGGTTGCCATCCTCTGCTGGTGGCCTTTCAGAGCAGAACCAGGAGTCCAATGTAGGAAAGAGTCTTGGCCAGGACAGAGGGTGAGGTGCTTGGTCACCATCTGAAATGGGTGTGGTTGCTATCCTCCCCCATTGTGTTCCACACCCTCAAATTTGGCTGTCGTGCTTTGCAGCTCTGGGTCTTGAAATGGGTGTCCTAGAATTGCTGACTGTACTGACAGCTCAGCTGATGGCTTGTGGGATGCTGGAGCCCATGGGGTTGGAGTAAGGGAGAAGGCTGTCTTGCATTTTTGCTTGGTATTCTGGCAGGTTTTTGGCTTGCTTTCTTGGTAGACTATTTTCATCTCTCTTGTCCTACTTCCTTCCACACAGGCCTCTTTTTCCCCTAGGAACTATAACTAAACTCACTCTTGTCTATAATCTCAATTGGTTCATCAGCTCTTTGGAGCATTTCCAGGCATACAGAAAAAGATGATTGCATGGGCAGACCATCTGATGCTGTGTACATTAAAACCAAGCTATGTACAGACCAGACCATACTAAACTGGCCCTGCTATGGTTGCAGTTATTGTTGTCTGGACTTTGCTAACGATGTTGTTACATGCAAACAAATAACAGTATGAAATACATCTTTCTCTGCATGGAAGACCCAATCCTAACACAAGCAGAGCAACAAATATCTGGCAGAAAAGGTGTTGTGGGTAACTGGTAATTTGCTGAGGTTAATGAGTTATGGGGATAGAAGTAGGACAGATAAACCAAAAAAACATGGGCAAAAACATATGTAAGCAATAGTATAAGAACAGGACTTGAGGGTGAAATGGAGAAAAGCATGGCCATGGCTGCTTGCAAATCATATCGGATTTGCAGAGCGAACCCTGAGTGGAGCTGGTAAGGTCAGCCTTCCATATGTATGAGCTTGCTAATATCCTCGCTGTCTGGTTACTCCCCAACTCTGTTTCAGAGCCAACATCCCCTGAACCTTAGATTGCAGGACAAAAGGAAGGAATTAAGAGACAGTTCCCATACTTGATCCATGCAAGGGCAGTAATGCAATCCCCCTGGCCCATACTCTGCACCCTTTTTCCCCCCAGCAAAGCTGGCTGTGTGAGCACAACCTTTGGGATGCTACCGACCGCCAGATTAGTCATGCTGCCATGGTTCAGCTGCTTTTGCCTGCCTGCGGGGCTGTCACATTCTGCTTCTTCAAGCAAGAGCCGGTGGGCTGAGGAGGCTCCGGTCCCATCTGCCAGCAAAACCCATAGCAGGGAAAGAGCAGCAGCTAGGGGGAGGTGCTGCAAGGGGGGAGCAGTGGATTCCCTTGATAATTAGGATGACTGCATCATCACTTAAGCAAATAGGGGAAAGAAGGAGGCTTTTTGTAGCAGGCTGCCTGAGTGGAGGAGAGGATGGAAAGATGGAGCTGTTTTCTGTTAAGGAAAATACCTAGTCTGCACAAATGAAGTGTGATCACTTACATGCTCTCCTCTCCAGAAGAGGTATGAACAGGAGCCCGTCAGGATGAGTGGTACCTTGTTAGAGTTTGGCTGTTGTCCTGTGTTGTACCCTTGTTCAAACACAAGGAGGTTCAGGCAAATGCAACAGAAATGTATGACTGGTTACTCCTCATCCCCTCCTGTCCTCCCACATGTCCCAGGTCTGTCTCACTGTTCCCTTGCAACACCAGTATTTTGACATACCCATGTCTATCCATCAGCTTTTCCATTTGCTCAGGGAGGCTCTAGCTTGGCAGTAAGGCAGGTAGGTGCACTACAGTTACATACAGTTACATACAACCGAGCTATCCCACAGGCTGCATGGCAATTTTTCTTGCCCTCTCTCTCTGCTGATGCTTGGAGGACATAGCTTCATCACTCTTCGTGGGAAGAAGGCTGAGCAATACTGTCATCTTAGACCTCTAACATCTTCCTGTGTGTGACACCACCACAGATGTGTTTGTGTTCACTGTTTTCCACTTGTGCTCATTCAGGCTGGCAAGACATCTGCCTTCCTGGTGCTGAGCAAGAATTTGAAAAGAAGCTGCTCAGCAGCCAGCTGTGGTTGCCCTCTCACTCTCCATTCTGCTGGGCTGCCATACAAGATGCCAGCAGGTTTTTTGGATTGGAAATGTATGATTCAGGGCCTCCTTACCTAGGAGGTATGTCTGGACAGACCTTGAAGAAGCCAGTGACATGAAAGCAGCAGAAGACTCTAATCTTCAGTCCATCTCCATGCTGCTTAGCAGGTGGATCCTGTGATCCTGCAAGACAGCTTTGATGCCAGAGAGAGCATGTTGAGAAGCCTAATCAAAAAATATTGTCTTGTTTGCAGGCTTGATAGGTTTTAATGCAGGTCAAAGATAAAAAAGTGAAAGAGGAAGGCACAGAAAAATCAGTGCTGCCAATTAATGGGGGTTCTCATCAGAATTTGTACATCTCCAGCAATTTCTTAATCTCAGTGGAGCTCTGCCTGCTGAATGAGGAATTTTTCCTCATCCCAGATCAATTAAGCCACACCAAATCATTTTCTTTTCCCCCATCCAATGTAGATTAGTAGATACATTCACAATCTCATATCCCTTCTGTTGATAGCTAAGGATTGGCTCTCTTCTTGCTATTTCCAAAAGTGGAATCTGATTTGACTGATGTGAGAGCTGGAACACCTCTCCCATGGGGACAGGCTGAGAGAGTTGGGGTTGCTCAGCCTGGAGAAGGCTCTGGGGAGACCTTATTGTGGCCTTTCAGTACCTAAAGGGTACAAGAAAGCTGGAGAGGGACTTTTTACAAAGGCATGTAGTAACAGGACATGGTGTAATGGCTTCAAACTGAAAGAGAGGAGATTTATGTTAGATATAAGGAAGGAATCCTTCACTGTGGAGGTGGTGACATTCTGGAACAGGCTGCCCAGGGAAGCTGTGGATGCCCCATCCCTGGGAGTGTTCAAAGGCAGGTTGGACAGGGCTTTGAGCAACCTGATCTGGTTGAAGATGTCCCTGCCCATGGCAAGGCGTTGAACTAGATGATGTGTAAGGTCCCTTCCAACCCAAACCATTCTATGGTTCTACAGTAATGTCTTACCCGTTACTGAGAGCTGGCATTCATGTGCCACCCAATGGCACAGTTGAACCAGGAATCCTGGCACTGATGCAGCTTGGGCTACTTTCCTTCTCTGTGGCTGTTGGGCATAAAATTAATTTTGTGTGGATATTGGTTTCTCGTGTCTACGTTGCAATCATTCAGTTGTACTTAGGCTATGTCAGCCAGTGGTTGATTTAGGCTTATGCCAGTGACAGGCAAGCAAAAGTGTGTATCTGCACAGAGCAGGGAGTCACGTCTGAGCAGGAAAATAGTTCCTCTGGCAACACTCTTAAACATATCACAACTTATTGTTTCTCCTTTTGTCTTTAGCGTGGTATGGCAAAGGCACATTAAGGCTGGATGGATTCTGTTCACACCAGAGACTTTTTCCTACAAATGAGAAACTCATGGGAGGGCTGTGGTTGTAGTAAATGAGTCTTTGTGTGTTGCTTTGTGCCTCCTGTCACCCATCCCAGCAAAGGTGGAGCTGGGGAGGTGGCAGAGGAATCCCAGCAGAGCATTCTGCTTCTTCCTGAGAGCCCCTTTTAGGGGAAGGGAACACTGATGGTTGCCTTGACTTCCACAACTTGGGAACGCCTGTTATCTGCAAACACCATAGAAAAGGTGCATTTATGTAAACATTAAAAAGTGCAGTCTGTGGAGTCCAGGGCAATCCATCTTTTAAATCTCACTTTTATGGCATTATTATGTGAGACAGTCTCATAAAAAGCTCTCTGTAGATGTTATTACATCGCATTGTGGCTTTGGAGAGTGAGCTGAAGAAGCTGTGAGTTTGTGCAACAGCACATGTTAGCATGAGTTATAGTATGTCAGGGGCCCCATGTTAACGATCAGAGAACCTATTCAGCTCCTTTAAGGTTAATCAACTTGGCATTTGTGTCAGGTGTAATGTCTAATTAAAATGATGGAAGGGGTGTGAATGCCTCCTGGCAGAGGAGGGAAGTGGCACAAAGAGGCAGCATCAGTGCCATATTGGTTTGGAAAATCAATAAGAGGAGCTCATTTTATCCCAGTGTATCTCTGCATTTGCCATTCAGTGGCTCATTTGAAAAAATGCCAACAGGCTGCCTGGGAGCCTGGGAATGGCATCGTTTGAAAACACTTAAAGACAATGCTGGTGGGGATGGGGAAGGACCATGTTGCTGTTGGTCATGGCTTGGGAGGTCGGGAAAGGAGGGAAAGGGTCTGCTGAAAGAGAAGGTCTAGAAATCCAGAGGGTAGAAAACCAAGGATGGCTGGGCTGGAAAAGCAGTGTTTCTGAAGGAGAGACACATGGAGTGCCAACCTGATGGTGTGGAGAGAAAAAGAAAATAATCTAATAATCTCGGGCATGTCTGTGTTCCCACAACCTGCTAATAAGTGTTGGTGATGGTGTAAGTGAATAAATAACCTATCTACGGTGAGAGCTGAAAAAAGTGGGTAAACTAAAAGACTAAAAAGCAATTTTTAATCTGTCAATGTTTTTGTTGGTGAAAAGTAACTTTCAGACAAACTGAAACATTGAGGAAAGGTTTGTGGGATTATTTTTCCTATATTTTCTGTTGTTTGAAAACTCCACAGTAGGAGAAAATGACAGAAATGCTGTCTTTAGATTTGCTTCTCTTAAAATAATAACTCTACAGGACACTGTAAAAATTAATTGAATTTTCCTTAGGAAATCATGTTTAGTGAGTTGTACTCATTTTTCAGGACGTGACAACTCCTTGCTGGTTGTGCAGCCAGCTGGACAGACATCCATCCAAGTAGCTGCACAAAATGTGTCAAAGCTGTGGATAAATCAATAACTTTCCATCTATGCAGTTACACTTCTCTGCAAATATAAACATTTGCTCATTATCACCACACACAGTTTCATCTCCACTGAATTTTTAATGAAAAAGAATGATAATTTATTCAGTAGCTTTTTTTTTTTTAAGAAAAATGTTTTTCTTAATGATTTTACTCCTTCTGGTTCAGTTAAGAAAGCTTACTGCTTCCTCCAGCCTGTAACTTCAGAGCAGCGTGTTGGAGTTCAGATACACCTTGATTACCTTTAGATACCTTTAAAAACCACCTTATTTGAGAAGTGCAGAAGTGGTGAAGAAAGGTGGGTTCCTCTGGGTGGTAATTTAGGTTTTACAAGGGCTGAAATGTCCTCTGGACAGTTTGCTTTCTCCGTTTTCAATGGACACAAACAGAACACTGTGCTCTTAAATTTGTTGTTTGACAAAGGTGGGATAAATACAGACCTGAGAAGGGTATTGAAGAAGCACTCAAGTGACTTAGCAGCAGTTTTCACATTGGTTTTGAAAGTCCTGCACTAAGAGTTCAACTTTCTTCCTTCTCTACCCTACCCTGAGTAAAACGTCTGATGACTTATATTTACATGCTCTGAAATCTCAGATTGGAAGGGAAATGTTCAGGGATTATCCTGATTTACGACCTTTAAGTGCTCTGTGCAATGACAGAATCTCTACCTGAAAGCTCTTTAAGCAGAAATTAAATTATGCCTGACAGTGATTAAAGGAGAAAGTGTGAGGAGATGGAAATTAGCAAATCCATCTCTATTGCTGAGATCCCATTATGATTATAAGGAGAGGGGAAAATCAACGTTATGGGTGTCAGCTGCAATCTGGTGCATTCATTTAGCAGCCCATCCTACCTGGGAAATGTCCTTGTATGGATGGATATACCTGTCACACTGGCTTGGCCTGAGATGAATCAATTGTCTCAGTGGTGGAATAGAGATGGAAGCTGTTTGGCACAGGGTTAACTCCCATTTTGAGTTTAATGCAAGAACCTGAGGCAGGGCCCATCAGATAAAATCTGGTGGGAAGGCTGATCTTGTAGACCTCTTGCATAGAGATGCTGGAAGTGACATGGCCATAGAAACAGGGGTGCATTCTTATGGCTGAGACACAATCTCAATATTCAGATATGGATCAGACTTTAAAGGTATAACCTGCTCTTCCTTTGATAGTCGTGGTAACACATTTTTCTTGATATTTAAAGAACAGATTATAGCAGTTAGAATGTGAGCAAGTGTTAAATACATTTACTTATGTAGAAAAATTGGGCGAAATTTCAGATGGTTAAAACTTTCAGTTTGTAGGGAAGATGTCTCATCAAAGAAGCCTCTAGATCATTGGAAAAGAAAAAGAAATACTCTTGACTTCAATGATATAAACCTGTCCCTACAGTAGACATTTCAGTGCTGACACAAAGGTGATCTTGATTCTGTTCCCTGAGGCTGGTAGTAGCTGCAACCACCTTGTTTGAAATGGTTTTAGTGATTCCCTCTGAAAAATTAAAGAAGCAGTATTGCTGGCTGTGAGAAGGGTATTTATAAATACATTTATAAATAGCTTTCACCAGTAGGCATGATTATTACATGCATCAAAGCGAAATGAAGTTTTACTTCTTAGCCACAAATACCTGGTTTGTACCACTGGTGCTTAGGGATGCTCACACACTGCAGTGTCACAACTGACCCCTGTTAGAAGAATCTTCTCTTCATAATAAAGAGATTTTCAGGCAAGACAGGAAGTCCCAGGGCTGCCAGAAGGGCAAACCGAAGGGCTTGTGTGATCTCCTCTCTAAAATGTTCCTAGAAAACTTCTTACCTGAACTTCCAGTGCTAACTTGGGAACATTATTTTTCTCAAAGCACTAGATGGCTTTGAAAAAGTCATGATTCTTCTCTGTTGTTTTTTTAAATGGTGGAAAAAATATTCTGTCCTTTTTTTTTAATGGGGATTAAACTTAATTTTGAACAGTAAACAGGAATCACAAAGCTTTAGGCAAAGACAGAATATGATATACAATGAAAGTGGATTTTGCATTTAGTTGGAGGCTTGTTTGTCTGATACTGTGGTGAAAAAGAGGTGGGGGGTGGCTCTCTTTTCACTGTTCATCCATGGCATACCAACTAATTTCACAGCTCTTTTCCTTGCAAAATTTACTTAGATTGTGGAAAACCTAGAAAGTACAATAAAAAAACCATTTGGGGAGGGCTGTAAGATGCTTGTTCAGTATCTGCCTGCTGCTAGTTTGTGGCCACTCTTATTACTGTTTATTTGTACTTTGCTGTGGACTCCAGTTCTCAGTTAAGCAGAATCTCATTAGAGAAGAACTAGTTAATAAAGTAATAAAGGTCTCTGACCTCTTCAGTTTCGTACACCTGTAAAGATTTCCTCCAGCTCCAGAAGGAAGAATAAAATCAATACTCGTTATTGTAGTGTAACATACTTCAATGGATATAATACTCTAAACATTCAAAGGACAATTCCTCATTCAGGCTCAGGTGTCAAAATGCCTGATAAAAACATTTTCTTCCATCCCCTTTTAAGATCCACAGTTTGGAAATATGCCTCAGCACATCTCCAGCAATGATTTATCCTCCCGCTCTACTCAAGGAAACAAAGTGACTTCAGCTTCCTTGTTTAACAAAATAAAAGAAAATCAGACACAAATCCAACCTGGCAGGATAAAAAAATATATGTACATATAAAGAGAGAAGTTATCCTGCTTTAGAGTAGGAATATGAAATTATGTTGTAAATTAAATTACAGAAAGGGAGAATAATATGAACTGAAAAAAATATTAGTTCCAAGGCTGAGTTTCAATCATTTGGCTTTTGTAGATGTTACTGGTCCTGTGAGTTGGGCTGAACTGTCCTCAGACACGGGGGCCTGGTTAATTAATCTCTTCCTTCTTCTATAATAAATAGGACCAGGAAGAACAGGGGAAGGGGAGGAAATCTGCTCTGAATTGAAGCCTGAGAGAGCATGAGAGCAATTCCAGCATTCGCAGGAGGGATGTGTGGGGAGGGCACATGGGACACCTGGCTGGCTGCTGGTAGGAATGAAGATATAATTTTTATAGATTCTTAGAAGCTACATCTTACTGCTTTTAAATGTGTGTTTGATTCAGTTGGATCTGAATTTTCTTAAGGAACAAAGGGATTCCTATGAATGCTTGATTTGGGATCATAAATAGATATGTGATTTTCAAAGAAGCTGAGCACCTCAGCAGAGATCTGCAGAGCTTTTAGCACCTCCTATGTTCTAGAAATCAGGCCAAACTCTTTCCTAGTGGAGCTGCCAGAATAGAAAAAGGAGGAAATAAATGGATAATATTAGAACTAATTCATTGGAGTGTGCTCAGCTCCTAGGAAGAGATGTGAGGGACAGACCATTCTTCTAGTGCTGGCTTCAGGGTTTGTCTGAAGGTACAAACGGGTTAGGGTGCTGGTCTGAGTCACAGCAAATATTAGGGCTGTGAAAAGCTGATGGCACTGTTTAGATTAGACGAAGAAAGTGTTCCAGTGCTGGAGAGCATCCTGTGTTTGTTCCCGTCAGCAGAAATACCTGCTCAGCTGTTCTGTGTGGGCTGCAGCCATGGGAGATTCAATCCAGGTGGAAATCTCTGCTTGGAAACCAGTCCTGATTCCCTCCCATCCCAGAGCAGATGGGGGAATCCTTCCCACAGCCTTGATTAGAAGGAAAGTTTTACCTCAGCTAGTGTTGAGTCTATATTCCTCATTCTTTATTTCAGTCCTTGATAAAAGCTGATATCTGCCCAGAAATTAAATCATCCATCCTCTGTGGTTACCTTTGTGTTGCCTGGCCAGGGGTAGCGGTACAATAGGCTTAAAGGGCTGCAGAACAGCCCAGGGGATGGAAATAAGAGAAACTGCAACTTTTTCCCCAGGGATGTGTCAGGCGAAGGGGCTGGCACTGTAGCTACATCCAGAAGAATAAAATGAAGGAAATAAATAAAGGAGGCACAGTGCGTCCTACAAACAAGAACATGTGTCTGCATTTATTAACATTTCCAACGCGGATTTAATTCTCAGCAAAGTGCTCCTGCCTACACGAAGCCCAGGCGTGTTGCAGGAAACCTCTCGTTAAGTTCCATACAAGCCATCTTTTTAGTGCATTCTCCAGGGGAATCTTCAAAGAGATTCTATAATTTCACTGATAAATGGCTCTTTTGCAAAACACTATTTACATTCCAGCGTCAGAAAGGCTGGTGACTTTTCTTCCCCCCACCCCTTTCAGCCGTCTCCTCCCAGCGCCTTCAGGGAAGGATCTCTCGCCCACTCCAGGGAGGTAATAAACCATCTGTAGGTTCTGTAAGGAAGGAGAAAGTGGATTTGCTGGATTTCTCTGGAAAGAAATGCAGCTTTGGGAGGACAGCGGCAGTGTCTTAACTGTGATTTCCCTGGATTCTTCTGGAAACAGGGAGACGTATCAGTCTTGGAGACACATCTGAGTATTAGGATTCAGAGGATGTGTTTGTTTTTTCCCTGGCATCACCACAGGTTTTCTGGGTGGCCTCAGGCAGGCCGTGCATTCTCTTTGGGGTCCTGTTTCCATTGGAACGCACCAGATGAGGACAGCGACTTCATTCTGTTTGTTTGTCCTGCCTATCCTGATTACAGATCCCTGGGGGCAAGGATTGTCTCTTAATAAGCGAAGCAGCCTGTACATGGGGATCCCAGCTTTGGTGTGGCCTCTAGGCATACAGAACAACAAAACAACATCTGACAACCAGTCTAGACAGTAAAATAATGTGCCAGAGAAGCACAGTTTGGTCACAGATTCTGTTTTTCTCTATGGCTCAACTGGGGCTTTTTGCTTTTTCTGGTCACTCTATCTGCTGACTGGTGGTCAGGAGGGACAGAACTTGGGGTTATTTCCATCTTTATCCACCTGCCTGAAAAATAGAATAAAAAAACCTGGGTATATTGGGTGAGCCCTCAACAAAATAAACTATAGTGAACACATTAGAACCATGTAAACTTCTGTATACTAGTTTTAATGAGGTACTTCTGAGCTGCTTTCCCAACACAAAGTCTTTTTGTGCTCCTGCAATGTCCTGTGGTGGGTGTAGCACTGATATACCTGATTTACGGTTAGATTAATTGCTCTGTCTGAGTATGTCTGGAGATCTCAGTTTGGAGAGCTGGCTGCACGCCTGCATTGCCTCCTGGCTGCTCCTAAGGATGGGCTCACTTCAGGAATTCTCAATAACCACCATCTTCCCACAAAGCCTTTTAGCTTCAGTTTCAAATTTGTATTTACAAAATCGAGTTCTATTTACCAGCTAATGCTCTGAAATGAAAGTGAATCAATGCAGCAAAAATGTTTGTTTGCTGCTTGCTCTTTATCCAGAAACAGAGAAAGTCAGGTCTTCAAGTGGTATAAATCAGGCTCTGCAGATTTCAGCACTGATTTTAATCACCTGATACAATCCAAGAACATCTCAAGTGTTGTGTATTAGTAAATCCTCTCCTTCAAATTATTACTGTTTTTTAAACCGTGTGAGTCAGGACAACACATCTTCCCCACACCAAATGAAAAGCTGCAATTACAGAAGTAGAAAGTGCTGGACTCTGAGGATGGCATCACATCCCTGGCAGAAAGTTGGTTTATTTTTAAATTGGTTCCTAGGGAGACCAAGTTTCCACAGTCATGTTCTCTCTTCGTCTGTCAGTCCTTCCCAAGTAACTTCTACATAAATTAGGCAGATTCAAGCACAGTAGGAGAGGAAATAGTTATGAAACTCCAACCTGTTTTGTGAAGCTAGCAGTGAAAAGAGCCTGAAATTAGTGCTGTTCTTGACCAATGCATGAATTCAGCAGCTACCGCTTCTGTCAGGATGCCATTTAGCTAATGAACCTGCTGCCTTCTGCCCCATCAGTGCTTAGAAATCAAGAGGAATACGGGTCTTTCCAAGCCACTGGTGGGAAAACCAGGTTACTGGGCTACAGGAAGAAAAGGAAACTTGGCTTTCTTCCCAGTGTTGCTGGACAACCTTATTTATATGAAAGATCATAAAGGCACTTTAAATCCCAACCAAGATTTGTGCTCGGATATGGTAGCTTCTGTCTTTTTCCTTGAGTGGTCAGTACTCAGATGAGAGCTCAGCATATTTCTCATGAGAAGATCCTGTTACACCAAGGCATCACAGCATGTGTTGTTTCGAGAAAGTTTCCATGACAAGGGTATCTGATGGAGACATCCCAGGCCAGGCTGGATGGGGCTCTGAGCAACCTGAGCTGGTGAAGATGTCCCTGCTCATGGCAGGGGTGGCACTGGGGGAGCTTTGAAGGTCCCTTCACCCCAAACTATTTTATGATTCTATGGTCTTTGTGACACTAGCAAATCACTCCAAACTGGAGAGAAACCAACTCAAAAAGGGAATTCAACCAATTTCTTTTGAAGGAAGAGCTTTCAACCCAGTTACATTTTGTGAAATAGGATGGAAATGTTTAGCTTTAGTTCCAGTGCAAAGAAACACCAGGTGTTTGGCACCCTGAAAAGAAGCTGTGAAATTGAATCTGTGTTCTCTGAACTGCTTTACTAAACAGACCAGAGGGGAGGAGGAAAGCATCAGGATCCTGGGCTAGAGCTGGGGAGGGCTTCAAGCTGGTGATGGGAGAGGAATGGGGCTGTGTAACTGCAGCTACATGTACCCCTGTACCAGCTCTGTGATGGGCTGCAAGCCTCCTATGACTCTGCTATATTAGAGCCTGCTCTGGGTGGATTTTCTCCCCATCCGAGCAGCCAGTTTGAGAAACCTTCTCTTTCCCTCCATTAGTCTCAGTTTATTGCTTCCCTGACCAAACTGGAAGGATGCGTTAGCCATGAATGAACTCTGGACAGCTGTTCTTTTTCCCTTTCAGGTCAACCACTTGTCTCTGGAGGGGGAAGAGAAGTGTGGGGGGGTCACCCTGGCAGGAGGCAGAGCCTGATCATTAGCCATTAATGAGGAAGTCAATTAAAAGCCTGCTATTGCAGAACGCTTTCTGATTACTCTAATTATCCCATAATTGTATTATCTCATTCAGTGGTGTAACACAGTGCAGGGCCCTGTGAAATGATGTGGGTGCTTGAGTCTTTGGCAGGCACCTACAGCTGGTGGTGGGTCTGTGTGGGCAGGTATGGGGGCTACATGGTGATGAGCAGTAGTTGTTCTTCCCAAAATTCCTTCTCCCTCACAAAGCCACCAGCCAGCGTAAGACCTCTGCTTGTATATGAACTGTAAAACTGCCACCTGAACCCATTCTTTGCTGTGAATGTTTTATTCTTTAGGGTCATTCCTTCATATGGATAGTGGTGGAAGCAGGAGACAACTGAACAGCCACTGTCCTGCCCCACCTTGTGTGTACAAGACAAAAATAATGAGTTTCAAAACTTCTTTCCTGCTGCTGGTCACACATCACATGTCCTGAGCTTGTCCAAATATGTTTTATGCTCTAACCAAAATTGTGACCAAGGAAGAGAACAACTTCGCCCCCTCTTTTTTAGCCAGTAGTTCAATAATTAAAGCATCTTCCTGATACACAGAAGATTGCATTCAGTTGTTACTTTTCCTTGAGTGAAATCGAGTCTCCTTTGCCTCCTAAGATATGGTCCTACCAGGGCATAACAGTGAGAAGATGATTTTGCTTGCTTCTTCTGGAAAAGATAAAGGCATCCGGCTCACAAGTTCGGTTCTCCTCAAAGTCCCATAGCACTAATTTTTGCAGCTCTCACTGAGACTTGTGTTCAGGAGCAGCACGACAATAAAAGAATAAGGACATGAGCTGCACGTCTGTGGTGACTAGAGCACCCCGGGAAAGGGAATGTAGCTTTCTGTTCGTGCTGCAGAGGTTAGTTTTCTTTTTGGTATTAAACACTCACTAAAGAAAACATATACCCACCTTTGAGGTGGGATGCACCACCTAGCGCTCCATTTCCAGTGCTCGGAAGGAATGACTCCTCCCCAGGCTTTTTTTTCAGGGACACGATGGTACCTAAATCCAGCTGAGGCTTCTTGGCTGTAAATCGTGAAAGGAGGGGGGGAATTGTTTCCTCACAGCTCAGACTAAAGCTCTAGAGAGAACTGGGATTTAAAATCCACCTCCACGGTGGTTATTAGTTCCCAGCTAACGTGGCTCTCAGCACCATGTACTGCCTGTTCTCAATCCTGGCAGCTAATTCCTCCCAGACATTGTACGGGAAACCTACACAGCTACCGTGGTGTCCTGGACACCACCGCCTTGCTGAAGGCCCTTTGTTAGTGCCAAACCATTAAACTGTGAACAAAACACAGCTGAAATCTGCCCGCGATAGCAGTAATAATAGTCCTAATAATAACAGCAATGCCACCACGTTGATCTCCTATAGTGACTTTTTGTGGATAATTTCAAAACCTTCAATAAGTATTAAGACATTCTTAAAATGTACTGTGAGACTGACAGGAATGATTCTTCTCCTGTGGATGAGAAAGTAGAAGAAAATAAGGGTTATTGGGCAGGAGTTAGAACGCAGGAGAATTGTTTTTCCTAGAGACTCGCCTTTTCTCCCTTATCTCCCATGTGTTGCTGGCACCACATTTGCTGGGTCCTCCATGCTGGAGTTTTTATGTCATGAATTTATTTTCCAATATAGTAAAAGCAAGTGGAGTCCTAAGGAATATTCCTCTCTGTGGATACATGGCTGGTGCTCAGCACATGCTCATAGGGAGATTGCAAGAGATGAGGGCTGAGCTGCTTTGCAGCGCCAGGGCAAGCAGGGAGGAGATACAGGAGCATCCAGGCTGCGGTACCTTGCTCTTAACCTCCCCACAGCCCATCTCTTCCCCACCAACCTTGCTGCACAATTCCCTTCCAGTGGCCGCATCAACCCAACTTTGTATCTGCTAAACCTCAGGTAATTGCTTTTAGATGGGTGTAATTAAGAAGCCATTAGTGTAAAGTTTCATTTCAGTTTATGCTTTGGTCTCCATTTAAGCAGAGAAATATGAAATTAAGGTATTAGCTCCTCTCAGAGAGATGAGTCATGAGCTAATAAGTTTCAAGAGCTGTTTCTCGACTGTAATGATTCTGCTTTTTTCTTTCCAAGTCTTCTCCTCCTCCCAAATTTTTGCTTCTGGAGTATTCCTTTTGAAAAGAATAAAAGCGAGAGGGAGACTTAGTCAGTGTGGAATTACTGATAAAATGACAGCCAGAGAGACACCAGCATTATGTGTAGCATTTCCCCAAAGCAGCCAGGGACACATATAGGGACAGCGTGTGGGCAGCGGCGTGACACGTGCAGCACTTGGTGACACGAGATGCACGACACCCAGGGCATGGAGGGAAGCAATGAGCAGCCACGTGTCCAGAGGGAACAGGGGAGGTGCCTGAGCTTTCCAAAGCACAATAAAGAGGAGGGATGTGAGTTTGTCCAGGAAAACTCAAAGCATCTGCTATCCAAACCCACCTGGACAGATGTGCACATCTGGTGAGCAGCTGAGACCCCCAAAGTGGGGATGTCCTGTGAGCTGGGTCCCCTCTCTGACAGCACAGTGTTCATATGCAGCGGTACCGTTTCCAGAACTAAATCAGTGACAGTCAGAATTGCGTATACAGTTAATCACAGCTTAATTAAACTGTTCAATCTCTGAGTGAAGGGTGCTGCATGACAGGAAGGGAGAAGGGGAAGAGGTGTCCTTACTCTGAGACAGTGAAATGCTACTGATCATCAATAATGCATCGCAGTAATGTTCCCGTATGAATTGGAAATGCCAAGCAATCAAAGGCCATATGTATTTAGCTTAGTTCCACATGATGTCCATGTATTTTTAATAGCGTGGCATCTTTGAAGTGTGTTTATGAAGCACAGCATTCCTCTCCATCGCTGTGGAGGAAAGAAATTGCCCCCAGCTGGTAGGCACAGCCTTCATCCCCTCCGCAGGCTGTGAGGATGACTACACACCTCTCCTGGGAGGAAGGACGGGAGGGAGGCACAGGGCAAATCCCAGGCAGGGATGATTCTTCTTTCTGTCTTGACGATAAAGTAGCTTGTTACAAGTAGGTGTAAAATCAATAGTCTAGTGGGGAACAATGGATGATTTCTTAGACTAATCTATTCTCTATATTAATCTAATCTCCATCTTCTGTTGGTTTTATCTTTTCCAGTACATCTGTAGGGTGGGTTTTCTACACCTGTTTTCTAGCTGGTAAGGAAATGGGAGACTGGGGACCAGAATGTGAGTCTGGCAGCATTTGTCTCCAGGTGAGCATCCTGGGCTGGCAGCTGAAGTTACACATTGTGAAACTGAAAAGGGGAGGGGAAAAAAAGGAAATAATAATAATAATAAACTAAACCACATGCTTGCTTGGCAGGACTCTTAAAATGTTCGGACAGCTAACAAGGGAAGTGGTGGGCTGCTGAAGTCTTTAAATCAAGTCTAGAGGCCTTTTTTTAAAGAGATGTATTCTTGTTCAGCTGGGAATTTTTGCAGTATTGCCAGCTCATGTCTTTAAAATGAAGAACCAGATGCTTTAGGTTTCTGTGAGAGCTTGAAAGTTTGGTATGAAACTGAAATTCATGTGATTCCTGCAGCTCTTTCTGTTTGTTTGGTTTGTGCTGCTAATGTTGCGTTAGGCTTCAGCTTGTAAGCATTGCTGGGGAAAATACAAACCTTTGCTGAGCTAGGAAACATACGTGATTGTACTGGGACCCTTTGACATCTCTCTGTGTTTCTAAAAGCACTTCTGCATGCTCTAAGGTGCGGGAAGGGTACAGACATCAGCCCGTCCTGGCTGCTGATCCCAGCCCTGTTCTGCTGCTCCCTGCAGTTCAGCAGAAACCTGGGTTTTGTCAAAGCTCCCAAAAGCTGCAAGTCCCCAATTCTAGAAGAGGCTTTTGAGAAAGTTAACAAAAATGCTGCTGCTGTTGTAAAGCATTGGTGGGGAATGTGCTCTCCCACCTCAAGTAAGACATTGGGGATCCCTCCCTGTTTTCTTCCAGCTGCATTGGAGCACAGCCCCTTGTCCTGCCTGCTCTAGCCGAGGGGCTGGAAAAGGCTCCAATCCTCAGATACTTCCACAGAACCGCTCCAGAACCCAACAAAAACCAAAGAAAGAGGATGGCAGAGGAGCATGGGGAGAGGGGAAAGATGATGTGTTAATCCAGAACTAATTCTCCTTCTGTTCTGGTTGTGAACCTGCTCAGTTGCCTGCATGGTTATGTAAGAGGAGTCACTGTGTTGGTGATGAAAGGGCAGCCTTGTACCAAGAGCTGGGGACACTGCTGGAATTTTAACTTGCCAGGCTGTGCCGGGGAAAGGGAGTGAGCAACTCCCCATCCAAACCCCCTGTCTGGCTCCTTTCCCTTCGTCTCACATGTGGTTTGGCTTATGAATGAGGTTATTTCACATACAGACCCATCCCAGCCTGGCCAAGGCTGCTGCCATCCCACTCTACCTCCTTCTCCTCCTCTCTCTTTTCTTCCATCCCTTCCCCCTGAATCACAAACACTCGTGCTGCTGGCACTACAGGAAAATTAACAAACAGCCTATAAATTTTACATGAGTTCCTGAGACCAGAGAGAAATTAATTTGATGTTGTCTTTTGATAAAGATGTAGCTCCCCCCGCCCAGCTTCAATTTGTTGGCTCCCCCCCTGCTTCACAAACATGTTTTCTTGAAGGTTGCAATTTGGTTCTTGTGATAATAGAAGTGCATAAATAAATAAATAACCCGCTTCAAATAACCCCCTAGCTTGTAAATAGGAACAGATAGAAGAACACCACCCACAGAAGAACAAAAAAAAAGCATCAAATCGAGTCAAATCACAGGCCAGTTGCCTCTGGTTTGGATTAGCTGGGTGTATTCATGCACAAGCTTCGGTTGCTCCCATGCCAGTCCCCAAAGGCTTTGGTTTTCTAGGCACAGCTTAGAGGGCATGAAGGATGGAGCAAACTCGATAATCTCCAGAAAAGCTGTTGCAGCTGGATTTGGAAGCGCAGGCTGCAAAAGGAAGAAGCTTGAGGCCATTGCCAGGTAGTCATTTTGTGCACAGAAACATTACCTGGGGGTTCATTTCTTTACTACAGAGGCAGTAGGTGGTATTTAAATCCGGGTTGGCATTTAGGGGATTGGGAGGGAGGGAAGATGCACAGAGAAGATAGAGAACTGAGGAATGTGATGAACCAGTTGCAATGCTCACAGAAGAGTTTGTCCCTGAGCCTTATCCAGTCCCTTTGGCCATTTTCTTAATGGTATTTTATCAAAACCCTTTCACGTGTTGCACAAACAATGATTAGTACCATAAATTTTTGCAGGAGTTATCAGTGATTAGAGCTAAGTTAATGACTTTTTAAAATATATATTTGAAAAAGAAGCTAAAAAAAGCATTAAAAGGCAAAATCCACTTCAAATAACTTCAGAGTTTGAAAATATATTTGAAAGGCGAATGAAAGGAAAAGAAACAATTTCAAGTCCGAGCCCATGATGAATCTGGAGCAGTATATTTGCTGAAGAAATGAATATCTCTTCTCAAAGTTATTTAACCTCTTCACCTATTTTTCCTTTAAACTGATTCATAAAATGAAAATGCTGAGGTGAAACAAAGTTTTGAAATGTTTAAAGGTTTCCAAAATCCTTTCTGCTTTCTTTTTTTTTTTTTTTTTTTGGTCCAAAAGTCATCACTAAATTTAATCCCAATCACTATGATTTTCAGTTATTTGAAACTAAATTTCTATTATTTTTCAAAGTGTGCTCAGCTCATGCCAAGGCCTTCTCTGGCCATTGTTTCTACAAATCATTTATTTAGTTATTTGCCAAATAGAGGGTCTCATGTCTTCTATCTTTACACCCTTCCTTTGTTTTTTTCTGTGGTGCGTGGATCATCTCTTTGTAGCACCAGAATCAAGTCCATAGATCCAGTTTTAAGGGACTCAATAATGGATGTTGGGTGTGATGATGGACTTTGCAGTCTCTGAGGGTTTCTTCCAAATTTATCTACTGGAGTGGCAGATGTTTTCATTCCAGAAGTTGTCTGTCAAAATATTACACTCATTATATACCTTCCCTTTTGTCTATAGACAGCAATGTAACTGCTGCAAATTAAGTTTTATATATATATATTTTAGAAACAGAGTTTAAAGGCCACTTTGCAAGGCAAAAAGGAATATGTAACAATGTGTGGCATCTGACTCTCTTTTGGAGGCTTTACTTTGATTTTTCTTGAATTGTTTTTTGTCTGAATTTTTAATGTAAAGAGTGAGGCAGCTTGTCACTCTTTATGTATGGGAAACATAATGCTCTTTGATGTTCTCAGTTACTGTGTCATGTTTATGTGCTCTGACAGTCTTTGAACTGCAGCTCACTGCAGACAATGGGAAGGGATCCTCAGAGGGGTGGAAAGGATTTTGAAAGACGCCCATTTTCTAGTCCTGAAATGGCAGCATTTCACCATCATCCACACTGGTATCCAGCGCCTTCAAAACAAGAGAATATTTGATTGAAAAAGCTGCATGACTGAGCCCAAGGTCTGTGATATCACTCTGTGCTATGTCAACGCTTCAAGGATTTTACTAAGCATTAGAGCCCTTCAGAAACTTCCAACGATTTGATGTAAAGAAAGACAAACTTCTGGAGCTTTGTAAAATTATTGTCAGTTATTTAAAAAATAAAACAAAATTCAATGAAAATAAAAATCCATATTTCACCCAAGCACTGATCACGATGACAGGAACTGCTAGTAAAATAAATACATCCCTTCTGTAAGGGTTTTTATAGGTATCCAAGAACGTAAAAGTGACAGGCAGCTGTTGCAAGGAAATTAGATAGGAATGTTCCCAGACCTATTCTGGCTGAATACTAAATAAACACCTGAGATCGGTGCTGATGCCGCCCAGAAGCTGTCCTCTTTACTCCTGATCAGCACAGTGACACTTAAAAAGAAAAATCAGAGTGCAGAATTATGTAGATCACTTTGAGTGGCTTAGTGCATTATTTAATGAGCTTCAGGGCACAAGGCAAAGTGTATAAGTTCATGCCGGTCTTTCATTAAAAAACTACAGCCAGACCTTTTATTTAGTCATTTAAATGGACTGCTTCTCTTCAGAGATCCTTTTAAGGTTTGTTTTAAAAAATGCCCAGATTCAGCTGCAAAGCAAATGTCTCAAAATGTGCATTATGCTGTTATTGCAGTAATAACTGAAAGACTCCGACCACCACAGTCAAGGCCCTGTTGTGCTGGATGCCATAAACAGGGAGCAGCAGAAGGTGTAAAAGCACGTTTTTCTGCCTAAAGCACGTGGTTCTGCCTGCACGGGCAACTGAATGGGGTGTCGTGCAGCGCAGGATGGGAGCACAGGCAGGACCGCTGGTGCTGCTGCAGTTGCGTGTTGTTGCGTAACCATGTTGTCATACAAGGACAGAAAATTTGTCTTTTCCTTCTTATTATTGTGCATTTGGGATTCTACAAGCATGCAGGCTGTTTGCTCCTCAGAGCATCCCTGACCTCACTGATTTGGGAGAGATGTGAAAGCTGATTTGTGTTCTGATCCCCAGTGTGGCCAGCAGCGTTGCCTTCCTCTCCATCCTCATCCTCGCCAGGGTAACTGTCTCTTCGTGCCATGGGAGAGCGTCTTTCAGGTCCTGTTCCAAAGTCAATTTGGAAACCTGGCAGGGAGACTAAGCAGTCAATTCCATTTTCTTCTTCTTCCAAGCACGAAATCTAACAGGCCCCTTCAGAAAAGACTCCCTGTCACAGGAAAGGGCTCCTTTGTATGCGAGTTGCAGCATCTATTTTTCAAGATAACCTTTATTTCATGTACTGAGTGTTAGCTTTGCTGAGAAAGAGAAAAGCCGAGATAACTCCTTCACCTGTGGAACATTATTACGCTTTCTGGAAAAAAAAAGAATGAGTTGTTCTGGTGCATGATAATGGAGGTGGAACGAATCAGGCAGCAGCAGGTGCTGAATTGCACCTCTCTCCCTTTCTCCCCACCTGCATATCTTTGCAATCTCACTCTCTTTTCTCTGTCTGTCTTCCCTTCTCCAACACAGGCTGCTTTTTCTTTCTCCCTTCTCTCATTACCCACAAATTCTCCATTTTTCTTATGCACAATGTAGCATCCTCTGGGACTCGTCAGCGAAAGCCCTGACCAACAGCTCTATTATTTGCGCTTTCTGTCGAGGTGGTGGCTGGAGACCCGTCCTGCTGTGCTCGGTGCTGTACAACCAAAGCACAAAGTCCTGGCTTCTGCACTGAAGAGTTCCCAGTCTAAAAAAACTTTGTGGTTTGCATTTGGCTGCAAATTGGTCTGTGGGAACATTTTGCCCCTGGGAAAAGGCTGTTCTTTGGATAATAGGTAAAACGTGGATGCCTCATCGGAGTACTCTAGTTCCAATGACATTTCAAAGGCAAAATATTGAATCAATTTTAAATCAAAATGGATTTTAAATTTTTTATTATTTCGGCTGCTTCCTGCTCCATTTCCCACTTGTTTTCACTTCTATATTAGAATCTTAATTTTATTCTGTTACATATCTCTATACCATCCAGTATTGCAGTACTAAACTGCATTTCAATAGTATCAAAATGAAGCATTTCAGTAGGTGGTGGTGTAACTTCTGAAGAGAAATATTTCAAAAACATATTTTCTGATGTGGTCCTGTCTGAGACATAAACAAATGTTGAGTTGCTAGATTTCTCTGGAGACAGAATGCCTGTTTTCTCATCAACTTTAATGATGAGCCTTAAGAAATCCTGAGTTTGATCAGATGGAACAAGGCACTTTCAAATGTATCTTCTGAATTGGATGCTGATATTGCTGCGTGACAGTGATGTATGGAAGAAATTCCCCCTGTCCCTTGGTGTACCCCATCCTCCTTGTGCAAACGTGAATCGTGCCTTCCCCTGCTCCCAGCTGTTTGGTTAATGTCTCGTTCGATAAATTATTTCAGTAGAGGGAAGAGGGTGGTTGCTACAATTATGACAGGCAGCAAACCTGACCGGACACCAGCTTTTTTAATATACCCCAGTTCTCAGTATCCACAATGGAAAGCCATCAGTGCAGGGATGCAGGAGGTGGCATGAGCTCCTGCATACAGCTTGGAGGGACACAAGACATCCCAGATGGGATTAGCAACAATAAATGAAAACCAGAAATAAAATTAATGGTCTGGGAAGAGCATCTCTGCAGTCATTCATGCTATTGCTCTGGAGCAGGGCTGTGGTGAGCTGTGGGAAGCCTGGCTGGCTTTATGCTCCGATCACGGCGATGTGTGTTTGCAGAGCTGGCAATTTCCCATCGACCGGATCCTACTGGCAGGGGAAAAGTTCTGCAGCACATGCATCAGTGAGCTTTGTGCAGATATAATGGCTCTGAAAGTTGCTAAACAGAGTCTGTGCTGCACCATAAATTACAGGGTAGTTATTTCTTAGTTATTTAGCAGTTACAGTGTAATTAGTTCCACTTAATGTCAACTTTTGTCAATACGTCTTCCATTAGCCAGAAAATTACAGCTGGGTTTTGAAGCAATGGCGATGCATGAGCTTTTCTGAGCCCAGAATGGGGAGGAGAAGATGCGGTGTGGGGAGGGGATGGGGCTGGTAGGTGAATCCCAAGCCTGTCTCATCACTTCAGCATCCCCACAAGCTTGCTCATACTCTCACACACACATACACAAACCACACATCTCTTCTCCAGGATCAATATTCCAGCCCAGACTGCAGAGAGGAATCAAACAGGTCCCTGGAGAAGTTTGCTTTGGCTGCTCAGAAACAAACAGACAAACAAACAAGCAAATAAACCCGAAGAGCTGTCTTAAGATAGTATTTGTTGCCTATATTTTTGCAGAAGAGGCTAATTAAAAAGTATGCCTGGTAGTTTGGGGATCCCAGGTTTCATTCAAAGAGGACTTGATTTCCAGTCTCTGGCTGTTTTATTCTCTGTCATCACAGGAAGTCTCTGTGCTTTCTTCCCCACTTTTCTTTCCTTTTGAAACTGTAGTCGTCATTAGGAAAAGGACATTTCTGATTTTTGCCATTGCTTTGAACAGGGCCAGGATTTTAGTCTCTAGTCTAAAAGTGGTGAAAATCAGGGGACTAGGCTTTAGGAGGAGCCCTGAGAAATATCTGTGTCCTGATTCTCTGAGCTGTGAATGATGAGGCAGGCTGACTTTAAGGGTGCTATCCTTGCCCCTAAACCACCTCACTTCAGGACATCACCAGCCTTTGGGAGCAGTTTCAGTGTGCAAGATCCTTCTACCTGTTTTAAATTTGAAAACCATGTGAAAGCAGATTGCACAAACTGACTAATTGACTGAGGTACTAACGATGGAATGATTAGGAAATTGCAAAATAAATACTTTACAGTTACCTTGTAATGGAGTAGATCCAACTAATTCTTTCTTGGTTTGTGCCACTAGACTAGGTCTAAGTAAATGCCTAGAAGTAGAAAAGAGTCAGCATGGGTCTAAATTTATTTTTTTTCATATAGTTTTCATAATTCCAGCCTCCAGTACTCCACTGCATATAATTTTTATCTATGAGTACATTGTGCTGATTTCACACAGGGCCCTGTGTATGCTAAAGCTGGTCTTTGAAGAAGAATTAAGTATTCAGTTCAGGAAAAAAATATTATGGAGAAAGAGTATAATGGTAATGTTGGTATTAATACATCCCCCAAACATATAATGAAGTTCCTTCAGTTGTCTTGCACCCCTCTGTGTCCACCAGGAGGCCAGGGACAATGGAGCTCCTCCTGCTATTATAAAATAAACAATAATAACAACAACAGCAATAAACATGTGCACCACAGAATTCTTCCAGACAAGCACAAATTTCAAAATTAATGTGCATGGCCATTCAGCAATGATTGCAACTTCCTCCTGTTATGAATAATAAGACCAGGGGCATGTGACTCAACTCATCCATTGCAGTTGAAACACTGAGACCAACTAAAGCCACTTCTGAGAAATCTTTGGAGATTTTCTGTATACATATACAAAAATCCCCAACTATGTTTAACTAATGAAGTACTGTAAGAAAAAAATCATTATCTGTGAAATACCATAAGCAAAACTAGAAGATAAATTCCTCTGATAAATAATATATTGTAAGCTACTCAGCTGAGTCCATTCCACCTTGCACAGGTTCACATCCATACAGAGTATTCCTTCTCTCCGTAGGCAACCTCCTCCTAAATACACTGAATTAAATATATGCAGAGATTTGTGTCTGTACCTCCTGAATATTTCAGAACATGTTAGATAATTCTGCCCCACAAAACTCCCTTGCTTTAGTCATCCAGGAAAATAGTAATAATAATAATTGGCTGTATTAATGCTTTGGATGTACCATATCCTAAAATACTGTAGAATGAGCAGGGATTGGAACCCTTGGTTCCAATTTTGACTTTTTGGACAGATATCAGTTGGAAAACAGCATGGAGTTTAGCTGACTCTCAGTCCACATGGGCATAAAAGTTATTCTGAGCACAGAAACGAAGCAAAAGGACTGACTGGTGTGTGGTCTGGCTCTAGGGTCAGGACAAGATGTTCCAGTAGAAAAGAGTGACAGGGGAAGGAAAGCTGGGAGTTCTCTCTTCAGCAGAGCTTTAGAACCCCCCAGGTTTGACACTTCGTGGCCCCCCAGCCCAGCTCCCGAGGCTCCAGATGACCATGTCCCACCCAGCCTTTGCCTTGAGGTTCTGTCCAGCTCCCTGCTGGGGTGGAGACACTAAGAAGATGACAGTGTCACCCATGTCCATCCCTCACATCCACCCCGTGGCAATTTTAGCTCCTCTAAACCTATCTCATTTCCTCTCTCTTTTCCTGGATAAATACACTTATTGCCTGTGTGGGAGATGGTTATTATGGGTTATCGCCATTTCCTCTGCAGAGAAACCTGCTGCCCACGCTGCTTCCTCTCCCTGACTTCTGCTTTATTTTATTTCCCTGGGATGAAGCCTGACTGACTGTCAGTGCTGCCCCAGCCTCCTGCCACCCTGGAGATGCAGATCTCTGCCAGCCAGGCAGCAGGAGAGAGGAGGAGGAGGATGATTGCAGGAGGAGGGAAATTGAGATGAGCGCTTTGACAAGTGTTAAGACAGGAAGGGGAAACCGTAAAAACAGGCCCAGGATAATTTCTGCCTCTGGGCAGAGGCTGGAAGGTCCTTAGTGACGTCAGGAGAGAATTTCTAACGGTGTCAAGTGCTTGTCATCTCTTTTTTCCTCTCTCCTACACAAGCCTGTGCCTACTGACACTGAACCTCCATCCAGGCTTTGCTGTTCCAAATCTGGAAGGTGTTGGCTGAGCAAGAGGAGGATGTACTGACTCATGATCCCCATGCTGCATCTACAACTTCTGGGGCTCAGTGATGGAAACCAAAACAAGCTACCACCCACCAAAGCCTTGTGACGGAGGTTGTGGAGTCATAGCCCAGGCCTGTCTGTGAGGGTGGTGGGTGAGGAACATCTCACAGCCTCCTCGTTCCATGGAGCTGAAGTCTGGCCGTAAGGAACTGGAAGTCAGTTCAGTGGAAATGGGGATTTCTTGGTTGGTTGGTAGGGAAGTCACTGGGGTGGGTCTTCCAGGGTTACTCAGAAGAACATTTTGGTGCATCCACGTACTTGGACCCAGCAAATTCAGCTGCTGCTGCTGCTTTGGCAAATGCACAGCTGAGTAAGTTTTGCAGGCTGACCAAATGGGAACTCTCTGGTGACTGCGAGTTGGGGCTGTAATTTGGGACTCTGAGAAATGTAGGAAAGGCCTGATAATATAAGAACAGAATAAGGGCAAGAGAGAGAGCAAGATGCAGTAGGGAACATCAGCAAAAAGACGGAGCGAGGAGTGTGTGTTCTTAAAGAATCAACAATTCGCATAGAAAAGGGAATTACCCAGGGGAGCAGAGTCTGTGTGTGAAGCCGCGAGAAATGTTATGGAAGAAAGATATTAAGGTGAAGCTACTGATATTTGAACTGTTATTTGAAAAGAAGTTTTAATCTGATAGGCTGCAGACAGAATTAATGGATTTTCAACGAGTTGCACAGCGCTTCGGGACAGTGAGGGGAACAAAGCAAAAGTTCTGCTGGAGGTCAGGGCCACATCCCCGACACAGACCAAGACATCAGAGAAGGAGTCAAAAGAAAGGCAATTGAGAAATCAACTCTGGTAAATTTCTCAGAGGTGATGGAGAGTTTTTAAAACAAAACAAAAAAACCCCGCATAATTGCCATATCTCATTTCCTTTTAATTACCTAAGAGTATGGTTTGGATGGCTAGAATCAAAGATGGCGCGTCATAAAAGTAAAATGGGTATCAGTGAGGCATCTTTCAGGTCCTTTAGAAGATGAATGGGTGACAGACTGGCTGTACGTGTGTTTGTACCTGAACACGTGTTGAGGGGAACTGACTGGGTTTCTTGGGAGAGCAGCGTATTTGGGGAAAAACTACTCACAATTCAAAGCCTGCTGGGCAGAGTTGGTTGTGAACCACTGTATCTCCGTTCATCTCGGTGGCCTCTGTGGCTCAGTGGTCCCTCTGGAAAGCAGCAGACCTGATTTTGAAGATATTGCTATTAAACAGCAATGGAAGGGAAAAGAGAAAGAGGAAATTGAGCTAGGGGAAGGGAAGGAGGGAATGTTGTGCTCACATAACAGAGCAAGAAGATCCTTATTCAGATAAACATCAATGTCTTGGGGATGAACAAAACTCCCTGGGCCATCTAGAAATCCTGTCAGCTCTCTTAGCTTTTTTTTTTTGTTTTTCTCCCATCTGGTTCATTCTGTCTTGCTCTCCTTTTCTTTTTGTTCTCTTCCTTTTATATGATCAGAGTCTGTAGGTCTCTTGCGTTTCCCAGAATCCCATTTAAGATCTTGTTGGCATCTGGAAGGCAGAAAGTGGCAGGGGTCGTGGCAGCAATGAAACAGCTGATTGAATCATCCCTATTGTTTAAGTCTTTCTGGGAAATGCAGACCATTTGGGGTTTGTATTTCTGGTTTTTGCCCCTTTCCTTTCACCTAGAGAAGCAGAGCTTGGGTCAAAAGCCTGCAAGGATAATGGTCAGAGATTTTGCTTCTGTTTTGTGGAGTCAGAGAGCTGGATGGAACCAGGAGACTGTGAAGTTCCTGGTGAACAAGGAAGTAGCAGCATGAGGTCCAAGATTTTCAGAAAATTAAGTCTACAGGGAAAGCCCCCACAACAAGGTCTTCAAGTGGTATTTGCAATCAGCCATGAGACAGAAATGTATCCAAAACCAGACTTCCTTATTTCTGTATTCTTTTTCATATATTGATACCATCACTTGTATTGTTTATAACTAATTAGCAAGAGAAATGTCTCTCAGCAGCAGGTTTAATTCTTCATTACATCTGTTTCGGTATCATACCATTCCAAGAATTCTTCTGAGACTGCATTTCTCCCAGTGTATTAGGGAAACGCAGTGCACCTTTTAATCAAGAGAGACATCTCTATTCAAGTTGCAGACTTCAAAATTTCTTCTATTCAAAACGTTGTATTATTACCGGAATGAAACCAGAGATAACACTCCAGTTGATATCGTGGTTTCAGGAATCAGCAGATAATTCAAAAAACTTGGGACTGAATAATGCATTTCCTTTGTGTTTTGATTTTTTTTTTTTAATCCATTTTTTTATAAATGGAACTTTACCCTCCCACTCTCCCTTACCAAGTTGAAACCCTGTATGTCTGGAAGAGGATGGCATTAGCACTAAAATACTTTACTGGAGCATTCCGCTGGGGACATCTTGGCTCCTGTGCAGTCTCCTGCTATGGTCAGTTTTGTACAGGATATTCACAGTCATTGTCTCTGTGTGTAGAATTAAGAAGGCAAGATCCATAGAGGTTCAATGAAATGTCCAGATGCTGCAAGTCAATGTCCTGTCCCCAGGAGCTGAAATGGCGGAGAGGGGCTGCAGCCTCTCAGCATTGACTTGTCCAAATGAAAATATGCGTTTTTCAGGCTTGTCATCTGCGCTAAAGCCTAAAATAGGAAATAGACAGTTGGGATTATCCAGTGACTCAACCATCAGCATTCACAGTAGTTATCCAGGTTATCTGCTTCCTTTGGAGTCCATAAAAATACAACTTGGAAGTGAAAGAGATGGTATCTTTGAAATGAAGTTGCAATATGAGCACTGACTCCAACATGTCTCTGGTCCTTGGTTTCTCATGTGCCTAAAACAAGCTCTCTTTTTTCCCTACCTTTTTGCATCAGAGTATATGTTCTCTCAAGGCAGGAATCTCCTGTTTTATTTTGCCCATGTGCAGCATCGGACCACATTTGTGTTATAGCTCGGTCAGAAAGACAGTATCGGTATAAATTACTGATACCAATAAGCTCTTAACACAGTAAAACAGAGGAAAAGATGGAGCTCGAGTTTAGATTGTCCTGTACAAACAAACCATGTAGATTTAATGATGCAGAGCATGGCAGAGTTTCCTACACATGATCCCATCAGGAGGAACTTCACTCTGCTCCTCTGCTGCTTATTCCTGTCTCAGTGAAGGGACTGAATTAAGTGATGGAGGAAGGTGGATCTGTTCTGCAGTGCAAAGAATGTGTGAAGCCAAAAATTAGTGATAATATTAATGCCTGTTCCTGAGTCTTTACAGAAAAAAACCCAAACATTTACAAGTAGATTTCTGGAGCAGTAAAGATTTTTCTCTTTTTCTTTCTCTCTCTCTTTTTTTTTTTTTTTCCTTTACTACAGTGAAATCTTTAACAAATAATCATTTTACACTATACAGTTCATCAATAAAGGCAATAACACCAGGTTATGTAATAAATTAAATATGATGTGTAGTTGAAAGTAATCGTGCTTTCAGGCATCAGCTTCTTGTCACATTAAGGGCTCTGGCAAACAGGTTTAATATTCGTGGAATGAACAGAATTATTGACAAGCAGAGGAGGAACTAGACAGCAAGTGAGCATCATATTAATTTTTCAGAGGCTGATATTGCTTTTCCTGCTGACATCGCAACAAACTTTCAGGGCTGGCTTTTGCGGTAGAAGATTTTGGTAGTGATAGTGGTGCCTTGTTTTTTCTTGATCTGTTTTCCTGCCATTCTGTCCAGTTCATGTGTTTTTGAATGGAGAAGGAAAGAGAGAGAAAAATAGTGGTGATTCACAGAGTAAAGGCAACTTTCCCTTTGGGTTATTCTCACAGATAATTCAAGGTTAACTCAGATTAATTCCAGTTCTACCTTTCACTATATCAATGTATTTCTTTCAAAAAATGGCCCGTAATTCTCATCATGCCTCTCGAATATACAAGGATTTAGGGACTTCCCACTGCCCCTTGGCTTAGAGAGAGTGTGGTGGTTGAAATATTGGACATCCTTTAGGACAGAGTTTCTCAGTATAGACAATTAAAGACAGAGTTACAAAGAGAAGTCAGCTGGATTATCTGAGCTTCCTGATACTCAGAATTTCTGGAGGGGGGGTCATATTGGAATAGAAAGTGAAAAGCCAAACTTCCTGGGGTCCAATTGGTCCACTTGCCCAGAGATGAGTGTAGAAAGAGATGACAGTTCAGCTTGATTCCTAAGCATTTCCAAAGTGCTACAAACACAGCTGAAGAAGGAAAAAAAAAGAAGTGTGAAAGGCCGTTCTGAGGCATGTGTTTTGTCTGAGGCAGAGGTAAAAATAGCCACTGACATTTTTCTTGTCTCAGATTTGAACTCTAACCACCACACCCTTCCTCTGTATGTCTCATGCAATTTGTCACCCAAGAAAGATGGGGGTAGTGGGGGGAGAAAGGTGTTAAATAAAATGACTAGTGTGTCTGTTTGTTGATGGGTTATGGAGAGGCAGATGAGGTTTCTGTGCTGTGGTGGTCAGTGAGTACTCAGATCAGAGGTGTCTGATCGAAGTTGTCATTGGAGATGCTCACAAAGAGCATCTGTTGAGATTTCTGCTCAAGCAACTCCCTGCTCTGCTTTTTACATTGTGGGTGAGATGGGCTTCAGCAAGAGGAAATGGCCTCAAGTTGCACTAGGGGAGGTTTAGATTGGATATTAGGAAAAAATTCTTCATGGAAAGGGCTGTCAGGCATTGGAACAGGCTGCCCAGGGCAGTGGTGGAGTCACCGTCCCTGAAGGAGTTTAAAAGGCATTTAGACAACGTTCTTAGGGACATGGTTTTGTGCTAGAGTTAAGTTAGGTTATGGTTGGATTTGATGATCCTGAGGGTCTCTTCCAACTGAAATGATTCTATCATTCTATTTCTAAGACAGTGGGTGAGATATCCAATCTTGTAGGTAATTTATGGCAAGAATCCTTGCAGGAGACAGTTTGCGAGTATTCTCCCTCATCCACCTCAGGGTGGTCAACTCTTTGCTTTCGAGGCTTTTTCACAACTCCAGGAACATGGAGAGGAGAAAAATGGAAAGCGGGTGATGGCAAAAGATGTCTCAGGACTGGTCAGTGATGCTTTCATGGGCTCTGTTCAACCCTTTCTTGCTCCTCTCTTATCCTGATCCAAAGCTCTGAGGCTGTTAATGTGGCTGGCGAGGCAGGCAGGCTTGCAATGAGCTGGGCATGCTTTGGAGCTTGGCAGCATTGTCATTTGGCCTGAAAGCAGTTATTGTAGAAGGGGGATTGTTTTGCAGGCCCCATCAAATAACACTCAGATGAAGCTTGTTCATCACAGGGAGCTTTCTCAGGCTGACCTTGGTGCATGTGGCCAAGTTTTCGGTAATGACCTTGGGTTTCTGCAAAAACCCATGGCTGCTGGAGGTGGCCCCAGCCATAGCTGCCTTTCAGCAGTGAAATGTGCCAGCTACCTCTGTCTAAAATACCCCAGAATCACCT
Organism: Nesoenas mayeri; assembly: GCF_963082525.1. NCBI lineage: Eukaryota > Metazoa > Chordata > Aves > Columbiformes > Columbidae > Nesoenas > Nesoenas mayeri. The sequence goes on from NC_137566.1 coordinate 6,297,425, forward strand.
AATTTCTCCAAGTAAATGTCAGAGTGTGAGAGAGCCAAAGACAAGTGGGAAGAGAGCAGAGCTCTTAATCTTTATCAGAGTCAGACCCAGCCTGCCCACCCACTCCAACAGACAAAAATCAAATAAAATCTCTGATAAAAGCAGGATTTTCTTTTTCAGGAAAGGTGATGGCAAGTGTGGGCTCCAGTTCGTCTCTGTTTTACCAGAAGGCTGGTAAACTGATGAATGTTGTCAGCATTAATATTTTCCTGTGTGATCTTCCTTAATGCTGCCCTGGGATTTTTTTTTAAAGGATTTCTTGTATCAATTATGTTCAAGACTGAATCCAGTATAACTATAACTGTGTGGGATGGGCTCAAGAGCAATAGACACGAGATCCCTTTCTGCTTACGAGTAAGTGCTTCTGTTTCACTCCTTCCTTTTAGAAAAGGAACCAGGAGTGATAGATGTTAAAGCACCAGTGTTGTATCAAAACATATCTGGAGATCTGGGACAAAAGTGTGAGATAGAGGAAAAAGTTACAAGAGAAGTGTCAGCATAGGAACACCCTTTCAGTAATGAGCTGGTTTACAAAATGTAGGAAATATTAGAATTTCAAGCATCAGCTGTGTGTCCTAATGGTGTATTAGCCACCTAAAATACCTTCGAAAACGTTCTTAGAAGCAAGTAACAGAATAAACACAGGAGAAGTGTGAAGCTGTTTCTATCCAAGGCAGAACTGAACTGCAAAGAGCTGGAGGGTTGGAAAAGGGATGTGAGCAAGGAACTCCAGCCAGGATGGGGACTTGTGCCACATATGGGCCACTCACTAAGAAATATTGGGAGGAAGATTTCCTGCGCTTATAGTGAGAGAAAACTGATTAATGTGTTTAACCTTTGGGGCTATCACAGCAGAGCAAAAGCTAGTCACTTCAAAAGAGCTCAGTACTCAGAATATGGCTGAAAGAGGCAGAATAGTGGCTGCAGGAAGCGTCTCTGAAATCAAGTCTGAAATACTAATAATGAGAATTGCAAATAAGGTCTTTGAATTGCTTTGGGTGGACACCCTGTTCCAAGAAGCGCCCATCTCCTTCCCTGCGTGAGTGCTAGCAGGACAAAGTCAAAGGCTGGAGTGTCATGGGTGAAAAGCTAAGAATTACTTTTTATATTTAACCAAGCTCTTTCAAAGCTTGTAGTTATACCCGTCTTTAAATCTTCTCTGATTTTCATCAATGCGCTATCTAAGCATTTCACTGTCTTTTTTTCATGCGAGTTGAGGAAATCCTGCCATCCCCATCACCTGTGGTGCAGAGAGAGAGGAACATGCAAAGAAGTATCTGTGTGCCTGTCAGGCTCTGAAGTGCATCTGAGAATCCCACTAGATACTTAACTACCTATCAAAAATGGAGACTATTTGATTCCCCTAGAAGTCAGTTGAAGATCAAGAACATGCACATGGGTTCCTGATATCACCGGGCATCCTCTTTATCTAAAATGTCTTTTCTCTGACTGCTGAAAGGAGAGACAGAATTTCTCTTTTAGTGATTAGAATTAGAAATGGATTTGTTAAAGCACAACAAAACAAAGCACTATCTTTTGTGTTAAATCTTGCACAAGTGATACTCCTGAGTTTTTTCCAAATTCAGATATATTATTGTTAAAATAAAATATTTATTGTTATCCCCACACTTTGCCTTTTCTATTTAACCAAGTTGCTATTTTTTGAGTTGAAAGCATGCACACAAAAAATGTAAATCCCAAATTTCAAAGGCACCTTCCACTTGGAATTAGATCTATTTTTGTCCCTGTGACTATCTTGCACAGCTCTAATTGTCATGCCCTGCTCTGAAATCCACAGTATGCTCCTCTCGCCAGCGTATTTTTGGATTATTGCTCATTGTGATCAGCCTTTTGTGTTCCTTTTGATATGGGCCAAATTTTGACATGAGGTGCTGAGTCATGCATAATGTGGATCTTATTTGTGTCTCAAATAAATCTTCCTTTTTCTATCCCTCTGTGCCTGGGCCAACACCTGGCACAGTCTCCCCCATTTCCCAGACAGCCAAGGGAAAAAACACCTGAAACACATCAAAGCACTGAGCAGCCCAAACCAATTCATTTAATAATAATTATAAAATGTCATAGGGAGTGCCAGCTTGGTATTGTAGTTTCTGTGTTCATTTGTTTTGTTGAAAAACTGGGTACTCTAAAAAAAGTCCCAGAGAATGAAAGAAGGAAAGATCTGCTTTTGAAACTGAGGTCTATGGACTTGGGAGTGGAATATTTAATTTCTACAGATCAAAAATACAGTCATACCTGAGCAGGGATTCCATTCAAAAAAGACATTTACCAAGAGATGATGTCTGGTGTGGGCAGGTGGGAACAACATCCCGACTGGTACATCCAACCTGCAGGTTGTTAAATGTTATTGAAGCATTGAGGGATTTTGGGTTAATCCTCCCATGCCCCCACCCCATTTGTATAGGTTTCTGTCATTTGGTTTCAGTTTTGGTTTTGAAATACAGTTGGTTTAAGCTTCCATTTGCTTGGAGTCATTTTGAGGTGGCAGGGAGTTTCACACCTTACATGTGAATGGATCTTTTAAAGTCTCCTGCAGATGAGGTGATTTTGAGGATCATTGTTTTTCCTTTTATTTCAGTTTCTTATCTGATCGACACTTAACATAGGTAAGCACCATTTGGTATTTTCTCAAGAGGAGGGATGTATTTTAACCAGGTAATGCAGAAAAAATATGCAGTATTGGGATGGAACCTGTAACAGTCTCCACAATAGCATCCTACAAGTGAGGTGTCCTCCTTTTCTCTGAATGGCCTCTCTGAGCAGCTCTTCTCCTGAATTTTGGGATATTAAATGCAAAGTGTCTGCTGCTGCTGGCCAAGGCTCATGGCACCACTGACTCTGTCTCTTCTGCATGCCCAATGTCTCTGAAGTCTTCAAAGATGTGTTATTGGGCTAAAGAGAGGCGATTTGACTGCGGTTTCCAGCCTTTTCATGCAGGAGGTCTGTGGAGGTTGAAGTTGTTATTGTGGACATAAGAATTCAGAATTCCAAGGAAAATCCTTGAAGCCATGCTAAGGGGCAAATTTATGAAGATGGTCACAGCAGCCTCTTGGCTGGTACTTGGCATAATCAGAACTTAGAATCGTAGTATCATTTTGGCTGGAAGAGGCTGGATCATCGAGTCCAACCATAACCTAACCTCACTCTAGCACTAAACCAAGTCCCTAAGAACCTCATCTAAACCCCTTTTAAACCCCTCTGGGGATGGTGACTCCACCACTGCCCTGGGAAGCCTGTTCCAATGCCACACAACTTGGCATTATTAGAGATCCCTTGGTAGTTTCCTCCTAGGTTATAAGTGTTGTCTAATGACGGTTTGCTCCCTGCTAGCTGTGAGGGTAATTCCTGCCATCTTTCCCTTTCTCCGTGTTTCCTTCACACACAGCTGGAAAAAGAATGAGCAGCCCATGCAGACAATGGAAGTGTCTTGGGCTCAACATGGGTGTCACACTGATTTTATGTCACTGCATCCCCAGTGCCTGTGACAGAGCTGGTTTCCATCAGCACACGTGAGAGGAGAAGCAGGGGCTGTCACAGGAGAACTGTTCAGGGGCACAGAGGTGGGGGTCAGTCCCCACATTTCCATCCGGCTGAGGATCTGTGTCTTTGGTCTCCTCACTGACTGACCTGCATGGAGTTAACCTTCATTTACACTGGGGAAGGAAATGGGAGAATTGAGCACAACAGACTGAATCCTAGAATAGAAAAAGACCACTGGAGAGGGAGACAGAGTGCAAGGAGGAAAAGCTAACACCATGGCCTCTGTGATTCTGCCTTTGCAGGTCCCTCAGGCAACATAAGCATAAACAGTCTCTTCAAAAAATGTGAATATTATACTCCTTTCTGACAGTTTTTTCCCCAATTTCCTTCTGCCTTTACAAGTAGCTGAGGAAAATAAATATTTAATGACCTATTTCAATATTTTAATGTAGGTTTCTTGGTTAAAACACCACAAATCTCTCTGTGAAAGGACGACACTAGAATTAGAAAGTAATGAGCATTGCAGCAAGTGGGAAGTTGGTTGTAAAAGGGAAGGGAGAGGAAAGAAAATAGACGAGAGAGATGAGTTTTCACTCATCCTGATCTACTTTTGAAGTCCTTTTGCACAGGAAAGGGAGTTGTATAGTGCACCCTGTGTCGTATCTTGGCAGCATCTATAGGTAGAGAAGCCAAGGAATCACACCCTTGCACCACTACGGACCTCGTGTTGTTCTGTATGTCTTCGCACGGCAATTGTGACAAATAACACGCACTCCTGGTGTTGGGCCAAGGCTACTTCATTAAACAAGGCTCCTCACACAGTCAGGGGTGCGTGCACACAGTGTCAGCTGTGTTCTTGTGAGACAGAGGTGGCTGCAGCCCAGGAAACGTGGCAGTGACAATCTTGGACTGGTAGCTGCAGAGAATATTTTACACCGCTCTCTCCCTCCCTTCTGTGTCTGATCTCAGCAACAGTCTCTAGCCAACATAATTCTTTGTGAGTTACTTTCGTTAGCAAAACCTTTCACCCTATGAAGATGTTCTACTTAATTAGTAAAAGTTCAATTTTTTTTTGTCACTGACAGAACCCCATACATCACCATGTCTGGAGAGTCATTAGCTGTAAAATTAATCAGGGTGGATAACGGTTGAATAGAGTCAGAGCCCTTTGTGTTCCTTCCCACATCTCTGCCTCCAACGTGAGAACCTTTTCAAGAAGGGGAATCCAAAAAGCACTTCCAAATATCCAGGAGACTGGTTTCTAGGGTAGCACTGTGGTCAGGGGTGTTCCTGAGCCTGAAGTGGAGGGGGCAGTTAGGCGAAAGAGGGGACAGCAAACCAGAAGACTGTCAAATTTGTTCCACCCTGGTCAGACCCATGAAGAACTCTGAGGGACCCTGAAGGGATGCTGGGTGGCTGAGTTTGGTTGGTAGCAAAGAGGAGTAATTGTTGTTAAGGAAGGATAATGCAGGTGACTGCAATCAACTTGATATCACTAATAATTTTGCATAACTGATCACAGGACTTCATTAAAAGTGAACTCCTCATGGTACACTGCATTTTGGTAAAGAACAAGACCAAGCAGGGGGGAGAAAGGTAATATTTTGCCTGCACAAAAGTATATCTTCCCACTTTGTAATCTTCCTGCGCAGAAAATGTCTGAAAAGTAGATATCCCCAGAATGCCTTGGCTGGGCTGCTGCATTACCTCCAGGACTTGGCAATTCTCTGCTGATGCTCATAATGCTGCAGCATTCTGGAGGCTTCTGTGACTAACAAGTGGCTCAGGGCTGCGAGCTCTGTCCTCACACTCCTGTCGAGTGGAGTTAAGTAAGTGTCTGAATAAATGGAAAGTGATTTCTCTGCCACATCCCTTCTGGGTACGAGTCCCACCCAGCCAGAATCACAAACGCCGAGGCCTTGTCCCTAAGAATGAAGCATGTGTATCTCGGTAAACAATTTCGTCCTTGGTGTCTGATTGATTTATAAAGCTTGTTTTCAGTGTGCTTGTGAAGGGATAAAATAGAAAGAAATGGAGCCTTGTGCCTCAACACTGAATATGATTCCTTGCAGTAGGATATCCTTTAGGCGTAGTGTCTCTCTGCGAAGCTGCAGAGCTTTTCTTGTTGCTTTCCTGGGCAAAGCAAGGGGGTAAAACAAATGCTTAGTATTCACCCAAACCAATATGGATTATACATTTTCCCATCCTCGTAATTACTTGTGAAAATAAAAGGAAAGGGGCATTTCTTTTAGGGTCAATTGAAAAGTTTCATTTTCCATTAAGCATAAAAGTTATTTAAATCTTTGGGAATCCTTGAGCTTAAGGCAAATACAATTTGGATAGCAGAAATCCCTGTTTTCCTCTGAAGAGAGTCTTCATTTCTAAAATGCCAAAATGGGATGTTATCTTCTTATTTGCTCTTGTTTCCAGAGTAGCTATTTGAGGGAGTCAAAATAAATTTGTGAAAACCTTCTTGCACCCTGAAATTACTTTTTCTGCAAAGAAGAAATTGACGTCTGACGCTATACCCAGCTATATTTATCAAGATTTGTTTCAGGCTTTTCCTAAGCACGTTTTAGTCTTAAGCTTTGATTAGCAAGGACCTAAAAGCTCAACTTCCAAACAATGTGGACTTTCAGCCCATATTATAGTTTGGCAATGTCTGTAGTGTTGCTAATATCACATATACAGGCAGAAAGATGCCCCAATCCCACATCAAGATCCCATCTCTAAAGTACTCAAGTGGTCCATTAGCATTTTAAATGTGGTACATATCATCACGGATGATTTAGACACAAGAATAAAATGGTATTGATTCAGGATTATGGTCAGGTAAAGACACCATCACACTGTTTGTTTTGTGCTTGATGTTCAGTAAATGAACTAATTTATAGATAGGATTAGTGTGATCTATAGAACAGAGGGCAGCAATAGAAAGCAGTACCCTGCACTACATGAACTGGAGACTGGATTAGGATTTAGGGGAAGAAAAAAACCAAGCAAATATGAGTATCCTAAGTGAAAGACAAGATGTAAATTTGTCTGAATTCTACTGCAGTGAGAAAAAGAAGAGTTCACTTCTCTGGAGTTGCTCTCTCTGGACTTAGGCTGCTTTGCACTGAATTCTCATGAGCATAAATACATAAACTCATGCTGCCCATTTGAGATCGGATAGCTGGAGAGAAGGTTCAGGTACAGAGCTGTAATTTGCTTCCTCTCTGCTCCCATAAATTAACCCCAAATGTCCCCAGTGTGCATGTTTTACTAATCTAGAACACCAGCTATAACAGCTTTCTCCCAGAGGTGCCCTGTTGCTGTTTGGCACTTGAGGTAGTCACGAATTTTCTCCCTTATGAACCAAAATCTAGCAATTTGTTTGATATTTACTTGGGGACCTGATGAGAACTTTTGCAAATGTCTACATCTCAGTGGAAAACAGGGATGTTTGCATATAACTATACACAAAACACAGTAAAATGATTTACAGATTCTCTTCCTTTCTCCCACCCTTGTGCAGTCAGCGCTGCTCTCAGATGCATTGCTATAGGTGGATCTTGACAGCATGAGTGAGGTCTTAAAAATCAGCATGTGCCTCAGGACACACATTTCCAACACCTCTTGTGATAGATAGCAACCCCTGTGACTTTAGGTAAATCCGTCCTCTGCTGCTCTTGGCTTTTCATTTCCCATTTCACCCATTCCCTGTTGAGGAAAAATTTTAGGACAGGGATGATCTCAGTGCACAAAGCTGCCTTGATCTCAAGAGAGGTATAAGGGTGTTAGTATAATACCAGTAAGGAAAGCAAAGGCTCTGCATCCCCCCTCCTCTTGTCTGAAGCTGAGAGAGAAGTAAGTTGGTGTCCTTAAGGGGCGTGAAAAAAAAATCGCTTTTGTTTGTTAAGTGTTGAACTTCACATACTACAAAATAGGCCTGCTAATATGAGAACCTGCTCAGCTAATTAAGATCCAAAAGCCAGAATAACTCAACCAGTTATTAAAAGGCATTAAGCTTTTTCTGGAGGAAAAGTCTCCCTGTCCTCCGTCTCACAGCCCAGCATCGCGCAGATAGCACAGAGAGGGCAATCAGGTTTTTCCAAGTGTTCTCCAGCATCATTGTAGCATCTGCCCCAGGCACAGCGTACCCAGACAATTTGATCCAATTTGTTATCAAGATGCATCAGACTTCTCCATAGACTCTTTAGTCTCCCATGTTCCAGGATAAAAAACCTTTAAGTGCAAGACTAGACCAAAAATGGCTCCAAGGCACCCAGGTTACAATGAATGTGCTTTAAAAGCATCTGTTAACTCTCTATCTGTTTTCAGCAATAAAAATTACTTCACGCACTGTCTGCAGTCCCCATTTATATAGCTTCAGTATTTTGGTGGATGGAAATAAGGAAGCCTGGAGCATGCAGAAGGGAAGGTAGTACATAGCACATTTTGTAGCAATACATTAATTTGGTGGTCTTTCCAGGCTTTTCCCTACAAGATGATTCCTATGTGAAAGTCTGGGCCTCTGGTTTTCAAAGCATCACATAGACCAGGATTCCTGGGAGGATTTGCCATAACGCTTGAGGGATAGACATGGCACTTTCAGCCCACAGGGAGATATGAGGAAACAAAACAACCAGACCAGCTGGGTGCTCTGGTCCCCCAGCTCTCTGAAGGTCTGTCCTTTAGCAAGCAAATGTTTCACTGCATATGACCCACCAAGGCTCAATGAGAAGTTGCCCTTTCCTGCTCCCTCTTGTCATGCAAAACAAAACCAAAACCAAACAAAAAATTATACACTAGCATATGATCGGTAGCCTTCACCCTCCACCTGTCTCTCCCTCTCCCTTTTATATCTCCCTGTTCAGGATGCAGTAAACTTTCATGGTTTCCTTGAGGAGTATTTGTAGAAGGTTCTCTCTTACAGGAGAAGGTGCCATTTGGTGGCTGGATGTATATAGTGGTACTGGGCTGGGCACAAACGTTTGCTGTGCCAAGGAAAGACACAACTTAAAACCATCTGCTAGTGTCATATCTACTGCCATCAACAAGAATTCGGACATTAGGTTTCAGCCAATAGTGTTTTTCTTGATCCCCACACAGCCATGGTCTTCATCATGCTTTCCATTTTATACAGAACTCAAAAGGAAAGTTTTTAGCTCAGGAGTTTTTTCAGTCAGTTGCAAAGCACTGAAACAATGAGGTATTTGGATGGCAGTGTTGCCTTTTAATCCATGTGGAGCACTTAGATGCTACAGAAGATAAGTGCCTTGTAAATACAGATAAATAGATTAGATTAGACCTTGACAGTGGTTCATGCAAAAGGCATTTTTATGTGCAATTGTAGAGAAATAGCTATTTTGTAAAACCTTGGGCTGGAGCTTCCATAATTGATATTGTTGGAGGATAGAGGAAGCTAATGGAGAAGAGCTGACGTGACCGCCCTTTTGTCATTGACTAATTCTTCCAGCAGCCAAAGCAACACTACTGGGCTCCCATTTAGGCCTCAAAGAGAGTGGCCACATTTTTCAAGAGAGCACAGCTCAATGAGCACCGAGTCCTTTCAAAACTGTTCTTCTGAGTTCTGTAATGGCAGGGACAAGGGAAGGAAAGTGCTTTTGAAAATCTTTCCCTCTCTTTTACATCTTGACAGTTTGGAAATCTGGACCCTGGCGTGGCTTGGAGAGCAGCCCAGAGAACTGTCACCTGCTAAGGACTGGGACTAAGTCATGTCCTCAGTGGAAGTATCTTCCACAGCAATTACAAAGACAGTGGTAGGAGAAGAATGTGGGGTTCTTGTTCTGATCGGCTTCATCAGAGCCAGTCATGAGTTTAATTAACTGGTACCTACCCCAGACCATTCCAGTATGTGGGAGGTTCCTCCCAAATGATGTAGATTCATGTCTTCCTAAGCTACACAGCTCTGGTCTACAGCAAATGAAGGCAGATCCTGGATGTTAATTTATCCACACAAAAATAAGAGATAGAAAAGCAGAAAATAAACATTTGAGTGATCTAGGAAATCCTGAAACAAACAGCAGTTTAGTTCCTCAAACAAGGTACAATTAAGTAACAGCATTGTTCCCTCAGCACTACTCGTTCCTGTTGCATTAGGCACAAAACCCAAGCGCTTAAAAGCTAGGAGATAAATAATTAAGAACATCATCCATCTTTTATTGCCTACATAAAGCATACAAAGGGTGAAATCCTGACCCATCTGAAGGCAGTGTCAAAGTTCTTCTTGACTTTAGATGAACTTCGGTTTTACCTAAATTGTTTTGTCAAATATGATAAAAAACATGTGTCTCAAGACACCTCAACAATCTCTATTCCAACCCAGATGAGGTACTTTTTTTTTTCTATGATACCTTCTAGAATTTTAACAGAAAACAAAACCTTTTTAAAAACTGTGAAACACACCTACGAAATGAATGTTGATTTGAAGAAGAACAGTATTATGGAAATAGTTGTAGTGTGTTTGGTTTAGTAATTTTTTTTTTAATATATAAATGAGCACATATTCACCTATTACAAATACAGTATTACCCAGTAATAATGGCACTTGGAAGTACTTCAGCTAGCTAATCATATTTGCCACTTATAAATATTCCTTAAAAGAAAATGTTTGTACACCAAATTCAGTGAAATAAAAATATCACACACAAGAGGGCAAACAAAAAAGAAAACAATCCACAGGTTAAGTATGAGGTTGTTTAGCCAAAATAAAAAGTGCACTTCTGTATACTCAAAAAATATATATTTATTATGTGGGCAGTATAGGGTTTCATGAGTCCTTAATCATTCATTTCCTTGCTTTTAAGTGTGAGGGTTTTGCAAATGATGTGGTAAGTAAGTACATTGTTGTCACTTAGCAACCTTAACTCGTTTCTGAAGTGAGTTGTTTGTTTCTATAATAAATGAGACACTCAGATACCATGGTGATGAGCACAGGGGACCTTGTATGCTTAGGCAGAGTGCTATCTTGATAAATATGATATTGCTCAGAGGTATGAGGCCCTGACAACAGAGGAACAGCTCTTCATTCTTGGTCACAGCATAGAAACATGGTCACTGACTGTGTTTGTGCTGCATTACAAGGAACACCTGAAAGCTCTTCTGAATGCAAGACTTCTTGTCCTTTCAGGCAGAAAACCTGGAATTTTGGCCTTAGCTATGACTGGAAGTCAACTCTACAATGTCCAAGATCCTAGCTGTCCGAGCATGCCTGGGATGGGTTTGCAGCTAGCTCGCAGATGCTTTTGTTGTTATCACCAGCCATCAGTATGAAAGTTTATCCTTTGCATCCAGCTCCATACTCCAAAAACACTGTATTTTCATCTCCAGGCAGTCCTGCCTGAGCTGCACTGGGCCCTCTCTTGTCCCCTAATTACTCCTTTATGCACTTCTTCTGATGTAACACAGCTATAAAGCCAGCTTAACCAGCTGGTAGAAGATTGCTGGCCTCTGGGAAGCCTGCTGTGATAAAGAACCTTCAGTGTGGTTCCTGCAGATGGGATCTGATGCCAAACCTTGAGGGCTGTGTCTGGGGAAGAAAGGAAAAAGACAAATAGTACGGCTGAGATAGAGCTCCCTCCCTCAAATTTGAGCTTCTGGTTTCTGGGAGTGAATTAAAGCACAATGTCAAAATAATTTCTAGACAACTCTGTTCCATCTTAAAACTGTATTTATTGTACAAGACTCCTGTAAATCCCTGTACATAGTCAATCCTGCTTGAGCTCACCTGATTTTTCCAATTTTTCTCTTCCCTCACTCCTTTTCTGTATTTTCTGACTTTATACACAATATATCTTATGTTGCTGTTGCCACTTCTTGAGTTCAAATTAATCTTTTAAAGAAGGATGAACCACATGAACTTCCTTTTAGTTTTAGAAATCACATCCATATTCATAATCCACTAATCATGTTTGATAAATCAGAATTCATTGTGAAACATGCTAACCCTTCATGTTGCTTCAGTTTTTAATCTTGTAGGAAAAGCAATCATCTATGCAACGCATTCGAAGGGGTTGGGCTGGGCTGTCTTGGGTGTCTAGTTGAGTCAGCTTCCTTGTTTGTACAATACAGCTTATGCTTCTGAATCCAAGCTATCATCTAAAAACATAATTAAGTCTTCAGCACTTCAGTAGCAAGAGGAATATTCGCAGTGTGAATCAAACACCATCTTCTCAGCGATGCTGGCCTGAGTCTGCAGATTGTCTGGAAGAGCAGCTCTGAGCTTTACCCTCATTCCAGCAGTGTGGCCACACTGAAACCTCAAGATCTTATTCTAGCAAATCAGCAATGGCAAAAATTGCACCTGCAGCCAAAGAATAAATAGAGATGACTGTTTGTAGAGATCAGTAGGGTCTATTATTATGTAGTGGCTTGTTTAACCTGGGTACAGTTTGTGGATTGGAGTATTTCTGCCCCTCAGTCATTTGCACGAGTGTGCACAGTTTTCTACCTGTTTGCAAAATGGGATTTTTTTGGCAACATCAAGGTCAGTGCAAGATTAGGTATGTCACTTTTTGTTTTGTTTTCTTTTCTCCCTCCTCTTGTTCCATTAATCCCGATCTTTGCTTTAGAGGAGGAATCTTCACATGAGCCCAGGTCCTATAATCTACTCTGCTTCTCTTGCTGCCTACTTCAAAATTATCCCTTCTTGCCCATGGCCGTGTGCCAGGTGGGCTGGAACAGGAGACAAGCGGCTGCAATGGGAAGGACAGTGACAAAGGGACCATAACTCTGGACCATGGGCCACCTCCCATGGATAGTGTAAAGGTGACTGACTCCAGTCCATCCACTGGAGTTATTCTGCTTTTCCCACAGTCCCAAGTTTGGGGCTTCCACACTTTTTCAAAGAAATACAGCTGTTATTTGCTGAAGCAGATTCTAAGCCTGCCACACTTAATAATTCAGTGGTGAACTTTAGAGCTGAGTACAGGGTGAAAAATAACTTGCTTTAGTAAGTACAAAATCTCCATTTCTGCTGCCTTTGCTTCTCCCTCCTTTTCTCACCCGTGGCCCCAGCAGCCCCCTGCAATCCAAACACTTGCTGTTATTATGTGGCGGAGCGAAAAAGAAAAGCGGACGGGGAGGAAAATTCATTTCCTCTCTGTGGGATGTTTATTGTTTTTTGTGCTCTCAGCAGTCCAAGGTCTCTGTCGTTTTACGTGATGTTTTATAATGGGAACGGTTCTCGTAGGCACCAATGAGTTCATCTGCAGAGACGCGCGGAGCCTGAAGATTTAAATTTATACCTCCATGACACTGCTGTAATTGGGACTCCCGGGAGAGGGAACCCTGACAAGTGACACAAATAAACCCTGCCAGACCCCTTTCAAGACCCGTAGCAGCAGCAACCCCAGGAGTATTCCCATGATCAAATTACCCTTAAACAAATGCTTCGGCAGTAAACTAAGGATGTAACCGCTGAAGGTCAACAAGGTGTTTGTAGGACATGTTTACTGGTTTATTTCCCATTGCCTGCTCCTATTCAAACACCATGAGTTGCAACACTGGCAAAATGGAACTGGAAGAAGCTGCAAACCTAATTAAAACTCGTTACTCTAGTTGTCTAAGAATACATTTATTTAGGCCTTCCCTACCCCTGTAGCTGTTCAGGCATAATTACACTGTTTCCCTGAATATAAATGAATAATACAAAGTACACATATTTTCCTCTCCTGTGATCTGAAATTTGGCAAAGTGTGTGACGTTTGTTTGGGGAACTGATGAAAACATTTTGAAGATGTCTATATCAGCAGAAAAGAGGAGGTTAAGAAAGATAGGCAGGCAGATAGATATGGATATACACATGTATCCATAGATATGGATCAGTTTGCTTCCTTCCTCCCACCTTTTTGCAGTGAGTACCTGTTTTTGATGGGGAGAACTGCAGCACATTGCTTGTAATCAGATCTCAACAGCCAAAGCAACAATGATTTCTAAATTCAGCCTTATTTGCTGTCCCCCTTGTGATGCCAACCCTTGTGACTCTGTCTCAGCCCCTTCACCACTTGCTCCTGGGTTTTCATTTCATTTTTCTTGATCAGATTGCAAAGTTTTTAGAGAAACTACCTGTTGTATAAATACATATTATTTTCACGTAGGAGGAAAAATAATTAATACTGATGTAAGTGTTGTTTAAACAGCTGGGAGGGAACACATTTCAGGTGCTGCATTGTTTAATTGTTGATTACAAGAAGAAAAGTCCCCATAACTGACTCACAAACTGTGCTGGTTTGAAGATTCTCTACTGACCTTGTACAAAGCACAAATAGCTCTTTCTGATAAAAATAGTAAGACGGAAATTACAGATGTAATACAAAAATCGCAGGATGAAATTCTCAGACTGGATTATGTAGCAAGTTCAATCTTGAAGACTAAAAGAGCTTGTAAATGTCTTTTATTCTGGATTTTCTCCCAGAGGCTGCTGCGTTTGACACATAAACTTCCTTGTTGGTTAGCACGGGTCTTTGTTGTAAGCCCAATGCCTGACAGGATCTGTAAATTTAATAAAAGCTTGATGGGACCCAGGAACTTTAGCAAACTGTTCTTAGAAAGAATTAGTCATGATGTCAAGGGACTCCTTCATTCCTTGATCAGGGCCATGTCCTGGCCCTGAATCCCCCTGTCATGTTCTAGTGATGCTTCTGTTTGTGAGCTGAACAATTCCATGCAGGCAGATGAAGAGCTTTTGCCAGTGGGTTGGTGTTCCCAGGAGCAGAGCAGGGCCAGCGAATGTCCCTTTCAGGACACAACTGCAGCTCTTCATTTTCCTGCAATAAAGGACGAAGCCCAGGGATATTTTCTTGAATGCTGGTCCTGCATTCCTGGTCCAGGCCGTGTATCTCAGTGCAAGGACATGCCCAAAGACACTCTTTCAGTTTTGGAGCAGTCTAAACTGCCTCAGTAGGTGTAGCCGTACTAGCAGGCAACCCAGTCTGCCCAGTAGCTCACCAACTCAGGCTTCTTAATATCCCAGTTACTCAGTGCCCCTGGGTCATTCTGTGCTGGTGGTAAAAATTGCAATCATAGACCTGAACTTTTGTGTGTTTCCCTCAGCTCGCAATCACCAGAAGATGATTTAATTGCATGAGAAAATGTTCTCTTTAATCTCTTAGAATTAGTCATCTCTTCCTCAGTCATCTCTCTATATTTTTGGTTAGAGAGACTGAAAATCTTAATATATCAGTGACATTTATAACACATGTTAATATTATAAAACGTCAGCGCTCTATTTGCAGAAATGAATACTGATGTGATGGGAGTGTTTTATTATGTCAATGACTTTTATTATAAATATGATAAAACTATGTCATCCTTTTTTTTTTTTTTTCAAATAGAAAATAAAACCACCTAATCATTTATCTCAAGGTTACTGCTCTGCTACCTGGTTAATTTATTCAATAGCGTTGTTAGAGAAAAATACACCCTGCAATGGATTTTCACATTGTGTGGTCATTTGATGGATTTTATGATTTACTTGCATGTTCGTTTAGGATTAGAATGTGACAATAAGAGCAGAAATAGAGGTCACATAGTGACTTCCTATGGATACAAAGCCAGGTGATGAAATCAAGTTTTAACTGAATAATTAACCATTTGCAGAGAATGGTAGGTGGCTTGGTATCAAAGCATCTCCATTGCTTTCTCCTGGCTCCTAAAACTGCTATGTCTCAATCCCACCAGCCCCATCTGTAGATGATGCCCTTGGGAAAGTTCTCTCCCTGGTGCTTCCCTGGCCCCCAAGTTCATTGCCAAACCCTCAGAGATATTAGATGGCATCTTGAATGACTCCATTGTGTGATACCATCCTAACAATTAATCTTTATTACTGCAGCTAGTATTTACTGTTGTGAGCTGAACGGTTAACAGTAGGTAGTTGTGCTTCTGACCCCAAAATAAGGAGACAGAATTGCAAAAAGTCAAGAGCTTGTTATAAGGATAATGTTATTTTATGGAAAATGTTACTAAATACTGAGAATTTGTATGTAAATTTCTGCTCTTTCTCTGAATGTTTATATTTCTTTGCTAATTTTTGAAAATTGCAGACCCATAAGAATCATCTTTACAAGAAATAAAATATTAAAGTATTTAAAGGAGTGAGTGAGAAAACATAGAATAGTGTCATAGAATCATAGGTTCATACAAAATATAATGACTCCAAGGGCTGGGATTTTTCAGAATACCAATAAATATCATGGAAGTCTCCCCAAAGTTAGAAGCAGCCACCACACTGAATCGGCACATTCTTGATCCGCAAGCTAACACACAGCACGGTGAGGGATCGTTCCCCTGGGGAGGAAGCACGGGGAGGACAGAGATTGCAGCATTAAGATCATGCTGTTGCTATGGTTAGTTGTGTGCAAGGATTCAATTTTTAACTTTTTTCTTCTCCCCTACCTCCCCTTCTGTCTATGTGCTGGTGTCATCGTGATGGGAAACCCGGGATTTCAGTCCTTGTAAGAAAGACATCTGGTTTGGTTATCGATGTGAAGGAGGTCAGGAATAGGCTGTTGAGGATGATACTCATACAGCAGATAATAAATCCAGGGTAAGATTTAACGAGTGGGTGTTTTTAATGGTAGGCATCTAAAATCCGGAGACATGCTTAGGCCATTTTTTCAGGAGACCTGGCAGAATCATTGCATGCATGGGAGGAGCTGCCCAGAGGGGTCTGCAGGGATGGAAAAGGGCTTGTGGGGAATTAATGAATGAAAACCTGAGGAGCCAGAGCAACAGGAGCATCTTCAGATGCCACCAAACCAAAGAGCAGTGCAGGGCAGCAAAACTCCCTTAGCTGCTACTTGAATGAAAAATATCTGTAAGCTGACTCCGCTCTAGTGCTCCGTAATTCGGTGCTTTGGGGAAAGAGAAATAACTTTCTGCTGGTGTTCAATTCAGAGATTTCCCGAAGCGGAAAACATGAAGTGCCCACCCCTTGGGGCACTGTTGATGGGACATGGGATGGGACCATCCCCTTCCCATGCAGCAGGAGAACCGATGAAATGCTGCCCACGTTACTCCACTGTCTCAACAGTGTGTTTGCGATGGTTCCCCAAGGACTCCAGTCTGAAGCAGCATAGTCACACAGCCATAGGTTTTTCCCTCCCAGGAGTGAGCTACAGCAGCACTTTAGCTGGAGACAGAACAGCAGCTCTTTAAAAGAAAATGCCGCATCTTCTCTTTTAAATGTTCCACTGGGCTCTTAAGGAGGTTCGCAGACGTCCATGAGGCTCTGAATGCTAAAGGATGCAGTAATGAGCCCTAATAATTCACAGCACTGCACAGGCGGTCTCATATCAGCAGCAAGGGAGTGCAAAGTGTCCTGTGGTTGCAAAGCAGGACAAGGGAATCAGCTCGTCTCATAGTTTTCTTTACGTTCTTACCCTGTTCTCAAGCCTTAAGGCAGGAGAGGGGATATATACCTTCCTGCCTCGGGTTGACAGTGGCTATAAGTAAACTCAAAGTAAGGAAATCATGGCAAGTTATTTACCCCCTCGAGGAAATGTCCTGTTTAAGAAACCTAAATCAGGGTTTATTCAGAAGATCTAATTAGACCTACAGGAAAACCTTATCTCTTTCCATTTTTACTGCTCTCAAGCTGCTCCTGATATTGTATTAATATGGATGAATTGTTGTCACTTCAGACTTTCTTAGGGGTCTTTTTATTGGTGTTTAACATACTTTTAAAGCAGGGTCTATAGAAACACTCTTCTGTATAGCGCTCAGGAGTTGAAAAACCCATAGAAAATAAGACTGGAAATAAGGTCTCTTGAGGCACTGGCAGATTTTTAAGTCCTCAGAGGCCGCTGTCAGCTGGACTGTTGAGATGTGGTTGCAGATGCACTGCTGGTCTTGGTCACCGACAAAAAACCATATTGATGAGAAAGAGTGGGGAAAAAGGAATATAATCTATAAATAATTTATATGTATCTATATCAATACATCTATATATCTGTATCTAGTTATCGGTGCATTTCCTTGCAGTCCTCCTCTGGACACTTGTCTGACTTTAGCAGCGGTGAAGCGTTCACCCGCCTTCCCAGTGCTCACTCATACAACAGCTGTCGAGTGCCTGTTGTGTCCTGACCTGGGCTGGGTTTTGTTGGCATTTCTCCTGCAAGCGAGTTTTTATACCTTCCATTTCGTCTCATCTCACGCTTCGGGAGCTGGCTGCTGGGAGGGAGATTGCGTGAGGGAGGAAATTCCCTTCGGTGTGTGCTGGGATTTCAAAATATGGTGTGGATGGTGCACTAGAGAGCACAGCTGACTGCGGGTCACCCAGGAGATGCCTTTAGTGAGTTCCAGAGGGAAAAGCATGGTGTGATGGTGCATGTAATACCAGCAAACAAGTGGACCCTGAAGCAGAAGAGTGTCTTTAAGCTGGTGTTACTCTGGAATATAGAAAAGGCTATATGAATGTCTAAAAGGGGGAAAGCTATGGCAAGGGGCAGCTCAGGCAGGGAGGTGCATGGGAGCCTGTGTGAGATGACAGTGGGCAAGAAACCATTATAACGACAGAAAAGATAACTACGGTATTAAAAGAGGGGAGTGTCTCAATGGCCTTAATGCAAAGGCAAAACTACCAAATCTGTGATGTTACTGATGAACATGAATAGTGTAAGGAAGAAATGGGGCACATTGGACACTGAGAGAAGGATTGGAACTGAGGATTTTGGAGAAAGAAAAGCTGCACAGAGATGCTAGAGAAAACCAAAAGCATCGGCTGGGGGCAGAGAAGAGAGATAAAGGATGTAGGACCAAAGCATGGAGATGCAAGATTGATTTATGGAGAGAGGAGGACAGCCAAAGGGAAATGCTGGCAAGAAGAATTCACTTGAGGGAGGAGTAATGCCAGGGACAGGGACAGCCTGCCAGATCCTGGTACTCTCTTCATTTGAGTTTGTCACTTTGCTGTAATTTCACCTCCATCTACTTCCACAACTACCTTGCTGAGTTTCTTAAAGATGATTCATTAAAAGAAAAAAAAAAAAGGGAGGGGGGAATAGCAAAAGAAGAGCAACAGCCATTTCTCTCTGTTCAAAAATGAAAGGGCAAGCTGTGTTTTCTGTTTGGGCTAGAAAATGCCTTTCAGAGCTCAGCTGGCATTTAATTTGTTTATTCTTTCTCAGGACTCTCCCTTGCCTCTCTCTGCTCCTGTTTTTCACAGTTGCTCCTAAGTGTAAGGCAAAGCCAATGATGGCCAAGTTGGAGGTGAACTTTCAAACCCACAATATTGAAGCAGGTTAAGGAGGAAATAAATGGAAGCTGCTTAGGCATAATTTAGGAAATGGCTGGAGACAGATGGGCATTTGGAGCTGAAACAAGAACAGGCAGACCATGAACTTTGGGGCAGCAGGAGGATTTTGTGCTTGTTCTAAGAAGCCAACAGTGCTGTTTGGGGGATAAAGAGGGGTGCTAACAACATCCCAAGCTGTGGGATGGAGCCCAGGTGAACTGACCTTTCCCTTCCTGGAGGTGTGACCTCGGCACTATAGTGGCAGCAGGTAGCAATTAATGATGACAGCTTTATGAGTATATCTGTAATGATGAGGCTTAGCTCCTGAGCAGTTCCAAATGGGACTTTTAAAGGCTGTTAAAACAGCTGTGTAGTGTTTTCTGTCTCACAGGAGCAGCAGCGACAATGTCTGTGCCAGTTTTCGGTGCGAGGTTGTACATATTGGCACGCACATGTGTGCACAAAGCCCGTAAGGACTGCAGTGCACTAAAACTCTCGCTGCTTCCCAGGGCAACTTTCGGATTTCAGGTCTGATCTGAGGAGGAAGGGAGCTGGAAACACAATGTCCTTTGAAAGAGGAGCCTAAATCCCACTGGCCTTGTCCATAGAGATGGGGATACTGAAATAAAAAAAGACAGATGTTGTTGTCTTGCAGCTTGCCATGCATGGCCTCATTCCCTAGTTCATGCTGCCCTCCCTCCATCATAGAAACTCCAACTATGTCCTCCTTATGTCCTGGAGGAAAGTTTTTTTCACGAGCTCACACTCTCGGCACTCATGGATCATATTTTCCTCTGGGATAAGGAGATTCTGATTATTCAAACCAGAGGTCAACACATTAGCAGAGCCTTATAGCAGGTGGTAGTGGGGGAAACCAGGCATAGATGAGTGGTCACGAAGACAGGTTAATCAAGAAAGCAGCTAAAAGAAGCAAAAGGACATTAACCTTTGACACTAGGGTAGATCACTTAAAGATGGAAAATAAGAATAAAATATCTTTGTTTCACCAGGACAAATTTAATTTGAGAGAGGATATGTCTGGAGCAATCAAGGGAGTGCAGTCGATGTTTGACTCCTGGCACTTAACAAGCCAGGCATCCCTGATATCACATTAGTCTATCTGCGTCCCAGCCTGAGATTTGGGAGTCACCCATGGCTTAGCTAAGCTAAGCCCGGCTAAGCCACGCTGTCTGTTCTGGCAGAAAACTCACCGTTCTGTCTCATCCCAGTCTTGCCTCTGCCTGCCTTGCAGCACGAAGCTCTGCAGAACATCCAGCCCACCAGTATCACTTTCATTTTGGGTTTGCACAGCCCTTTCCTTGGGACTTGGGGGACTTGTTTGTATTAATGTAATTGGCAAACACATTGTTCAAATATTAGCAGTGGCAGCAAAACCATTGTGCAGGACCAGGCAAGGCAAGTGGTCCCTTCACTCGCAACAGTTAAACCTGGATGCTGTTGCCAGGCCTGATCGGTGCTGAATAAGATCCAGAAAAGCCGTCCAGCTCTGAAGCTGGCTGAGCCGCTCCGATCTTAGTCATTATTAATTTGACTGGGCAGAAAACTCTATATAAAGGCTTCTTTCTCCAAGTGACAAAGCATTTGGCGTTGTGTTGAGCTGCCTCTGGTACAGGGAGGGGATGGAGCTGTGCTGGAGGAGCCTTCGCACCAGGTTCATCACACCCTCCTCTTCTCCAGTTCCAGCCGTGTCGTCCCACGGAAAGGTGAAGCAGCAGGGTTGCATAAAATTGGGAAAACAAAGGTTTGAATGAGCAGCTTTGCCACCATGGGAGAGTGTCCTAATGGCACTGGGATTATGTGAGATATGAGTAAAGAGGTTTTCCAGATGCTTTGTGGAATAGGACTTAATGGGAAGTGTTTATAGCAGTGAGCCAAATTCCACAACCCCCCTGAAATCAATGGTATTTTATGCCCAGTATGAACTGGGTCAATATTTTTATGATGAGGCCCTGACTGATACACTGTTTGCCTAAAAATTGGAATGAAAGTGATCGTAAAGCTCAGTTTATGCTTAGATGTATGGGCGTGTGAATAATGCAGTTCCTATAAGACAAGATGGGAGGAAGATCTTTTAAATTCTTTATTGATGAATTTAATGTAGCAGACAATACCAATTTAATGACATGATGAAGGGGCTGGGGCTGCCAGGTCCATGTCTCTGATTTGGGCTATTCCAAGGGTTGATGAAAGCAAGAATTTGGGTCATTAACTATTCATCTCCCTCCCGAGGCTGTGAAAAGAAGTGCCAATAAGATCACAGAGATCTCCAGCTTACTTTCATGTAAAATGGAATGCCAATGAGAGGATGCTGGCAAAAGCATCCATGATACTGAGGACTAATAAGAATGTACTTACATATCACTGTCCTGTATACAAAAATCCCCCACATCTCCTCCTTCATCCTACGGTCCAATAGTACCAATATTCTTTGGTCTTTCAGATAAATCCCTAGTTCTTGGAGACATGTATTAAGTAATACTCTTTTATTGTGTAAGAAAACACACAGTGCTTTTTCTCTGTAGATGCAGTCGGAAAAAAAATAAACAAAACCCCACAATTCCCCCCCACCATGATCCCAGCATATCCTGAAGATTTAAAATAGAGAAGACACATAAACAAGAATTCAAAACGTGCTTGTAAAAACCTCATGCATTTTTTTCAGCAATTCTCATGCTATTTGAACACAGAAAGCTGGGCATACTCTAGATGCGATCGACGTATCTCCTGCTATAACTCTGTTGGAGTTGAGATGAGCTACATAAGCAGACAATTTGGCCCATAATTTTTCTCGCGATCGGCAATTTAAAAAATAATCTCTGAAGGCAGTAGGTGTTTGAACATTGTTATCTCTGCTCATGCTGACACCATCCCTTACCGCTCCATCCTGAACCAAACCCTTTGCGCTGTCTGGAGCTTTGGTCATAGTCCAGCCTTTTGTCTTGTCAAACCACCCAGACCACACTTCTGCTCAACTAGGTTGAGACTAGACTACAATAGGAATAAACCCCTCCAGGACTGTGCTCTCACTTCCCCAAAAAACCTGACATTTGAAAGAAAAATCCACCCGATGTTGTTTTTACTTCAGGGACGTCACAGCAATGCTACGTCCTCCCTTCTGTGAGTAAACTGAGGCACGGAAGGGACGTCTGGTTTGCTGTACATAAAAGAATATTTGTAATAGCAA
This sequence comes from Nesoenas mayeri, assembly GCF_963082525.1. Taxonomy (NCBI): domain Eukaryota; kingdom Metazoa; phylum Chordata; class Aves; order Columbiformes; family Columbidae; genus Nesoenas; species Nesoenas mayeri. Next base: position 6,319,408 of record NC_137566.1, read on the forward strand.
TAGAGATTTCACCCAAACCACATCTACTCGCTGGAATAATTTCCTTCTTAAACTGAATCTTATGCTTTAACTGAAAGTCTGTCTTTAAATGAGAAGAGAGCAGAACCTGTGGTTTCAGCAAAGTGTTTTTGTTAGAGCTGGAAAACCCTGGAGCTTTTGGTACATTATTGTGTTCATTTAAATTTTGTTAAAATTAATGGGAAAAAATAAGAAAAAAGCATTAAAGGAAGCTTTTTCTTTTAATGTGTATAAACTCAGAGAGATTGATGGACTGATTTTTTTTTCTACACAACTGTTTTGTTAATGAAGTATTTTGTTGTTTATTTACCTTTACAAATATCCAAGGACAGCTTCACAGCAGGGTTTATGTTATTCCCCAGGAAGCAGAAAGTTTGTGGGTTTAGGGAAAATGTTTTTATTTAACATTTATAACAGAATACAGATCTGATTCGCATGCGGAATTTTGTCCTGCTAATACATTTCAATATATCAATAGGATTGATAGCAGAAAAAGTTAACCAGAAAAGTAACTTTGTTGCAAAATAAAGGATAGTTTGAAGATGCTGAAAAATTTATATTAAGTTAAAATCCTCCAGATATGTCAATTTGCCTCATGATTATGGTATTTTGGGGCACATTATTCTCTCCCATGGGCTTCAGAGTCGGGCTTATACCTGTCTACTTCAAGGGAAAATCTGAAGCCATTTCTATGATGCTGATAGTTTTGAGCTGATTTTGTTTTTAATTTTAATAGAGACCAAATACTTCTTTGCAAAGATTTTGACGGAAAAACCTCTACCAATTCCCCACAATTAAATGAACTCAATTGGATTCCTTAAGTGGTCTGAATTCCATGGAACTATTGAGACGAGTCATATTCATTGCTAGCAGGTTGTCACTCAACTTTCCAGCCTGTATAAGCTGAAATATCTGTGAAAAACACCAGAACAGGAGATTTTCAGATGCAGCTGCAGATCGTGGACCATTTGAGATGTTTCCAACAGGCTCCTTTTATTATCTCTATAACCTTACTTCTTTGCTACCAAAAGCCAACCAAACATGAAATAGCTGGCTCAGCCACATGAAATTAAACATATCTCACTCTCTTTTTTTTTTCCTGTGCCCTTGTATGATCCAGAGTTAATAAAATAACAATAAGATCCCAGAAGTACTAATAGGATAGTATATGGGGAGAAAAAATAAGCAAGACACAATATGAAGAAAAAATGAGGAAAAAAAAAAAGAGGAAAAGGAGGAAAGAAGAGAAGAGGGGCAGGAGCAAAAAGGGAAAAAATGAAAGTGATGCAAAAACAAAAATAGGGGAAAGAATGAACAGAAAAAGTGCAGATGGAGGAGACAAAGCTAAGAAGATGAATGGGTGGGCTGAAGGAAAGGGAAAGCTGAGTAAGGAGCGATGGGGAGCTCCAGAGTGATGGTTTTGCAGGTGCATCTCAGCAGGTTGCTGCTGATCGGCTCTCTCAGGGACACAGCATGTTACCTGGACCAATTTATAAAAGAAATGAAAAGGAAATGGACTTGTTATAATGAACACCATTAATTCACCTCTTCAGACTTCATTGTTTGAACAGAGAGTATCAAACTACTCAATTGTCATTTGCCTATTCCATTCTTCTCTGGTGCCCGTTGGAAATGACTGGTGAGCACATACACCCCTGAATGGCTGCACAGCCACTAATTAGCATATATATTGTTTGTCCTGGTACAAATTTATAGCAAACAGCAATATTTTACACTCCAGTAAAGTTAATAAATGAGGCTTTAGGCTATAAAAATTTCATGTTCTTTTGTGCAAAGGTCAATTATAAATAGTTAAGCACATATTCATCCAAAAGCTCTGGGCTTCAGCACAGGAAGAATAAAATATATTTTGGTCAGTCCGTTTGCCAGCTGGACAAATGCCTCTCGTGCAGCCTCTGAGACACCTCTTTCCAAAAGACCACGCAGTTGTAGAGCGCTTTTGGCTGCCAGATGACTAATGTCCTATTTTAGCTTAGAAAAGGAAGATGTTCTGAAGTGTTAAGGTATGATAGGATCACACTTGGCTGGGGTAGGGGAGACTTTAATGATTAGTCTTCTCTGAGGAGTTTGGGGGTTAGAAAATCAGATGCATTCACTCAACAGCTTCAACGATGGTACTAAGGACAAGAACAGAGGAAGAAGCTACAACTAAGGAATATGAAAGCCCTTCCTCATTTTCAAGATAGAAGGAAATCTAGGTTTAAAGATATCTTGTTATTTGCATTATGGGAACACGTAGGAGCTACATTGTGCTCAACACTATAAATATGTAAAAGAGAGGTGGCCTGTGTTTCAAAGGGCATAATCTACATATGAGTGATGGAAGGAAAGGTTTGACAGTTGTGTGCATTATTACTAATATTACTCCTTTGTAATATACTTGAAACAGTAAGACTATATCCTGTTATACGAGGTCATATGTGAACATATAAAGACAGGCATCCCTCCTCAAGACTGAGAGCTTATAAGGCAGAGGATCAATGATATATGAATATATCTTCTTTTGAGTGCAAGGGGAGAGGAAAAGCAGTGATATTTCTCGCAACAGTCTTCTTGAGAATGGAGGCATTAAACCACAGAAACTTTTTTTGAGTGATCCAGGGGAAGTTGGTCTGTGACAAGGTAATTTGATCAGAGGACATTGGAGATGACAGAACTAAACTCGGTGTAGGATACAGGAGGCTAGTTACTGGAAAGAGACACTGTGAACAAGAGCATCTGAAGGCTTGACACTGCGGGAGGTTAGGAACAGGGAAGGCTAGAGCCCAGATCAGGGAGGAAGCAGTGTTAAACAAACTGTCATCCAGCATTTGCTATCAGTGTTAACCTGGTAACCAGGCAACTGAGAGATATGTAAGAGGCTCACTGCATCATCCAGAGTGAAGGGATGTGCTTGGAAGGGATGAGAAAGGGCTTGAGAGCTCTGTGATTCATGGGATCAGCAACCCCTCATCAGGAGCTGTCGGGCTGGCAATGCAGGGGAGACACACACTAACTTCATAGGATAGATCACGGGTGAAGCAGGAAGGCATGGAAATGAGGGAAAGAAATCTGTGTGGCTGTACTGAAGATCCTACACTTCAGCTATTGCCATCACTAGCAGCCTCTGAGCAATTCCCGCAGTTGTCCCAATTGCAGTTTTTCACTTTGGTTTTATGCTTTCCAGGTTTGTGCATCCCATGTGTCTCTGTGGAGCCTTGTTCTCAGCTGCAGGTCATAACCAGGCACACACATCATCCCTCTGCTGCCCAGAGACCACATCAGACAGCACCAGCTCCAACAAACGGCAGGAGAGCCACTGGTCTGCAGTGAACTTCCCCACAGCAGCAGGTGAGGATGGAGGAATAAAGTTGTTAAACTAGACCATTGACATCCTGAGATTGGCATGTCTGCAGGCTGGAGCAAGTAGACCCTCAGGCTCGGGTGATTTCATACAGGGAATAGTTTGGAGTTCCTATCAAAGAAGTTTGGGGGAGGGAACAGAAAGCTGCGTAGAAGGGAGATGAAATCAGGAATGCTTGGCACATGGAGAGATGCAGAAAAGTTTTGGGACAAAGCAAAGGGTACAGAGAAGGGGTGAGAGGAAAGGGGAGATCATGCCACTGCCTGAGTTGTTAATGCTCTGTGTACATCCAGATGGGAGAACTCAGTAGGCAAAACTTGGCTTTCCCACTCATCCTGATTTTTTCTGGGTGAACTGGGATGCTGGCCATGTGAACAGAGGGTGTGCAGGGAGCTGGCAGCTCTTGGTTCTCTGGGAGGAGACACCCTAAAATACCACACAATTCTGTGTTGGGCTTAATAGTAAAGTTGACCAAAGCTAAACTATTTCTAGCGCGTTTCCACCCGATCCGTTTTTTCCTCTTGACATTAAGGGAGCTCTGCAGCAGCAGGCAATCCAGCAGAGAGCAATAACAGGATTGGAAAGGAGAAGCAGTCACCCAAGGTCAGCAGAAGCTGTTGGCTGCTAGTGCCAGGGTGGCTCAGCAAAGTTCACCACAAAGGGACGAGGACATCTGTTTTGCAGAAGTCTGGTTAGCGTAGAGCCCAGGCCTGAGCTGGGCTCGTAAGTGTGGTTTCAGAGGTGCATCTGGTACCCAGAAAGGGAAGGATGCTGATGTCTGCACTTGGTCAGAAGGAGACAGAGCTCAGCAAAGAAGACAATCCAGCTGTGACTGTCAGGTTGGCTTTGCTTCATTTACGGCACCTGCTAATTACACAAGGTTTGTGTTGGGAACAGCTGGCAAAGTCCCTCCTTCTGTCCTGCTTCTGCATGAGCTGGCTTGGCTGTGTTCTTCTCCAGGTTCTAGAGGAATTTAGTTGACTTTTTGTCTCAAAGGTGACCCAAATCAGACCCAGGAGGTTCTTGTCTTTGTGTGTCCAGGCTCCAGTTCTCACTCTGGTTCTACTTATGTAAGTTCCCAATTTTAAACTGAGCTGTGAAACAATCTCACAATTTCATCTCCAACCATAAAGACTGACCAAAGGGGGTTTGGGGGGAAGCATTTCTTCTTCTTAGATATTTTCAGGGCCCCTGTATTCTTCAAATTACAGGGTCTCCTAGAGCCAAATAATTTCAGATCTCACTGCTCCAAACCTAGATTCTCCATATTGTTACACAGGTGAGGATTTTGCCTTTTAAGCTTCCGGAATTACTAGAGTCAGAATGGAAGAAGCTTCTGAAGGTTAGGATGCAGAACTTCAGCCATACTAGATTATACCCAACTCTGTTGCTGTTAATTCTACCTGGGAAGTGGGGCTGGAAGGAGCACAAGGAGTGTGAGAGGGGGTGTCCTGTGATCCACATAATCTCCTGTAGCTCCAGCTGTTGTGATCCGAGTGGTCGACAAATACAGGTTAGTTGTCCACTCTCTCACCTGGATGTATTAACCCCTCAGGAGTTCAAAAACTCATATAGATTCAGAAATTTGGAAGCTCAGGCTGGTCTCATCAAAGCTTTCAATGTTATTATCTCTGCTAGTCAGAGGTAGATTCCAAACACCCTCAGGAATTCGCCTTTAATAAACAGTCATGGGGTGAGGGGGTGGAGAGCATCCAGCAAGGCCCCTGTTATTACATTTTTTTCCTTGTTCAGTGCAGCTCTCACTCAAATATCTCTGAGCCATAGGGGGCTGCTGCTGGTGGTGCAGATCTTATTGCAATTCATTTCTCATCCAAATTAAAATCAGCGCATTTAGTTCACCTTGCTGTGCTGGGTGCTTCTGTGGGAGCAGTGGCCAGTGATCCTGGGACAAAGATGGGAGGTGGACACTCATTTGAGAGACTTGCCGAATTCCTTTGACTAAACAGCTGAAGAGCTTTGAGTAGTTGCTCTCAGGCTTATTCCCAAATCTCCTGTTGCCATCATCCTCCATCACAGAGGAATACGGCCTCGGCATCTTCGGTGGGGAAGTAGTGGGGCTCCTCTTCACTGCTGCTCAGAAATCTAAATTACAAATGCTTCCCTTTGAAATCCTCTCTCACTTGGGAGCAGAGGCACGGGCTCCAGGGTTTATTTTATGTTTTACTATTTTATTCTCATTCTTTCTTTCTTGTCTTCAAAAGGTGCTTCTCACAATGCAAAGAGAGGATCTGTTTCTTAGTTTAAGAGGCAAAAAAGTAGATGTGGAACAATAGTTGACAAAATAAGCCTATAAGGGAAAATCTTCCAGCAGTTTTGCTTTTACTAAAGTTATTATGTACACCCCCTGCTCTGGCATTATTTTATAATCTAAAATATTGCCACACAGTAGGAAAAATTAAATACAAATATACTATTACCTCTTTGCCTGGCTTAACGACGGACACCTTGGGTAGGGTTACCCACGACGTTACCTGTAGATGGTGTCCCACTTGCCTTTCACAACTGCTCGTGTCCCCAGCTTTGTCTCCTCATTTCTATATGCTGTGGAGCCTATTTACTTGGCCAAGAACTGGGAGCCTCCCAACTGAGAGAGGAATTTGAGCCTATGCAGCTGTTTATCATCATATATATACAACCTCTGACATCAATTTCATTTCTTGTTTTTATTGACCCATTTTGCGCTTCTGAAGTCAATTTTCCAAGCCTGTTAGGGGCAGGTGTGCTCCCATGTCATTGTTAAATGGCCACATTCTTCCAAGCTCCCAAAGAGCACAACCCAGGAGCATCACCTTAATGTCCAGGGTTCAAAATCCTACTACCTTCTCCTGCATCCTCACTGAAAATCCCTGCTTGCCACCCCTGTTAACTGCTGAAATATTCTCTCCACACCTCCCCTGAGCTCCCCACTGGCAGAAGCCTCTTTGGATTTCCAATTTAACTCCTCCAGGGAGAGTGTGCCTGGAAGGACGAAACATAAGCTTACTAAATGAATCTCTTAATCATTGTCATTTTAGCCTTAAAAAATCCAGCTGAAACAATAGTGTATTTTTTTGCAGAGAAATGGAAGTCCAGAAGTGAATTCTCCATCATCTGATCACATGCCTCTTGAGAAATCTTGTTTCTTGAGCAGATTAGAAGGCTTTTTTTTTTTTTTATAAAGCATATTTCCTTGTGATATTTTTCATATTTAGCGAGGTGAAAATGCTAGTCAATAATGCTATTTTATTTCTGTGCAGAGAGAAAAAGAATGTGTATATCAGGCTTTGAAGCCTACTTGACTAAACATAACAAGTTTTCTCAGAAGGATCCAAGCCCAGGATATGTCTTTATAGACCAGGTTGGAACTTGCTATCAGTTTGGGCTAAGATTGAGATGACTTTTGTTGTGGGTGCACAATAAGACCGACCAGCAGCATAGACTCATATTTCCAGTTCACCACTGATGGAGCCACCCTCATGGTGACATTAGTGTTGCCATGGCTCCCTGATGGTCAAAATTATGGTGCACCTAATATGAAGTATCATAGTTAGATGAACCTGAATGGATGAAGTCTAGTCTACTCTCCATATTAAACTATCATAACACATTCAAGTCCAGGGAACAGCACTAATCCATCTTTTTTCTGAAGCTCACAGAATTTAATTATGTTCATGTTTGGCCTGGTGAATCTGTGCACCCCTTGTGAGTGAACTGCCTGTAGAGTTATTGTGGTTCACCTGGGATTTTGGACAAAAAAAACTGGTATAGATATTTTGTCCCTGCTATTAATTGTCCTGAGGTAAGCCTCACCATGGAAAAAAGCTCTGCCTAGGAGAAAGTGGTCTTTGAGGAAAAGAGTGAAATGAAATAACAGAAAGCTCAGCAGCTGCAGGGACATTACCTGCATGCCATGCACGGGAAGGAAAGGTACAGACTGAAAGCTAATCTCCACCTTTCATCCATGCACTGTGCTGCCTACAGCTGGGGAAGGTTATCCCAGATTTGTGAAACAAAAGAAATGCAAAGAAGTTTCACCATCCTCTGCTTCCTCCCCCAGCTGGATTAAAATTGTGCATTCAGAAGGCAAGCCGGAATGGATTCCATTTAATAAATTCTGTTTGAAAGCTGGCAGCAGGTTTGCAGGCAGCAGAGGAGGGAAGCTCTGGAACAGCCTTCAGCAGGAGGAGTGGGTGGCAAGCAGCAGCCTGACTAGTTTTATGATGAAGCTTGTTCAGTTTACGAGTGGGATTATGTGGTGCAGTTGCCTGAGATAGCAGGGGACTGGATGCAATGACCTTTGAGATCTCTTTCCATCACGTGTTCTTCAAGTCACAGGTTATAATAGACATAGTTCAGGTTTTTTTCATGGAAGCTACTTTAGTTTACACCAGCTGAGAATCTGCCCTAGTGTGGCCAAAGTCAAGGCTGGCAACCTTTAATCCTTGTGATGTGTGATAACACCTCAGTCCTCTCTGCCCACACCTGGCTTCCTCATAATACCAATGATGTCTTTATTCTATGTCTTTTTCTGTTGCAGAGATGTCAGCAATGGCCTATCTGGTGGCCACATTCAAATATATATTTTTCCCTTTGTCTGGCAATAAAAGATACCTTGAAAGAGCAAGGATGGTGGTGAGAGTGTCAGGTGGGGTCATGAGGCACAAAAGAGAACAAAACAACAGTGAGAAAATACCTCAAAACACTTTCCAGAAATAACAGCCTAATTAATGCAGCTTTTGTTTGCTCTGTGGCTGAACCTCCTTTTCCAATGACCACTGGGTGATATTAGAGGGAACTCAACTTTGTTTCTTAGCTTTACCCCTAACAGCCTGCTTTGATAGAGAAATGTGTATGAAATCAGGGGACAGATACACAGCATGTGAACTCTGGGTTGTGTCAGAACTAACCAGCGCAACATGAACATGGGGTACAGAGTACTAACAATGTACAGCCTATTTATATATATATGTATCACAGAGGGACAGTGTGCCCCCAATCAAAGTGCTAGATGGACTACAAACACGGAACAAAAAAAAGGAAACCTGCCGAAGCTTACGATTCAAGTAAGTTATGACACAGAAAAATAATTCCAGGAAAAAATATTTGGCAAATAAATTCAAAGAATTAATGATCTCAGTTGTAGGAGGATAACTTACAGAAAGGCGAAATGAGACTAATAAATTAGAAAGAAACAAAATTAGCCTAATAAACCTTTGGCTAGAAGTTAATCATTGCCGTGCACAGGTGCAAAGTAAGTTCCCTGTGGGTGACCCCGAGTGCGGAGAGTAATTCAGTGTGGCTGTACCAGTCTGGATGTGTCAGAGCTGGGGAGAAAAGTGGGAATCGAGGGTTTGTTTCACTCTTTTATGGAACTCTGGCAACCCTTTGCTCATGAGATAACAGATGTCTCAGTGTGTACCTGGTCCATTCCTGACAGGAGAGTGACACCAGGTTTGTAGATCTGGCTGTTAAGCTTTGTAAGATTTCCAGCTTTGTAGGACTTTTTTCCCGGTTTCTGTGGTCAGCCCAAATGGCATCTGTTGGGCTCCTGTTTCTCTAGAGATCTCCAGAGATCTGCTGTGCACGCATGGCTGGTGTAAACTGGCAGCGCTGGACCCATCACTTTGCATGTGAGGATATCAAAAGAAGGATCTAGTTTTATAATACAACCCCATAAAATATATTTGTCCAAGCTGCACAGGAAAGCAAGGACCATTGCACATTTTTTTGTATGAATTGATCCTATGGGCAACAGCTCAAATGTACAACAATTCATGGTTTATCTTAGTGCTTCGTATTACATAGAAGCACCTCTACATCAGGGATAGGAATGGCATCGAGATGCCCCTCCATCGGTCCCTGTGAAGGGGCAGGTTAGGATGGGGAACATGCCAGGTCAGAGCTCTGCGATCCCAAGCTATAGCCATGGAGAAGGGAATGGTGCACCCAGACAGATGTTTTGCAGTTGCCAGCATGCACAACAGCACATTTTCTGTGCATCCCCAGTGCTAGTGAGGAAAGACTTGAAGTGCTGTCTAAAACGCCACTTTTAAGAAACCTCAGCAGCTGCCCAAGGACACTAGTTCGCTTAATTGCTGTATCAGTACATTCAAAGATACTCGCTATCTCACCATCAGCCCTAGCGAAACATGTATTATACATTTGTCCTTGAATCCAGCCATCCCCTTGCGAAGTGATTAAAGTAGTCTTGTGCTGGATGAACCGTGCACATCTTTTTTTTCTCCTGCTCCCCTCAAAAGATATCATCCCCGCTGTCTTCATACCAGTCACGACAGAGCTTCTTCCTTGCAATTTATTATGTTTGCACTCATTTGTTTTCCTTCAGACAGTCTTTGAGGCCCTGCATCCAGTGACCTCTGGTAAAGGAGTGGGAATAGCACACACTTTTATCCTGGCACTAGGCAGCAGCAGTGACAAATTGGTTTAGTTTTCTGCCTGACACTGGGGTTTGTGAGTAGGGAAAGGGGGTTTTATGAACTTGGACTTACTTGTGTATCTGAAATGTGCTTTATAATCTCTCCTCTCTGATGTTATTTGAAATATATATTTGGGATTGACTACTACTGTCTGGGAATGCAGAAAGTATTGACTGAATGGATAGAATCTTCTGGTAGGAAATGAACTTGTTATCACGATATGCCAGGATTTTATATTCTTTTTAACAGCTAAATATACATGTTCAGTTGTGTGTGGATGTATTCAGCTATGCTAGGCAAAGGAACAGCAATAACATCCACAACCACACTTTCCAGCACGAATATATCCAGCCGTTTGCCAGTGAAAAGAGATGAGGAGGTGTGCAGAGCCACGCACGCTTCTCAAAGCCTAGGGAAACATTTTGGAAAGAAAGTACTTTTCCCACATGGCTCCTGCTAAACTGAGCAGAAATATCCCAGAAGAACAGGGGGACTCTGGGTGATTCTTGAAAGTGCAAAGTAGTAATAGTGATGATTTTCGTTTCACCATTGTGTGTTTTGTTATCACCCTTCCAGAGCTCATACCTCTTTGTGAGGTGCCCAGCAGAATGGCACAGGAACTAAAGCACTGGAGGTAACATGAGTGGAACTCAAAATACTGACCCCTTTTGCAAAGCCTGTAAGATCTACTGATGAAAAGCACTCTCCAACAGGTGGGTATTGTTGCCTTCGTTGTATTCCTCATTTATTTAAAAATCAAGAAAAGGTTATAACAATTGAGGACTTTTCCATAAGAGTCTCTGTAACCATTGCTAAAAGGACACTTGTATATTTGACTCTTCATCCTCCCTTCTGGCTGTGCTAGTTGCTGTTGTTCTGAGGGTGATCCGTGCAACTTACAGTTCATGTGAGTTTTGTGCACTATCAGAATCACATTTTCAGTGTTTCCATGTTCTTGGCTTGTCCTGACCTCAAAGGGATCATCTCAATGCTGCCTCCTCAGAAAACTGCATTTCTGTTCCCTCCTCCGCTCTCGTTTTTTGTGGCTGATGTTATCTTATGTTATCTTAATTACATGCTTTAAGGATGCCTGCTGCACAGATCATTGATGGAGTTTGATGTTTGTTAATATCACATTGCGTTATGAAAATCTGGTACATTAAGACCTTGGTGTCTTTCCAAATTATTCTGAAGATATAAAAAACTTAATAAGCAACCCACTTTAACTAATACAGACTAATAGGTTGAGAAGGAGGGGGTGAGTTTTGGAAACATGTTTATTAGAGAGGTTGCAAGTAAAATGATTTAAAGAGCCCTTGATCAGGACTTGCAATTCAAGGTCAGGATTTAGTGTCAGAATCAGGGTTAGTACTGGTGGGGATAGTGGATATCAATTTGTGGTCAAAGCAAGTCAACCTTCTCTCTTGTATTTAATTTTTCCCCAACCAGCAATTTGTCTTTAAATGGAAACACTTAGCTAAATCAGGTGCAGATGGTTGTTTTTACCAAATGAATGCTGTTTTATCACTTTAAAAGCTTTTGTTTTTAGTCAAGAGAAGGAAGTGGGCAGCACTCCCTTGTTTTTGAAAGAAGAAGAGCATATGCTTTTTAATTTGAAATGTTGCGCTAATAGCATTATCCGCAGGGGCATAGGCTGTGCTGTTGTGGATTGTGGATAATGCATTTATGCTCAAATATCCTTTATTCCCTCCTGAGTGAAAGAATTTAACAGCATATTGTATTACCATGCCATGGAGAGTGTAGTTTACTCTAAGAGTGAATTTTTTGACAGTATTAACTCTGGGTTTGTTTTTGTTTTGTTAATTTTTAAGGAAATTCTTGATGAATTTTCAGTGTCCTTACAACACTCTGTTGAAAAAAAAACCCTTCAACCTACCAAGAACAATGAAAAAATACTGTTGAGGGGAGATCTGGAGATACTGCAGACAAGAGCCAGAGACAGTTTCAAAAATAGCTTTACTGAAACATCCTTTTTTTCCCCCATTTCTCAGTCTCTGCTCTCTTCTCACCAGATGCTGGTGCTCACGCTACAATGGCACCAAGCTGGGGATGCAGCAAAATGGAGAGAAGCAGCCTTGAGATAGGCAAACTCAGTCCATTTGTGACTTTCTGTAACAAACTCATTTTCCCCAGGGCTGTAAGACAAATGGTTTAATAACCCAGAATGCTGTGCTCTTTGCTTCAGCACAGTTGACTCTCTGCATTCAGCCTTATTCACAGGTATCTCCAACAACCTCCTGGGAAAATGCTGAACAAACGGAGATCACGGCTTGGAGGCCCGGGGCTGGCCTTGCATTGTTTGCTTTTTATTGTAAGGCTTATCTCGCTGTGTCATATGGTTAAAAACTGGAGCCTTGCCTCCAAGATAGCAGTGAAAAAGCAAGAAAAGCTTGTACGCATTTGTCTTCGGGTCAGTTTTATAAATGAGTGTACTGATGCAGCCCTCAACAGAAATGCAAGGGAGAAACTATGAGCAAGAGGAAGCAAGAACAAGTCCTAACTTTTTTCCTGTCATGTGTTTTTTTTCTGGAAACGAAAGATTTGAACACTGCTCTCATGCCTTCTCACCAGAGAACTGGCTGTGCTCCAATAATTGTGTGAAATCTTGGACTGTGTATTTTCACTCCAAGACATCTAGCATGGCCATAGCTGGAGGTACATTTGGAAAATGGAAGCAGGTCTTGTACTCAGTTCCCATCTGCCCCAGGATCTTGAGGTGTCCTAATAGTGTCAGGGACAGTAAGCCAAGCCCATTAGAGATATTGAAATAGAATTATGTGACTAAGGATGAGAAACTCAATGGAAAGAAGGCAGCACAGTCCATGGGGTGCAATGGCCAAGTGAGGTGGCAAAGGAGAGGGAAGAGGTTTTTGAAATTGAAGTGGACTTTGATTGTTCACCCACTGCTTAGTAGAAGGAAACGCAAAAAGAATTCCTGCTGTCTCACAGGAGAATTCAGCTCTGGCTCACTAATGGGCAGCAATTACTTCAGACCTGTTTAGGACAAGACAGCAGGTCCTTCTTGTGGGATTACAGAGCAACACTGGTTTGGTGTCCATCAAAGTGCTTTATTGTGAAGCATGGTAATATCTGTGTCTTCCTCAACAAAATGAGGATTAATTTTACCCCTTTTTAGCCATGTAAAAGTTTAGATGTCTAAGGCAGTGATCTACCCCTCCTCTACAGGCTGTGAAGAGAAAGGGAGGCATCTCCAGAGAATGAGTCACCTCTTCATACGTAGAATGTCTAAAGTGGGTGGGATGACTCATCCTCTAAAGGTAACAGTCTCTCTTTCGATGGCTTAAATGACTAGTTTCAACTGAAAGCCTAACTTTTTGGTGGCAGAAATTAGCCATCTTCACTGTTACCCACATTTGTCTCAAGTTATTTTCAAAATCCAAAGTGAGGGAGAAAGCTTACTTCTCAGTAGATGGCCCCTTCAAAGGACCATTTTGTGCTTTCTCCTGGGATCTGCACATCTTTGTCTCTCAAAAATGCTGCTGAAATGGTTTGCTCAAGTTTCATGGGGTCAGAGAAACTAAAGCCTGTTGGAAACATAAAGAGGAGTCACTTGACCCATCCCCATTCACAGGCAGAAAGCTGCGGTTAAGTTTTGTTATCCTTAACATTTCCTTCTTTCAACAATATCTTTCAACAGTCAGTAAGAAAATTTCAGTTGTCTTCAATGGGCTTTCATCCAAACCTGCAGAGAAAGCAATAGAGAAAATCCAGTTGCAGAGGCGAATCAACAGAGGGGAAAGGTAATGACAAGAGAGAGCTAAAAGATGTAATTGTGAGAGGGGCGGGAGGAGAGATGGAAACAAAGAGCAGTGGAGAAACAGAGAGGTGATGCTCAGTGGAGAGGAGGCTTGGGCAGGGGGAGAGGGACAAACTTGTACCCTTGAAATACGCATCTCTCCAACGCTTCCATCTGAAAAAGTGCTCTTCAGTTTAATCATTGCCGCACTTTTGGGTATAAGATGAATAATTAAGCCTGGGAGTAGAATACAGCGAGTGTTAATAGGGCAGAAGGTACTGCAAAGTCCTTACAAAAAGCTGTGCTTGCAGCACAAAGTGGCTGCTGTTCCCTGCATCCCCAATCACAAAGTGAGGAGCACAAAAGTACTAAATTAAATGAGGTGGATCTGTACCTGTTCTGCTGGACCTTTTTTTCCTCTGTCTTTGGTAGTATTGCCTTCTAAATAATACTCTGTCTCTAGCAAAGGATGAACAATGTAATTCTAAATTGTAATTCTAAATCATAATTCTAAATCAAACCAGGACATGCTGCACAGCCTTTCCTTCCATGCCTACACCTGCAGACTCTCACAAGCTCGGTCTTCTGCTTTACATAAGTTAATGTTTGAAGAAAATATCTGATGCCTTAAAGAGACAATTCAGTCTGAAGTGGCAGCATTAGGGAGTTCATCCTCTTCGATGAGTTCAAGATTGCTTCTTGTTGCTGTTGAAAGATCAAGAATGAAGAAATAAATGCCCACTTCAAACTACGAGAGGCAACAATTAATATTTGAGCAGACCCTGGTCCAGCTCTGCTGCCCAGGACCTTGCAGTGCTGACTCGTACACGCAGCAAGAGAAGCTACAGCCAGGAAAAGCTGTCACTGGAATAAACAGAGCCCTTAATCCATGTACAATGCAAGTTATTGCAATTTGCTGCTCTGTATTCTTTTTTCCCCTCAATCTGAGGTGTTTTTTCCCCGAGCACACTTCTTCCTCAGACTGTGGACAACAAAGCGGTAGCTCAAAAGAAAGCATTTCTTATTTAAATCACCCAAAACTTCTTCAGGGACAACGTGTGAAGGGTGTTGCTTGTTCCTGTGGGAGATGAGACCGAGTGTCACTCTAAACAGCAAATGCTCCTCTCTTAGGTCTTTGTTTTCCACGTGCACCCAATTAAACAGAGCTGTATAAACTAATCAAATTAGGCTGGGTAGGAAGAAAGATTTTTATTTTTAAATACTCGGGAGATGTTTGAGAATGAGAGGTCATAAAGGTAAAGAGGGAGGTCAATAAATAGAAAGGAGGAAATTATTTTTAACCATTGCAGATAAGGTATTTTTAGAGCAATCACCTGGAAGCTCCCTGAACTACACAGAATGATAAGCTCTGCTCAGCACAGCAGCAGCAATGGGAGCGGAGCTGCAGCCTGGCACAAACCCACCTTCCTGCCTTCTCGCTAGTAAGTTTTCAGTGTAATTCTTTTTTACTGTCCCCTTTTTCTCCCACCTCCTGTCCTTACCGCTATCACTGAGGGTACCTCAGAGAGTCTGGGTCTCACATAGATGTTTGAGGAGGTTTTCACTTGTTGCTACATGAGCATTTTCCCCCACTCTTTGGTTTGTTTTTTTCATCCTTTTCTTTTAGACTGGTCTCCTCTCACCTCTGCACTAAGTGGAAGAGATGAAGAGCTGATCTTCCCCACGCAAGCATGTGAGAAAAGAAACCAAGAGCTGACTTCCAAAAGGGCTGGAGGACCTTGGGGCCAGGTGGATGCCCCTCTGGCTGAAGCATCATCAAGGGATGATGATACAGACAGAGCTGTGTCTCTTTCTGTGTGCTGGGAGGGAGGCAGGAATGTCACTGGAGTTCTTATTTCACTTTTCAATTTTCACTTTTTGCACACTATCCCTCACAATTTCCCCAATTATCTATATTACACTTAATCAGCAAGGAGACGCAATCAGTGCCTTAATTTTCTGTAGTCTGGACAATGGTTCTGGCAAGTTTAGGTGAAGAGTAACACCTTTGGATAAGGATAAACATAGACATTACCCACTAATGCTGCAGACAAAAGCATGGGAAGCACTGATCATACTGTTCTTCTTAGAAAAGACCTGATATTCAAAATGCTTTAGCATAAATCAGGCTGTGCCATAATCAGTAAGCTGTGAATTTCAAATAGATGTTTTCCAAGGTAAGGAAAGATGTCTCAGTGTCTTCCTCAACCTGAATTAGTGTTTTTACCTCCTGGATACCAAACTCTCGAAGGTGTCAGTATGTTGAAATGTTGCCACAGTTTGGGGAAAACAGCTGGTTTGCAGCCATCTTCCTATCTGCTCTCAAGCTGATCATCTTACTGCATTTTCCTGGCCACTCAATTGAAAATGATGGTGCTTCTGCCTTCATGGTTTTCCAGAGAGAGGGCAATGAGAAGGGATTTTTTTTTTTTTTCTGTCAAGGATCAAAGCAAAACACAGAAGATGCCAAAAGATAAATATTTGACTTTGAAACATGAAAAAGAGGAGGAAGAGCAGCATCAAGGGAATAAATCTTTAGGGATGTCCTGCAGTGTGAACGTATATTTGCTAAAACAGGAGTTGTGGATACTGTGTAAAGATGTGGGTTTTACAAGAAAATACAATCAGCCAAGAGACCTCTGGGAAATCACAGAACCTGTGTACACTTTATGGTTTGTATAAAATTAAACGATCTTTTCTTCTTAGAGATATTGATCCTTGCTCTTTTATTATTATTATTGTTATTATTATTTTTTCCACTCTTATTTCATTCTCCATATCCCTGTCTTTCAGGTCCCTTGTTTGAATTGGTCCTATTTATGTGAAACAGGTTGATAACTCTTGTCTCTTCTCTCTTTTGCTCTCAATAATTATAGGTCTCCTAGGAAAGCTGGCCTTCAGTAGAAATATTGCAAAGGTTTTGAAAGATTTCATTAGAAAAGATTTGGATCCTGCACAATTATCAGTTCTGAAAGGTGCTTTGCCCACCTCCTCCAGTGGAAGTGTTATTGATCATCTCACAAAAGGAAAGGATGCACTTACAGAGAGAAAAGTCAAGGTCTGGTTGCCTTTTCAACATCAATGATAGAATTGCATCTAATGTTCACCTCATTCACCTTAACTCCACTGGTCTGCACTAATTAAGGTGGAGCAAGCCGTGCCAGTTAATAAAGAACACTGTAATTCAGCTTGTGCTGGCCAGTGATTGCAACAAGAGGAAAAACCTAATAACTGATTCAAAAGATGGGCTTTGATTAACAGAAATATCTGGGGCTTTTGTTCACTGATTGTACAGAACACACTGTAAAACCCTGCCACTCACAATACCTTTTCTCCCTTTTAAGATGGTCTCTAGCTTGTAAAGTCGTGCTTTAAAATATTGCAGATAATTGCTATAATTCTGCCTTCTAGTTTGCAAACACACTCTTCTACTTGGCCCTAGGTGCCACCATCTTGCTCCAAGGTCCTACACCCAGGGCACTCACATCCCACAAGTTGACTCCTTTTGGAGCAATCACCTTGTTCCCTGTAAGTCAAAGACTAGTGTAGTTTATAGAATATTTTGCTGCTAGGTCTATTTTAGACATCTATATGTATACCAAGTTCGGTTCTCTCTATCCAGGACAGTTCTTCACCACTATCAGAACAGACTTTGCTCCTTCACGTTCCTACCAGCCATCCTCAAGACATGTCCTGCAGTAAGCAGCATGTCCTCTGTGCAACACCATTGCTAGGCTACCTCCAGCACTTTGAGGTGACAAAACATACACATAAAATAATTGTCTGGGGTGATCAAGAGCCAAATTGGCTCCTGTGTGATATCTCACCATCAGCACTGATTCCCTCTTTGGAGCATCAGTGAAGCAGAAAGTTTGAAGAGTACCAACTTACACAGATTGGCCTGAAGATCAGGGTGTTGGTTGGAAGCACTTGGGGCTTCTCAGACCCCAGCCCTGTCTGGATCAGCACATTACAGCTGTGTAGACAGGAGAGGGAGTAATCAGGGATCACTCCTTCCTCCAAGGCCTCTCAGGAGCAGTAAGAAAGGTCTACATGTACTCAGCAAGGCCAATTTTTCACACCCCATTAGCCCGCATGCAATGAATTTCACCACTCATAACTAGCTCTGCTGACAGAGCTGACCCTTTTTTCCCCCCCAGCTGAATAGTTTTCTCTAACCAAATTTCAAAGTCAGCAAAATATATTTTTTGTTGACATTTTTAATGGGAAATTATTGAAACGCTTCATTTTAATTTTAGCATGTGGCCAGTTCTGTCTCATCTGGCGTGAAGTAATCAAAACCAGCAGAGAAGCCCTTGCCTCCTTCAATCATATACCAGAGTTTCCCTGCAAGAAGACACATCCTGAGACTCCCGAGCTGAAACATGATGGGATGTTGCCTTTCATCCTGAACTTTGAGAATGACACTTTCAATTTAACTTTAGAACTTTCCTCCTCAGAATGAACATATTGTTCCAGAAAGCTGCATTTCTAAGGAGGAAAGGTGTCTTGCACAAGCTGAATCATAGAAAGGATGGTTTGAGTCAAGGCTTTTAGAGAATTACCAGTTGCCACAACAAGACTCCCTCATGTACAGCCAAGAGGAGCTGGTACAGGGAGTCCTGCGTGGTTTAGGCTTTTTATAGTGACAGGTTTCTTTGCATAATGCATTTTGGGTGAAGCTTCAGGTTTATTTTGTACTTATCTGATGTCAGAAAAGTACATATTAAGTCTTCAGGAAAAAAAAGGAAGGTTTATTTAATCAGCTTATTACAGCCTTCCATGTATAATAAAGCAGTTATATGGCAGTAAACCTGGAATCCTACAGGAGTTTGTTGTAAAGTGACAGATTCAGGTCACAGCTGTTAATGAACAGCCAGATTGATGTGTGATGCATAATGATGGCAGAAATGGCATTATTGTCTTTCAGGAGAGTGCAGAAAGGTAGGATATGCCAGCTCCATCAGAACAACTGGGTACCCTGGAGTTTATTACCTTGCCTCTAGCCCATGTCTGATATTTCAGAGAAATTAGAGCCATTCTACAACTGGTGAATAAAGTAGCCGCACAGCAGATGTGGTTTTTGGATCCTTAGCTCCTTTCACCCTGGAAAAAAACCCTAAATTTTCCAGTTGACTCTTGCTTCTGTAGTCAGAGACTTCAAAGGCAACTCTTTCAACATCTACTTCTCCCCTCTTTCTTTTTTTAAACAAATACTTTTTGGAACATGAGTTTCTCATGTCCATGTCATCTAGCTGTTTTTTATTCTGTTTCTTGTTCTAAATTTTCATTAACTGGATCCTATAATAAATGCACAAGTAATGCTGACCTGAAGGAAATGCTGCTCACCTTAGAAAGAAAATCAGAGAGGTAAAAACTTTGCAAATGGCAACATATGCAGAGTGGCAAAAGCAATGGCTCTTGTTCTGCATTTCCTGGGGAGAGAGGGCAGCAAAAAAAGCACCCTAAAAAAAACTATGAAGGACTGGTCCACCTCTATGGGACTGACCCTTGAAAGCCCACTGGGAACTTCAGTTGGTGCCACATGCATCTTTCTCTTAATTAGTGCTGTTCTGAGAAGCTTCTTGAAATCCCATCTCCTTTTTCTTATGACTCGGTAAAATGCCAGCTACTCTGGGGTCTGGGTGCATGACTGAGGTCTCCCAGTGCTACATCAGAGATATGAATTCTCATTAAGAAGTGACGCAATTGGTGTTCATTGGACACGCATTGTGCCCTTTGCTGGCTGCTCCAGGGTGCAGTGTAAGCGTTCATCTGGGTCTAAAAGGCTCTGTGTGTGTGCTCCATCACAGCTGCCTGGGCTTACCAAACCCAACCCAGCCACTGAGATTTAAAAATAATTCAGGCCAGCAAGTTGATTTTTGATCTTGAGACTCCTGGGCCTTTACAGCCCTGAGATCTGGGATTCCCCTAGAGCTCAACACACATTACTGGTTATTGAGAGCACTGAATTTGACCCAGAAAAATATATGGACATGATCTTAACTCATATGGTTTTGAACAGTCCCTTTGATTTTCATGCATCTGCTCACACATACACAGACACTCAGTATTGCAAGTGATCGTGCTCAGCACCTTACAGGACTGAGCCCTTCACTAATCCTTCTAAACCCGAGTCTATTGACTTTCAAAGCAACCCACGAGGGATTCTTATCTACATTTCCCAAACAAGCTGCTTGCTTAGGCTGAGACTTCTTGCATTAGTGTTCAACCAGAGTTGATTTTGAGCAACGAACATGATTAGGTTTTCATGTCGAGAGACAATAAAAGTATGGAGATAGTTCCCAAGTATCCTGGAGCAAATCAGGAGTGAACTCCCTTCATTGAATAGCTTGTAAAAACATAGAATAAAAGATCACAATACCTAAATCCAAGCCAGCCAATATCCAGGTTTTGCTTTCTCATCCTGAAATGAATCTTAATAGAACCCTGAGTGTAAATGTCTTAGGGAAGTTTGAAAACCAGATCTCAGTAGTTAGATGCATGACATTTCTATAATATATTCCTGTCATCACATTGCAGAACAAGATTCAGTCCTAAATTATACCACAGCCCAACTCAGAGGGAGATGCTGCACACTGTCAAGAAAGCCTGTCCCAGAAAACAGACTGAAATAAGGATTGCTTCATCTCTAGAAAATGTCTATTACAGGCTTCACTTTGCACCAAAATCAGGCACAGGCAGTACTCCCAGGCTTGACCTAAGCATTTGGGATATCACAAGTCTGAAACAGAATCCATGTCCTGGTAGCACATCATTATACATCTTTCTCAAGGTCACTATCAACACATGTGAGAGTGGGACACTCAGACACCAGGAACTGTCAGCGGAAATAAAAGCTTATCTGGAATAACCATTTCTGCTCTGTTATCTTCCCCTCTTCATACAGTGGTCATACAATGACTGAGGCTCAAGAATGACTCTGGTCCCAGTTCTGAGCAGGTTTTGCCATGGCAAATCAGACTATCTTAGATTTCCTTTTCCCACCTGTAAAAATCAGGCTAGCCCTAAAACGATAATTTCTATTTAAGTGACAATCTTGTATTAATTCTGTGCAAGCCCAGAACCAAACACAGTGAGACTTGGGTTGTAGTCAAGACCTCAAAACATAAACTAATAGATACATTTATAGATATCTATTAATAAAAGAGATGTAATATAAATAGATCAAAACTTAACTAAATACATACCTGTATGTAGAAATATGAAAGGCATAAGTTGTATTTCTGTCTTCCTGATGTCACATTAGGTCTCTTGGCTTCCTCACTTGAATTTAGCAGCACCATACTCCAGGTGCTCTTTCCTCTGTTCCTGGCAACATCTCTGAGAAGTCTTGACCTTCAGCTTCCCTTGGCACACCCTGTTCAAGGAAATCTGTGAGCACCTTGGAAAATCATTCAAGTTGACCTTTTTTTCCTATTTAGACAAATCTATGTTCTAGATGACGGGCAGTATTAAAAACCAAGTGTAGCTCTGATACTCAAATCTAGTATCTATGCCACATGTTTCAAGCAGAAAATCTTGACTTTAAATTTCTCTTTCTTAAGACCTTCTTTAAAATTTCAGTCAAAATAATTCAGTTGGACATTTTCTACTGGAAGCTGTTGTGCTGTTAAAAACTAAGGCACCTCACAGCAATTTATCACTGGCAAAAGCATCCCTAATAAGCAGAATGAGTCTGTGTGCTTTTCCCATTTCATTTTGCTGCTTTGTTCAGTTCAATTTGCTTGACTTTTTCAGTGGCATTAAAATATTATTTCAAGCTGCACTGACATGATGTGTGCTATAGGTAATATCTAATGGGCTGGTTTTGTTCAGTACTGAGCCAAAACAGAAAAAAGGAGCTGTAGAGACACAAGATGGGTTTGGGGAGCGAAAGGAGTCCTCCCTGAGTGGTGAGGTCAGTAATCCAATTTCTTTTGTGCCTGCCTGCATCTGTCAGGGTCACCTAACCAGATCTCGCTCTTCCACAGATTCTACTGCTGTGATTACTTTTTCTAGCAATACCATTTGTAGTTCTCTTGCGGAGGGACCCATAGCCGGTTTTTTTTTTTTGGTTGTTGCTTTTTTATTTTCCTAGGTCTCTACACAAGGTCAAATACTGGACACCAGCAGGAACCACCCCATGATTGCATGGGTAAACGCTAAAGATGGGGACACAAAATGTTGTACCTGGGGCTGTTCCTGTAGATGTCTTCAACAGCATTAAATGCCATTAAGATGTTTAGCCAGCTACAGCCCACCTCATATGTCCTGCTGAACTTAATCCAGCTCAGATAGGAAAGATAGTCCTGTTGTGAGACCCACTCTCACCACAGTGTCTGGTGGTATTTGTCAGTATTTATCTAAGAAGCCACAAAATTAGTAGGCTGAGGAGCACCAGTGCTCACCTGTTTCTTGTGGTCAGGATTCATATGGACAGCCTTGTATATGCAAAGGTTTGTTTTGCATAGCCAAGGGACACAGACTGTTACTATTCATGTTTTTTTTTTCTGTTATGCAAAAAGAAACTCATATTTGGTTGAACAATATATTTGCACCAAGCGCCCATCTTTTGTCAGTTGAAAATTCAGGAAGAAGGACTGAAATTTCCAACGAGTTTTGTATAGAGTTTTTAGTCCTCACTGTTTTCCATATTTATTTAATTTACAGAATAATCCTGATGACAGTAAGAGAAGGTAGTTTTAGGTTATGGAAAAAAAATATTATTGCAAGAAGTCGCAAAGAAAATGTGAGGGGTGTTAATTGATATGTGGATTAGAAAAAGTATCTTGGACAAGAACTATAATCAGACTGGGTCCAGCAGGTCTAATGTATCACTTCAAACTTTCCAGGGTAGAAAGAACATGGAAATGTCTCCCTTATGACCTTCTTATGCCTTGTCTTATCTGTCTCCCTTCTGCCTCTCTCTTAACACACACCACCGACCACCCTCCTGTCTCTACCTTCAGACAATAAACTGCAGCATCTCATCTTTGTGCCATTTTTTCCCCCTTTCAACAAGCACTGGGATAGATCCCTGAAGGAAAGTGCATTAGCTGGAGACAGGAACACATTGCTAGGATTGCAATTTGGCCTTTCTCCTCCAGCACTGGAACTGAGCAGCCAGGCCAGGGATTGTGCTGCACCCTGGTGCAGGAGATGCCATCTGCCCAACGTCCTCCTGTGTTTTAGCAAGTGGGCTCAAAAGAACATCCTGTCCGTGGCAGCTGGAGTCCGTCACAGCTGTCACAGGAACATACACACACAGCCTGGGCTGGAGGTGGATTCTGGCTCTGGAGGGAGGCTGGGCAAGTGGCCAATGAGCCGCTCACACTTGCCCATGTTTCCCTTTGGAGACAGGGATTCCTGGCTTAGCACAGTCAGAGATGGCTCTGGGGAGCCTTGGTATTCACTCGTCCCACGTGTAGCCCACCCAAGAAGATGCAAATTCCATACACTGAATTTGCCAGGGCCTTGTAGCCAGTCTTGATTCCTTTGAGGCCACTGGGAGCAGACCTCCAGTGTTCTTTATACGAGGGCAAACAGGCTCCTTGGGAAGGGGAAATAAGAGGGGAAACTTTCTCTATCTTTTGCTTTCCTGCCTTCTGCCCCTGTCACCTCCTCCCCCTTACTTGTCCCCTTGTCCCTTTCCTCCAGGATGACATTTCTGCTCCAGGATGTGGTTGTTTTTGGAGCTCTCGAGGCATCACTGGGTCTGACTGGGAGGTCACTGGGGTCGTGCCCTTTGTCTCTGGGGAGGGCAAAGCTGCTGAGGTCCAGATTCTTCCTGATAATTTCATGTGATAGCTAATTAATGGCTTTCCCACGTTTCCACGGCAACCCCATGCTGTGCTCTTAGCCCCAATCCAAGTGGGCATTCTGTACACTCCTGAAGCCGTAGAATCAGCATATTAATAAGACTTGCTGACGTCCTTTGCTTTCTGCCACATCGGCTGCTAAGTCTAAATTTGAATAACTTTTAAAAAGCACATTTCTTAGTAAGCTCCAAGTACATTCTCTCATGTGACTCAAAGCAACTGATCCCAGAAGTCTTCTGCATTTAAAGGGAAGAAGCAGGTGGGTTCTGCTCTGCTTGCTGACTTTTGCCATTCTTTGCCTTTGGGATACCTGGCATCTGGCTTTTCTTGTTTTCTCTGGGTTATTTGGAAGCTCCAGCTTTCATGCAGTCCCTAATTTAACTGCAGCAAGAGACAAGTATCTACTATGATTTGATAGGACTATCTCTGTATTAGCTGAGCTGTACAATCTTATGGATTGGTCCATAACTCCTTCTTGTACAGAGGAAGGAAGCTGAGTTCCATTCTTGTACAGTTAAAAGAATTGTTACTAATATTTCCAATGTCCCTTTTATCATTAAACTCTATAATAATATCTATTGATCTTGCAGTTTAGTAAATAGGTTAAAGTTTTCTCTGAGACTCACCTCATTCTCCTCTAATAATTACCCTCCATTCTAGTCATTGCCTTGTAAAACATCTTTTACTGACTAACTGGAGGACTTGGACATAATTTCCTCAGAAGCCCATTAAAATCACCATAGCACTCGTGTGTCCTCTAGGAGGATCAGAACCACTTTCTTTTATCAAGATAGAAGTATGCCAGATGCCTCCAAATCTTCTATTGCCTGCAAAACAAATACCCTAAAACAAACCTGCAGGATCTGGTTCTCGACCAGGCTGTCCCCTTACCTGGGGACAGGTATTAGGGACTGAGCAGTGGGAACAGAGCATGGGCCCTGTTTGTGGCAGACACTTCTAGCATCACAAGCACAGTGTGGCATGGTCCAGGCCACATTTGATAGGGTTGTTTGGGTTTGTTTTTCCTTTTTATCTCTGACATAAACTTTGAGTCCAAAGTGGTGGCTGAGCTGCCAGATAGCTTCATTTTTTCCCCGCTCTGAAGGACAAGGGAATTTATTCCTGACACTTTGGCTTAATTCCACCACAAAATCTCATCTAGGCATGTTGCAATACACCTCCAGATTGTTGTGTTGATGTGCCATCATACCCTGGTGCCACACTGCACCATCAGGTACTCCTAAGGTAAGTTACATACACTGACAGAATATCTATGCCAGACTTTTTTCCATTTTTCTATGCTTCAGCTTCACCACTCCCAGCCATGGTGGATACACTAGCTCATGTTAGAAAATGCGTCTGTAACTCCATAGCTGTCTGCCATTGCTTGGGTCTGAACTGGACAGCGGTGATTTAATGTTCTGTGGGCACCCAATATCTTGCTTAATGTTTGCGGTGTTGCCCCCTGTGCTGAGGCCCAGTAATATCGGTGGCTGCTCATCCCAATGCCTCATTAAAGATACATGAGAGCAATTAATTTGATCCCTAACAGTCCCACCAATACAGTGCAAGATTTAGCTAACATGTTGCTAGTTACCCACGGGACGTGAGATTTAATTGCAACTTTTTTGGCTTCTAGACACTAGAGCTGGATACTTTTCTCATAGGAAAGCAACTTATCGAATTAATTTCACTTTGTGCTAGCATGTTCACTATTCCCAGCCACGAACAAATCCCATCATTGAATGCAGACTGCATCTCAGGCCATAGGTTGCTCATATGCAGTATTCAGTATTTTTAGAGCAATAACTATAGTTCTTCTCAGTGTCAGCTCTTTGGGTTATACATGTAAATTAAACAGTACATTGCTATTCCCTGCTTGGATGGACGTAACTGTCAGGAACATTATTTCCACTCATAATTACAAATTTGACATTCATTTCCCATGAATACTCTCTGCTATTTGCTTAAAACTGACTTCCATGCATACCATTGCCACTGAATTTTCCCATATCAGAAAGCTGACACAGGAATGTCAGAACTATAAAGAAACCTCTTTGAATGGTGGGATCTGCAAGTATGAATGTCTACTACACAAAGCAAAGACCAATCAAATGAAAAACAAATGAACGAACTGGGAAAAGTAGGTGTGCTTTTGCAATTAGGACTTGTTTTTGTTTCTTACTAACTACCCAGATAGTTTCTCTTATGCCCCTGATTGCTAGTTCAGCAGGTGAGTTCCATGAATGCATTTTTTCCTTGAAGTAGCTAATTCCTTCTCACTTTGAATGAGTATCAACCAAAACCACACAAACTAAATCTGAAGCCAAACTTAACTGTCCGAGTCCCCAGTGTCACATGAACTACACCACCATGCATTTAGCTCTTTCTGGAAGAACTGATATTATTCTTATAATCTGAGCCAGAGCCTCCAAATAAGAACATCACAATTTCTACAAGACCATTTTGAACTCAGTTGAATCTTGGACTTCAGGACTGCCCTTCTTGCTCAGGCTTGTTTTCCCCTGAATACTCCTCCAGCTCCAGAAACCCACAGAATCTGAGATTTACTTCTCCCTTCTCAGATGGCAGAAACTCTAGTCTGTCACTAGCACTTCTCACCACCAACTTTAACTAAAAACCAGTGAGATTAAGATAAATGCCCCACTACTCATCTCCCACTGCATTCAGCCTTCATCCCCCAGCTCAGCTGATCCTACATCCACACACTCCATTCAATATATTATTTTTAAAAAAACACACACTCCACAAAATTTTACCCAGATTTTAGGTATTTTAGGTGTTTTTTGGGTGTTGTTTTTTTTTTTTTTTGATAACTTGGCCCTTTTAAATTTGGTTTTATCCATGCAAATTCAGGGTGGATTTGGTTATTGTGCTCTTCCCTCCCACTTTTCCTATTTTTAATACTCCCTCCCTTTTACTGCTTTCGTGGACATTTTAATAAAATTTTCTCATCTGTAAATTTTCTTTGTGAACAAAGAAAGTGTAAGTGTAACAAGGATATTATTCATAGCCACAGAAACATAAGAAAGTAAAAGGGAGTTTTCCTTCCCTGAAAAAAACAAAAAATGTGTCTCCAGCTTTCCTTGGAAATGTGTTTTCTTACATTGTGCTTTGGTTTTTGTGGTGCTGAGGGTTTCCCAGTGTTATTGGAAAACCCAGAACCCGAGGCGGAAAGCCAGACTCGGGTTTGCCTGTAAGCCTAGGTTTATCAAAGTGGCGTATGATTTTAGTTTTGTTCTAGAGACTCTATTGAAGTACCTGAAAGACAAGCGACTCCGGAGATCCAGAGGTGTTGATCCTCATGGGGTTGAGCTCTGACAACATGGAAGGCAACAGCAGTTGTGATGCATGAACTCCAGCTGAGCAAAGCAGCCCAAGGGACCTGCTGTATCATTCTTCAGCAAGCGTTGAGACTCTACCTCGGGTGAAAACTCTTCCAAGGTGGAAATCCCAAAGTGAAGACACCTGAGACCTGCACCCACCCTCCACCTCTTATGTGTTTTCTCACCAATGAGGCGTTAGTTTTACTCTTAAAGGGCTGACATCACCTTCTGTACTCCAGCAAAGTTCAGCACAGGCTGTGTGAATAACTCAATGTAAACCTGGTATAAATCTCAGCAGAAGAAATATCTTTTATCTTTAACCATTTACTCCCACTATAGGAATAATGGCAGTTCTTTTACATTTACATATAACTCTTGTTTGTTTTGATTTTTTTTTTTTTTTTTTGTCTCTTTGTCTTGGCACCTGCATAGCAGAAAACTTTACAGTTCATTACAGAAGTTTGTCCCTCTCTCTGCTCCTCCCTTTATTTACTCTGCTGCCCCCAAGGACTAGCAAGCAAGACCCCCAAGGTCAAGAGAGAGTAAAGTGTCACCCTTTTATGACGGATTATGGAAATAACAAACATGCCTGACAGTTTTATACAGCTGCTAGAACGGGTTTAGTTTTCAACAAATGAAGAATTTCCTCTTGTTTTTTTCTTTTGTATATTAATTACATTTTACAAATCTTGGTTTCCCCCTTATAACTTTCCCCCCACTTTTCTTTCTTTTTACGTTTTTTTCTTATTTTTTTTCCTCTTTTATTATTATTTCTTTTTTTTACAGCAAAAGGATCAATCACCAACATGTCCACTGAAAAGTCCGGGTTAGCAGAGTTTGGCTGTCATCTGGTCTGACTGTTTGAGGATCTCAGTGTTGTACAGGTCTAGAGCGTGGTTGACACGGATGATCTCACTGTTGGTGAGCTTCAGGCGATGCTTGAGCATACAAGAGAACAGATCCAGCTGGGGCTTCCCAGGGGCCACAGGAGGTGCCAGTCTATTGATTCGGTCCCGAATATCCAGCAGCAAGAGCATGACGGAGGAGGAAGAATAGAACTGCCCGCCTTGCGTGTAGGACTGGTTGACCTGCTGCACAGCACTGCGCAGTAGGTCGGCGTTAAAACGCAGGCTGTAGCCATACACCTGCACATCTGAGATCTTGATGTAGAACTGACGCTTAGTGGGGTCAGAAAGGTCCACTGGCCCTTGGCCAGTCTCGTTACGCAGCAGGGAGGGCAGCCGAGTCCGGCTGCGTAGGTAGATGTGGACAGTCTCGAAAAAGGTTTTCCACCGGTTGCCCAGCAGCAGGGTCCAGTTGTAGCACTGGCTGTTTTGGAGGCGGATTTTCTCCCAGCGCGGGTAGCCGTACTCCCCAAAGGGCATGTTCCAGCCCTCAGAGTGACTCCCGCTGAAGGGGTTGACGTAGACAAAGAACATGGGGTCCAGGCTGCTGTTGCGCATCTGGCAGATTCGCATGGAGATCCCAATCACCATGTGGATGAAGTCCATCCGGTTCTTGTTGCTCTTCAAGGTGAGGGACATGCGTTTGCGCCACCTGGGATCAAAGAAGGTGTCCAGGCGGATCTCGTTGCTGATGAAGGTGGTGTGCACATACAGACGAGAGTCCATTTTCTGCAGCAGGTACTTCAGCTCTAGGTCCTGGAAGTCCAAGTCCGTTTCAAAGCTGATGAACTGCTCGCTCCGCTCCGAGTCTACGTTCTGGGGCTCGCAGCGACCCCGGTAAAGCTTATAGCCCTTGTTGCATGAGCCGCAGAGAGAGATGTTGGCAAGGCTGCACATGGCACAGCTGTTGTTGCCCCCGATGATGCAGGGGATGGGGCGCTGGCACAGGCTGGTGCCACCATGGCAAACGCAGCTCCGCTGGCTTTCCAGAAAGGTCCCCCAGAACCCATTCTCGTTGCAGTAGAGCAGGGACTGGACCCGAGTAAGCCATTCCTGTATTGTCCTGCAGGTGGGAAGAAGAAAGCATTAGCATTGTAGAGTCTCACAGAGCCTTTGGTGTTGGCATCTTACTGGAGCCACAGTGTTTTCAGGGCTATATCTGAGGCAGAGCTCTCAGAATGCTGATGCCCTGCCGTGGCATCTGGGAGCTATTCCAGTCTATTTTGAGACTGAATCTTTCACCTGCTGTTTACTCCTTTGGTGGAGAACAAAAGCCCTCTAAGAAACAGCTAAAAGTTAGGATTGATCATCTAAGATATCTCTCTTCACGCTGTTTTAGGAGCTGAGGCTGGCACAGTCTCCTGCCAAGAATCTCATCAGTGCCACAGTGACAAAGTTCAGCGATGGGAGTGGAGCTGATAAAACCATGCCAGAGGCTGAGGTGCTATTGGATGTTGCAGGTCAGCATAGTTTCTAGGTGAGCAGGAGAAAACTCCTCTCCGCGTCATTGGTAACTCCCCCCTACTCTCCAAAATCAGACTTGTAATGGGATGAGGCAAAGCCAGCAGTAACCTCTGCTTATGGTGCAGAACTCAATAACAGCACAGAAGAGGGTGGAAGTCAGGGTGTGTAGAGACAGAGCTGTTAGAATGCTTTCTCATTTAAAAAAATCTGCTGCTAATTAACCTCCTCTTACAGCCTCTCCCTTTAACAAGCATCCACACTTGCCCACTCCCAAGCCCCACCAGTCCCACAACTGCTCTATCATCACCCTCACCTCCTCATCCTTACAAACGACACCATAACCCACGTTTGCTTTTTGTGTAACCCACTCGCAACATGGCCTTGCTGCCCCCTGCTCCCTCCTCCTCACTGCCCTGGGAAATCTCAGCACAGCAACTCCTTTCTCAGCATCCTTCAGCAGAACCCCTTGTTCAGCCGCCCGCTCCCTCCCCTCCGCCTCCCCCCCAGCTAATGAATACTTCATTGTCTCCTCTGGGCAAAAAGTTCTCGGGAGTGCTGCAGTGAGAGGACTGGCTAATGACAAATTAGGATTCAGTCCCTGTAGAACGGGAGGAGTGATTATGGACAGAGGCTCTCAGAGCTGGATTAGTGAAATTCATGGCACCTGCATCGCCTGACCTCCGAATAATCATTAAGCTGTAGGCTGTATCAAAGAAGGCATTAAATGATACAGCAGCGAAGACCAGCAAGATAATTAGGGGGAGGGAGCAAGTGCAGGGATGAGAGTATAAAACAGAGGAAAGTGCTGGAAGGAAAGAAATAATCAAGGAACAGAAGCAGAAACGGTGGGGGAAGAAAGAGGGGGGAAAATGTGCAGGTAAAAGGAAAAATGAGAGAGAAATGCAGTGGGCAGCAGGAACAGGGATGGAGAAAAGGGAAAACTGGAACAATGGCAACAACTGAAAGACAGAGGACAGGCAGGAATGAAAAGAAGTGGGAAGAAACTGAGTGGAAAGAAAATAAAAATGAGTGAGGAAAAAAGTACATCAGCAGGAAAATTCTAAAGTCTTGGATGTGGGAAGAGACAATTTCCATATGCCTCTTGCAGTAGGGAGCTGCCAGGGTCTCTTTCCTCTATTCACAGCTAACAGGAACTCTTCTGCTAGAGGAGAAGACAAGGTTGGCTGGGGAGCTTGGCAGCAAGGCAGTGACCTCTATAGAGGGAGATGATGACAGCTCTGGTCCCCGGAAAAGTGCACTGGGCTCCTCCTGGCTCCTCGGACAGCTCTGCTTTGGAGGGGAGGGGACAGCACAGCCTGGCATGATTGCAAACCATGCTGCTGACAGCAAAAAACACTCTCAAAACCATCCCCTGGGGACTGAGTCTGCCTTCTGCTCATAGGTGAATTTTTGCTCACTTTTTCAGCAATACAAATATAATTTTTTTTACACCACCTGAATCCTTGCAGATCCTGTTTGGAAAGCCAGCCACATGCACTTGAATTTATTATAGCAAGGTATCCAGATTCCAGGTTGAATCTCCCTAAGGTGCTGTGAGTGCACCTTGATTCCTCCACACGCCTCTTTGAAAGCTTCTTTCTTTGCCTCTAACCACTGATCTAAGCATGAAGCTGCGGGATGATAAACAAGTGGAAGACAAGCTAAAACCAAAGCAATGCCCCAGTATACAGACACTATTCACTGGGTTGCAGGAACGTGTATTTGTGCAGTGCTAGACTGGTGCATTACACAGGTTTTACATGTGGATAATGCCACTGAGCTCATGGGACAAGGACTGCCAGGCTGTACAGCAGGGAATGCAACAAACACAGTGTCAGATGACCATATCCTGTCTGTCTTAGGAAGAAACAATATATACATTCTTCTGTCCTTCTATTATACTGACATTCAGCAGAGCAAAATGAGAAAGGAGTTTAGGCTGATGTCTTGCAATCAAAACTAATAATTTTCCTGTTTGCCAGATCAACTTTATGAAGGGAAGATGGGAGAAGATCTGGAGAAAGAGGGTTTTTTGAGAGGAGTGTGTGTATATGTCTTAGCATTCAGCAAAGACACAAATAGGACAAAAAAAGAAAAAAAAAAAGTCATCTCTCCACCATCTGCTGATGGCAGCAATAAAGGACATAATTAAATGAAAATGCAGAATCCAGGGCAGAGCTGGGCATCGGCCATGGGAAGTGTGACAGAGTGAGAGAGGAAAAGTGGTATAAATTACCCCATTTTGTCCTGCAACTGGGACAGGATAAGAATATATGCAGGTCCAGGCACAGCCCTTCAGCTGACAGGAGGTAACGTCTGCAAACACAAATCCATGATGCCTCAGGCTGATGTGAATGGAACCAAGAGATGTCAGGGCACATGGCAGCTGAAAAGAGCCACTGTTGAAAAGCTGAAAGCCGGTAGAGTAGCCATTGGTTTTAATTTTAATTATTTTCTCTTTCATTAGGAAGTAACCAGTTTACCTTTTTCCCTCTTAATATCATTGCAAGTTATTTTGCCTTGTGTTTGCTACCTCTGGCCATCCAAAGTATAAAGTACTAGAGTACATGAAATTAAAAAAAGGAAAACTATGTCTTCAAAGGTCAAACAATTTTACACTCAACTTTAATATCTTACATTCCAAACTAGAATGGAAAAATGTGAGATTTATTTTGCTGTGTTTTATTGCTGTTGCTCCCCTGGCAATGCTGGGAATTGAGAGCCAGGTAATCATGCAGAGCTGGTTCACCATTTAAAAATTACCTCTTGTGACCAAAATAAAAAGTTTTGCAGGGCAGTGTTGGGCTTTCAGATGAGAAGTGGAGGTCATGTTATACAGAAAGGTGATGAATCATTTTCTTCCCTCCCGCTTTGTCATCTTTCAGGATTATTTGGGTCTGAGGAGGGGAAGGAGCTGATGGGTGTCCCTTGAGATGCATCTTTGTTGTAGATCGTGTCTGAGGTGATTAGAAAACCAAACCATACCAAAACAAAACCCAAACAAAAAAAAACCCCACAGTCAAAAACCTGATCCAGCAGGACTGGTTTGTTTTGGTTTTTTTTTAATTCCAAGAAAAACTGTAGAGATTTAACAAGATTTCCTTTGCAAACTCACCTTTCACTTTTAAACCAGCACTAGCTGCTGTGGAGGTACTTTTGGGCTTTCTGTATTGGAACAGTGAAGTAAAAAATGCTATTTTTATTCCCAGCAGCTGTGAGATGTATTCTTAACTAATAACTATTTGGCTGGAGCCCAGAACATGTATCAACCCCCCTGCTCCAGTGGATGTTATTTATATTTTACATCCAGAGTTTTAAAATGCAACTATAGGTAGTCATTCAACATTGAAGCTTTAACAGCTGAGGAGTGGTTTCTTTTTTAAACCAACAAACTTGCCTGCAAAGAGTTGTTTTTTTAAGCAAAAGCAGTGTAA
This sequence comes from Nesoenas mayeri, assembly GCF_963082525.1. Taxonomy (NCBI): domain Eukaryota; kingdom Metazoa; phylum Chordata; class Aves; order Columbiformes; family Columbidae; genus Nesoenas; species Nesoenas mayeri. The sequence goes on from NC_137566.1 coordinate 6,351,976, forward strand.
AGTAAATATATATATATATATATATATATATTATTATTATTCCTAGCTATTGCAAAAGGTCATGGAGAACCAGCCTAATTGCCAAAAATCCCTATTCTTCCTTTCTTTTGGCAACACCACCTCTTCCTTTCCCTGAGGATAATCAACAGCAACCCTATTTCTTTTTTACATTGCTTTTGAATATATAAAGTAGGCTTACTATTATGTGTATTAAAGAGAGAGAGGCTTGCCCTTAATAGAACCTTTCCATCCTTTCAAAGCCACTGGCATGCTTGATAAGCGTCTGTCGTTCTGTACAGTAACAATTAGAAAATTAGAGTATTTCCAAGCCCTGTGAAAAGAAGGGTGAAATGCATCCCTCTCGCACTACACATCTGCCTGCCGAGCGCCTCCTCTGCCTAGCTACAAATGCAGAATGACAAATAAGAAAAGAAATTATAATATGCCTGGTGGTGTTGACTTAAACAAATCAAGCACATCAGTCAGCTAAAAACCCAGCTGCCATCATCCATTTCGTCCTACTTCCCCCAGATTTTTACAATATTCGTTGGAGGCTCCCTTTCTGCGTGGCTGACTTTTTAAAATAGACGAGAAAAGCTAAAGACAGATTTCTCTGAATGCTTTTCAGCAACATGGTTGGCTGGATATTTGCTTGCTATTGCTTCACTTCGTCGTTGTGGCACAACTCAAAATAATGCCTGGACATGCCTGTGATTCTTCCACCAGTTGGCTTGTTTATAAAATCTCAGCCATTTGGCAGCAATGGGCCGATTTTGGAAAGTTCTCCAGAGTTTTTCATAAGTGTTTAAACTTAACAAATATTTCTCCTCATTCTTAGTAAGTCCATGAAGTCTTTGTCCAGAAACAAAGAGACCTCTTGGTAATTAAAGAATTGTTAAGCCCTGGAGGAGTTTCCTGAGCTGCATAGTGATGGAATGAAAACTCAGTGTGCTTAGTGGCCAGGGGTTGGATGATAACAGGAGACATCAATCAATCAATTTATTTTCTTGAGACTGAATATTTAGGTAAGAGGGAGGTGAAAAAAACAGTTCCTATACAAATATTAACTTGTCCTGACCCTTCCAAGATAAGCATGGTAGAAAAGACTCTTGGACTAATTTTTTTCCTAGACTTTAAGTTGCTTCACTCCGGACAATGTAGAAAGAAACAGTAAGAAATGTTTATTCAAACCCATAGATGCAAGTCTCCAAAAATGATTGGAAACTAACTGAAACTCAGCCATAGGTCAGGGCTGGAAGGAGCCAGGAGGAGGTGACTATTAGATATCAATAGTTACTGTAGCTGTAATGGAAAATCTGCTCTCTCCATCTCTAGTAACATTGCCAGGCTTCTGGTCAGTGCAGCTTTAGAGGTTCATTCTGCATTTTGTAGAAGAGATGTGATCTATTCACAGTGAAATTAAAGCTTTGCTTTGGTGACATTCATTGAGGAGCACAGCTCAAAAATGGGCTGAAGCATCTTGTGTTCCATATGTCTGCTTTAACAGCAAATGGAGGCTGAAAACTTAGTTCTAGTATGTGACGCAGGACTGTTTTAAAAGCAGCTTAGTCTGCCTGGCTGTGTGATATCAGCCCTATAGAATATGATGGAATAAGTGGGTGCCATCCACCTGGGTGGGTAAGACCACACAGAAGGGATGTGAGTGCACTTCGGTATGTGATACAGGTTACCTACACCTCCAGAAATGTCAACCCATGCTCAGACTAGTTTTTCCCCCAGACCTCCATGTCAGCACATCCTATATCCAAACGCTTCAGCTGTTGTGTTTTAGGTCCAAGCCCAGCCTCAGCTAAATCACACCACTCCCACCCCCATGAAGGATGAAGGTACCTTTCTCTAGGCAGCTGGTGGTTGGGATTGTGCCGACACCGGACACTGAGGCCAAAGAGTTTGCGGGCAGTGCGCTGGATCTTCTGGCGCTGGGCTTCCAGGTTGCTCTGCAGCAGCTTGTAGCGGGTCTGCAGGTCCCAGTCATTCCCCCAGTGCTGGTGGATGCTCCCGATGGTCAGGAAGTGGTTGCTAGGTAGCCTTTTCATGAAGGATTTAAACTCATCTGGAAGACACAAAATCGTGGAGAAATACAGAGTATAACGAAGTTACAAAGCTTTTTACTAGGATGGAGAACCAACCGTGATGCACGAGGCCACCGGTGCTCTGCTGAAGGGAGGGAATGTCCAGTAACACACTGGTTTATCATTCTGCCCTGGGAAGCTCATTGATTTCATGGCTGTTGCTGCTCCCATACGGGAAATAAAACCCAGAGAATATTCAGGTGAAACAATATGGTTAATATATACAGGGTAGATTTTAAAAAAAAAAGAAGAAAATTCCCTGGAGGATGGGAATTATGAACTAGGGGTTATGAACAAAAAGCAGGGAGTTGTAATCATTGTCAGTTAGAGAGTTCTCATTTAAATTGTTGTTTAGCTGCTCCTAAAATGCTGTTTGTTGTTGAAGTCAAGTCACTTGGGCTGTGTTGTTAAAAAAAAGAGAGAAAAAAAGCTTTAAAAAATCCCCAGAGGAAGGGTTTGAATTGTGTTAAAATGTCCTGCTTTCTCATTTTTTAAAAAGAGTATTCTGATTCTTTTTTTTCTCGTTTAACTTCATTTGAAGTTAAATGAGTTGCTTTATGTAACAATGAAATTAAAATAAAGTAGTTTGCAGGGCTAAAGTCAGAACAAAATGTGTCAGTTTTAGCCAAAGGAAAAAATCTAATTGGTCCAAAAATATGTTGTTGAATGTTGTTTTGTGATCACTTTATTTCCATTTGATTTCATTTGATAATGAAAAACACCATTATGTAGGGCTTGTTTGAGTTTTTTTCATCACAAACCAGAAAATCTGATTCTGTTTCTGACCAACCCTTTCTTCCCTACTGAGAAGTGCAGTTTGCTTAGGCTCTGATGACCAGACTGGGAAATCCTTGTATGGAAATAACATGGAAAAAACAGATGATTCCAACTTTCTCAGTGGAAAATAACCTGATTTTCTGGGGGGGGGGGGGGGGGGGGGCAGGAAAGGGGGGACGCAGCTGAGGGCTCCCAAGATGGTCAAAGGCCATATCTGATGAGGTCAAATGGAGGGAGCCACATTTGCTTAATGTGGTGAAGAAGAGGCCAAGGGGCAATGTAATTACAGCCTACAACTGCTTAAAAGGTACAAAGGAGAGAAACTCTTCCTCTTAGAGACCAATGATGTAACAAGAAGTAATAGAGAGCTTGCAGCCTTAAGAAGTTCAAATGATTTCTTGAAAAACTTCTTCACTTGGAGGTAATGCAGCACTGGAATGTGCTGCCCAGAGATGTAGAAGAATCTCTTGTTTGAGACTCCACTAAACAAAACTGTGGTGGACTTGACCTACCCTGTTTCCCCAAAAACAAGACAGGGTCGGTGTTAATTTTTGCTCCAAAGGATGCTTTTTTTTTTGACTTTTTTTATGAGCTGTAACTAGGCCTTATTTTTGGAGTAGGGCTTATATTTTGAGCATCCTTAAGAATCCTGAAAAATCATGCTAGGGATTATTTTTGGGGAAACAGGGTAGTGCTGGTGGGAGTCCTTCTAGAGGGAGGTGGACTAGAGCCCTTCCATAGCCCCCACAATGTGTCCAACATGAAATGCAGCCATCTCTTCTTGAAAGCTTTCTACATTATTTTTCTTCCTTTCCTAATCCTTTTTTTAAAAAATTCCTTCATCCTATTGTCAGATGGAAGAAAAAGGACAATAGCCAAAAAAAATGAAAGCTTGTAAAGGCTGACATCTTTTCAGAAAAAAAGAAATAATCCATAGAATCATTGGAGAAAATCAGGCCAGATAATTTACAACCTATTCTCCAAATCTTATATATATTTGCATAACAGATTTCCTGTTATTGAATAACTTACAATTCATGCTTAACTGCCTAACAAAGAATATCTATGCATTAGTCAGTACCATCATTATATAGATGGTAAATGGATGTTCATGTCTTACTCATCACATGGTGAAACCGAGCACCTAATAAAAATAATTGTCGTTATTGCACTATGAAGATCCATGGGACATCTGCTTGTCTCCTTTCTTCCACAAAGATAGCTGAGAGATTCTTTTTTTTAGAAGAATCTCTCAGGTTTTCACTCTGTTTGTAATGCTGCTTTCAGTGCCCTTCTCCTCCCCAAAAATGATTCTCTTCTGTTCAGTGGTCCTCTGAAACTATCATCATGTATAATTGCTTCTGTTGACCATGCTGATTACTCCTGGTACCTTTCAGCAGTAAAAGCCTTGCATTCGCTTCCCACCCCTTATAAATCAATTTCCTCAAAAGCCTGTTTGTGCACAAGACCAAGCTCTTTTCCCTCTGATGATGAATGTGCTACATTTTTCATGGAGACGGGCAAAGGGAGAAATTTCAGTGCAGTGCGCACATTTTGATACTGCAGTGCAACACTGAGGGGAAAACAAATGAGCAAAATAAAAGCTGGGTGGGGTTGGTATAAAAAAAGGGAAGCAGGGGGTGAAAAAAAATAAAATACTTTCAAAAAAGAATAGTTTCTTCACTATTTAATTGTATTTTAGTTATATCTATCCCTGGAGGCCCCAACCAAGACTATGGCTGCATTGTGCTAAGCCTTGTACCTTTCTGGGAATAGCTCATTCTGAACCCTGAGAATTTCCAGTTAACTAATAATGCTGATTGCATTTGGTTGTGTTTTAGTTCTCTGCACAGAAAATGTTGCTCATGGCCAGGACTACATTGCCCATAATGCAACAAGGCTCCCTATTTTTGCAGAGTCACCCAGTGCCCTGGCAGTGACTCAGCATCACAGGTGGCCGTGTCAAACATCTCTTTCAAAGATGAAACATGAGCAATGGACTAAGAATTCCTGAGCGGATTCAAAGCAGCGTCAGTTCACTGCAGCCTCCTTGACTTTGAAGCTGCCATCCCAAATCACACCAGCTCTTCATTTGCCCCACACGATTTTTCCAAATTGACATAGGAATCCAACACAGATCAGAAACAAAATATAGATCTTTAAGGCTATCAGCCTCCTCCTGTGCAAATGGTATTTGCTTTCAGAGCACTCATGTGCCTTTCAGCCCACTTTATTGGAAAAACCTTCAGATGCCATTAGAGATTTTGTTTCTGCTGTTCATTATGAAGAAAATCCTCTAGTCATTGGGAATATTTATTAAAACAAAGGAGCAAAATACTAATATTACATTCTTCTGTGATAGCAACTTTCATCTCAAAGAATAAGTTCACGCATGGTGCAACAAAGTGATGAATGAGATGCAGCAGCTTTAAACATAAAGATAATCACTCCATCCAGCCCCGAAAAGCCTCCAGCCCTGGGTGGAATATGGCTCCAGCACAGCAGAGAATTGCACTGGAACGTGTCACTTTAACATAGCAAATGAAAAACACCTTCCCCCATTGAAATCTCAAGGGAAGGGAGACTGAATATCATTATCTACCAGAGTCTTTGCTTAGATCAAGTGCAACAAGTACAGAATGAAACAGTAAAACAATCACTCAGACTGTAATTTCTTTCTCCATAGGGCTCTCAGCTTATAAGTGTCTGGGTGAGATTTCCTGGGAATGTAAAGGGGTTTGATGAGTGGTGGTCAATGTGTGGCTCTTGAGCACCTTAGGTGGAGGTCCTATGCCAGAACTAGCAACTAGTAGCACTTAACTAGCAGCAGAGCTGTGCTGCCAGGCACTGCCAGTAATCCCAATTTGCGTGGTACTGAGCTAGTAGAAGCTTCCAAAATCCACATTTCAGGTTTGCCCTGGTGTACCCACCCCATCCATGAATCTATAGAAACTCATGGACTTCTTCAGCTAGTCACCCACTTCTGGAACTGGCCCAGCCTGGTGGCTCCCCATAGTCTATGGAGGGCTCTTCTCAAGGCGGTCAACAGCACTGAGCCATTAACTACTGCTCTGACTTTGCTCATCTGAGCACCAAGTTGACAGTGTGAGTTGGACATGAAAATCTGTGCAACAGCAGAGACATCAGCAGGGTCCACATTTTGAAGTATGAAGCAGTTCTCAATAGCTCATGGAGGAAACAGGCTGAGTCATTTCAACCATTAAGGGGATTAAGGTGACCTTCAACATCAAGAAAGAAATTGTTGCTGGGAAGACTTCTGAAGAAGAATTCTTCAATGCCTTGAATAGAGCTAGATGGTCCCTTCCTCATAGTTTTCTTTCCTAACATGGAGACCTGGACAGTTGTGACAATAATCATTAAAGAAAACTTATTGGAAGGTAACTGGCTAACACTAAGAGATGAAAGGCAGCACAGGGATAAGAAGCTCGTGATGAAATTCGTGATTAATTTCTGCTTAGCATCCACTTGCTAAAGGAAAGGATGTAATTGCACTGATAATATTGCTCTCTTTCCTACCTCAAGTCCTTGAGAGTGATGTTGCAAACCTACTATGGGTTACCAGCATCAACATGGAACAAACTCCGCTGACACCTCCAGTGTCACACTGGGAGAAAGTGAAGAGAGAAACGTTCACACCGGCAGACATCAGCACTGTAGGAGAGAGAAGTCATTTTCCCTTCTCTCTATCTCAAATGAGGTGTCATCTGGCCTGTGCTCTCTCTCCGTGAATTGCCTTTCACCAAAGCAGAATAAATCATTCATGCAAATCTGAAAAGCAATTTCTGCATCATTCATATTGTGGAAGTTTCTCTGTAGAACTATTAAAGAGAGATTCTGAGCTGGTTTAGTATGAAAAAACAGATTTTTAATCAAACAAACTGTTCCATGGAAAATATCCCCTTATACATACAATTACATGTGGTGTGTGGTTTTGTCTGTACGTGTACAGATTAAAAAGGCAATCCCTCAAGACTAAGATCATGTTTTTGGGTTCAACATCCTCTATTTTTATCCTAACTGTAACATTATATTAAGGGAAGAAAGGAGTATTAACTGGTATAACCTGACATACTTTGTTTGAAATAAATCAGTTGGAAAACACATTTTGCTCAGTTACCTGAATTCTCCAGATCTTTATAGGCTTCTGTCCAGGTCTTGGCCATGTTTGCCAGCGTGTACTCCATGATCTGGATGTCGGTGATGGGGCAGTTGCACTGGGGGAACTCCTCCGCACACTGACAGCCGCACTGGCTATTCCGGCAGATGTACTCGCCCTCGCCATTGCACATGATGTAACTCAAGGCAGACTGGACAAACTTCTCTTGTAAATACTGAGGGAAGATGATCTGGAGACCTGGCATCGAAACAACAGGCAAGGATGTGAAGGAAGAAAAAAAAAAGTCATTTCAGGTATCTGTTCTTCTTTTCAAATACTGTTTCATTAACAGCTTGGGAAAGTGATGCTGAGGAATTAAAAGCTGTTGGGATATTTCTCTCGGAGCTGTCATAAGGAAGGTGAGGTACAAATTGTGCAAGCAGTGAGTTACCTGAGAGCAGAGCCCATCTGCTTTACGAGAGAAGGGTGACAAATAACATTCCCCACCTCAATGCCCAGTGAACCCCTTTCATCCCAGTCCTGGATCCTGGTACAGCACAAAGCACCTGAATGCAAAGCCTCCCTTATTCCCAGGTGCAGGGTTTTTTTGATACTTTGCAACCAAGTGCTCGTTCAGAAGTGATGAGCATTATGCTGTTCTGCCATGTTTTGAGAGAGACTAAATAGGTTTGGTAGCACAGAAACAAGGAAACTACACACTGAAAGAGAAAAGAAAAAAAAAAAAAAGAAAAAGAAAATAACACAAGCAGACACTTGCAGAGTTAAGTGCCCAGCTCCCACAGTATAAATACAGGAGTTGGTACCTGACTCTCTTCAGCTCACTCCCTGCTAGGAAGGCTACTTGCCAAATCCTATTAAAGTGCAAATGGATGTAGTGCCAGTGATTTCAGTGGTGCTCTGAGGATTTACACTGCCTGAGAGATCTGTCCCCATGTCTCCTCCACAGCGAGTGTTTGTGTGTCCACCCATCTGTGCAGTGTAGGTGTGTACCCTTGCTCAGGTACAAGAGGACGTGGTAACAGTTAAAGTGTTTGCCTGGTGGACAGTGTACATGTTTTTCCATTCTGTCCTTCTCCAGCCCCCATCCCCAGGCTCCCTACAGTTGTCCCTGAGGATTCACAGCTGTTTCCCTCTACCTGGTAAGTCCTGCTTGTCACACTCAGTCAGCATCTGCCATGCACAAGGCAGAGATGACAATAATTCTGAGCAAGCGTTTCAGAGGAAGCCCAGCCTGCTTCGCCTTCCTTGTAAAAGGCCCAGGGATTTCAGAGTGGCAGATAAAGGAGTTTATGGCTCGAACAGCAGAGCTGAACTCCATCGTAATGAAGGCACGCGGGTCAATTACCCATCTGTTTGTGTTTCTATTGCGCTGAATTACGGTATCCGTGGCTGACAGCTCATTGGAGTGGAAGGAAAATAAGGCAATAATTCAGAGGATGAGAGTGTGTGGGAAGGGCAGGAAGGGCTGTGACTCCTTTCAGGAGTTCAGACCCATCTCTGTGATGGGTCGTGTTCACCTCAGGCAAGAGAAAAGCATCAGGCAGCACCCCCAGGACCCCATTACCCTTTTGCTTTTGATTCCACAGGGACACCTCAGCCTTGACAGGGTCCCTCTGAAGACTAAGTCTGGGGGGCATGGGGAGGGTGTTGAAGGCACAGGGACCTCTGTTTCCTCTCCCCCATGGCCAGGGCAGGGTTTCTGAGAGCATCATGGCTGGTGGCAGCAAGCTGCCCCCGTGTCTGACTGCATTGGCAGTCACGCGTGGAGCAGTGGCAGCCACCAGGCAGGGTGAACAGAGAGCAACCTTCAGCTGGAGAAGACACGTGTGACACTTGCACAAGGAAGGATTTCAGGCCTGGCACTTGGAGGCACCATGTCTGCATAGATCCTGCTGCCTTTTCTGCAGTGCTATTGCAGGGAAAGGAAGGGACACGCAAAGAGCTGACCACAGTCTGCAGCATCCCTAGGAACACCTCAAAACCAGTCTAAGGGGGATCAACACTTTAAGGTCCTTTTGGTCATTTCTGAGATGTTTCTCAATAAGCAGCTCAGCTTTCTTCTTGTTGTCAAGGCCTGAGGTTCAGTGCCTTTTAGGGATTTATCTGAAGCGACCACCACAGAGGAATGGTTCCTTTTCAAGCCTTCATAGTGGTGTTAGAGATAATGCCACCTGCCAGGTTCCAAAACTTTCCTTCAGGATGAAAAAGTGCAGTGCTACTGAAGAATGCTACTGAGATCTGTAAAAGGGGCTTGGAGAGCCTGAAGGCTGCTGGACTCACTGACTTTGCAAGCTCACAGGACAGGGGAGCTGAGCTTCTTCATGTGCATTGACTATTTATTCATGGTCCATGTCCCATGAACAAATCTTTCCACTCTTCGCTTCATAGAGGAGGAACCTGTCCTGGTTGCTCCTCCAACCTTTGAATATGAGGCCCAAATGCCCATAGGCTCTTCAGCTCACCATGTTTTCTCTTTGAATTGTATACTCTGATAGCAGCACTGACATGCTGTCTGCTACCAACTACAAATAATACTGGCTTTGAGATTTTTTTTCTGGATGGGAGAGGAGTAAAAAAAAAAAACCAAACTAAAGTTTCAGGGAAAACACTTCGCATTGCAAGGGACATCTGTTGTATGTCTCAGCATGTGCAGAAACATCAATATCCTGCCATCTCCAAAACATAACATGGTCCCATCCTACACTGCAGGGTGCCTCCTGTGAATACATGATTTTTGTCCATAAAACTCACGGTTTCTAAAAAAGATGTTTCTAGGATAAACTTCTCTTGTAAGAAATTATCTCACGTTTAAGAGGTAATCAGAGCCCCTGTACACTTAGCACCAATTCAACAAAACACTTACATAAACACTTATCTTTCATCAGGTAAGCAGTTCTGCTAGAATCCATGCGGTTAATTGTCGCATTTCACAAGCAGCACATTTTCAAATATGTGCTTAGACCAGAAACACACAAATCTAGCTACTCATTGCAACACACATGCATATGCCAAATACAAAGCCTTAACTTTATAACTGCAAACATGCTGTAGGAATTACACGTGACACTGAGATCTTCAGGCCAGGAATTTCCTTGTGGAATAAATCGGTTTTAAGGCTACTGAAATACAACCATGCCTGCTTTCACTTGACATATATATTTATATAAACAACCCCACATTTATCCTAAGACTGAGATACTGGACCATTTTCGTGGCTGAACCCCTCAATTCAAGCCAGCATGTGCAAGGAATGGGTTCATGCTCCACAGCAGCCTCAGTACACGATGATACACAGAGAAGTTTGCTGGTGAGGAGTGTTAACAAAAATAGCTTAGTTTTGAAGGCAACGTATTGATTGGAAGGAGAAATCCTGCTACTCTGTAAAGCACATATTCCTTTTTAAACATTAAGAGCAGCACAGATTTGGTATGGGTTTGTCTTAGATAAATACAGGCAGAATATGAAGTGTCTGACAAGGGAGCGTGTCCTTAATTCACCTAGAAAAACTATTAGAGAGACATGATTGGCTTTGGACTGTATATAAAAAGCTTCCTGCATTAAAAGAGGTAAATTTCCCCAGCGCTAAATTAGAGCTATTTGAAACATTTTCCACAGAAGAGTTCTCTGTTGAAAATGCAGTTTCATTGAAGCATTTTGTGAGAGCATGTTGACTCCAAAAGCTCTTTTGACAGGGAAAGGTCTAAATGTATTTTTCATAATTCCTCATTTTGTTGCACTGAAAAGCCGAAATGTTTTGTGTTGTCATTAGTGCTCTGTCCATCTTGGCAAATACTTTAATATTAATTGTAATGGAAATTTTAATACTCTGCCATATTTGTCATAACAAGCTACCTAAGATGCAGTATTTTCTGTTTAATATCACAATGTTTAGAATAGCACAGGAAGATTTTACCTTATTGAAATAGTGCCATGTTGCAATATTGGTATATAACGTCACGCTGTCCAAAAGGATATGTCTCTGGAATTTTAATATCCTGAAACTTTTCAAAATTTTGCCTTTTTTTCACTCAAATTTTAGCCTAGAGAGCTGTTAGCATCTTCCCCTCCCATGCTCTGGTTTTCTCCTTTTCCAGGCAGCTCGTGCATCAGCCTCGCTGGAGGTGGAGGCAGGCAAAGTTATGGCTTCATGCTGGTGGCAGGGACAGGAGGACACGAAGTACAAATGAATGCAGCCACCTGCGACATCCTGGTCCACAACAGGATCCCCCCAGTACTGTAAGGGGACACAGCTGTCCCCATGCACAGGACAGGGAACCTGACACAGATGTACGTGCATAGTATCATAGAATTATTTTGTTTGGAAGAGACCCCTAAGATCATCAAGTCCAACCATAACCTAATTCCAGCACTAAACCATGTCCCTAAGAACCTCGTCTACATGTGTTTTAAACACCTTCAGGGATGCTGACTCCACCACTTCCCATGCTGGGTCCATGTGGATGCTGGTTTATAAATCAGTCACGCTTTTCGGCCCATGTACCCACAGGTGCAGAACCAGACACCCTGCACTGTGCGTGCATCTAGCTTCTATCTCCAGGCTGGCTGACCTTCCCAAACCCTATATGCAGCCATTGCATCGCCTAAAGGACACGTCTTGGAAACCATGACTCTCAGGGCTGGGCGCCAGCGAGCAAGTTCAGAAGCAGAAATTCTCCCTGTCACGAAGATGCTGCTCTTTTATTGAGCCGGCCCCAGACAGACTGACAGGAAGGACTAACATGGATTTCTGTCAGCAGCTCATGCTCGGTTGCTAATCAGATCAGAGGAGACTCGGTCACGATCCATTACCTGCAGCCCTGTGATTTATTCCTAATAAGGCCTCTCAGAGCAGAGGAACAATCCTGGGTAATTATCCCAAGAACTGCACTCCAGATTAGGCAGAAAACACTCAGGTGTAGCTTTAGAGGTCACTTTGTTCTATGAGGAAGAGCTCTTGCCTTCCTCCCTTCCTTTGCATCTCCTTTGGCTCAGGTCTGGCCGCTCTCTGCACTGGGTTATGCCATGAAGCTCCATGAAGCCCATGTGTGGTTGACCACTGAGGTCCTGTCTGCTCCCACCAGAAATCTCAGCCTTGTCCACCTTACATCCCCTATCTCTCCTTAATTTTCCCTCTTCCTCCACCTCCTTCCCTCTCTTGGGTATCTTGCTTTTGCTCTTATTTTGTAGGATCAGATCGCCAATAGAGATCTATTGATTTACCCACTTACCAGTTTCTCTGCCTATAAACTGAGCTGTCTGCTTATTTAGCAGTTTACCTAGTTATCTGATGTGTCATCCTTTGGTTTTCATTACCAGCAGCCATCATAACAGTATATAAAACCCCTCAAATTGTTTATTGTTAATTAGGTAAGAGCCACAACTCAGTGACTTAGATAATCACCGAAATAGTGAAAACCACCTGCTTATTATTTTTAAAGGCAAATAATAACAACAATAATAATATATCCACAACATGACTCAGTAAATGAAACTCAGTTTCTGTGAAACTAAGATTAAAACAGCACTTGCCAAATTACACTCAAAGCAGAAGATGTAATGTAGCCCATTCATCTGAAAAATTAAAATTTGTGCAAGTACAAGGATTCCAGAAATAAAACCATCTGGGCAAATGAGCAATTAAATCCCACATTTCCTTATTTTGTCAAAAACTTGGGAATAACCATAGTAAATTACATGCCCAGTGAATTTTCTCCTTCTACTGAAGTTGACTTCTTGCTAACTAGCATGTATTTATTTATTAATTCAGTCATGACCTCTATCTGTTGACTTCTGGACTAGCTCCCCAACCGGGACCGAAGCCATGGCTTCTAGCATCTAAATAAAACCTCTGTGACTTTTCCCAAAGATTATGGTCATTACAGAGTCCCAAAAGCTGATCTGCAAACCTCTTACGCAAATCACCAATTTGGGAGGGACAAAGAGACATGGGCAGAATGTCACTTCAGTATTAATGGAAAAGGTCAAATTTATTTATATCAGTGTGTGTGTAATACACAGAAATCATCAAAATTCAATAGCAGGGGGCCCGGACACTTTGCTGGGATCCAGTCTGTAGTTCCTTGTGCCTTAAACTCAGTCCCTGTCAAGCCCTGGCTTTGCTGTGCTGAGCATCATATGAAGCCACCAGTTCTGCTTCAGGGAACTTGGAGCAAAGACAACGATCATGGCAAACAAAAGAGTGGAAAAGGCTAGAAAAAAGGCGTCTCTCATTTCATCCCCCCGCTCCATGCCCTGTATCACCCTCTCCCTCATTCCTGAGCCCTACCTTGCAGGTGGAGTTTGCTCTCAGTGCTTTGCAGAAGGACAGAACTCACAGAGTCCAGATTGTCGTAGCTGTTACAGCCCAGGGGGCCAGTCCGAGTTTCTGTTACCTGTGGAGGAGGTAGAAGAGAGAGTGTTCCCATCACATCTTCCCCAAGCAGGTTCAGACCTTGTAATATAACAGCCCCTTGTCACCAGCTGATGCAATCCCAAATACATCTTCCCTAATCAGGGAAAAATGCCCCACACTGGACCGACACAGCTAATGTTTGGCACCCTCACAAGCTGAAAAACTAGAGTGAATTCTATCTGCTTTCTTTATGGTACTGCATGTTATTCTGAGCTTGGCAAGGAAGTCCTGCAGATTGATGTTTCTCATAGAGGATCTCCACTGGAGAACATCAGAAGCCAGTAGAGGAATTATTCCCTGGCTTCTCTTATTGGAAAGCAAGACACAGAGATGGATTGCCAGCCCACAATGGTGCCTGGAGCTCCCACAGCATATGTGCACACCATCCTTGTGCTGAGGATGGATGGAGGCACAGATGACCTGCAGTGCTGTTACTGTGGTTGTTGTCGTTGGTTTCCAGCCATGGAGGAGAGCTGCCCTTCCTGAATTCAGATGGGGTGATTATCTGCTGTCACTGTTTCAAAATCTCAATCCAATTTCCCATCCAGAAGGGAACGGACTCAGCCATGAGACACCACAGAACAATAACAAGAGCTGAAACCTTTCAGAAGTGGCTAACAATGACAACTCCATCCACATCACCTTCCCTGGAGTGAACTCTGCAACAATAAAATCCCTCCCCAGTATAGGATGATTGCTTCCAGAGAAGGCAGCCTTTGTCTGCAGAGCCATTTCCCCTATTTTGTATGCTCTGAGCAGCTCCCCTTCCTTCCTGCTGCAACCCTCAAGCTGTCTCTCAGTCCATTTCATTCCAGATGCCTCAATAATTCCACACTGAGTTTTTCACCTTTTCTTGTAGTAAATTCATCTGTGGGTTGTTTAGCAGCCTTACACCTGCAAGAGGAAAATACTTCTGGGGTGCACAGGGTTTCCCATTTCACAGACCTGCTTTTCCCTTCCAGCCTCCATCTCTGATCTGGATTATCTGTTCCATCTCTCCCTTCCAGAGGTCACTGCCACATATTGTGGAAGTCTCCTCTCCTACACAACCATCACACTGAATGCCCACCTCTTTCCAGATATTACTGGCCCTAGGGAAATATATTCTTCAATAAGGTCCATAAGAGACCAACCTACCCCAGGAAATCATCCCTACCCAAAATCCCTACAGTATTTGTATGGACGTACAATCTTCTTTGTCTTCCCAAGGCAAGATACAGTACCTTAATTGCTCCGGTAGAGATCTGGATCTCATGGAGTCTCCTCATGGTGCCATCACGGTCTACAAAGTAGGAGGAAGCAAGCTGGTGCAACGCTTCAACACTCTGGGTAGCATTTCCCGACTTTCTGTCGAGGCGGGTTTTGTCCATGTACATGGTCAGGGCCTCCTCTCCTGCAGCAGAAAGAAAAGATTTCAGTAAGGCCTAAAAGGATGCCACGTTGGGTCATCTTCTCAGGAACACGATATCACATGTTGCACCTGAAGAAGGAAAAGTCCAATATCTAAAGTACTCTGAAATGAATCCACCTTCCTCACCAGAACCTCAGTTTTATATATATGAGCCTCTTTCTCTACGCAGCCAGAAAGGCCAGGTCCACCACACTTGCAGATCAGCTCCAGTGAAGTGAGTAGATAGCGTTTTGGACATTTATTATCCAGCACATCTTTACCACAACTGTTGGAAAGTGTTCAGACTAGTGTCCCCCTTGAGGAACGCTTTTCTCCGTGGGCAGTGCCATGGGAATGACCCACACCTGACCAAAGGAGGTGCCGCTTTTATGCGGTTCTCTCTGACCTGATTTTTAGAAGGAGCAAATGATGATTTAAACTGCAAATAGGACATAAGTACGTGGGTGAGTACAGAGGACAAACAAATGCTAGTTGTACCTCTTTAGCTTGTAATGACCACATAAAAGGGAAAGGGCAGGGGTCTGAGTGAAGAACAGCAATCAGAGGAAAGGGAAATTGGGAACATTAAGTTAAACCAACCACCCTTGCTCCTTTTTTTTATTCCCCTCTCCTAGCGTCTCATTTAGTGAACTTAAGTGGAAAGTGAAAAATACTATGCAAGATAAGGGATAACAGCTGATTTCAAGCCAGTAATCACAGCAAATCTGGGAGTGAAGTAGTTAAGACCTGATAGCACCAAACATCCTAAACATTAGCAGAAACCTGAATCTAACAAAAGTTATATGAAAAGGACACGAAGCTGAGAAGTAATATTTACCTAAAAGTTCAATTTGTGCTGCATGAGCCAGATTAAAATCCTGTTCATTCTTAACAAAGCTGGCATTATAGAAGGAGTAAAAAGGTGGAATATCACCCTGCATTCTTAACATCTGAAGTTCTGATTTTAAAAAATGAAGAAAATATATACCCAGGATAAGAATGTGCCATTTCTACATAGCTCTTTTAATGAGAAAAATAGTACTTGTTCTGATTGGATGGATGCATCGCTGATGAATACATTGCCTCCGGCAACGATAGCATGGTCAAAGAGCAAAAATGCACCAGTTTTTAGGCCAAGAAATATTTCCTTTTTCAGCATTTTTGCCCTCTCCCCCCCGCCCTGCTTTTTTTAAAAAGAGATCAAGCTTGTTTCTTAAAAATTTGTATTAGCTGAAATCATTCAATTTCTCCAAATAATTTATTTTACTGCACACATGCAACAAACAAACAAAACCAAATAAAACCACAACAACCCAAAACAAACAAACAAAGCCCTCCCTTTTGCTTTCCTGGAAGTTTTCCAGCTTTTATCCAGAAGCCAAATGCCTAAAAACAAACCAAAAATATTCTGGCTGAAAATCAAAATAGTTTTATTGGATTTCAGTTTTTCAAGTGATATGTTGAATGTTGAGCCTTTGGCTTTGATATGAAAGATGGAACTTTCTTGTAGAAAGATGGTTTTCATCAAAAGAATTGATCAGTTGGGATCTTTTAATTGGCTTCACTGGAGCTAAGTGGAGAAGTTTGGCATGTAAAACTTAGTCACTTTAATATTTTGTTAAAAATAACATGCTATCTTTTGACAATGATCAAAGTTACTGTAGTAACAATATCATCATTGTCACTTCTCACAAAAACACCTTCCCCAGAAAATGACCAGCTTTGATTTCCTTTATCACCGTTAACATTATTCTGCGTTGAGACCTTAGCAGGGATCAAGGCTCTGTCACATCAAGTTCCATCCACATAAGCAGCAGAAAGACGGTTCCTGTCCCTGAGGACTTAAAACCCACGTATCTGATGAGACACAACAGGTGTACGCAACAAACAGCCAAAGCACAAGGCAATAAGATGACTGTGATTAGTGCGAGAAAAGCAATCACTGCACACCAGACACCTGGCCGCTGTCACTGCATTTTCAGGTGTCATCTTCAAGGTGGGTTTTACAGTTTTACAGCTGAAGGAAGGTCAGACTTTGGGAATTTTTGCAAGGCAACTCATTCGCCTGGATAGCATTAGCCAAGAGGCTTGGGGTAAATTGGCAAGTGTTTGTTTTGAGCCAAAAGTTTTGTATCTCTCACATAACAGAAATATTTACCAGCATGGAGACGCAGCGAATATAAATGATGTTTTGACTCCATTTCACAAGGCTGTGAAAGGAGAGGGAAGACCTGAGATAATTCTTCCCTTAGCTGCGGTTCTTAGAGGAACCTGTGGGATCCAGGTATCAACTCTTCAGTTCCACCAGTAACTGGAATAAAAACCCAGTTTTTTGTAGAAAAATATCATGCCTTCTTTTAACAGGCAAGGTGCAAAAATCAGAACCTTTTCAGTCCAGACCAGTTTGTTTTAGCAGAGGAACGCTGAGATTGGAGATCACTTGGACAGAGACCAACAATGCTGGTTTCTTTCACCAGGAGCTCCACCTTTAGCTTTGAGTCCTCAGACAACAAGCAGCAGGCAAAGAGCAGCTGAGACAGCTCCTTGACATCAGACAGAAGAAACTTGTGCTCTAGGGCAATGGAGGTCAGTGATTTCCCCACAAAAACTGTCATTTTTCCTCCCTGAGATGTTTGGATCCCTCCGCTGGGAGGAGGATGAAGAAAACAGGAAAGTAAAGCCCAAGATATTTTATTATATTGAGGATATTTGGTTGACCTGAAGAACAAATACTGTCCCAAGGACTGAAGGTTGCTGAGCAGAAATCATGTAGCTGAAAACCTGTTCTGTGTACATGTGTGCAGACCTGGAAAAGCACAGCATCCCCATAGAGAGTGTGCACAAGAAAGCAACCCTTAGATCAAGAGAGGTTAATAGACTTTTGCTGCATTATTAAGTCTTAATTTCTCATTTATTAAGCAGATGCTATATCCAAAGTTGTCTTTCCTTCAGGGCTTTCCCTGCAAATTGGCTCTCAGCTCTGTGTGCTCCATCCTGGAGCATGGATGCCCTCAAAATGACCCTTTGCCAATCCCTTTGTCAGAACTAAACTGGAGCAGAGCTGGTTTTTATTAGGCTCCTGGGGGACCCGACTGCTCTGTAGGTTGAAAGGCACCAGAGCTGTTCCCCATGTGACCAGGTGTGAAAATAGCTGCTGCATTCAGGTGGGCTGGCCTGATCCATCACCCGGCCCCTGGGGTCTGTGCAACAGCTGGCATTTAAAAGCCAAACAATTTCCTGTGTGCTTGTCACTTGTTTGCAACCTAATAAGACATCAGGCTAAGTTTACAAACCACTGTAAATCCAAAGCAGAATTCTTGTAACTTTTCTGAGATCTGAGGCCCTGGGAGAGCAAGGATACCAGGACATGTCTGCTTTTATATCCCAGTGGTCTTGTTTAGCCCACAGACTGTGATTAGAGTCTGTCCTCCTTGCATAATGCATGCCCAGCTACATCTACATTTTTTCTGGGACTGCCATTGCCAAGATAAATCCTTCTTTTCTCCCCCCACCATTGCTCACCATGCTCCAGGCTGATGGAGCATTTAGTACTCTTCTCCAACACCGGTTTTCGTTACAAGCCTCTGCATATTTAAAATTGTTGCGTTGTAAAATCAGGAGAAGAAACAAGCCACTGTGAATAATTCACAACCTCACCCAGGCAAAACTAAAAATATATTTTACCAAAGGTCCTTCTCATTTTCAATTTCCGCAGATGTGAGTGGCAAGGAGAAAAAGTCATATCAATGGAATGAAAAGTAAATCCACAAAACCAACTCTCAACACCTTACTGGACTTTTACTTAGCTGATTTGGACTCTGTAAAATATGGTCCTGAAAAGTGATTTCCTCAGTAAAAAATGAGTTTCTTTGTGCAGACTTCATTAAGAACTGATGCAGACAGTCACTCCTACCCGCTTTCTCTCACATTTCTTGCTGATGGAGCAGACAGTTTGAATGCCTGGACTGGAATAGAAGCCTGAGGTTCTTTGAAGGACTTTTGCCACACAAGAGGCCATGTGACTTGAATGGAACCATGCCAATTTACCTACCACCTAATTTGTGCATGAATCATATGCACACATCTAATCTCATCTACATCTCATCCTGCAGAATGCTTTGAGAACAGACAGATGGCCAGAAATTCCTCAAAGTTCACTACAAACTTCACAAGTTGTCAGCACTGGAGGTCAGGCACATTAGAAGGGGCAATGACAACAAACTCCACTAAAATTAAAACCCTTTACCACCACCCAATCCTTCTTACAGATAATCTTTCTCAAAATAAAGGCATTTAAATGCATGCTCCAAAGGGTTAAAGAAAAGTAAAAATGGTACAAGAGAGGGTGGCAAAAAAACCCAAAACAAAACAGCAACAAATACCAAAAGAGCTGCTGATTTCCAGCCCCCCACACCCCATTTTCAATGCTCAGAATTTGAAATTATGCACCACCAATAGCAAAGCATGCACATGGATTAACAGCCCTACAGTCCTCTGTCTTATGGCATCACCAACATATTCTGCTTGCACACACGAACCTCTGCAGTCCTTGCAGATACACTTTGAATTTTACTTAACTACTGTTTTTTCAGAAATCTACTCCACGTTACTGCTTTCACTTTGCATTCAGCACAGGCCTTTCTGTCCATCGCTTCCCCTGCTACCCAGCTCCTTGAACTCCCTTTTCCTGCAGCTCTTTAGAATTCTTCTAGTTCTAGCAAGAAAGGATGGGGTTTTTTTCCCCTCTGCATTTGGTTTCATTCTGAAAAAATAAAAAGAGGGATCAACACACTCTAGTGTCAAATCAAGGACAGAGGCACAGGAATGACAGACAGGCTCCCCAACCAAATGGAGCATGTTTATCTTGACGCACACCGGTACCCACATGGTTGTCGGAGGAGCACAGGTGCTCACGTATCACAGATGCCGAACTCGCACACTTTGCACTGTGAATTCATTTGCAAAGGCTATTTGTACTCCGGGGGTTTTCACACCATCTGACGAGGAGATGAGTTTCGGCTGAGAGAGCTGAAGCCTGGCTCTGTGCTACCAACCAGCCTCCATGCAACACGGCCAGGGTTTGCGGGTGCTCTCCAGTGCCTTCACCACCCCACCACCCACGTCAAAAACCACCCCAGGTTGCCACCTACCTCCCAGGGTGGCAGAGATGAGGATGTGGGTGCCGTATTTTTTGATGATGGTATCGATGAACTGCTGTGTGGTGGGTCTCCTGCCGAGGAGGCGGATGCTCCTCTGAAACTCAGGCATCAGGGGCAGTGGATTGTGGAGCAGGTCCCTCCGCTCGATGGCTGTGTTCCTCACCTTCCAACGGGCAAACTCCCTGTGAGACAGCACAGGAACACAACAGGGGTGAGGCTTCGAGTCTGGAGAGGCAGGGAGAGCCACTAAGGGCAAGGAAGGAGTATGGTGAAGGGGACAATCCTGTTGACATCCCCACGTGGATACACACATGAAGTCACAAGGCTGGACAGAAGGGAAGGGGGAGGAGAAAAGGAAAAGTGAGACATTACTGTACAATAATGACACATGTTAAGGATCAGGGTCTAAGCTGATGAGGCAGCTTGGGAGGCTCCAGAGGTGTCTGACAGAGGCTGCATTTCCCTATGAAGAAATCAGGCTGGTCCTTTCACCTTCACACACACTTCGGGGTCTTACACCTCTCCACAAAGCAGCAAATTCTGGTTTCTGTCAGCAAAAGAGCTGGTCAGTTAGACAAACTGTAGAGCTAGACCAGTCGATCATTGCTATATCCACCTGTCCGCTCTTGCAAAGCGAGGCTGAAGGAAACACACTTTCTCCAAATATATTAATCTTTCAGCATCAGCAGCAAAAGACCCTTTGAAAAAGATCACTTTGAAAAACAATATGCTTGATAAACCATCTAAAAGGATTGATTCAGAGGCCATGATGAAAATGGAGGCTTGGTTTTTTATTTATTTTTTTTTTCTTTATTTTTTAAAACCTATGAAGTGATTCTCAAATCCCTTCTTTTAAACTGATAGCAACTGGAAAAAAAATAAAGTTAATGTTTGCAAAAGCAGCTCTTTATTGCAGATATCCATTTTGAAATGACACAAAGGGAAATGCCTTGAGAAAAACCTTGCACACCTGCCATCTAAAAATCAGGCCTCTATAATACATCACTAGCTGAGCACCTAAAAGATGAGAAACCTATTAATGTCCTTTGAAAAATATTGAGCAAGGCCTTCTTAAAAAGAAAGGATATTATTTATAGCTGCTCTCCTACAATGCACCTGCACTATCTTAAGGTATCTCTCAGATAATCAAGTCACAATCTTCTCTGTCACTTTCCATTCGCTTATTCCTGTAACTTGTGTTTAAGACAAAAATTTTATTTAAATAATAGGAGTGACAATACCTGGCACTGATGCGGCACTTTCTATCAATGTGTGTCAACCAGCACCGGCGATCCCACTTTGCTGGTAGAGAACCTGACATGCAGACAGATTTACGAGATGCTGCAAGTCAGTTGCAAAGCCAGGATCACAAACCAGATTTTGTTTTTCCCCAAGGTTGATTCTACTCCCAGTCCACTTTAAGTGTGTTAGCTTATTTTACTTAATGCAATTATGCTTGCATTTATTTTGATTGCAGCCCATCATGACACCCCAGGCTGCCTAACAGCAGTTGCATTCATTAAAACAGCGAAGTGCCAGCTTTGTACTTCAAAATACCTCCTTACACCTGAGCTAATGCCCCATTTACCACTCCTAGGCTTTCACAAGCCAAGTAAAAATGCCAAATCAGAACACCCCTCTAACCACATCCAAAGAGTCATTAGTGTCAAACCTTGAAATCCACAGAAACATTGGTCTTTGCTAGAAAATCACATCAAAAGGCCAAAATCAAACAAACCCAACCCAAAAAAACCCCCATCTTAATACCAGGAGTGGAGAAAACAGACCATTGGCTCCAAAGTTGTCTACAGGTGAGTCCAATATGAATGTCCATGTATTCCCCATATGGACTAGAACAGGTTTTTTGCTCTGCTATCCTGGAATAATGTAAAAGTCCAGTACTTAGTATCTGTGGAGGTGCTATATGAAATGGAGACAAAGCATCATTTATATCCACTGTGTCACCACTCCTGCAGTACACAAACCCTTGGCAGAACCCACATCTAAAACATCACAGTGGATGTGGATTTCCACACAGTTCTTGCCTAATACATCCCTCCCCAGGGCTTCCTGCTCCTAGGGCATATCATTGAGGGGAAAACCCAGTTCTATTATACTCTCCAAACGCTTGGCTGTGTGGCTTTCGTAGCTGATGAGAAAAGCTGAGCAAATACGTTATGATGAATAATTTATGCAACTAGCTTAGATGTTTATCTTCTGCTCATAGAATATCTATGAGCCAGTTGCAATTCCCTCTAATTTATGCATTATTTGAATTTACTCAGTGACATTTCTCAAGCTTTTTTTAAGGTTTTGCATAGTATTTGGCTGCATTCTTTCTTTGCATGTTGTTGATTGGTTGAGATTGGTCATTAAATGATATGGTATTGTTAAGCTTCCTGATTAATGACCACAAATACATTTTAAACTTGGCTTCCCCAGTTCCAGAATATTTTACATTGAAACTAACTCTTCAAATACTAGCAATCTTCCATGCAGTCTATAGAACTCTATGCTGTAATATGCACCCGAGGCCAAGATTATGGTACAATTTTGGAAAATAGACTCAACACTAATGGACATGCCTAGTGAAATCACTTAGAATTATTGAGGTGATTAAAAAAATAATAAATGTATATACACATATATTTGCAGTGAACAGTATAGCTCCAGCCTTAGGGAATTATCCAGCCTGTAACTCCAGAAATTAATGAAGAAACACCTCCAAGGACATGTTACCTATTAGCTTTCAGTACTAGACTTAATGGCATTTTCTGCAGAAGATGTTATTGACCAAAAGTGAAACCATGGCACGAGGCTAGATAAGCAAACTCACCACTGAATCCTTGAATCTGTGAGTCTTTGGAGGATCTACAAAGGCCTTGCATTCATGGACAATGTGTGCAAAAGGGAACTGAGATCTTTCCTTCCAGAAATAATTCTTGAATGCCATTTCACTGACCATTGCTTCTCAGAAGCGTCAGTGACACCACAGTCTCAATGCCACTGCCCAGAAGCACAGGTGTGGCCTCTCCAGGTCTCAAGTCACTTTAAAAGAAATATTGTGCTGTTGCTCATTTTCCAGGTGTGAAGACTTGGCCAGGGTTATGGTAGCACCCCATGATACAGTCAGGATTAGTGGAGAGTCTTCTGACCCTTGGAGAAATCCTGAGCAAGGACCTGAACTTCTGCCAGTGGGGAAGCTTTTAAGGGCTTCACAAAGAATGATAAACCTCTTAGCAAGGAGGGAGAAGAGCCTGGATCCCTGATGCAGAGACGGGATAAGGAGAAACTATGACCTAACGTCTGAGTAGTGCTGGAGAGGCACTTGTTTGTGCTCTAATGTCTCGCCAGCACAGACAGCCCTAATGTGGAGCGTACCCAGGAAAATGCCTGCCAGGTCAGAGGAGGGAATCTGCTCTCTAATGTCTGCTGAAAGCACTGAAGAGCCTCCTCATCTGATGGCTGGAAGGGGTAGGAAGTGCTAATGCCTAAAGGGGGAGGGAGGCGAGAGAAAATAGAACGATGAAGTACTGCCTCAGGGAGGCAGACGCGTATTTCAGGCCTTCCACCCTGTCGCAGTAAGGGGATGCATTTTATTTGTATGTGGTTATATCTGAGAAAATATTTGCCCCTTCAGAGTTTGCATTAATGAGCTCACCATCAAGGCCACACATGTCAGACAGAGGGAGTCACTGGGGATGTCTCAGTGCTCATTAGCACTATGACCCATCCAGGGAAACAGAAAAAAGGGGGAAAAGCAGTGAAAAGGGATGAAAAATCAGAAGTCTGGAGTGGGTACATCACACCCAGACCCCCCACTGCACCAGCAGAGAGGATGGGAGAATCCAAGAGCATGAGCATCTCTAGCCTAGCAGAGGAGTCTGAAAGAGAGAGGCCATCAGAACAAATTAAATCCCCCATCTTCAAATGGTCAAGACAAGCAAAGGACGTTAAGTGAAGAAACAAGTTCAGTACAGACCTCAGGGGCTGGTGCTTGAAACCAAAAAGAAATTAAATGCATTAAGCAATGATCAAGACGGAGTCTGTTTGAAAAGGAAAAAAAGCAGTGCAGGAAGATGCCGAACAAAGCTGATAACTGTCATGCTAACTAGAACACTCCAACAGCTCCTGTTGCTGGATCTATTGGCTGCAGGGCAGTCGGTCCATCCCACTCATGGTGCACACCCAGCAAACAGGACTAGCGCCACAATCATCAAGACAGACATTTTTGGACACCCCTATGTATGTTGCAAGTAAGTGTTATTAGCTGCTGGAGTGAGTGTGATCCAAAACAGACAGATTTTAGTCCCTGCCCAGGTATAAACAAATTTTGTGTTAGCATCAGGAACTTAGCCCAAAGTCCTCCAGAATCCTCTCAGATGCTCCTATGCCACAGCAGTTGGTTTGGGGGTTCTGTTTTGTTTTGTCTTGTGTTTTGTCTCAGCCTAATTGTCCCTATCATGGGCTACCCATAGTAATAGTTATCTTAAATCCTCAGGGCGGTATCTCTTCCAGGTTTCTGTGAGCCCTTGACTCTGCAAACAATGCCATGGGGACAGGATCCGAGCAGGACAACAGCACTATAATGCTTATCTTTTACTGCCAGATCTGGCTTAATGGGAGTCTGCAGAGGGTATCTGTGATTATGGTGGGGTCAGTGATGTTTTATTTCTAGTCTGTGCCCTCAAAATGCCAGACAGCCCCAGGCTGGGCAGTGCACTGTTCCTTCAGCCGTTTCCTCTGCAGCTTGGTGTCTTTGTCTACGCCAGCATGAAGAAGTCAGTCTTCAAAGCTGAGGTTTTCAGTGGACCTATAAGAGTTAGTTTCCTCTGAGGGTTTGGCACTCAGCTCCCCTAATCTATTTAAGAAAACTCCAGTCCATACATTCAAACTAGTTTCAAATTAAACAGAGCTCTGCCACTTAAAAAAATAAAATAAAAAAAAAACACACACAAAAAAATCTAATACCAGAGGAATATGAAAAAGAAATCACTTAAGCTGAAAGCCTGACAGCATTTTGCATAACAACTAGGCAAGCAGACAGGCTGACATATGACAGCTGGCAGGTGAATATGACAAATAAATTGACTATTGATCTATTGATAAATGCTGTGCTGTCTGCAGCATTCCTAAAGGGGCATTTACCTGGATAGGACTGAACCCAAGGAGAAGACCATCACTGTCTGGATCATTCACCAGAATCATATGACAGAATTAAAACAGCACTCTTGGACTACATACTCCTTCACCTGTCTCCACAGGACAGTGGAAGAAGCTTCTGTTGTTTTTTCCTTGGTCTACACTTGGCCATGTACTTGGTATTGGCTGAGGTGTCTGAAACTTCAACTAATTCCCCCTTTTTGTGCAACCGTTTCAGCTTGCTGGATTTTCCTGTTATAAACAGAGTTTTGTTTTCAATTCTCTGATATTTTTTCTTAGAAGTATTAAGTTGTTAAAGGGTTAAAAACTTGGAAGTTTATGGCCTGCCTTTTTTTTTTTTCTTTTGTAGAAGGAGATTTAGTTAAATAATAGGTCCAGAATGACAAGAAGTTTGTAAGTTAGCAGGATTTCATGTGACCTTGAAAGTATCTTGGTAAACACATTGTTCCAGCACCAAATTAAAACCCAGTCAGACACGACTCTGAGTCTTGTGTTCTTTGTTAAGATGGGACTACATTTGGGTTGCTTTGGAGGCAACATGTAATTGTGGGGTACTGAAAGGATTGATTTGTTTAAAAAAAGATGAAGCTAGGATAAATTTATTATTAGAAAGTCAAAGCAGAGTGATTCAGCAAGGTAAGTACAAGTTAAAAGACAGGTCATTAAATTTGCTCATTATTAAGTTTGCTTATTATTAAATTTGACCATAGACAGGACGTGGCTATGATTCCTAGCTCAGACTTCAAATATAAACATAGCTAACATTACAGTAATATAACCACAAGCAAACACAGCTGAGTAGGTTATTACCCCTTCAACGTGAACAGGATCACCTCTGAGTTACATACAACTAACAGGTAATAACTTCTAAACTTCTGCAAAGAGTCAACTCACCAGCTACCTTCATCTATTGATCTGTTCCCATATTTCACCTGAGCCAACTTCTATAATTCCCTTTCATCACACGCATCAGGTTACAGCACAAACTGTTCGTGGGACATTTATTCCCCTCAACTTTCCCCATAATGTCCTTTGTGCAGATTTAATGCAAACAGCACCCATCTTGGGCACTAAACATTCCCTTTTCAACACCAGCCTGCTTAAGCCTCATCCACCCCGGACACTTGCTTGTAAATAGTTCCCATTACCGTTAACACCATTTCAGCTGTTTTCAGCATTGGGCTGACGGCGCTTCTAAGCCACTACCATTTACACAGTGGTTGATACTCCATGCTAGAAGCCAGAGTGACATCTCTATAAGAGCTCCCAGCGTTGTTAACTCTGCAGCTTAAACATTATCAACAATAGAAATAAAACAGCAACTGAGCAGAACATTTCCTAACAGTTTACCTAAACTAGACATGGTTTATTAAGCTACTGAGGAAGATGTTCTAACAAGCTATGAGGTCCTGTGTTCCAAGCACTGGAATGGACAATAGAGACATCCAATCCTTGCTTCATTTCTTGAAGATACTGGTGTGTGGACAATAGGTTTTACCCCCCTTATTTTAGCTGTAGCAAGCTGATCACCTTAGCTCCAAGCTTTGCTCTTTACTTATCATGATTCACAGTTAACTCATATGAAAAAAATACATGAAAAATGTGGACTTGAACCTAAATTTCTGATGCTACAGGCTGGGTACCTGGCTGCTGCACTACTGGCAACTTAAGCACAGCATTTGCCAATACTGGGAAAGTAAGTATCGGAAATTTAGCCTTGTCTTTTTTTCCTCAAAGAGCACAAAATCTTCTCCAACGCAGCATGCAACTATGTTGCAAAACTTGAACTGTTGTCAGAAAATGGACTAATCATCCCCCTCTGGTCAGTTGTGCTACTCACTTGGCAAGGGCTCAAATTCACCTTGTCAGCAGGAGGTGTTTAAATACAAAACCTCTCCTGCCTTCTACATCCAGCAGCACCCTCAGGACAGTCTTGTCACAGCCACCTGGGCACAGGTAGCAGCTTGTGGGCTCAGCAAGGGCAGGCGGTGATGGAACAGCTGTCCCCTCTCACCCACCACCTTGTCCCTGAGTCATTCTCAGCTGATGGAGACACCACTGATGGTGCTGGTGGGCGGCTTGGATGCCTAAAGACAACCAGTTGGCAAAGCCACCTGTTTCCATCAGAGATCTTTTGCTGCAGGCCAGTTGAGGGGCTTTTGTTTAGGTTTAGTGAAGAGAGTCCATGCCCTTCCTTGCCAGGGAATAACCTTTAGATGGAAGGGCATGCTCCAGGCTGCGTATAGAGAATATGTGGGGAAATCCTGACTTGCAGAGATGCAACAATCACTACTTGGTCCTAAAGACATACCTAGATCCAACACATGGCCACCAGCCTCAGAATAACCCAGGAGATTTGACAAGGACTAGCACCCTTCATCACCCACGCCATTGCAAGAGGTCTTGAAGAAAGTGTTCACAAGTCCATGTTGGAGGTACAAGAGCTGGGGCTCAACAGCCCTTTGGTTTCTAAGCTGTTCTGTTGCCTTCAAGACACTTGACAAGGGCTGTTCTTTTAACAGTGACACCCAGCAAGCAGAGATACACACAGTGGCCACACGCAGAGACTATCCCTTCTCACTACAGGATTCAGGTGGTAACTGGGCCTGAAATCACTAGCCAAGGGCACAAGGTAAGAGGTGAGGGGCTAAAACAAAAAATAGGCTGCCAGAGCATAGCTGCAGTAAAATTCAAACCATCCACAATCAGAGACATTAGTGTTTTGTTCAAGATTAAAAAAACCAAAAAAATCCACAACCAGCCTGTCCCCAAAAGCCTGTGACATTGCAGATTTACAATAAAATTGAAGAAATTTTCTCTAGGAAAAAGGTGACCCATTTCTTCAGACTATATCTCTCTTTAGCAAACTGAGAAAGCCTTGAACATTCCCTGGTTGCTCCAAAACCTCATTTCATAAAAAAGTCAGTTTTCATGTATTTAATTTTCATTCCTAGTCATGCCACTTCAAACTCAGACATGTTTTGATGGAGGAAATAAAGAGACTACAATAAAATAAAAATTCACAAACTCTTGAAGACAGATCATCATTTTGCATGCTGCAAGGTGGCCTGCAATAAAAAGACAACTATGCTTTTTCTGCAACATTTCATAAAGGAAAAGCATTATCTTTGTCCTGCCCTATCCAGGGAACAGGAACTAATGAATGCAAAAGTTTTTGTTTTCTGGGAGCTGTTTGTGAAGTACTTGGTTATTCAGGTACATGCTTTGCAATTTTCCAATCATGAGCCACATTTCCTTTAGCTGTTATTTGTGACTTTGGTACATAGATCTCAAAGCATTTGTAAAGGAATATGTCACTATAGACAGACAAACGAAGGCAGCAAGATATGAACAACTTTTCCAAGAAAAAGATCCAGCACAACCATGAACAAAATTAACCCAGATGTAGAGGCTGGCCAAAGGATTTCAACAGCAAGTGCTAAAGTAGATGGTGGGGTCATCATCTTCTACAAAGTTATAGGACCCCAAAGGCTGTCAAATCAATCTAATGAAACACAAACCATGTTGATCGCAGACTCTCTTGTGTTCAAATCAGCAAAGAAGAACATGCCAGATGGTTTGCAAGAGAGGTTGAAGACATCTAATACCTTCAGCAACACCAGGCTGTACCCCTTCAGGTTGTCTCTGCCTGAAATCCTGCAGTTTTAGAAACATACGATAGCCAGATAACACAGGGGACTGTTTTAGTGGAAAATGGCCCACCAGAATGCTACATTAACTCACTGAGCATGGTACAGGGAGGGACTTCAGAGAAATACTGGTATATGCAAACTGCCCAGCAGCACGCACAAAGCCACAAAATCACCTGTCCACGCAAATCACTTAATTCAAATACAAAGCAAAATCCACTCACATGCTAAGATCCAGATGTGAGGTTCAGCTCTTGGAGACATTGAGAGCAAAACCTCCTCAGCTTCAGTACAGACATCATCCAGCCCCATGTACAGAGACAATCTCAAAGCCCAGTGGGCTCCATGCCCGCCCCCCCCCACCATGCAAAGCTCTCTCATGTAGGACAGGATAAGCCCAGCTGCAAAGATTTAGAGCCTCACCATTCATGATCTGTTTAGGGGGAAATAGAAGTCAGCTGTATGGGGAGGTGTGGAGTTTTATTGTCCTCTTTTTCTTTTTCTTTCTTTCTGTTCTTTAGTAAGAGCTCTTGTATCTCAAATTTTCATTTTGCCTTGGCAAGTATTTGCTCTGTGCTTCTATCGTGGCTCGCGAATCCTTTGCTGAGTCTGAGTGGCAGCTTCTATGAGACTGATTCTTTCCCTCTTGCCTGTGCTGCCTTCTTTCACTATAGTCCTTTTGGATTGTGCTGAGTTAAAGTCAGGCTCTGTCTGAGGGAAGTTATTGGAAACTTAGTTTGAGGGGACCAGATACCACAGAAAAGCTGAAGAGAAAACTCATGGCACTTTCAGGAGGTGAGGACTGGGCAAAGCAAAAGCACCACCTCCTATGCCAGCTAAACCAATGCATAGGGCTGAATAAGGGTTTATGTGCTATTGCACAGCCGAGCTTCTGCTCAGAAATAATGAACTGGACTCCAGAATTTTGAAGCACATGTATATGTATATATTTATCTACTGAACAAAATAACAATATTTGCCATGCTTTTTATTTGCCTTCTGGGTTTTGAAATTTAAAGACTCATATTTTCTGGCTTTTCTTTGCAATCCTAAAAGGCAGCCTAGTCTTATTTTTTTAAATGGAAGTTGTGAGTTATACAGTAATATGACTTGAGCCTGGAGTACTTAAAGAAGACAGGAAAAAAGCCACTATGAATCCCCCAACTCGTACAAATACTGGAGGGAACAACTAAAAAAAATCTGTGCAGGCTGGCAGGGAGCTGGTCCCAATGTTTCCTGCTACAGACTGGAAAACTCACAAGTCCCAGTGCCTGAGCAAGTGTCAGGAAGCAAGAGGGCAGGTCAAAGTCTGCTCCTTGTTGTGGGCTGGCCAGTGATGGGCTGGCTAGTTACCCTCTCCTGGACCAGGGCAAGCTGCCAGGGGAGTTGAGCTGCTGCTCAGACTAGCAGGATGCTTTTTAGCTCTCCCTTCCACACCAAGGCATCCATTTTCCTTCTTTCTCCTGCTCTTTGGTGGAATTCCTTCCCCTTTTCGTGCTTCCCAGCCCTTTTTTTTCTATTTTTTTTTTTTTTTTTTCCCACTCCACCAGCTGTTGCATTGTGCTGAGCAGTACAGATTTAGGGTCCTACAGACCACATTCTTGCAGCAGGACATAGAACCTGATGTAAACTTCAACTTGTTCAGGGAAGGGCAGTTGCAAGGCTGGTGGTGGGGAGAGAGGCATCCTAAAACTGCCTCCGGTGGGAGGAATCAATTATACCGTCCTGTACAAGAGCATCACCCACAGGTCTTCACAATAAGTGCATGTTTATCTCAAATACCGTCTCTGCAACAGACCTGTCCCTGCTCCTCGCACTGTTACTCACAAAGCCCAGCTGCTGGTGAATTTGCTGATCTCTGAATAGGAGAAGCAGCAGCAAGGTGTCTTTTTTGCAGCTCTGATATTGCTCCTGTTTTAACTTAACTCCCAGCAGGACATGTCCTGGGTATTCCCACTTCCCTGTGCCTCATCCCCCTGCCTGCCCATCTCCTCCTGCCCCCCATATCCTGGTGTTTGGAAGGGCAGGTGGTGCCTGTATTTAAAGCCTCAATCTTCCCAGGCACTGAACCGTTACGAGCTGCGCACTCATCAGCAGTGCCGAGTCTCACTGACTGATTGTTTTCTGATTCTGTTTGGCATTTTATCCTGGCTGCATAGAAAACTTATTATAAAATCATGTTTGTGTTCCATAGATTATATCTGTGGCTCACTGCGGCGGGAGTACAAAGCATGACAGAGTCAGAGGGGCTCGGCTGATGAACGCCCTGTCAAGGTGACAGGGGCCAAGCTGCAGTGCAGTCACCGTGTTGGCAGAGATGAAAATAGAAGCCCCTTGATTAGCCTCCAGGTTATCCTGGGGGTAGTTTAGCTGTTGCGATTCTCCTGACCACATCTGTGCCACACGCCACAAATAAATGTTCTAAACACAGGTTAGTTTTATATTAGATGATTGCAACAGTCACTGCTGCTATTAAAAATCTGTTAGTCTTTCCCCTGGATAGCCCGAGGCTAGAGCTTGCCATCCAGTCACACCTGTACCAAGTCCAACAGCCCGTGGTAGAACTAGAGAGAATTATTATTAAGGTTTTCAGTTGTTACTTGGGTTCTGGGAGCAGCCAAGGCCTGGGAGATGCAGTCTGCAAAGAGACCACCCGTGCTGTAATTCTTCAAATGGCAAAACGCTGTGCCTGGCAGAATCTGTGACCCTGGGGGATCCTTTTAATCCTGTGTTCCTTGGGTTGCAATACCAGATGCTAAAGCCTCTCTGTCCTTCCACTACTGTCGATGTGAGCCAAAAAACTGGTGGCCAGTGAGATCAGCTAGGCATGGCAGCACAAGAAGAGACACACTGCATTGTGTATGGCACAAAAATAAAACAAACCCTTTTCTAACCATGCTTTTTCCACCTTTCTCCCAGCTGCATCTCCTGAATGCCTCCCAGCAACCCACAGGGCAGCATGACCAGGGTCTGACAGGTGACATTCAACCTTTCTCTCCTTGGCCTCTCTCATGGGTAGAGCTAAACACGTGGATTAGTGTTTCATCAACTGCTCCATACAAACAGTCCCAAACCAGGAAAGGTGTCCACAGGAAAAGGTCAAGTACGAAAACAATCACCTCTAGAGAAGCAACTAGACAAGGCTTGTTGGAGAGGTGGAAAAATGTTACACCCTCCCTCTCTCCAGAGTTATTTCTGGGTTTTAAAACATGCGTTTCAGGAGGGGGCTCCTCTGTTTCCCCCATCCCTGAGCACATACAGATCTGCTGGATTCTCCCACCACTTCCACTGTTCATCTAACAGCAAGTGGTCCCACCTCATCCACGTGTTGTAGATACTGGTGGTGCAAGAGGCTTCAAATCAGTGGGGCTGGCCATCTGGAACAACCTTCATCTATCTCTCCATCTCATCAACACTGTTCCATTTCAGTCTTGGCTGAAATTATATCTTTTTTCTCTCTTCCCTTGCCCGTGACTCTCTTATTTTCTCCCTCATACTGTCTCTGCTGCTATTTATGATTTATCCTCTGCAACTGTCCTATTTAATGCTGCAAAATGGTTGAGAAGATGGTTTCTGTGGTTGGTGGTATAGAAAGCAGAGGAGTCCTGTCATTTACCCATCACAATGGAGCTGATTAAACACATCCCAGCATTATGGGAGATGGAAATCTCACCCAGCACCCTGGACTCTTTGCTACCCAATACAGTCAGGGGCACAGTGTAAAATGGCCACAGTGCCTTGGAACAGCTGTCAGGGAGATGCTTACAGGGACTTCTGGCTAAAAGAAACAACCTTCGGGGTCAGTGTGGGGGTTGAGCTCAGGGTATCACCTTACGGCAAAAGGACCAAATGTCCTTTCCTGGAGAAACATATTGGGATGTTTCACATGCCATCATATAGTCTTCATCCAGGGTGGAGAATGCTCTCGAGAGCCCACATGTCCTACGGTCTCACCATTCCTGGAAACCCTGGGATCTGCAGGAGTCAGACCAGCCAAACGCGATGAGTCTGTGAGGCTTCTTCCTACATTGGCATTTTTTATCGTGCGAATGCCACGCTGCAGCTGGTTCTGGGAAGGCCTCTGCCCACACACTAAATAAATTCTGGTGTGGTGCGCTGCTTCTCTATGGAAACCGTACCCTGCATGTCTCTCTATAGGATTTTTCTCATTTCAGGCTCCATAATAAATTAACAAGAAGATGTTTTCGTTACACCAACCATAGGAGAGACTCTTTTCTGTACTCGATTAATCTTTAGTGATCTATATTAAATATTTATCTGTAGAAATGAGGCCTGTATTGCAGCAACATTTTCTATTATGAGACTTTATCATATCAAAAGATATTTTCCTGGTGCTGACTCCTTTGTATATACCCAGCCAGAATTTCCAATGGAAGGGCACTCTTTTTTTCTGTGTGTGTCTTTCTCTCCCAGTGACCTTTTCCCTCCATAACAAGCCGCTGATATGTTAGAATTTACTGGGTTATAAACATTTTTTATCGAGTAGGAGGAAGCTGGGTGATTTGGCATCAGCTTCTCTAATAAAACCCAGGGGAGAGGCTGGGATGTTTGACACCAATAAAGGCATGGAAGGAGCTGCAGTCTTCTGGGATGCTGGTCACGGATGACAAGGGGACAGTGAGTGTCAGTCACGTAGCTTCGCTCTGCTGAGGCACTATTGGAAGGCGGCCAGATTGCTGCCATGGGAGAGGGAGCTGGGAGGGACCTGGTGAAGGGCTCCTCTGTTCTTTCCCAGCGTTACTGAAATAGTGTGATCTACCACCCGGAGCAGCGAGCTGAGATTTATAAACCCTCTTTTCCTGCAGCCGGGAGGTGGAGAGACACTGAACAGTTGAGATATCTAAGAATGGGCCAGAAACTTGGTGTTGGGTTCAGGCAATAATCCAACAAGAACATGGAGAACTCATCATAGTTTGATCTTGACTCAGTGGTTGAATTTTCCTGCCTGAGACAGACCTGGCCCTGGCTATAGATGAACAGAATTATAACTATTATGACTGAGGTGGTTTCAAAAAAGGAACCCAGATGCAGGACTCTGCTTGTGGTGCCAGGTGCTGAACAACAATGCAGCAAAAAAGATGGTGCAAGTTCACTGGGAGCTCACAACCTAATACGTCTCTGCCTCCCAAGGGAGCAGTGATTTAAACTGGTCAATAACTAACTCATTCCACAAAAGCCTGAATAAATCATCCGATGACTAGATATACACACATTATAAATGTTTAGTTCTGATAATATATGACGGAGCTGTTATTTTGACAAATAGCTAGTGAATAATATATTTGATGAACTGCATAATATTTTACTAACGATTAATTTATTCATTTGAAAAAACCAAACAAACAAATCCCAACCTTTTCCTCAGCTATCATAAGGAACCCTAAATAACGGCTGCAAAGAGCTTTGAGATCTCTGAACGAGCTCTGTCTGTTATTCCTCCTTTTATCATTGTGTATTTCTAGTGATATATTACCCGGAGCAATAAATCCATGGCTTATGTTATGGACAGCCTCATTTAAGACTGTGACAGATCCTGTCCAAAACCTCCTGATTTTACAATGCCCACTAAACTCTACAGGAATTTGGCACTTAGGCAGTTAAGTACCCACACAAAGTGCTTAAATACCTTTTTTAAGTCTTTCTAAGCTTATCTGAAACATCATCTGCTTCTTCCAATTGGAGAGAGAAGTGATGTGGTTAGTGATAATTTTGGTACGGCTAGTTACTACAAGGCGACAGTCTATAAGATTTAGTTGAGGATTGCCCTGGCTGTAGTTCTGCATCTCCCTCGCTCTTAATCCCATTCAGAAATACAATTTCTGTGAGTTCACAGAGAAGATAAAGGACCAAAGAGCAAGAGCGCTTCCTCAGAGCTTCTCTGCAAAGGCGGACTGATTGATTACGGATTGGACGCTGCTCCAACTTCCTTTCCTAAATGAAAAATTGAGAGCTCTTAAAAATTGAATAAAATATGCCTCTCTAAGAAGGATTTCCACTGGCATGAGCACAATAGGAGGTAGTAGTGAGTTGCTCAATATTTCTGTGTGCACTGGCTAATCCTTTACTACTCAGTCCCTTTGCACTGTCCCTGTGGCACCTGATGATAACTCATCTGTAATTGGTAAGGGCTTCAGTTTTGTGTCTCCAGACAAAGCTTAAATCGCTCACATTTGGGAGAGCTCTGACTTCAGTTGCGGCTGGAGCTGTCTAGGAGATTATTCCTTTTTGTAGCTACTTTCAGGGCTGTGGAATCTGGCTTTGTTCCACGCTGGAAGAATCTGGAACAGCTTGTAATGTTTTCACTAGACAAAATTTTGTCAAAATAGCTCATTTCTTAGATCTCTCTCTTTCACCATCGTCAATAGTGACCAGAGAGGACAGGACTTCAAAAATATGTTGAATCAAATTCATCATCATAAGCCACTATATTACTAACAAAATTAAGCATTTTGACAAAACCTTATGCTGGAGAAAACATTTTTCTACCTCACTGAGACTATTTTATTACACTTAAAATGCAAAGACTTTGCCATCTTGTCATTTGCCTTCCATCAGCCTTGTAGAACTACCCCAGATCCGTTCGCCTTCTAGTGCACAATCCCCAACACTACAAGTGAAAATTCCCCCCACTCAGTGCTACAAATGCTTGTAAGACACTGACAGAGAGCTGAGCTACTTCTGTTCCGCTAGCAGAGAGCAGCTGTTTGTATAAAATCTTTATCTTCGGATGCTCACCCACAATTGTACAGGAGACAATCACCAGTGGAATTCATATGTTCAAGTGGGGAGAGAAAGCAGTGTCTTTTTTTAAAAGACATGATGCAAATATCTCAGTCCCTAGAAGCAAAAACAATAAACTTATTTTTATGACTCTTCTGCAGAAGAAAATGAAGTCCAAATACAGTTTGCAATTATCCTGTAATGTTATTATATCATAGCATTCAGCCTCTTCCACACTCTTGGTTCCCCCTTTCCATGTTAAAAGAGCTGGTAGGCCTTTTTTTTTGGTCCCCTTTTATACAGCCATTTCACAGGACAGCATCCTCAGATTTCCTTTAATCTGCTATGTACGACGCTTCAGTTACCCCAATATCTGCGTGCACCTCAAATATCAATGCTCTTGTCTGCACAGAGGCATGTGTGGGGCTCTGTGACCAGGTACGAGTACAGGACGTTCTGCTGCCTTGTACCTCTTCAGCATGCTTGATGCTTAAACTGAACATGGACAACCTCAATAAACATGTATGTGGAAGGCAAGCCCACCACTTAGAATCATAGTATGGTTTGGGTTGGAAGGGACCATAAAGATCATCTAGTTTCAGCCTCCTGTTTAAAGCAATTACACCTTGTCCCATCGCTACATGCCCTTGTAAAATGTCCCTCTTCAGGTTTCTTGTAGGTCTCCTTTAGGTATTTAATGGTAACAGTGGCAATCCCCCTTCATCTTATCACACCAGCATCCCTGTCTTTGTATGTGTGCAAATATTTCAGGAATAAAGTGCGCCTAGGTGGTGCGTATACCTCACAGAAACACTGGAAGAAGTTGTTTCAATATCTGAAGGCTTTTCTCCCCTTTAAGATCAATTAAGTTCACCCCAGATTATCAAATGATTAACAAATCATCAGTTCTGGCATTTCTAACTTATTCACATGTGTTTGTTCAGTGAGCAATCTTGTGTTATGATGGAAGAATCTAGAATGCATTTCTCTCTGGGTTTGCAATGCTGTTGCTCTGTGGCTTGCTTTCCCTGCTTATGCATGCTGACGAGATTTACTATTATGAATTGCCCCACAAACCTACCTTCAAACTGAAATTTAATAACCTAAGTATTATGAAGATCAATATTATGGCTATTCTTATTCATATGATTAGCACTAATATAATTTTGGGAAATATTTATGCCACAGTGGTGACTCGAGACCTGGATTAAGAGGAAATCCTCAGCATCTATACAGAAGAAAAGACACTGTTCTCTCCAACTGTGTACTGAAGTGCAATACTCAATCTCTGAGTCTCCAAGGGTTTGGATATTTTATGTAAGTTATCTAATAAGATAACAAACCAGCCTTACAATCCCTACAGCCATATTGCTAACTGTTTGAAAACCATGAGTCAGGCTCCAAAAAAGAATTAAGAGATTGGTTTTAAAATTCATGAGACTTCTAAAATCTGATAAACTTCAGGGGTTTTTTTCCGTTTCTTTTTTGCCTTCTGCTTTCTGAGTATGTAGGAGTCATATTATCAAGTTTTCCTCTGCAATTATGAGGGCCGTAAACTTACTTTAAAAATTGAGTTGAGACTCTTACATAATCACAGGACTCTGAAAGTGTGGGCTTTGAAGAGACATTAAATAGTCTTGAGATACAGCTCACCATGTGACTCGGCAACACTCGGCTGCTGAATCGGTTTGGCACAGATTTCAAATATCAAATATTCCCAAGAAACAGTCGGGAGCCTTTTATGGGTGGGAGTGGGGGAATCTGAGGCTTTCCCAGTCTGCCCATGAATGGGGGGCGAGGGGAGGAAAACAGGGGAAGGAAAGACAAACTAAAAAGAGAACATTTTAGTCTGATGGGGACTATTCATTTAGTTATAACCAGAGATGAGGCTAACAACCTTCTTTTCTTATTCCTGTCTCTCCTGTTTGCACTTAACCATGCAACACACGGTTCTCTTTGTGTACCAAGCTCTCTGATTAGCGTTAGCCAGGCTGCGCTCCTGTATTCCCCAGGGACAGCCTCAGATATTTGGAGGCGAGTAAAAAGTAATGTTCTTTCTGGGTTTTTGCTCGAGCTGGAAGCTAACACTGAAATATTTAATGCTGAATACTAAATAGACAGGTTTTCCTTTGCTGAGAGGGAAAGAAAAAGTATGAAAGGGAGGAAACGCAAAGTGAGGTTGGATACAGATGCACAGACAATGAAACCTTTGCTCTTCTGACATAATGCTCCGTTTCACCTCGTCCTTTCTTCCACCTCCAGGTAGCTGTGGGGAGGCAGTGTCCCCCGCTCATCAGTCTCTGCAACCTCATCCAAGCTGAATCCCTTGAGTCCTCTGCAATGGTCAGCTCCCAAAATCAGTGTTTAGACCCAACCTATGCTCCAGGAGACCTGCCAGTTGCTACCAGCCCATGAAACCTTTGTTTCCAACTTGCAAAAGGCACTTTTGTTGCAGGAATGAAAAGGTCTCCAGCCACATCAGCAGAGGGGTCGGTGTCAGGACACCTGTAAGAGCTATCACTAAGTCAATAAGAAGGCAGAGACAGGTCCCAGCTGTAACTTATAGGAGAACAGCTCTTCCACTGGCTTTTTGTGATAATCATTCATGGGAATGAGCGGTTGTTGCAATATCAGGCATATTTGAGCCTCCAGTCCCAATTGGCACAATTCAGCCTGCAGCAACACAGTGGCAGTTTGCTGGCTTTGCCATCCCTAGACTATGTCTGTGCACAAGTAGAGGCTGTGTTAGTATAAAATTTGGCCCTGCAAGGCTATATGAGAGCCATGTACAGTGAGGGAGGGCATGTTGATGGAATTCTGCCATAGCACAGCTTTTAGGGAAACTCCCCTTTCTCCAAGCAAGCTCTTTTATTGCAAGCAGAAGCACAAGCAGGCCTGAACTGATTGGGAATTTGATGTAATGGCTTCTCCCGGCTGCTCACCCCTCTGCTGGGAGCCGTCTGCACATTAAAGCAGACGTTGGTTGCACTCAGGTCATGTTTCCAAGCTTTCTTTTGCAGTCATAAGGGCTAGAGACTCTTCCTTCCCTCCCCGCACTCATTTCTTAATTAAAGCTTAAATTCTGATGTCATCACATGACTGTAGGAGCAGAGCCCCAGGCAGGCATTTAGTGCTCTGTGTTGTCAGCGGGACTTTGATTTAGCAGCATAGCAGAGAGTTTAGAGAATCCTATCCCTCTGCTCCAGCCCAGCTCACAGCTGCCGGTGTCAGACCTCGAGGTTTGCCTTTCGGGCCAGGGGATGGAGCAGTTTTGAGGCTTTCCCACACTGCAGAGTATAGGGACGATGGGGAGGATCTCTGTCCTGCTGGAACAGAGAGGTTGGAGAGGCAGCTGCAAGGAGCCTGGCAGGGAGGAGGAGGAAGAGGAGGAGGCAGCAGCATCTGCCTCCAGCCCAGACCATGCGGTGGATGCAAATACCACTGTGACCTGCAGCTACACCTCTGCCCCTCTCCTTCCATCCATGTCAGAATTTCTCACCTGATGGGATATATTTAACCAGCAAAAATGACTCCCTGCTGAAGGGAGACTCATTGCAGCTTCCCATAAACCTTCCATGGTCAATGGAGGGATGTGAAATTGGGTCTCACTCAATCACCCGAGCCACAGAGATTCCAGGCTTGGTCACCAGTGAACAGTATCCCAAGTGCACAGACCTGGCAGCCTAAATACTGCTCCAACTCCCTTCCCCAGGCACAGGTACCCCTGCCCAGTGTTCTCTGTAGGGGAAACTGAGGCAGCATCGAGCTGCTCATGTGCTGAGTCAGCTCCTTCACTGGGCACACGTGGTTTGTGGCACACGGAGGAACCACTAGCTCTGCACAGATATATTCAATTTCATACAGCCTGCAGAGGAGGATCCTGACACAAAGGCCTGACCCAAACCCTTCTCCGTCCCCACTGCAGGCAAAGCTGATCCCTGGATGGCTCCGGCTGCCCTGGTGGGACGTACCTTGTTCCATTTAGAGAGGCTGGTAGGTGGCAATCAACAAAAAAGAAAGGAAAAAAAACCCAAACAAACCAACTTTTGGAACCCAAGGGAAACATTAGAAGGATCCAGAAGTAGAGAAACCCCTTTAATAGATACAGTCATTCCATCTCCCAGTGCTACTGGTGCCAGAACAGAATTATTCCATGCATCTAACAGGATGACTCCTTATTTTTTTTTTTTTTTTTCAATGTAACAGCTTCTCTGCTGGAATAAACATGCCTAATTTAAAAGCAGAATTAATAATCTGCTCAAAAAAAAGGAGTGAAGCCTTCTCCTTGGCTTGTTAGCCTTTAAAATATGCTCTCAAGCCACTGGACCATAGTGTGCTGGTCTGAAGAAACCTGAGATGAACGTGCAGAGTCATTGCTGTCGCAGCAGGCTGGGAGCAGCCTTGGGAGGCTCGCTGGGCAAATTCCCCTGCTTTTCATGCAATGGGGAAAAGATCCCCTCACCAAGCAGGGTCTGAGAGAGGACTGTGGAAACAGCTCCTTCCTATGCAGCAGGACGCAGATCTCTTTGGAAAGGTTCAGTGACTCAAAATATTTGTCTGTGCTGCTTTTGGGATCATTGGGAGGATGGCTAAAATATTTCAGTCTGGATTCAGAAAGGGAATTTTTGTGCTTGAGCATGCAACTCTGCAGAACTGCGCTAACGCTCAGCCGACCCAGCACGGAGCTTACCCGGGTCAGCAGGCAGGGCAGCCAGTTAGCAAGACGTCTTTCTGGAAATCCAGCTCATGTGCACGCTTCTCTCCAGAGGAATCGGGCTGTCCGAACCACAGAATGTGAACTCATCATCTGCGTTGCTTCTGCACCTCTCCCTACTTTGAGAGGAGGGTTTGCCCTTCCCCAAAGCTTGGCCAGATGTTCTGTTCCCAGATCTCAGCAGCTCTGAGCATATCAAAGGCTGGTGCCATTCATCCTTCCATTTGCCCTCTCTTCTCAAGAATATCAAAGAGGAGAGGTGTGTCCTACTGTCAATCCCTGCAGCTGCCAGCCATGTTCCAAGCCCTCGCCATCTGAATCCAAAGGCGGCTGCAGCAGCTGCTCCTCCAGCCCTGATGAGGGCCAAGCTCAGCCCAGCACTGCCAGGACTAAGCACATCCAATTCAGCCAGAGCCATTCCCTGCCATCCCCCACTCCTGCCTTTATTCTGCTTATGCAAATGTATTAAAAGTTTCCCGTATGCAGGGACGCATTATGCGGGGAATGTAATGACACTGGTCTCTGAGCTGCATGAAGAATGAAGGTTGTGGCTAAAGGAGAGGCTGCGTGATGGAATTGGCTGGTTTGTGCCCATCTCGTGTTTGCCAAGATGCTGTGTTAGAGCTGGTGAGACAGGAATGCAAATTGTGGGTCTCTTGTAAAGTTGCATAAACTTGTAGTAATGTCATTTTTAGATTAACATTTACATTGGAGAGAACACTAGAAGTCTTCATTGTTTACATGCACTATGGAAATAGATTTAAATTTTTGGTTTACACACACTTATTTACAAGGCATTTACTGATTACAAACCAATGTACATCACTCGTTTACATGCATAATGTAAACTATGGAGATTTTGTATTTTTTGCCATGCAATGCTGTGCGGATTCCCATTGTTCATTCCGCACAGAGGCAAGAGCCTCCTTTCATCTCTGCTCCCTCTGTCCTTCAATTGCTGCGGTGCCTCTCCTAAAACAGCCTTGCCTACGACTGGAAAACATAAAAGTTGATGTCCCCTTTAAACAGACAGCATAAAAACCTAATAGGAAAACCTTGTCAGCAGAACTTCAGCATAACTAAAAAAGCCAAAGCAAAGATTAAAAAGCCTAACAGTGCCTATCAATTTGTACCGGTGCAAAGCATCACCTTAAAGCTGCTTGAGAAGAACTTTCGCGGCGCTTTTTTGGATGCTCTAGGCATCCAAACAACTGGAAGAGAACTGAAAACTTACCGGGATGCATGTGAGAGAGAAACTGTGCCCATGTTGTACAGCTTGTCTCAGCCAGTAGCACCCAGGTCTCAGCATCCACCTGGGTTTTGAACGCGCAAAGTTGTGATCCCGCTGTTCCCCTTGGTTCTGCCTCACTTGCCCAGTGGTGCTGGGGAAATCTTATTTTGTTGAATCCTAAGATGTTAAAAGCTGAACCCAAGGGAAGTCAAAGCTTAGCCCTGGGGAATTTTGAGATTTCAGACTCTCGGAGTGAACAATAAGGACAGCAAGTTTTGTTTGTTTGTTTTTTTACCCTTCCTAGGGACATAAAAACTACTTGCAAATTCAACTTAAATTGAACGAGGAAGCTGAAGTGCAAACAGCTAAACAAAATACCCTCAAAATCAAAATGTTTCCCTTTTGACATTTTTCTAAGTGGCATTGGTTGACTTTGTGATTTAAAATGAACTTCTATGCCTTAAAAATTGCAAAAACCCCCCACTTTTCACTGGATTAATAAAACAAAAACAAACAGCAAAGCTTTAACCTTTCACTGAGCCTAAAATGAAATGTTTTGCTTTTTTCATTTTACTGAAAAGTTGAACAAACATCCATTTTAGATCAACCCATTTTTAATGTTATTTTTCTTCCGTGCAACCAGTGAACCACAAAATCAGTTATTTGTAGAGCTCTAGTGACCAGTAGATTAAATTCAATGCAACAGGCAGACAGCAAAAGGAGTCAATGAGGAGTGGAGAGATGGGAGAAGAATGGACTGAAAAAATGGTAGAAGGAGCTCTAATAGATCTTGTCTCTGCCAAAACTTGGCGTGCATTTTGCATTTCCACAGCCACTTTAATATAAATTTAATCCACATTGCTGCTGAAAACAGCAGCATCACCATCCTCTTTGTCCCCGACTCCATCCGGAGTCCTGTCCATTTACTGTTACCTGAGCACAAAATGGATCAGAGCAGAAAAGTGATCTAGTTGAAAATTAAATCTATTTTTTTCTTTTTTTCTTGCAAGATTACTTTTCTGACGGATCAGCTCTTCAGGTGTGGAAATCACAGGTTTGCACAAAACCTGCCTGAAAGGTCTGGTGAGGAAAGGCAAAACTTCCATAGTAGAAGCTGCTAAAAACAATCCTAAAAACCTCACATTCACCAGCCAGATTGTCCAAGTTTGTGCCTGAATGCAGGATTTGCATTCTGCTTTCACTTTGAAATAACAAAAGGTCATAATGCTCCCAGACAGACAGACAGACAAGGCAAGCAGCCCTATAAACCGTGGTGCTTACAGATATATAAAGGGTGAGCGTCAGGAGGATGGAGCCAGGCTCTTCTCGGTGACAACCAATGATAGGACAAGGGGCAATGGGTTCAAACTGGAACACAAAAGGCTCCACTTAAATTTGAGAAGAAACTTCTTCTCAGTGAGGGTGGCAGAGCCTGGCCCAGGCTGCCCAGGGGTTTGTGGAGTCTCCTACTCTGGAGACATTCCAACCCGCCTGGACACCTTCCTGTGTAACCTCATCTGGGTGTTCCTGCTCCATGGGGAGATTGCACTTGATGAGCTTTCCAGGTCCCTTCCAACCCCTGACATGCTGTGATTCTGTGCTGTGGATGCAGGTGCTGGGGTGATGATGGATATGCTAGAAGCGATTCTCCAGACAATAAATGGGTGAATTTTCCTTGAAGACAACAGCTTCTCATATTTATGTCACAGAGAATCTGGCTCGTTGCTTTTAATTTGTGGTGTGATAGAACTTTGAAATTTTTGTGAGGCAGTTTTGTGAGACCAATTTTTTGTCTGCCTTTTTCTTTTTTTTCCACTAAGGGAAAATTTAAGCAGCGAAACAGCATATGCATTTCTAAGTCAATTGTAGCCTGTGCTATGCACACAGCAAAGATCCTCACTTCATGGTAATTCTCTTCCTCTTTGCCAAGGGAATGACACATTTAGAGAGCACGTAGCGACTTAGATT
This sequence comes from Nesoenas mayeri, assembly GCF_963082525.1. NCBI lineage: Eukaryota > Metazoa > Chordata > Aves > Columbiformes > Columbidae > Nesoenas > Nesoenas mayeri. The sequence goes on from NC_137566.1 coordinate 6,395,412, forward strand.
TGTGGGTTTTCTAGGACTAAATAAAAACCTCTAGTGTGACCAAATGCATTCAGTAGTGCAAATCCCTTTACGAGCACCCAGTTTACTGTCCACTCTGAATCAGAGAAACAGGGAAATCTCAGAAATGTTGGTTAGATGTGACCCTGGGGGTCCCTAATCCAACCTCCTGCTTGAAGCAGGACCAGCACCAGCTCTTGAGCACATCAGCTGTGGTTTTGCCCAGCCAAGCCTTGAAAATGACCAAGGATGGAAATATCCCTCACCTCTCCATTCACCTGTCCCAGACCTGCACCACCCTCCTGATGAACCAATTTTTCTCAGGACAAAAAAAAAATAAATATCAGGTTTGTTTTTTGGTTTGTTTTTCCCCCAGGCACCATCCCAATCAATTTATAGCCAGCTTGTGCAGCCAGTTACTCACAACCTTTCCTGTCTCAGGAGCTAGTTTTCCTTTTTACATGTCCAGAGACCTTACAGTAATGAGGATACACAACCAATCTGTTTTGTCCTGTCACTCTGCAGGTGGAGGGATGGAACAGGGACTGACTGGTCTGCTGTCACATCCCCCACTAAGTTTTGAATCTGTTGGTGCATTTTAACCAGGCTTGGCAGAGGTCTCAGAAGCATTCCGTATTTGCAGGTTTCTTGAAATTAAGCAGCCTCTAAATGGTCTCACTGCAGGAGAAGTTGCAAGGCGAGCAGATCTCCCTTTTATACTCCAGGGTTTCCTTGCTCTCTTACATAGAAAGCCAGATCTCTCTGTCCTTACTTTCATTTTCTGAATTCCATTTCAGAAAATGGAATTAAACTCCCACACACGGAAAAATCCACATTTCTTCTTGTACACGCAAATTCCCCTTCCAGCCCTGTGCAATCATCCACTTTACACTGCCGTCGTCCCTTACGTCCAAATGTCTTGCAGCATTTAATTAAGTCTGCCCAGCAACACAGAGCAGACAAATGCTGCCATCTCCCATTCTCGGGAGGGCAGGGAGGGAACCGAGGCACAGAGAAGTGAGATTTCCCACAGCAACACCATTGCCTGGGGCAAAAATCAAGATACTGCCCGTGTTAGCCCTTTGCCAGTCTAACCGTAAGTCCCTCTTTCCAAGCTGGATGAGATCATCTCACCTCTTCCCTCTTTGCCTCCCATGTCACACCTCTGGCACTGAACAACAAAGTCTTATTTTTTTTTTCTGGAAAATATTCGTTTTTCTAGAACTTGCTTAAACTGAGCAGCATCATTAGTAAAATGCCTCTATTTCAGTGCTTGTGCCTGGCTATTTGCATAGTGTATCTCAGTCTACTGTTTCATTTGCTTTGCCTCATAGCTAAATACTCAGTTTCTTGGAGAAGAAAGAAGGACACCACCACAATATCCTTCAAAGAAGTGGACTGAAGCTGTCAACTACTGTTCTGTAGTAACGGGAATGTTTTCTGTTCTGAGCAATGCCCTAGTCCCAAAGCCAAGCTGAGCCTCATCTGTTTTCCAGCCTTCGTGCCATACCGAGGACCCAAGGCTCTCATGACTAGGAACAACAACAAGGATAGTGATAATGAATATTCAGACATCCCACAAACCACTCTCAGCATCTGCCATCCTATCTGCATTAGCATCAGAGTGCACAGATAATGATCAAAGCAGCATTTTCCTGCCAGAGGCCCCCCCTAAACCAGCCTTATTAGTATGAATCAATGCTGATTAATGTGCTTCCTTAATGCAATTGTATTTATCCCTACTGTCCATGATTTAATATAAAACATCTCCCCTTTGCTTGCCTTCCTACTAATATTCTAGGCAAGGTGCAAACCTTGACTGAGGGTACCAGGAAAATCAGTGGTCCAAGTTTTGCAAGAAAGAGGCCTAAAATCTGCTAAAGCATAATACACAGAAGGAGGGAATGAGCCTTTGGAGACTATAACAGCAGTGCTATGATGGTAGATCTGGAGCCCGGCATCCCATGAAGAGATATCAGCAGCTATGCCATTCTACAGCAATTCTGCTTATGCAGCATATAAAATAGCCTTGCTTACTAAAACCAGCTCTTTGCTGCTGATAGAAGGAGGAGTGGTGCGTGTTTTAGTTTGTGGTTACTTCCTTTTTAAAGTCACCTGTAAAATGAGAAAACGCTGCTTTTTGCCTTACACTGCTGTTTAGTATTGACAATGACTTTATCTCGGAGTGTCTTCAACATAAACGACACGGTCCTAATGTGCTGTGTCCATGCTACCGCACAGCAAGACACTAGGGAAATCACCACTAAACAGGCGACAGTGTTTCAATTAGGGATGGGTAAGGTCCTCTTGCCCGATTTCACATCTGTTCCAAAGCCTTGGCCGCTGTGGCTGGTTTGGGGTTTGCTGCTATTGGCCTTAGGAGAGGAGCAGTCGCCAGGTCAGACCGCATTGAACAAAATCACAAGTGCCCAAAGGAACTGTCTGACTGAGGGACAAAAAACCACAAACCAGCCAACCAAAAAAAAAGTGTGGGAGAAAAGGAACATTGAAAGAGAAGACTACACAGAAAATTCCCATGCTCCAAATCAGCTGCTTTTTCTGCAGAAAAGAATGATATCCTTAATGTAGAATATGTACCTCCCTTGGGCTAGTCTGGTGCAAAGAGCAATTGAGAGACATCATTTGGGAGGAAAGAGGCTTCTATGTTGAAATTAAACAGTTGACAAAATCCCAACAGCTTCACAGATTCTCGAAGTCAATTTAAGGAGTCCACAAAAATGAGATTTTACCCCTGTGGGTTTCAGTAAAACGATCTGTTCTGGAGGGTGTGTGTGCTCAGAGTCCAGGTCTTAACTGCTAGAATTGGCTGTGACTCCACTAATTCACCATTGCTAGACTGATTTAGACACTCCTTAAAAAATGCATGGACCCAGTTTTTAAGAGATCAGTTCCGCCAACAAGGCCAGATACTGAAAACAACCAAACCCTCCAACATCCAGCCAGGCTCCTACCTAATGGCTCCATCTGCTCTGCTGGACCACAGGAGGTTTTCCCTCCTCCTCAGCTGACTGTGGTAGGAGCGAAAGTGAGTCCCATAGAGTATGTTGCCAATGTGCTGAGCTCCCAGCAGCTCAAACCACGACACACACACGGCTGGATTGTCCCCAAGCTCTCAGCTCCCTTGTTCAGCCTAGTGCATGGTATTTGCCCCTGAGATGCATCCCAAGGTGTCCTTGCCATCTTCCCACATCTCTCTGAACTCTCTACCCAACTATTTCCACCAGAGCTCTGTCTCACCTCCAGTTTCTTTTGCAAATAGTGACTTCTCCAGCCCTATGACCATCTGTAAGACCCTTCTCAGACACCTCCTCACACCTCCTGTGCACGCAGAATGCTGCTGCCCATTTTCTCCCATGTTGGAAGAAGGAGGACCTTGTCCTCCCTGTGCTAGAAGTGTCATTTGTAAGTGCTTTGGCAATATCCATCAGACAAGGAGAAAAACAGATCCCTTTCTGCTTTGCATCCTGAATTGAGATAAGCTTTCAAATTCTTACCAGTCTCATACAAAACAAAGAGGAATTTGTTCCTCATCCCTTAACAGATAAAACCAGAAATCATAGGCTTCACATACAATGAAGATTTTAGCTCCTTTATAAATGCGGGGAAAGCAAAGCCGTGGCGCAGGCTGCCTGCGCTGGGTGTGACTTTTCCGTCATGGGAAATCTTTGAGGAGAGTTTGGCCACGAACCTCTGTCAGATGTGACACAGGTATGGCTGAGTCTGCCTTGGGGAAGAGGCAGAGATTAAATGACCTCTCAAGGTCCTTCCAGACCCTTTTCTCCATGATTCTCGGAGACAGGATCCCGGGCTTGATGGATCTCTGGCCTGACCTGCAGTGACAGTTCTTAGATGTGTCTGAACACATCGATTGCAGGCATTTTTCTCCCACAACAGCCCCTGCAGACTGCTGTGATGGCATTCTGGGCTGAACAGCTCTTTAGCAAAGGGCAGAGCCACTGCCAGAGGCATTGCATGGGGCAGAGATTTGCCGTCTTGATCAGAGTGGATGCTATCAGGCTGGGCAGGCAGAAAGCTGGGGATATGCATCACCGGGAATAAAGCATTTTTGAAAAAAACATGTTTTCTCTGCTTCTCTGTGCAAGCAAAGACAGTGAGACATCCTTAGTGGAAGCACGGCAGCTAAATTTCTAGTTTTTGGGGCTGTCTTCCCCCCGAGCTGTTTTGAAGGAAGAGGACAAGCCAAGACAATGTCTTCAACCCATGCTAACCTGCCCCTGCTCGGCAGGCTGCAGCAAGGGGAGGGGATGCTGCATTCCCTACAAGCCATGGGACAGGCACAACTCATTTTTCTTCCCCACACAGAGATGATGTCTCGCATGTCCCTGTTACTCTGCAAGTGCTTTTGGCTCTCTGCCCATGGGAGAACACTGCCTGTGCACACATGGTTTCCCTGGGCCCCCATCCCTGTCATCATGTATATTATCTCTGTGCAGTAACCAGTTGGCCATTCGCTAGCACTTTCCTACCTACTAGTTTGCATTGTTGTATTTGCAAGTGTCTTTCTGAAACAAAACAGGACTATATAGTTATGTAAATGCACATGTATCTATGAAAGGTTTGCAGTCTCTTTGGGCTTTAGCATAAATCTCATGACACTTGTTGGCTTATTACCTTTCACTCCAACGTGCCTGCTGCTTTAATAGGAGACTCATGTGATTACTCCAGCTTTTCATGTTAAAATAAAAAAAGAAAAGTGTGTTTCTGGATATCACAGCTGGCAAGAAAAGCCTGAAACAGGCAACAACAAAGGCTTCAAAACCTAGAAGGCAAAGGAGAATCCAGATTCTGCCTAGTCTCTGTAGTTTTTTAATTGGAACACTTTTAAACCAAGATAAGAGTTCTGGGGGCAAGTTTGACTCATATATGGGGATAATCTGCAGAGGTCTGTGGTAGGCAATACCCAGCTAAGGCTCACACACAGCAGTGTGAGAACTGCCCTACTGATGTGTGTCTTGCTGTCTTTATGTCTGTTGTTGCCCATGTGAACCCTAAGCTATCGGCAGTTCACATGTATGAGTTTGGTACAGAGGCCTGGTCTGGCCACAGGCACATGGATTTGAAAAACATGCTTGTGAACCTGCCTATGAACTCATCTTTCACCGCAAGCTAAGCGCACCCAGACCCTTGCTGCCTTTTTATCTTGATCTATATTGTGCATATTGCCGTGATACCACTGTGCCTTTATTTCACTATCAGAGCATTACTTTTGAGTCTTTGAAGCAATTTGCATTGCCAGCTGAGGACCATGAAGAACCAAAGAAGCATTTCCAGGTGGAACAGAAACGATGCCTCACATCATTGACTGCAAGCCATAGGAACTGGCTGAGTTCCCACCACCTAACAACTTATCCAACGTAAACCAACATACCTGTATATTTTATATCTGGTTGTAAATCCTTGACGATGTCTTTCCACAAAGGATAAGTAGCTCCGCGAGTGGTGGAAAGGCCCCCTGTCTGAAATAAGCCAATCAAATTCCTTGGAGACATGTTGGTTGGTAGCAGTTGTGTCCTGGTGGGAGGGCTGTACTAGTATATGGTCCCATATAAACAGGAGGTAGAGGAACTCAACAAGCCTCCAGTTCATGCTTTTCTGTCTGCCTTTTTCCTCTCATTCTTGCTCCATTCTGTGGAGTCCTGTTGAAAAAGAGAGGGGAAAAGGAGGAAGGAAAGAGAGAGAGAAATAGGGGGGAGGAGAGGAAAGGGAAAAGGGAGAGAAAAAGATAGTTTAAAAATGGGAATTCCTTTGATGCTTTGACAGCCATCTCTCAGGGTGAAAACAGACATGAAAAATCAAGTTTTAAAAGACTTCACTCTGCCTGTGCTACAGCTTAGAGTATTTGGCAGTGTTTTATTCATGTACCTAAGTGGTGTCTTTAACCTCCTGAGCATATATCACCTTTGAAATAACCAGGTCCTGACCTGAGACATCCTCACCCAGCTTTTCCATCATTTCCCTGGTGAAGTTCTCCGCAGTGCCGCAGAGGCAAGTGAAGGCTGGGCGCAGAAGGTGGCCCACCCTAGGCTACAATTACCCCCTCATTGTCCCTTTAAAGCTGTGCCAGAGAAACGTGTCTTCTGCTTTCATGTCTGTCTGATGATCTGTAATCCATACTCCATGCAACCTGAGCAATCTATAAAGACCCAGCTCTTACTTTCAAGTGCTGCCAGAAAAAGAAATTAAAAAAAAATAATTACCTAGGCTCCAGTGACGAGCACATACAGATACATGGACACACGCACACACATATATCACTATGAAATCCTGCCAAAGTCTGAAAGATAAAAAAATCACCTCAACTTGCTTTCCTGCCTGGGTGTTTGGGAGGTGTGTCTGTTGGAGGTGGAGAGGGTCTGTCACTATTTTGGACCTCGAGGCTCTTCCCAAGATCAAGGCTCTGCAGGGCGACGTACTGAACATGCATATTCAGGGTCGGAGGTTTACTAGGGAGCTTAAGGGGATGCTTCACACCACCTGGTGCAGGGCACACCGTCACTCATACGATGGGAGAGAGGCCGTCCCGCTGCACCCCCGTCAAACGATGGCTGTAGACAGCCCTGCTACGAGCCAGCTCCTCTCCCCAATGTGCTTAACGGCTAAACAGACAAGACATATGATGAGTGGGAAGGGAAACAGAGGGGTGAAATGCCTTGCCAAAGGTTACGCAGCAAGCCAGAGATACAGCTGGAAGAGAGCCCTTGCCTCCTGACTCCCATTTCCAGCGTTTCAGCCATTAGATCATCCGCCTCCACAGTCATGCTGTTGGCACGATGCCCCTCTCCGAATGAAGCCATGTGCTCCGTTGGTGGAAGGTGAGCGGCTCGCTTAGCTGGCACCCCGTGTCTGATGTGGACACCCCCAAACCTTCTGCTTCCCAACCGCAACACGGCTGCAACAGCAGCCCGGCGTGTTGGGTTGTGCTCCTCATCGCTGGGAGCTGCTGTTGTTGCTCTGAAATAGTCCTCTCCATCCATATTCTTCCTCCTGCCCACCTCTCATCCATCTGTCTGCCCTGCTGAGTTTTGGAGGGGATGTGCCAACACGGAGGGCATGCCCAGGCAGGCATAGTGATCTTGAGGCTGCATCCCCTGCTCTAGGGGCACAAACCTGGCCAAAAGTTGTCCTCAGGACAGACAACACCCACCTACGTCTGCAGAACATGGTGCAGAGGGACTGTAGCTACTCTTTAAAGCAGGAGAAATTAGGCTATGCAGAGCTTGGAGATTCGGCATAAGGTTGATTCATACATCTCCAGAAACATTTCTGGTTTTGAGTCTGAGTCCACCATAAGCACTCTGAAAGTCTGTGATTCCCAGAAAGAAAAGGTTTTGCTAAGAAGGTAGGAGAGGCCAAACTGAGGTGTGCCAGGGGTGTAGATCTGCCTGTGAACATGAGACCTTGGCTGGTGTGACCAGCACAGCGCAGACCAGAGGGCACCAGCATCTGTGGCCACCACAGCCATCTCGTCAGCTCCAAGAGCTTTCACCAGGAGCGTGGTGAAGCTGCAGCCCACGGCAGCGAGTGTTCGTGTCTTCTGCACAGGCAGATGGAACCCAGGAGCACGATGGGGAACACAAGCGCTGAGCGTGTGTGTGCCGGGGTGTGTGGGAGGCTGCACGTGTGCACAGCATGTGTCGGGGGAGCTGCGGCGAGCTCAGCAGCCCTCGACAAAACGGAGTTTTGTAAGGCTGGTTAAAAATGACAGTCAGCTGTTGCAGTACGTGAAGAAATGGAAAAAGTGAGGTATGGGAAAGCAATGAATGTTCACTTTTCCTGTTGGGTACATGTAAACTTCTTTCCAATTGCAGACAGAATATTACTGTTATTAAACATAATGGTACCTGTAGCTCCTGCCTGAGGAGGTTGTTCCTGTTCTGGAGGCATGTGTTTAATACTAGCCTTCACTACTAACTCCTACTTTACCTAGAAACGTGGAAGTTATCAGTGCTTTAGTCCCTCGCCTCCTGGAAAGGAGTGTTTCTACTTCACTGTACAAAACTGGGGTTTGGAGAGTTTCTAGCCCCACATCAAGAGGAATACAATATATTGCAAGGGGGCTACAGTGCAGTTCTGCTCCCACTCACAGTGGTCATGAACCCGGCGTGATTACCGGGAAATGTTCCTAGCTACAGCCCATTCTTGGCATTTCCAAATTCCAGTTCAGGAGTTCATTTCTCCTGCTTCTCCATCCAGGCTCCTTCTCTTCCTTGCTGCTCTTTGCAGATCCACACTGTCCCATCACAGTAAGCAGCTGCAAACTCAGCGCATTTGCCATTAGACAGGTATGCAGATTTGCTGCTGATAATGATCAGTTGTTCTGTACACATCATCCAAACTCGCCTGATTGTCTGTTCATTAAACTCATCCATAACCACTTCCTTCATCAGCCAGCCTGGATCAGTTTTCCTTTAAACATTTCACTTTCTATTGAATTTCTATTGCAAAGAGGGGAAGGGAGCTTTTACATACCAAAGTGGAGGGATAGCTCAACTATTTCCCAGCACAGCACAAACATAAATATGAGAAGAACCAAAAGAAATGGGTTTCAGAGAAATCCCAGTGTGTCCTCCCACATGAAGACATCATACATTGGGGAAATATCAGCTTATAAAAGACAGGAGATATTCACTAATTCCCCACACACCTCTTCATCCTCCCTTTCTTTCCTTTAGGTCAAAGTCAGGATGATTAGAGTTGTGATGGGCCTTAACCAAGGGTTAAGACATGGGGAGAACATGCCTTGAGATCACTAGAACAAACGGATGCATCTCCAGCCTTGTACCTGGCTGTGGGTATCGGTGCTGAGAGCAGGGAACGGTGCCTGCGGCAACCGAGGATGGTAGAACGCAATTGGGTCTAGACAACTATCACACCATCGACTTTAATTTTTTAGTAGTATCTTTTTCCCCCCTGTAGCTGCTGTAGAGATGTTGTTTCGCATTAAAGATTAATACACACCACGGGGCTGGTCCCCATGGAAGCTATAAAGCTTACTAAAGTGGGATTATTTTGTGTCTAAGGCAATATTGTGAGGTGCATTCAATCTAACTCCTAACAAGTTTGAATCTGAAATTAATTTTTTAGGTGTCTTTATGGGCCTCCACTGATGTAAGATATGTTTCTGGGGATTTTGTTAAAGGAACAGGAGAAGAAGGGACAGGGAGGCGATGTCTCTAAGTATATAGCCCTTGGGTAGGAGACCTAAGACTTAGTAAAAGCTAAATCTGGCACAGAAGCAATTTCTGCACTAAAATGGAGGCTTGGGGGAGTTAGACACTGAGTTTTGATCCAGGAATGCAGCATTCTGCTCAGTTCTACCCTACACACCCTCTGTGACCTTCAGCAGTGCCCTATTTTTTTTGCCTAATTTTCCAAGTATCAGCATAGAGATATGATAGTATTTTTTTGACTGCTTGGACCATGAACTTGCTGGGGAGGCCATCATCTGGGTACAGCACCTCGCAAAACACAGTCCCATTGCCCACACGTGTTCCTGTCTTATAAGCAATGAATGACAACCATCTCAACGTGTCAGCAAGCTTCGTAATACAGCAGTTAAACAGATCCAAGCTACAAAGCCCACTCCCACTCAGGAGCATTACAGAGCAATGCAGCGATCTGGGTCTTTCTGATTCACAGTAACAAACATGATCACACAATTGTCACATCTGTTACTAAACACGGTCGGCGGGTGAGCTAGGACATATGGTAGAGTTCTTGGTAAATAAGTATCAGGAGAGGAAAATGTTAGATATACTGATTTTGAGTCATGTTCCAGTCAGTTTCCAGCATTGTCCATCATGAAGGCGCATCCATCAGTGCAAATGGAGATTTCTGTCACAACCCCTTTTCACTTCGTTAGGCAGTTTAAGATGGCCTTATTCTAAGCTGAAATCAGCCTGGAACATTAAATGTTCTTTGTCTTATGAGTCTTTAGGATTCTTGGAGGAAAAATAGGCAAGTACTTTCTGTAAAGTGCAAGTTGTATTTGAATGTACACTTAATTTCATCGTGATTGATATCTGTGTGTTAATTATATTCTATTTTAGGCAATACCTTTGCTGTCACAAGGCAGTGCCTTTTATCCAAGGAGTTCAAATTGAATTAGAGACATTAATTAAAGCTCTCAGCACTCTAGTAAGGCAGGCAAGTGCTGTTACTCCCATTGTTTCTTGAAATAAGAAGAAAGGAATAAAGCTGGGTGTCTACTTAGCCACTTAAAAGGTAATTTTTATACAGTGGGATAGCTCAGAATGATGGATTTTGCACAAAATGATATTGCAAGGTCTGTTTCATATGAGGGAGGCTGTGTAGCCCCAGATCACTGCTATGAATGGGAATGCAGGAGCTCTGATTCTTCACCGCTTGTTGTAAACACTCCACTATTCCTCTGCCTCCTGGGATTTTCTACCTTTTTTCTAGCCCCTGCACCTTTCATTTGTCCCTTATATTAGATTCAAATTGATCTTGTACACATCCCTTCTGTTTTCTCATGCTCGTTGTTGTAAAGTATTTCCAACAAAAATGCAGACGCAGGAAAGAGAAATTACCGAACGCATTATTTGCAGTAAAGAAATAAGTCCCCTATCTCTTTAAGCTTCATGCACCAATAATTCTTCCTTGTGTCCCACATTTGGTTCTTGGCAGGTTGAGAGAGGTTTCTGCCTGCTGCCATTTACCAGAGGGAAGAGGCTAACAATTGCTATTTGTATCTGAAACACTTCTGTTCTGCAGAAACTTCACACCCCGCTTTAGGATGCTGATAAATTAGTGAAAGACTAAAGTGTCAAGGGAGAGATGAAACAGCTTATGTTAGTTTAGAGCTCGGCCCTATAACGTGACGAATGTCTGACCTCATTTCAGCAAACAGCTTAAGTGTATCCTTAATTTTAAGTATGGGAGACACTCTCCTAGGTTTGATTCAACTATCCCAGCTTTGAGTTAACTGTGTACTCACATTCCTGCTCGACAGGTAACTACTGCCATTCACCTTCAGGATTTAACTCATGTTAGTTGAGTCACTGGGTGCAACTGGAGCAATAACATTTATGTCCTGCACCTAATCCAGAGATGGCTCATTACAGTCCAGGGAGGCAGCTACTGCCTGTGAAGCAGCTTTAGCTGAACTTTGGAAACACTGGTCAGGAACCCAGCCAAGCTGAGAACATTTTTGGTGTGTCAGGGCCAGGGGAAAGCAGGGGATGTGGATGGAAAAGGATGGGAAGTCCAATCTGTTGAGGTTTGTTAAGTCATATGGACTTTTGTGGATAAACCTGAGCCCTGGGAAAACAGGATTTGGCCATTTCTGCTGTAGGTGTCTTTATAGTACAGAGGCTGATATCAGACAGGAGTCAGGGATGGAGCTGCACTTCAGCAGTGGCTCTGATTTTCTAGATGACTGTGGCATGCAATATTGTATTATAAAAACCCAAATAATTGCAAAGTTATTTCTTTACGGAAGTGGGATTTCTCCATTTCAGGCAGTGATGGGTGAATCCCTCCCCAAACTTTGGTAATTCTGCACTAATCAATGTCTAAATTTGCACTTATTCTTTACCCATTTCATTTGAAATATGCATGAGTGGTTAGACCTGAGGGATATTCATCAGCTGAAACAGTTTGGGGTGAGGAAAGGCATGGAAGGAAAATGAGAAATACCTCTCCAATAAAAAACAACACAGTCCATAAATTCACTTCACTTTTGCCAAATTGTTCATGCTGAAAAAGATAAAGATGGGGAGATGTCAAGGTTTTGGTTGTGAGAGCACCAAGGGAAAATATTCCCAAATTTCCATTTGAAACTACTAGAGTTTTTCCTGGTTTTCATTTGTCTTACCAGCCTCTTAAGAGAGAACAGTGATAAAAATATTTCTTTTAACCCCGTATGACTTAGAGGAGAAAAAGTTGTTTTCTCTTTCCAGTTTGTCAGCACTTTGCTTACAACTTGTCAGAACATTCAGCAAACCAAAAACATCCTACAAATCCTTCGTTATTAATGCAGCTCAACCAGCAGCCTAAAGGGAACGGGTTTTGTGTAGAAAGTCTAATTACTCCCTGCCTGTAGCGAGGCGAGAATCACACCAGCAACAACGAGGTACCTGTTTTTGGCTCGTTTGTCCCCGCACTCCAGCTAATTATAAACTACTGGTGTTATCATGATGAGGATGAGAGGCGGCTTGGAACGGAAGAACTGTGGCAGGCGTGCAACCTCCATCAAGTCAGGACATCGGGTGGTGCTGGACAGAGGGAATTAAACTCCATTAGTCCTCATCATAAATCTGTAACACTAGCCAAGGCGCTCTGAAATCCAGGATCCACAGACACTTGGTTCAGGGATCTACTTAGAAAAAGGATCCATCAAACAGTTCTTAGTAGGTTAGGAATGGAATTAAAAAGATCTTCTGCAAGTGCACACAGATATGTGGTGAAGTATCACATTCTGAAGACAACCCTGCTGAATCTGAGACTAGAACGGTATTGTGCTAGGCGGTTTGTGCCCCAAAAAGCTCACAATCTCATTAGAAGACCAAGGACAGCAGATGGCCGGGGACAGATGGGGGAAGGCAAGGGAACAGTGAGATAATGCTGCTCAGCGGGCCGGGGAGCAGCGGTGTCAGCACACCAGCAGCCCTATGCTTGGCAAGATTCTGATAGCTATTGTCAGAAATGAGAGTTCTAAATAGGGAAGCTGGATAATGAGCTAGCTTTTGTAGATATTTGTGAGGAACTCCTCTCATTTGTGAAGTGGCAGAGATAGAATGAATGTAGATGATAATAATAATGATAAATTGCACTTTTCTGAGCTGCTTATTAAAAAAAAATATGGTGGGTGGTGAGCAGTGATTTCTATTAAACACTGCCCTGAACTTGAAATTATTCCTACTATTATTAAATTATTGTCCAAGCTAGTCCACTTCCCCATAATTTCATTCAAAGTTACAGAAAAATGCAGCTCAGTCTTCTGTCTTCCTCAGTATTTATACACCTCATATCAAAGTCTAGTAATCTCATAAGTGTTAATAGGATTTTATTCTCGCAGTAGCTTTAGGACATTGGGAAATGCTGTTTTTCCTATTCTGCAGAATAGAAATTGAGACACGGGGTAGATTAATGGCTTGTCCCAGATCATTTTAGAACTGCTTGAGGAATTCAACCCAAATCTCTTAAGTTTCAGCTCAATGCCACTTCTCCTTGCAGTACCCTTCCTACGCACCTTCACGCTACTATTCCAGAATTAGCTAAGACTTGCCACAGAGCTGCTAAGAATTTTTTTTGATTGCTCATTTTATGTTAGAAAAATGCCAATTCATCAGAGGCAGAACACTTTGTAGAAATTTGTTGATTTAAGGGAAAAAAAGCATTTTGATAAAGTCAGCTTTTCTTTAGAACAGAATGTGTCGAGTGTTCTGTTTGGAAGGGATTGGTTCAAGATTGTATTTTGGTTTTCATTACATGTTGAGTAATATACATTAAAAATCAAAATGAAGTGTTTTCCTAAACAGTATGTTTTGACTGAGCCAAAACAGATTTTGTAATTTATGCATAAAAAGAAACATCCAAATTCATTTAATACTTTTCTTGCATTTTGTAAGAAGAAACACCTGCAAACCATACACACTAAACTGAACAAAAATCATACTATTCCTTAAATTTTTTACTGGAAATCTAGGAAAGAGAGTAATCTGAAAAATGAGTTCGCAGAGGCCTGTGTCAGAATCCAGAAACCCTGTTTTTTGTTTTCATGCCTGTTCTCTTCTGTGCACCACTCTTACCTTTCCAATATTGCAACAATTCGGACGTGTAAGCAGAGAGCTTGAAGGAAAAAAAAAATAATCGATGCCAAAACTGCCCTGAAGAGCAATAATGCAATGCTCAATCCAAAAGGTCAACTGTTACCCCACACCTGACACTCTCTGCAATATTTTTATTGTTCTGAAGTTCATTCCCGGGCAGGGACTTTGCCACCACGACCACACGGAGCGATCCTGATCCATAGTGTTTGGCAAATACAAGATAAAACTGCTTACTTTGATCTGCTAGGAAGCTGAGGTTACCTAATGATTCTTGCAAATGAGATATTTTCCTGTTTTCTTGTCCCTCAGAAAGGAGTGCAGCTCTTGACCTGAGTCTTTTGTGTTCCTCAGCCCTTATGGAGGAGCAGAAGGGGTTAAAATGCACAGGCCATTGCTTCTCCTGGTAAAAGCTCCTGCTGCTTGGGTAATGACAGCCCTGCCTGCTGGAATGAAAAGCACCATTTAACTTGGAGCTTCCTATGGGCACCAGGTTCTGCCACCGTTCCCGCCAGATGAAGCCAAGGGAACCAGGGGCAGCTGGAGAGGGGAGGGAGAAGAGACCCCAAGTTGTTGGCAGCTGCAAATTCTGGACCCTGGTCAAACTGTGCAGCTACCTGATGGTTGTTGCTCACTGACTGAGACATGTTAAACAAAGGGCTTATCTACCTATTTAGGACAGATTCCTTTAGCGAGTAGGACACTGGTCTGAGGTTGAAAACACTCAGGTTTAGCTCCTTCTACTGCCCTGCCTCCCCATATAGGGGAAGTTATGTGCACATTAATACACAAGAGCTTAAATTCCAGCTAGAAATGTGAGGTGGAATGTGTAATAGCCTCAAATAACATTGTTTTATCGGCAGCTTCAGAAACCTTGAGTGTAGGTCTCCCGCTCTAAGTAGCTCTGCAGCCGCAGGTTCTGCTGGAAGGTCTATTGAAGTCAATGAGCCTTGGGTTGGATCTCATTGCAAAAAGATAATCAAATATAATATTATCTCTTAATTCGGAAGAGCATATTAAATTAGAAGCTCAAATTAACCTGAAACTGCATTTCTGTAATGAGAAGATTTAAAATCTGTGTATCATGAAGGTGGAAGAACTCCTGCCCAAAGCCAGTCTCACCAGCCTTGAATCCAGTCTACCTGCAGCACTGCTTTTCAGCCCATTCCCTAAAGCCTAAGCCTGGGATTATCACTGAGACAGAAGGATGTGTGGTACCAGTATACGTACCAGTATTAATCTGTCCAACACAAAGGGCAGTTACTAGCTAGACCCCAACCGATGCCAAGAGTCAAAAAATCCCAGAGGATATTGAGAATCTGCACTGGCATCTCACCATCACAAATAATCTCTTCCATCACTGCACCAACACAGATTTGCTAAAAACTGAAGGAACTCAGCCCTTGCTAGGATTAAAGTCCAAAACTACTCAGGTCTGAGCATCTCAAACATTAAAGCAGTTTGATACCCGAGTTTAAGGCCGCCTCTAGCTGTGAGTTTTATTTATTTCCTTCTTCGAGCCTGTTCTGCACTGTGCTAAATCCATCTTCTGACCACCTGGAGCGTTTGAGAGTCTTGGCTGTGAAGCTTGTCTGTTTAGATAGACTGTAAGTAGAGCTGGTCAAAAAATTTTGACAGAACAGTTTTTCGCAGGAAAACGCAGTTCTCCTGAAATCGAAACGTTGCAGGGGAACATGTCAATTTTGACAAACTTTTTTACGTTTAAAATGTCAAAACAAATCAGTTTGATTTTCTCTCTTCATTTCAGTTATACTGAAATGTTTCATTTTGAGGAGATAAACACATTATTTTTATGTTGTTTCAATTAATTTGTTTTGACAATTTTACATATTCTGAATTGTATTGATATATGTTTAAAATACTATATAATGCATAAAATATTTGATGGTGTTTTATTTATTACATATGCTATCGTTATACAATGCAAAATATTTCCCAGAGCATTTTAGTACTTCAGCACCACAGAAACAGAATATATTTATGGTCTCAAATTAGTATTTCTTTTGAATTTTCGGGCCACAAGAGCTTTGTAGGAGCATAGTTCTCATTCAAACTGGAGCTTAAAAAAAATAACCACAAATCCAAAGGTAAGAATTTCCTAAGGAAATAGCGTGTCCATTTTCCAAGCAGCTCTGTCAGCTCAATGACTGCAATGACAACTCCGCTCCCCTCTGCACATCAGAAAACCTACTTGTCTGCTTTTTAAGGAAAAAAAAAAGAAAATGCAGATATTCCCAGGGTGGAATTTGTGTGTGATGTTTTCATGAGCATCAGGGATTGAAAAGTCTGGATACCACTGACCTCCCGGGGCCTTTGGCTTCTAAACCACTTAGGTACTTTTAAAATATATATTCCATCTATTTCTTAAAAGTCTACCTGATTATTATTTTCTTCTTCTCCTTTTAAAGCATATTTTTGCTCTTCCATGCATGGCAGAGGGGAATTGCTACCTGCGAATTTGTGCCATCGAGTCCGTGGTAAAAGCGGGTTGAAAAAAAGGACAAGGCGAACGGCAAAAGGGAAGGCGAGGACAGCAGCGCGGAGCAGAGCCCTTAATGAGGCAACTCGATTGATTCTTCATTTCATGGATGAAAATGTCCCCAACGGCTCCTGTGCATTCACTGCGGTTTGATCAGGGCCTGAGGGCAGTGGGTTTAGGGACCGAATGCTCTACACCCACTTGCAGTGCTGGACACTGTAAGACAGAGGGTGCATTTTAAATGTACGCAAACTATATATGTATAGGTACACAAAGGCAGGGCCCTAACGCAAATCTGTGTGTGCTGGTGGATAGAGCAGGACACAGAGCGTGGCTGTGCATGACCATCCCTGTTTCCCTTCCCCTCCCTTTCATCAAGCTAAAATAAAGTTTAAATAAGTAGCATGGGCTGCTCCTTCATTACAAAGCTGCCAGCACCCCTTGGAGAGAGGGGTTAGTCCCCCCACCGTGTGTGCTTTGTGCAATGGGGATAAAAAGGAGAAGAATCCTCAATCTTCAGAGGTTTATTTAAAGTAGAGGGGGTGGATTTTCTGTCTGGTTTTCCTCTTAAAGGGACGGACATGCTTCTACCGCCAGGCACTGCGGTTTGAAATCTGAATTCCCCCCCACAGCTGCTCCAAGTGCACCTCTGCATGCAGATCCGCCTGGTTATCTACTGTTGCTCCAGCTGGCCTGTCACTGTAGATTACAGCTTTTTTGCTAATAGCGGGTGCTGCTGGAGTCTGAGACTTCCATTAAAGGCTGATGTTTCCACCTCCCCGCCTCACAAATCGCTCCAGCCCAACCGACATTTCTCTACGTGCAGCCTCATCTCTGGGGTGGGAAAGGAGCAAAGCGCCTCAATTTGTTTCTGCGTCAGGCAACAATGGAACAAGCTGAAGGTGGCAGAAGATGTTTGTGGATGATAAATTTTGAAAACCGGGGATTATTTACTTGAACGTTGATCTTGTCCCTTGTCATCGGCACCTCCATAATATTGTAGCCCCATCCCTCTGTCAGCAACAATACAATTGAGCATTGAATTGCCCCCTGGAAAAGTCCTGGAGGGAAATATTTTACTGCTCCAAGCCACGCTGTGGAGTCTCTTTGGAAAGGAGGAATGCTCCTGCAGGGATAGATTGCCCATCCATGCCAGACACTGCAAATCATTACCCCTTCATTGCCAGAGGAGCTGAAGGCTGCTGACAGATCAAAAAGAATTGGCGTGGACACTTGACCTTTCTCCATCACCAGGAGGAAATCACTGACCAGGAAGAACAGCACATGCTCTACTGGGCTCTACAAAGGGAGGGAAGAGGCTCTGGGGGATTTCAGAGCTATTTGTAAAACAAACACTGCTGCTTCAATGCAACCTGTGCAGTTGGCTGGCGTTGCCATCACTCGTGGGCATGCTGAAGGGGCGACTTCCAGTTTGGCATGTGCCAGGTGCCATCACAACTCCTCATGCTCCAAAGGCGACATGGAAATAGAATGCCCAGAAGACTTCTTTTTGTGGATGCTGAAAGATTCACACCTTTGTGGGCCGGGAACAGGATAGAACATGCTAAACTGTAGTTTACAGTTTCGTTGGCATTGTGTCCTGCCAAAGGGAGCAAGCAGTGCCCTCTACCAGCATGGACACTGCTGACTTCTGCTAGATTTTCCCCATTGCTTGATAGAACCTACATGCCTCTGCAGCCTCCCAAAGTGACTCTGTCTGAAAGCAAGCCAGAGCAGG
This sequence comes from Nesoenas mayeri, assembly GCF_963082525.1. Classification (NCBI taxonomy): domain Eukaryota; kingdom Metazoa; phylum Chordata; class Aves; order Columbiformes; family Columbidae; genus Nesoenas; species Nesoenas mayeri. Next base: position 6,413,479 of record NC_137566.1, read on the forward strand.
CATTCCATTTGTTTCTTCAACAGCCTGACTCCCAGAAAGATGGCCAAATCCAAACCTGAAAAACACCTCAATCACTGGTCATGATTAATTAATTCTCTTCTGACATTCCCCAGGGCACCTAGCAGCTAGTCAGAGCTACCGGAGAAAGAGACACTGCTGGAGAAGAGGAATAAACAGACTTTCCTCAGCTGCAGCCATGGAATTAGATAATAAATAGCTAGCTAGAGAAATAATTTTCTGAGAGTGGTAAATCAAATGCAGAACAGGAATACAGCTAGCTGGCTTATCCCTGTGAAATCAAAGGTGTTTGGAAGGAGTTTCCAAAGAAAGGAGGGTATTTAGAGTCTGCTGTGCTCAGGAAGACATAGCCTGAAGTTATCTATCATGTCTAATGTGACTGCTTACAATGACATAGAGCTATTCTCAGACATTTTATTCTTGGTATAATATTCTTAGACCAAAGCAGCTCAAGGAAGCTTCCTCCTAATTTACATCTCTGTTTTCTCTCTCCTCCTGCCTGGGTTGCAGACTAGACAACACCTTTGTTCCCACAGCATCAATATGGTTTCCACCAGCTGTTGTGTATTTGGGCTGTGCTCCTCAAGGAGCTATAGATATCAGCCCAATGTATGGATTCTTCAGGCTCTTCTACCTGTCCCCTCTCCTCCCTAAATCTGTGTGTTCTGTCCAGATTTGTCCATTAACCACACAACTGAGGCTCCAGTGACAAAAATGTCATCCTGCAGGACTCGAGGAAGCCAGCAGGAACTCCATCAACATCCTGGCTCCAGGTACCGACCCTGTGATGTGCATTGTATCAAGCAGATGGTGGTCTAATCCCTGCCAGCATGCAACACCCAGTGCACGGAGGGCACCAGTAACCCCTGTCTGATTGAATATGCATATTTGCATTTCATTTTATTCAAGCACTAGAAGTCCCTGTGCACAAATTCATCCAGATGAATCAAGTGCCAGACACCCAGGTTTGAGGTCCTGTCACAGCAAAAAGGAGAAATCTGCTGGTTCCCCTTTGCCCACACATCTCCCAACCCTGTAAGTCTTTGCTTTCCTTTTGGCCCTTCTATCCTTGAAGACACAGGTCCTACCTTTCAGAAACCCTTCTCCTCCACTCCTTAGACATTTGGTTTGGACTCTGCTCCCATTGCAGCAAGGGTTTTTGAGCTTGCAGTTGGGTTTCCTGCCTTCCTACACACCATCACCTGAACTCTGAAATCGCAGCACATCCCTCCCCGCTTTGCTACTCTCCTCCTTCACCCACCTTACTCCTTCTTCATCCCTTGCAGCAGGCACAGCCGAGACACGTTATTAACACTTGCCACTTCGTTAGTGATCTTGTACAGAAGGAGCAGAGGAGGAGAAAAGAGGAAAGCATGCAGAAGTGGAGAATAAGGAAAGTTGGATTAAAGGAAGGGAAGCAAAGAATTGAAGGTGTGAATGAGAAAGTGGAGGAGGAGAAGAAGTATGAGAAAAACCTAACGGGTGAGAAAGAGATTTATAATTAATCCGCAGTCTAGTGAGAGAGCAGGGGAATGGAAGTCAAGACTGTGGGCTGCTCTATACACTTCTGCTACCGATTTACTCTGTGACTCCAGCTAAATCTTTTTATTTTCTCCTTTTATGTCCTACTGCTCTGTATCCTTTGAATATATGTTGTTTGAGGTATGAATTGTCTTTAACTGTGTGTAGCATAAAGGAAACTGCAATCATAGGCACTAAAGATGCCAGACATTATTTTTAACGTGTACTAAAATTAGGCACAAAAATGTGCTTGGGGATTGACTGACAATGTTTATTAATTCAGGCTGAATCCATTAGATAGTTACTGTCAAAAAATGGGATGGGAAAAATTGAAAAGAATCAAAGTACATGACTGCATTATTTCTTAACTTAAATGCTTCATATTGAAGTGTTTACAAAGCAGATCTAGAGGAAATGAGGAAAAAAAAACCCAAATGAAAGTGAAATAATCCAGTTATGAAAAACGTCATGCATTTCTGCAAGATATAAAGTTTTGAAGTGATTTTTTCTTCTCCTTTCCTTCTAGTCCTGCATATAAAAAGAGTTTTCTCATTCTTCCCTCCACCTTAATTATGTTTGAATAGCTAAAAGTAATTTTTTCTTTTCATTTTGTTTCAGAACCCAATTGACAAAAAAAAAGTCATCATTATTCACCTATCCCCACTAGGAATTACAATGACTGTCTGTCAGATCTTCGTAACAACACGAGAGATCTCAGCAAGGCTGAGATTCTGCGAGTTTCTTAAGCTGATGGCTTTCATAGTCCTTTGCTCTCTTCTAGTCTAAACCTGCATTCAACAGAGAACTTATAGTAAAATAATTATATTCACAGAAAAAAATAAATGAGCAAATCCTCGTATCAAAAATGAGAGAAAAGTTCCTGGGAAATAATCTGAGACTGGATTTACTTTTTCCATTAGAAACTGTCATCTACTGCTGTTTTATTTTAAGACAGCCAGAGCATCCCTTTTTACCCCTTATTTCTCTGAATTCTTTCTTTTCACTTCTCTCGGTTCTCCTTTTTGTAACTAAATAGGCATGAGGTCCCTACAGATAACTGGAACATGTCACGTCCAAGTGCATATAACATCAAGCAAAGAACAACGAAATAAATGACACTATCAACCAACCAAAATAACCAAAAGCAAACAAACATAAACCAGCCTGTCCTGGGGATCCTCAGGCATCTCTGACGCCCATTTCTATCTCTGACTTTTCCAGTACAGAACCCTGCTCACAGCCACCCCCTGGCAATCTCAGCCCCACAGGTATTATATTCGGGGCACCATCACTTGCTTAGCTTCCTGCATCCAGTGAATTTCAAGAGAATTAGGCACGTATTTAGGAGTTAGGCATCTAAATATTTCTGAGTGCTTCTACATTGGCAAAGAACTCTGCTCCCACATTCCTTAGCCATAGACACTGCATTTGTATTAGTTCACTTTTAGGGTTTTCTTCAGGAACAAACAAGCTTCAACTAAGAAGAAACCTAGTTCTGGGTAAATCTTGCTTTATTAATATCAGTTGTAGTCAATATGAGCAAGCACCAACTCTCCAAAGGCTTATTGTCATCTTTCAGTCCTTCAGCGCTGTCCCAGAAGACTCTGCATAGGGTGTGCAAAAGCATCCTGAGCATCTCACTACAAAAATACCACATTATTGAGCAGGAAATCAGCCCACACACCATTTCGAGAGTCTGGAATTTTAAAATTACACACAAAAAATCAAATCCAGAGTGTATCTCAGCTCTCCTGTTGATTTCTTTTTCCCCAGCTCCCAATCCGATTTGTGGTGGTCTGCAGACAAGCAGTAAGGCTGTGCCAGGGCAGCAGCATGTGCTTTTGTCCCCAGCCCTTCTGTCCACCTCTATTCTGGCACCCAAGGGAGGGTCATGCCCCCAGCATCAAAGCAGCATCTCTGTTATCTGAGATATGAAGGGTTTGCAGACTGTACTTCACTGGTCTCGAGGCTTTACAGAAGAGCTGCCTTGGAGAAGTATCAGTGAGAAAAAATATATATATATATAAATGCCCCGGACAAAATTTCTGTCTTCAAACTTGAAAACAAACAGTAATGAGAAGCACTGCGGGAGAATCCACTGGTAGGAAGGACTTATCAGCCTCTTTTGCTCTTCTTTTTAATGTAAGCAGCTTTATCATTAATTGCTATTTAGTGCAAATGCTGAAGTCGGTAAAAAGACTAATATGCTGCACTGGAACAGTGGTCTTTATTCAGGCTTCTTAAAGCACAATGCATGCATGTGTATTGTGCACGTCCACACTTCATCGTGCATGTTGTGTAAGTAAAAGCTCCATTTCTCTGGGCAAGGGAGGGAAAGAGATATAGTTAGCATATTCTTCCTTTATATATTCCAGTAAAATGCCAACTTCATTAGTGGTCTTATGCAATGAGAAATTAATTCAGGCCAGTCTTCTAAATGTCGGGCCATTTTGCTGGGTTAGAAGGGGGTCAGATGCAAACCAGTGCTGCTTTTGCCAAGCACTGGGAATGTAAAGACTGAGTACTGCTGAACATCAGTCTTTGGGGGCTACATTTCCTGAGGACACAGGTTGCTGAATTCTTAAAAAAAAAAAACAAACAACAGATTGTTTTTCTCATCCCAAACTTGGAGCTGAGTCCCCCGAGTGGTTCCCATCCACTGTATGAGCTGGAGGGCTCAGAACCACAGCACTGGCTGTAAGAAATTCAGCTCTTACACGTGGGAACATGCATTTTAAAAGCTCTTCTGAAACATATCAGCCGAATTGACCTGCCCAAGGTCGTATATAACACATTGGTGACAGCATCAGGATTGAACTATCTTGCTACGGTGCTGCTTTATTCACACAGTGCTGTAGCATCCCAAAACAGCTGCTGCTCCCTTCTACTCCTTAGAAACACATCTGTCCTGTGCTCCGTAAACCATAATATACCTATAGTCTTTTGTTCACTATCCGTCACCATGTATTTTATTACAGATCCCTGAATTTTCAGCCTAGTCTACAATCTGCTTATTCCTGCCAGCCATTCCTTCTGTTCGACCCTCACCTCACCTTTCAGCCTTGTTGGTGTTTTACGTACTTCAAATGCAGGGACAATCCTGATGCTCTAGGGGAAATCCAGCAGAATTTCACTGAGGCCAGTGTGCTGGTCTCTTTCTTTTTAAATGCAAATGGTTGGAAACCAGAACCTAGCACCAGTTATCTGCAGCCACATTTGAAACAATCCTTCAAAAATACTAACTCACAACTGCCATTTTAAAGATCTGATCCCTGTTCCTGCCACCTATAAAATTTTATTCCCTCCCTTCTCTGCTCCTTTCATCAGAAATCAATCTTCCAATAACGCAGGTAAACTGCAGTCCTACCTCATAGCTTTTTTTCCACATGCATCTTTCTCATGCATTTTGCAGAGCAAAACCTCCCTTGTCCATCCTACCCCTTTCTAGCCAAGCCTATGAGCACAGTCATCATCACACCTACACAATATCCTGTTGACAGATTTGCACCTGCCCGTCACATCTCTCTCTTGTTCGCAACCCAGGAAGCAAAGGAATCATTAGTCCCAGTGTGGTAACTGGTCTCAGCATTTTGCACTTGCCTTGCCAGTGAACTTTGCATTCCTACCTGCCAGCTCTCCGCTCCCTCCCAGCCCCAGCCATGTGTCTCAGAGCTTTATTCCCTCTGGAGCGTATGCTTTCCTCACAGCCAGCAGCTTTTCATCCTTCTCACCTTTCCAAAGGAAACGCAGTTTTATCACCTGTCTCAGCCCCAGTGCAGCTGACTGTAGAAGAGCAGTCTCCTCTCTACTCAACTGGTGATGCTCATGGTCGCTGGACAAGAGGCCTTCTGCAAGTGTCACCTGCCAAAGCTGAGCATCCCTTGTCTGTCTACAGCAGCCTGTCCTCCCTCCACCCAAAAGTATGTCTTCAGCAACAGGGAAAAGAATGGCTGATATGAGGAGTAGGGAAAAAGGCAGGTTCCTCCTTCCTCCCATCAGCACATCCCCAGTGATAGTGGAAGCCCATGAGCAGGATGCAGGACTGTGCCCAGCACATGGCAGATAGGGTGGACCTCTGGCTGGAGAAGGCATCTGGGGACCCTCTGGTGTGGGGGATTGTAGTGCTGGGGAGAAAATGTGGGAAGAGGTGGAAGACTAATGGGCTCCTTCACTAATCTCCCTCCACTCTCTCGCTCCTACCAGGCTAGTTTGATTACATCTCTAGATTTAATGCATCCAGGCGTTTATCTCTGCCACAGCCTTGGGCAAATTCTTTAAGGTGACATTTTACAAACACTTTGGAGGCTGATTTTGCAAGTGTTCAGCATATCCCACTGAGATATTTAAGGTCCTGTTTCCTCAAATGTTCCGTTTACCTTGCCACCGACTACTCTCAAAAAAATCTGTCAAGGCCAAGCC